>NC_138596.1:8930308-9520193 GCF_964289735.1 Phaethon aethereus | reverse complement strand
AGACTGGGTTGTGCCGCGCAGCCCACGGCGCCGCAGGAGGGACGGGACATGCGCCACATCGGCTGCCTTCTCTGGGGACTCCTCTTCATCCTCAGCGTGACCAGTACGGATGGCTTCGCCCGGGCAGGGTAAGCCCCTTTTTGTCTGCATCGCCCAGGTGTGCACTGTCACATATCATAGCGCAGCCTCTCTGGGTGATGAAGAGCCCCGTTCAGCCAGCCAGCTGCACGTGCGCCGGCAGCTCGCCGGGCTAGCGAGGAGGTGGGAAAAGGCTCAGCCGAGCCCTCCCGGGGCAGCCAGGGCTTGGCAGCCCTTTGCTGGTGTTTGTTTGCTTTGTCACTGAAGCGAAAAAGCCTCTCAGTAAAAATGAGAAAATGCCCCAGCTCCATTTAGCTCCATGCAGGGGACACAAGACACTCTGGGCTTTTTGTCCAGGAGAGTCAAAATCTAATCAGGCCCTGAGCTGTTCATGAATTATTATTGTCTCTTTCAAGTACATCCTTGCACAAAAAAATGTGTGCAATCTTGCCATCATGACAATCAAGCCTTACAAATGAGCCGTCAGAGGAGGATGCAGCCTCCCAGCTCCGAGAGGATGCACCGTCCAGGGGACGCAGGCGTGGAAAGCCCTGGCAGGTTGTTGCCTGCTGTGCCCCGTGCTCCCTGGGATGCTGCGGCGGCTGCGGTCACAGTCCCGCCAGCCCAGGAACGGCAGCTCCAGCAATTCCCCTGCCCTTTCCGGGAAATGGGCCTGACATGGCTCCCTGGATCCCAGCACAGCCTGGGCAGGCACAGCTCAGCTCCCGCTGGGTCAGAGGAAGCCCAGAGCTCGGTGCCCCAGTTTTGTTCCCAGCCAAAAGGAGCTGGAGCTCAATGCCCGCCTCCCAGATACAGCCCACATTTTCTACAAAGTTTGTTTTTACATTGAAATACTCTCCTCTAGCGTTAAACCTTTTGCATTCTGGTCGTGACTAAAACCACAGGCTGAATTCCTTGCTCGCACACACAGGCTGTGGCTATAGCTTTATTCTAAATTTTGCAAAGAAAACAATTGCTATTTAAAAATTGCATCTTCTATAACATTAATCAGTGAGGCTGAAAGGAGTTTTCTGGAGTTAATGAAAGCCATCTGATGTCCAAGCTAATTCCCAGGCTTTTTATTCTAGTTTCTAATTGGGCTGGGAGGCTGAGACAAGCAGGCGAGCTCCTTAGTGGGACTGAGCTGCTTGGGCTGGAAAATGTTGGGGAGGGGTTAGGGGGAAAAAGAAAATCTTTAACCAAGACCACTGTGGTGGGTTGACCCTGGCTGGAGGCCAGGTGCCCACCAAAGCCATTCTATCACTCCCCTCCTCAGCTGGGCAGGGGAGAGAAAATATAACAAAAGGCTCATGGGTTGAGGTAAGGACAGGGAGAGATCAGTCACCAATTACCGTCATGGGCAAAACAGACTCTGCTTGGGGAAATCGGGTTAATTTATTACCAATCAAGTCAGAGTAGGATAATGAGAAATAAAATAAAATCTTAAAACACCTTCCCCCACCCCTCCCTTCTTCCCGGGCTCAACTTCACTCCCAATTCTCTCCCCCCGAGCGGTGTAGGGGGACGGGGAATGGGGGTTGTGGTCAGTTCATCACACGTTGTCTCTGCCGCTCCTTCCTCCTCAGGGGTGGACTCCTCACCCTCTGCCCTGCTCCAGCGTGGGGTCCCTCCCTCGGGAGACCGTCCTCCACGGACTTCTCCAGCATGAGTCCTTCCCACAGGCTGCAGTTCTTCACGAGCTGCTCCAGCCTGGGTCACCCACGGGTGCCGTCCTTCAGGAACAGGCTGCTCCAGCCCGGGTCCCCCCACGGGTGCCGTCCTTCAGGAACAGGCTGCTCCAGCCCGGGTCCCCCCATGGGTGCCGTCCTTCAGGAACAGGCTGCTCTAGCCTGGGTCCCCCCATGGGTGCTGTCCTTCAGGAACAGGATGCTCCAGCCCGGCCCCCGCGGGGTCCCAGGTCCTGCAGCAAACCTGCTCCAGCCGGGGCTCCTCTCTCTCCCCACGGGGCCACAGGCCCTGCCAGGAGCCGGCCCCAGTGCGGGCTGCCCACGCGGTCACAGCCTCCTTCGGGCATCCCCCTGCCCCGGCGTGGGGCCCTCCCCGGGTGCGGGTGCAGATCTGCTCCCCCGTGGAGCTCCATGGCCACAGGGGCACAGCCGGCCTCCCCGGGGGCTTCCCCGGGGGCTGCCGGGGACCCTCTGCCCCAGCGCCTGGAGACCTCCTGCCCCTCCTGCCCCGAGCTGGGGACTGCAGGGCTGTGTCACATCTTCTCACTCCTCTTGTCCCGCTGCAGTTGCCCAGTTGTTGTTTTTTCCCCCTTCTTCACTCCGTTCCCCTGAGGCGCTGCCACCGTCACCAATGGGCTCGGCCTTGGCCAGTGGCGGGTCCGGCGTGGAGCCGGCTGGCACCGGCTCTGTCGGACACAGGGGAAGCTTCCAGCAGCTCCTCACAGAAGCCGCCCCTGTAGCCCCCCATTACCAAAACCGTGCCACGCAAACCCAGTACCACCACTTTGGCTGTTAACCTTGGGGAAGTTTTTTACTGGATCGCAATTACCTTAGGAAGACTGGAGGCCTTTCCTCTGGCCTCTGCTTTTTTGCGGTGAGCCTGACCCTTCCTGCGAAACCACGACTGTCCCAGTGACCACAGGCCCATCTGTTTGAGGAGCGCAAAAGTCTTAGAAAGGAAAAATCCACCCAGAAAGATTTTAGGAGAAGGGAGGCAATGAATAGAAAGAAAAATGCTTTGAGTAAATCTCCCCTAAATCTGGGGCCCGTCTGCCCTCCTGGGACGGAGGGACTGTGCTGGGGTGGGTGTACGAGGAGGCGTCGGCACCTTTGTGCAGGGGCTGGAGAGGAAGAGCCCGCGCAGCCCGCAGTGCTCAGGCTTTGTGTCACTGCCCCAAAACAGCTTGAAGTAACCTCCTGGGTCACTCGGGCAATTAGCTGCTGCCGTTTAAATAGCTCTCTGTAGAGAGGCACCGCCAGGCCGTGTCCTGGGCTGGTGTAACTCAGTGCAGCCCCTTTGCCCCGAAGGGAGAAGCAGCGGGTTGTTTTTTAGGCGGTGTTTGACCTGCTCCCCTCTCCGCAGCCGCAGAATCTGTGCCGCGGTGCCGCAGAGCCGGGCGGCCGCCTACTCCGAGTCCCACGTCCAGCCCGTCTACCAGCCCTACCTCACCACCTGCCAGGGCCACCGCCTCTGCAGCACCTACAGGTGAGGGCAGCTGCCTGCGCCATGGACCTGGTCCCTGAGAGGGAGCCAGATGCGTCCCAACAAGGCAGAGACCTGTGGGGGCTGCAGAAAGAGGGAGTCCTGCCTCGATCCATGGGGAAGGGGCTCCTAACCCCTGGGCAGCGGGCGCCAGCACAGGGGGTCTGATCTACTGGTGTGGGAATGGGATGGGGGGCTTGGGGCAGCTGCTCGGTCACCCAGCTCAGCCCCATCCTTGCATTGCAGGACCATCTACAGGGTTGCCTACCGGCAGGCGTACAGGCAGCTGCCGCAGCCTGTGGCCTCGTGCTGTCCCGGCTGGAGCAGAGCTAAAAGCCACACGTTCAGCTGCAACAGAGGTAAGAGGCTGCTGTGCCACCCCGGTGCCAGCGCTCCCCCTTCCCCAGACCCCATGGGCCAGGTAGCTCAGGTCCCTGAATGAGGAGAGGCAGCCAGCTCTCTCATTTACCCGCACTCTGCCTGTCAGACGGATTCTCCCTGTAGGAAAGCATTTAAATTTTTGGCGTCACAACCAAATGCGGTTCAATTTGTGATTAATTCCCAGCCTTTCTATGCTGCCTTGCAGGCCTTTTTCCTTTGGGTTCGCTTATTAACTTTATAGCTACCAGAGGATAAATAAAACGAGTAAGTCCTTTCCATATAAATCAGCAGTAATGGAAAAGAAATGCTTTCAGGAGGCAATCATGATGTACAGCACAAAACAAATGCAAAACACATCATCAGCTAGTCCGTCCCCAGATGAGCTCAGAGCGCAGCACCAGGGGCTTTCCAGGGGCTGCTGCTGCCCATCTGCCCTCCTCCTCCCGGCTGTGCTGGCTGCAGGTGTCTCGGCCTCTTTCCAGGCTGCAAAACCAAGGTCCTGTTCACCCCACCCGTCCTGTGCCCTGTGCACCCCAGTCAGCTCAACCCCACTGCTCCGGGGCTGGGGCAGAGCATCCTGGCCCCGGGCTGGTGCTGGGGCGTGTTTCGGTGGGCGTGTGTGCACTGTGTGTGTACACGCATCCATGGTGGCAGTGGCGGGAGCTGGGGGACCCTCAGAGCTGCCCGGTGACGCTGTGCTTGTATTTGGTCCCACAGCTCTCTGCTGGGTGCCATGCCAGAACGGCGGGAGCTGCGCCTTCCCTGGCAGATGCGCCTGCCCGCCCGGCTGGACGGGGCGAGCCTGCCAGACAGGTACGGGCCAAGCTGCTCCCCTCCAGCTCCATGTGTCGGGCCTGCCCTACTGCTGCCAGGAGAGCTCCTCCGGGGAGCAGTGGGGCTGCCATGGGACTCTGGAGGTCCTCTGCCCACAGACTGACCCCTTGGTGGGAGACGAGGACCAGCACTGTGGCTCCTCACCAAGCCTTGGCGTGTGCCTGGTGCTACTCAGACCACAGAGGCGAGCCAGTGTGTTGCCCCTCCACACGCATGCAGCCACACGTACACACCTACATGTATTGCTCCAGGGCAGTGATGCCTGATGATCTGGACGGGAAGCTCTGCTCCCAGGGGAGCTCTGACCTCCCTTTGGCTGCGTCGGTGCTCTCAGCCCCCGAGTGCAGCCCTGGCATCCACATTTTCCCTCCGCTGCTGCTCCGCGCTGGGTCAGCACGAGCAGAGGCTGTACTCTGCCATGACTGTGCAGCCAGAAACAGGCTTTCTGCAGAGCAGCCATTACACTTGCAGGTTCAGCCGGAGATTGTGTATCTGTCTCCCAAGCTTTGTAAACTTCCACTGTCAACTGAGACACCCATTCACTGCAGCAACTAAATCCATAAACTCAAAATATCTGGAGGCGGAGGGGGAGCCTGGCAATCTCCAGGCACCGAGCTCCTCTCCAGCACGAGAGCAGCCTGATGCTCCTCGCCAGGGTGCAGGGAATCAGGCAGCGTGGAGGGCAGCAGTGCTCTGCAGACCCCGGCACACCAGTGTGGTGCAAACCCCTGCCACGGCATTTCCCGGCTTTCCACCCTCCTGTTAGGCAGATGAGGAGCGTGTGGCATTGACCCACGCTGGGCCAGGCAGGGCTGAGCACATCGCTGACAGCTCCGGCTCCAGCACAGGGGGGAAAGGATTTTCCCACTGCCTAAAACAGATTTGCCTGGGCGTGGGAAGCAGTTCAGCTCATTTTGCTTTGTGGGAACAGCTTTAATAACTCCCCCGTGTGAGGAGAGGTTACTGGGTTTTGTACACACTTGAAAGGCTGATAGCTCCTCACCACGGCTGGCTGGAACCAAAACCCTGGCCATAAATCCAGGATGAGAGCCGAGTGCTGCCTGCACCCGCCTGGCCAGAGCTGGGACATTTTTATCACAGTTTTTGTTTCTGGCTCTTTTGTGGGGGCAGCGGGCAGAGGGGAGGAGTCCAAATCCCCTCGGGGTTAGCCCACATTTACTCCAGCTGGGTGCAAGGCTGTCCCAGGAGCTGGCAGGTCTTGTGCTCACCCCCTGCAGTGCTGAGAGCACCCGGAGCTGTGCCCAGCACAGTGATGGTCTGCAGTCCCATCACATCCCCAGCCTGCGTGAGCCCGTGCGGCTCTAATGAGGGGAGCAGGACCCCTGCTATTGGGGCTGAGCCGTTCGTGCCCCCTCACCATCCCTGTCCTCACTGAGCCGAACCTGTGGTTTCAGACATGGATGAGTGTGCCGGCCAGAGCCATGGGTGCAGTCAGCTCTGCATCAACACGGCCGGGAGCTACCACTGCGCTTGCCGGGACGGCTTCAGCCTCGCTGCTGACGACAAGGCGTGCCAGCCCCTGGTGCCAGCGCCTGAGCCAGAAACCTTCAGCCAAGCAGGTAATCGGTCCCGTTGCGGAACAGCCCCGGCTGCTTGGGGCCTTCAGTGAAAGCTGAGATTAACAGTCAGCATCACAGGGTGCCTGGAGTAGCACTGGCAAAAGACAGGAGAGGGGATGACAGCCAGAACCCCTCAGCTTTTTTCCCAGTGATCCCGGAGTCCTCTACCACCCAACCTCCCCTGTGCACTGCTCCATCTGCAAGGGTGACAGAGCCCATCTGTGGTATGCGGTGGCCAGGATGCAGCCATTCTCTCCATCATCATCGTTGTCCTTCCTCCAGGGCAAGTCCGGAGCCACGAGGAGCAGCAGGCGCCGCTGGTGACGGCCCATTATTACTTTTGGTACGCGCTGTGACACTTCAAACTCGTACCGTGAGTAATAATGCGCTGTAGCCAGCACGGGCATCACATGAGAAACGCCTGGGAGAGCAGGGCACCGTTTGCATCTGTCCCGCAAGCCACCTGCCCTTATCCTGTGTCCAGGGCCCGCAGCAGGGATGGTCCTTTGTGCCCACCACGAGACAGGGCAGACCCGGGTGCTAACTAATCTGACAACACAGCATGAAAGGCCAAGCTTCGCCAGATCTCTTATCCTTTAAGCATCACTCTGCTGCCTGAAAAATCCCTCACTTTGTTGCAGGTACTCCAGCAGCAAGGAGAGGCTTGTGCGCATTAGCAGCAGGCGTTGAATCCGATTGATGCTCCAGGGGCTGGTCGCAGCACGCAGACCCCAGGGGCTCTCTAGGAGGGGAGCAGAAAGCAGCGGAGCTTGGCCTGAGCCCTGCAGCAATGTCTCTCCCCAGCGCCTTCCACTTCACCTCGGGCAATGGGCTTTTACTCACTGACCTTTTCTTGGTCGCTTTTTCAGGTCCCCCCAGTGAAATGAAGGAAGAAATGAAAGACCTGAAGAGCAGAGTGGAAGCACTGGAGCAGGTGAGCTTTCAGCACACACCTCAACTGCCCTGTTGCAGCTCGAGGCCACATTCAGCCAGCTCCTGCCCTGGGCTGTTCGCAGCCAGGGTTTCCCTCCACCCTGCTCTATTTTTAACATCATGCTGGCTTCACGCCGCAGCGATCCCAGCTGTGCTCCACGCGGCTGCTCTTCCAGCCTGGCAGCCCTTTGAACGCAACCAAGGCCCCATGAGCCGGCCGGCATGCTGCCCCAGTGGGGTGCACCCCAGCAGGCGACGTGCTACGTCCCACTGGGTGGTCCTCATGGCTGGGGGGGACACACTCACGGCTTCCTGTCTCCCTGCAGAAACTCCAGTTGGTGCTGGCCCCGTTCCATAACCTCATGCCATCTGCACCGGAGGACGTCGGCGCAGACCCCATTAGCCGGCTGTCCCACTCCCTCCAGCAACTGGACAGAATCGACTCCCTGAGCGAGCAGATCTCCTTCCTTGAGGAGCGGCTGGAAACGTGTAAGTGCCTGGAAAAAGCAGGGTTGAAGTATTTCACTCCACCCACACTGGCCACGGTGAACAAATGTGGGCCAACAAGATCAGTAACACATATGCCACTATTAATCTATATTTCCCTCAAGCTCAGCAGCCTGTGATTAATAAAAGATGAACACGGACAGCCCATTAGCTTCTTTTCAAAGCTGTTGGTATGGCTGCATTATCTGACTGCCCTTGTAGCGGGTCAAAAATCGTAAGATTGGCACATAGAAACGTGGCTCTGCGGCAGAAGCAGAGGGAGCCCACTCTGAGCAGTGGGTCATGTCTCGCACTCAACACCCTCACCAGCTGTATTCCCTTCCGGTACTGTTATAACTGAGTCCTTAGAAAAGAAAGCCCAGCTCTTAGGAAATTAACAGTCCAAAAAGTCAATCAGGGGAGTTTAGGGAGTGTGCAGAATTTGGCAGATTTACGAGCCTGGGAAGTTTTAGGCATTTCTTTGTGAAGTCTACGGACCAGTCCTTTGCCAAGCAGTGGGCCGGAGAGGGTCTCCTAAGTAGCAAACTCCAAAGAAGAGACACTGGTGAGAGCTGTCATGTGTGAAATGGCTGAAGGTGGGGGGTCCTGCCTGGTGTGCTCCCCCGGGGAGCAGTGGGGCAGCATCCCCTCGGGTCCCTGCGGCGGGTGCACCACTCTCCCCGGAGCACTGCAGCGTGACTCAAGTAGAGCACAAACCATACAAACACTATTTTGATAGGCAGCTCTTTGCAGCTCGTTTTCCCATTAAATAATTCCAGTCAAACACGTCTAGAAACTAGGCATGGCTGGGCAGCTCAGGTGCTGGTGTACAGCAGCAACCTGGAGTTCATGGTGAGGGTGCTTGGAAAGAAAAAGGGGAAACTGTTTCAGGGCATATCCAGTCCCAGTTCACTGCTTGCAGTAATGGCTTAGGTATAAAAGACTTCAAAGAACTTGTTTGAAGACTAAATAGCTGCAAATAGACACTTAAAAAACATCTCAGAAAGGGGTAATCATCAGAACCACTGGGTGTTCCAGTAGACCGAGTTTCCTAGTATTGCCCTGTATGTGTTATTAGTTACAGCACTGAGGAATGTGAGCAGTATCACAAGGTAACATGGATTTATTCCAAGGAATGACTCCAAAGTCCTGAAATTAACTTCTGCCAAGACTGTTCCAGCAAGCAAAACTTGGTTTTGTCCCTCTCATGGTCTTGAAAGTCCCTGGAGGACACAAGAGTGTCCTTTTGTACACCAGCAAGCATGGGGGCTGGCACAGGCATCCCACAGAGAGTTAATTTCTGTGCCTTGCAAAGCATTTCACAACTGAATGCTAAGATAGAACTGCACTCTCCAATTATCTGCCTAGTGCGGATGTGTATAAGGACTAAAAAACATTTTCTCTTCTTTAAACCACCACAAGGTCAGATCTCTAAGCCATAACCATTTTAGCCCCTCTAAGTCTGAATTGCCCCAATTCAGCCCCGACGGTCAATGCTCAGCTGTGACACAGCCAGTTAGCAGCACGACACGCACAGCCACATGCGGCTGGGCAGCAGCCACCCCGTGCGGTCCCTTCCCCAGCCTACGGAGCTCCCTGTGCGCTGGGGTCTTTGGCAACCGGCAGCACCTGCTTCCAATTACTGTCACAGAGCCACTGGCTGTGCCTGCAGTGGGGACAGGCTGGTCCCAGCCTCCCCTCCTGGGGCAGCCAGTGGTGGTGTCACTGGCTTTTCTCCCCTGCCATGGGACACTTTGCATGGGACTGCCCAGGCCCAGGCGAGGACTGTGGCATGCCAAGGAGGCAAGAGCGACGCTCCCAAATGTGGCAGGACAGAGCCAGCCTGGGGGGTTTGGCAAAGGGAAAGCAGCAAGTGTGGATGACATTCACAGGGGTTGAGGTCAACCTCATCATTCTGGGGGAGAGACAGATCAAACCCCGGCTAACAACATTGATGGATTCATTTTGTTTTTGGTTTTTTTTTTTTCACCTTCCCAGGTTCCTGCAAGAATGAACTCTAGCTGAGAGCCTGAGGAATTGGAGCAAGCTGACTGCATCTGCAGCTCTTATCTTGCTCTCCAGCCCCAGGCTGGGGATGAAGTCACCTCATCCACAGGAAGGCACAGGGTAGCAGGAGAAAGCTGGTTTCCCATCAGCATCTCCATCATCTTCTCTTCCAACTCGCCTATCAGAGGTCACGCAGTTACTTCCAAACTGGACTCTGAGCCCTCAGCATCTCACCCCCTTCCTGCTGGATAGGCAGAGAATAAATGCCTTACCTCGTGCCATTAGTGCCTGTCTGGCTGTGCCAGAGAGACTGGCTGTATGTGAAGCTGTGCAGTGCTTAGCTTTGTCGGGCTTTCATTTAGCATTACCCTGGGATGTCACCTCCCAGCAGAGCACAGACCCGGCCCAGGCAGGACAGCTTCCCCCCATGCTGCCCCTACCTGCTCCCACCCAAAGGTGGGGGCAAATCCTACATTTGGACGACTATGGTCAAAAATGCCTTGTGGCAGAGGGGGCAGCCCCAAGCCAGGTACTGTGGCAGTGGATGGGTGCAAATAGTCCCTGCAAAGGTATTGCACTGGCTGCGTACAGGGAGAGGGTGCCCATCCCTGCAGCTTCTGTTCTGTTCTGGGACCAGGCTCCCTCCATGAGCACTGGAGGTGGGCTGGCACCTCACCACTTCTTCACATGGCAGCTGCAGCAGCTTGCTCTGAAATGACCTGCTCCTGCTCATGGTCCTCTGCGCCAGCCCTGGGCCCTGTGGAGCAGTAACAAAGAAGAAGCTTTCACGTGGGCCTCAAGGTGCAAAGTCTGTTTTTACTTGCTTTAATAGAAAACCTGTCCCCGTGACATTCCCATCACAGCACAGAGCAGACAGGGACAAACCTGTACCACTCAGTAGTGCCTACAGGGTGAGGCCAAGGAGGGAGGGACAGTCCTCTGCACGCCCGGATTGGGGGCTGAGTCCTGGCACACTCACATTTGCACTGGCACGAGCACTGGCTGTCAGCATAGCCGGTCTCTCCCCAGTCCAACAGCCGCTGCGCATGTACCTACTTTCCCCTCGCTCAAGCCCAAGGACACCGGTACAGCAGAGCAGACCTGACCGACCTGGTACAACACTTTCCTACCTGCCTACAGTGGAGCTGCAGGAGCCACCTGCCACGTGGGCAATGGGGTGCTGCAGGGGCTGTACCAAAATAAAGCCTCCTGCTGTGCACACTGAGGCTGTGGCATCGTTACTGGCTGGGGACCGTTCTTGCTCCAGGGCCCTGCTTTGACACGGGCTCCCATCCACACAGGCAGCACCCTCCTCTTCCCCTGAGACCGCTCGCTGCAGGCATTCGTCCTCCCAGCTCAGGGCAGGCTATGGCTCAGCGCGAGGCTGGGGCACAGATGCACGGCCCTTCTGCCTGGAGGACATGGGGTGAGGACAAGGACCTGCCCTTCCCCCTTGATCACCAAACCCAGCCCCTGCAGGAGCTGGCGGGTCAGCACCCTTCTTCCTCCCACAGCAGCCCCCCTCCCTCAGCTCCCACACAAGACCAGGAGTCTCCTTTATTTAAATAACCAAAGGTGTACTTTTTTTTTTTTTTTAAAAGCATGTAACATTATTCTCAACCCAATTAAAAGTGAACAGCAGACAACTGCACAGAGGCACCGCTCCCTCCTCCCAGGCAAGGGTGCTGCAGGAGTCACCCTGTGGATCTGGTTACCCCCCCAGGAGCTCTTCTGGGCCCCTCCTGGGTTTAACCTCCATGACAGCCCTTTATCTGCCACTCTGACAAAGTGCTGGTTCAGTTCCCATCCTCCCACCCCAACCCATCCCACAGTGGGTCTGACCCCTGAGTCTGTACTGTAAGGCCCCTCCGATAAAGCCCCCGGCCCCCACCAGCTCCAGCTCAGCTCGAGGGCTCACTCCCTTGGGGACCACCGGCTCTACCAGAACTCCCTGTCCCACTTGGGACTCAAACCACAAAATGCCATATGACCACAATTCCACCAATGCAGCCCCAGACAGGCTGCAAAAGCCAGCTGTGGTGGTTACCCAAGTAGCACCAGGCAGCTTATCTCAAGGTTATACACCCTGCACCATGAACAAGAAAGCTAAAACCTCCCTAAACTCAAGTTAGCATTGAAGGTTACCCCCTGGACCCATGGACCTGACCCAGCCTTGCTCTTCAGAGGGCATCAATGCTTCCACAGCTCCCAGCGAGGGACCCAGGAGCCCTGCTGGGGCATCACTCCAAAGCACAGGGGAAACCCCTTTATCTGAAGGGGGGAAGGAGCCCCTGTCCCCCAAAGGGAGAGCTGAAGCCTTCTGAGCCCCATCACACTTGCAGCTCACCCACCCTGCAGGAGCTTTACAAGCCTTGCAGCGCAGCAGCTCCAGAGATCTGCACGGAGACACGCGGGACAGGCACCATCTTTCGGCCGCTGCTGACCATGACAAGTGGCAAAAGGAGCATGACAGAGCCCTTTGCATCTGCACCAAGTACCGCAGGCACCGAGATGCCTGCTGCAAGAGGGCTGAGCCACCAGCACAGCAGGGAGTTGGCAGCACAGTTCCCAACACAAAAGAAGCTCTGAGCCAACCCAGGTGCATGTCACGCATGGCGTCCAGAGGTGTGCCACAAACAAGTCACAGGTGAGGACCGGCTCGCCCAGGACTCTGACAGATCTGCAGCTTTAAAATCAAGCTGGTGGTAGGAACAAGTGTGGGGTTTCCTTCAGAAGATGACTAAACCGGCAAGGCTGGACAGCATTCAGCTAAACTCCACCCAGACTATACATGCTGGCTGGGTCAGGCTGCAGCTTCCCTCTCTGCTGCTGCACCGCTCAATGAGCAAGGGCACATGTTCAGACGAGGCAATCAACCCAAAGAGATGCGGTAAGGCTGACCAGCCGCACACATTCCCCTTTGCAGCCCAGCTGAGGTTCTTGGCCCTAGGTGCTTCCTTCAGAAGGGAAAGGCTTGGCTCAGGAGTACTGTGGCAATGCAAAGCCCCAGCACAACATGCTGCTGTGACAAAAGGACATGTCTCAAGGAGACCGGCCCTGCCCCAGAGACACCCATGAGCTCTACGGTGCCAGATGGCAGTGCTCTAGGCTGCCCAGGGAGGACGCTGCGCTCCCAGTGCTGCTGAAGAGCCAGAGTCTGGATTTTCACCTAATTCTCAGCCCTGTTTGAACAGCATCAAGGATGCGCAGATACGAACTGCTGCCTGGTGGTTTCCATCTGGGACAGGCCAGCACTAGCTGAGCTTGCAGGAACATGGGTGCAGGGACACTGACATGAGGCAGAGCCCAGCCTCCAGCCAGGTTTTCACTGTCGCCCCACACCAGCTGCCTGAGCTGGGGGAACTCACCTCTCTGGTTATTGAGCCCTTTGGTAGCACAAGTTTGATGCCTGAGAAATTCAGAAAAAGGAGATGTTTCATTGCGAGATAACGAACCCATAAGAGAAATCCATTTAACGGGGAACCTCAGTGCTGGCTTGACACCCCATGTGTGCCAGTCTGTGGTGTTCCCAGAGTTAGAAGTCACTGCAGAGGAAGAGAAGTTCCTTCAATATTTGGCAACAGAGAGGTCCCTTCAGCCACCACCACACAGTGAAGCCACTGGAGAAGCATCTAGGATGAGTCTTTTGCCTCGCTTGGACGGCCAGACAGCCTGAAGAGGGTCTCCCTCATGGTGTGAAAGCATCTGTCAGTGAGGTCAGAGACATCGTCTGATGTCAGGCCTTTGGTCTGTATTGGAGGCAGAACCTCAACCTTGATTTTGCCTGGGAATAAGAGAAGAGCCTATGAGAAACCCACACACTCCAGGAGCACCATTCTCTGCCCTCCCAGGGCCCCCACTCCCCCTGCCCTGGACACCCCCGGCACAGCCCTCATCCCCTCACAGGGATCCATCCCCCCCTCAGGCATCGGTCCCTGGAGTGCGGGCAGAGGCTGCACTGGTCTTGGGGGGTCAGAGATTGCTCTGGGGATTAGACGCTGCCCTCTAACAGCTGCACCAAGCAGAGTATTTCCCTTGTGCCCCAAACTGACACCCCAGCCAGAGCTTGCCCCAGCTAAGGCTGCTCTGCCTTCACCTGCCAGCCAAGAGGGCAGGGGGAGGCCCAGGGCCACGGACCCCCTCAGCTCCAGGGCCACGCCGGGCACAGCCTGCACCAGGTGCTCCCTCATCTGCTGCTGTCCAACCCTCCTACCTTTGGCTGGCTCCAGCCATCCAGGCAGTGAGAGTTACTGCTCCAAGTCGACTGAAAACCAACTTTCTGCCCAGCACTTGTACTGACAGACTTCAGAGCTTTGATGTAACCAGCTTCCTCGGTTTGCATGCAGAGAGGTCCCTGCTTTGCAAGGCTCAGGAGGCAGAGCACACTTGCTTCTTCCCCCAAGCCCTCACCAAATGACTTGGGCTGTGCCAGTTATGAGAAGGAGAGGTGTTGTCCAATTCTTAATGAAAACATCCCTCACCGTATTTAATTACATTCTTTCCTGAGTTAACCCAGCCCAGGCTCTGGTGCCAAGTGCTTTGAACTGACTCCACACATCTCCCAGAGGGACTCCGCCTGTTCACCCCAGCTCTGCTTCCACACCCTTGCGAACCAGATCTCCACACAGGTATGGATCAACCCTATCTCGGAGTGACCTTCTGTGAAGACCTTCAGGCTCTTTGGTACCTGATGTAAATAGATTCTTCTTTGGGTTATAGAAGGTGGTGAAGGAGGAATACACCACAGGGATCACTGGGACCTCGGGGAAGAAGAGGAAAAAGAGGAGTTACTTGCACTGCAGCAGCTCAGGGCAGGCCAGATCAGCAGCAAATCCCATGCAGCAGGGCTGACCTGGCCCAGCTCTCAGACACACCAGGCATGCAGTCCCACAAAGCACAACCCAATTCCAAAGGCTGGGACAGTCAGGAGTCAAATGGGATCAAAACCACTCCCCAGCAACTCAAGGCACAGGGACATTCAAGGCACTAGGGCCAAGTTATACTTCAGCCTCAGGTCAGCACTGGCTCTCAGGGCTCCTCATCCCAATCCAGGCATCAAAACTGACGTATTTTCTGACCTGCAAACATTGGAGGATCTTGGTTTTGACAGGCCTTGCCATGCTGTACAAGTACAAGGCAGGCCAGAAGCTGAGGGCACACCAGCTAAGAAAAAGAGTCACCAGTAGCAATCAATTGCTCCGAGGGATGCTTCGGACAGGCAGAGACACAGCCAGGAGGGCAGGCACAGAGCATTATTTCAGAGAGCATTATGCTGACACAATCTACAACTCCAGGGGAGCATTAGCAGCGGTGGGTACCATTTCCACCATCATTCTTTCCTTCCAGCAGCTGCCAGCTCCTGCCTTGGTTGCATCACTCTGGCAGGAATGGAGATGGTACACCCTGGGTTTGGCCAATCAAACCCAGCAAGAGATTTGGCTCTTCTCCAGGATCCCTGCCGTAACACCTCTTTTAGTGAAAAGAGTTTCCCCTTAGGCCTTGAGTCATCCCAGTCCTGAAATGTGAGGCAGAGCATGCATGGGAAGGCAAGCACCCATCTCCTCCCAGCCACCTCTCAGGTGGCTAGTGCCCAGCACCCCGGAGCTGAGCAGGGTGGCCCAGCTTCCAGCAACCGCCTGGGCCCAGGCGGCACAGCCAGGTCTTCAGCGTCCCTGGCACACCGCCCCAGAGCTCTGCCCAGGCAAGAACCACCGCTCCTTCAGGAGCACTGACAGCTCTAGCTGTCCAAAGCCAAGGAGCTGTTTGTCTGCTCCTCCACTAACTGCTCATGGATCTTGTCACTTTTGGAGAGAGAAGGCATTTAAGACATACCAAGAAGTGCCATATGGCTGTCTGGAAGGGAGCAGCTATTTCCACAAGCCCAGACGTTGCTCTAAAGCACCAGCATTAACAATTCTGAAACAATACACTACTGCAACCTGGGGGATTGAGAAATACGTCAACAGCTTTGGGATTCCCCAGGCAAGCTCAGAAAGTGCAGCACCCGCTGGGCTCCCTGCCAGAAGCAGGCTCTGTGCTGCAGCCGTGCTCCCAGGAGCAGGGCACAGACACTGTGCCACCACGCTGCCAGGCAGCTGCCTGCAAAGCCTAGAGCTAGGGGGTCAGGTACGCCTGTCCCAAGCCCTGTCCTCCAGAAGGGACACTGGGAATGCAGTGCTGGGGCAGTCAGGAGAGAGGACAAGGCAGCTTCTCCACTCTCTGCAGCCACCCGTCCACAGGAGTCAAGTCACTCCTGCAGGGGATGGAAAAGGCTCTCAGCTCCTGCTGGGTAGCACTTATGACACCTGACAGTGGTTTGGCTGAGCTCAGCTGTGACGCAAGAACACAGCTCACGTGAGAGCAAATAAACCATACCACTGCATGACCAGTCTGCAATGCCACTGCAAAAGCATTTAGAGTCCCCGTGCAGGAGCAAAGCGCTGTTACCTGTGCCTGGACAGCAAGGTGAAATGCTCCTTTCTTGAATGGCAGCAAGTCCCCAGTGCAGTTCCTCGTGCCCTCTGGGTATACCCACACCTTCACCTGCACATGGCGAGATAAGGCTCTGCTCCAGCAATCCACTTCCAGTGCTCCCTTCCTGCTGGCCAAGCCACCAGCCAGCCTTGCCAAGAGCTGCACGTGACTGTAACTCCAGGGGAGCCAGCACCAGGAGTTCCACATCCCCCCATGTCAGCCCAGGATGCCCAGGCACATGCCACCCCACCGAGCACCACATTCACACTCACGTTGTCAGTTGCCATAGTCTTGGCCACCTCCGCCATCACCATCTTGGCGCTGGTGGTGCTCTTCCTGTTGATGAAGATGACACCGCCGAGGTAGATGATGAGCCCCACAGTGCCGGCATACATCAGCTCCTTCTTGCCCACCTGGACACAGTCGTCAGGTAGGACCTCCATCAGCCCTAACGTGATGGCAGAGGGTGAGACCCAGCAGCCACCCCCCCAACTGTCTCTCTTGTCCCTTGAGAGTGCAATCTGAGGTGTGGAGGGGAGTACCAGGGACAGGCCAGTGCCTCCTTTCTCTGCAGGCTTCTGCTGCCATCAACAGAGTGGAGGGAGACCGGCACACAGCAGAATTACAGGGGCAGGGTGGCTGCAAGACCCCTCAATAGGCAGCTCGCTCCTTGGCCCAGGGTGCCCGGCAGGGCTGCCCAGCGCAACGACACGTGTGCCAGGCTGGCCAGGCTATCAGCGAGGCAGGGCTGCAACGGGAGCTGAGAAGCACCCGAAGCTGAGCAGTACCTGGGGTGCTGCATGGGGGTGTGATTGCGCAGAGCGAGGGGAGACCCTTCCTGCAGCCAGCACTGCTAGAGAAAGCTGGATCAGTTGGCTCGGTAGCGCAGACCGGCTGGGGCAGGGGGCTGCTTGGCCAGGACATGCAAGCAGGATTTCTCTGACAATGAGCAAGAGAACTGGTCCCTCCCTACCAGCAGCTCCTTACCCATCATGTCGAGGATGCTCTGGTGGTTGGACACAATGATAGCAGGGCCCTCCACCTCAAAGTTCTCCAGTCCCTTCACCTCAAACCTCAGACCAAAGAAATACTTGAAGGTCTTGACCACAGTTTTGATGATCCTGCAGAAGAGAAGAGCAGTCAGGCAGCAGCAGGGTGTGGAGGTGACAGGGTCTGCTATACGCAGGGTGTGTGGCAGGAGACAAGAGCAGTTTCGTCTGGACAGAGAGCTTCCAGTCTCATTTGCCCTGTGGTCCACCCAGGTGTCTGTCCTGCGTGGTTCCACATGCTCAAGGTGCTTCAGCTGCCTGCTAAGCCCTGTCTGCTCCCAGTGTGGGAATTTTACTGGAAGCCTGGGAGAAGCTGACTGTAACTTTGAAGCCAGTACAGGCAGACTCAATGGTCCATGCTTCCTTCAAGCTGACAGCCTCAGCTCACAACCCAGCTCTCTATGAGCTCTTTGGAAGAGGCAAGTCCAGCCTAGCACAGCTGCAAGAGCCCTGCAAACAGAGGGCAAACTGGAATCCCTCCAAAGTCCAGGAGGGAGAGACGCTGGTTTCATCACTGGATCAAGGACCACTCCTCCTGCTGCGAGTCCTATCCACTTAGTGCTGTTTGTTCCCTCCTGTGCCGAGGCTGTAGCCCGCTCCAGTGCTACCAATGCTTTCCTCCGGCAATCAGCAGAGCCCCACAGGTTGTTCCCGCAGGTCTCCTAGGAGCTGCCACTCCCCAGCACATGGGTATTAGCCTGCACACCCATCACCCAAGGAAGGCTCTGCCAATTCTGTTCCTTGCAGTCCTGGAAGATGCGGCTTAACGATACCAAACAAACATGGGGTGTCATTACCCCACAGGAGTGCAAGAAAGGAGGAGAATGAAGGTGGGAAACACTTTCCTGTACAACACAAGGATGCGAGCAGCAAACAGGATGCTCCCCACGCAGCTTGGCAGAGGCTAGGTGCCCCCGGCAAACCCATCTTCAAGCAAATAGCTTTTGCCTGTCAGTTCACTTCCCCAGTGGATCTACAGGTCTGTCCACAGAGCTCCCAGCTTTCTTCCTCTGCACCCAAGGGCTGGGGGCCCAGCTGGCAGGAGACACCAGCAGCTCCGCTCATCCCTGCCAACGCATCGAGCAGGCTGCCATGCCCTTGCTGAGCCCACATCCAGCCCAGGCTCGCCGGCTGAGAGCCTGCCAGCCCATGGGAGCAGGGCCCATCTACACCACCCCCAAACAGGTGGGAGCTGGGGACCCTCCAACTCGGCCAAAGGACGCAGCCAGAAGCTGGCAGCGCACAGCGGCTATTTTGGGCAGAGGAGCAGCCATTTGCCAGGACAGGAGGCAGAGGAGCTTGCACATGAACAAAAAGCTCCCAGAAGCAGCCACCAGCTCTGCTCTCCCTGTAGAGCAGATTCAGGAGCTGACCAGGCCTCCAGCAAGCATCTGGATGCCCTGCCTCAGGGCCCACCTTCTCCCTGGCAGACAAGAGATGGAGATTTCCTCCCTGCAGAAGGAGACCGAGGAACAGTGTCAGCTTCTTCCCCACCCCAGGGTCCAGCTGGAAAGCTGCACAGCACCATCAGCCCAGGAAGCATCCCTGTCACCCAGGACAGGAAGTGATCACCCGGCCAACGTCTCATCCTGGCCTGGCAGCAGCTCCCAGCATCTGCTCTCCAAAAGCATCCCCACCACTGCCATCAGCTCTTCAACCACACGCCTCCGTCAACATGACTTTCCACAGCTTGCTCCTGCCCACAGTGGGGTTCATATCTTCATGGGGTGCCCTGCCATGCAGGCCACCCAGGAACTGGATTTGACGCTGGAGTTCAGGCCAGGCCAATGCCCACAGGTGACCGAGCTGAGTGACACCACTGCTATCAGTCCCTGTCCTTCAAACTTGCTGCAAAGGTTAGAACTGCACCCAGGGAACGGACACAGGGAGGTACACAGGCTGCAGAGCTCCTGAGCACCACGGGGCTGCACCAAGGTTACGTGAGTGCAGCCCAGGTGAGGAGAGGCTGGGTGACACGAATTGGTGAGGTCATGGTGGATGCCATGCCACCAGACTGACCTAAATCCCACTTCTCCTCCCTTCTGACTGCCAACCAAAAGAAGAGGTCACTGCTCTGGAAGTCACACTGCTCAGTAGCTGCTGGGAGAGGCTGGTTACACATTACTCAAGAGCAACCATCCAACTTCCTCCTGCCAGTAAGGAGCCAGCGTTTCCTTGCACAAGATGTGGCCTGAGCCTCTGAAAGAGGCAAAGGGGCAGAGCTCAGAGCAAGCTAAGAACCAGGTGACCAGCAACCCTCCTGAGCTGGCCACGTCATCCATGGGGTTAAGCAGATGGGTCCCACTCCCCTCCCACCCTGCAAGCAGCTTCTCTGCTGGTAGGAGTGATCTTGACTTTGTGCACTCACAGCTGCAGAGAGCTGTAAATCTGATGCACTTATTGCCACACACAAGGAAAGAATAGAAAAGTGAGAGGGAACGTGCTTTTTCAGTGCATCCGTAACAGCCTGAGTCTGAGATCCAGCAGGCCCAGCTTCACATGCTCTGCTCTGCAGTCTGTGACAGAGGCCTTTTTAGGCTCCTCCGATTTTCAAGGATTAATGAAGTGTGCTTACCAGATTGGAAACTCTTGCAACAGGTTTCACCGCTAGATAAACAGCTCTATCTCTATCAGACACAAAGGGCAACCTCTTCCAAGTCACACCAGCTTGGCACTGGTGCCAGGAGCACAGCAAGGACGGGGTGTTCTGCGCTGGGCAGCAGCACTGTTATCGCTGTCTGTCCACCAGCACATGCTCTGCTCCAACCTGCTTCCCCGAGCTGGAGCAAGCAGACTGGGATGTTGTAGAAGTAAGAAGCTTGCCGGATCACCTCAGCCACAGACCTCCCAGGGGCTGGGATACATGACCAGCATCATCAGCCAGTGCCAGCAGATGGAAACGAAGGGCTTAAGTTACAGGAAAAGGGCGGTTCTGGCCAAAATTCAGCTCCGAGTTTCAACATGAGGACTCGTCCAGTGCAAGGAGTTCTTGTTCCCAAAGAGTTCCTTTAAGTTTACAGAAGGTTTAAAAAGTTTTAGGGGCAGGGGGAAAAAAAAAAAAAAAGAAAAAAAAAAAGACTGTCTCCATAACTGACATCATAAATTCTGCAAAGCTGGTTGTGCACTGGAAAGCTGCTCCGGAATGAGTCAAGACAACCAAAGCTGGAGACGGAGCTAGGCTGGAGATCCCAGAGCAGACTGCTGTTTCCAGTGTCCAGGGCCACGTTACCAGAGCGGATCGCAGACCATCGGCTCAGGCGGGCAGGGCTGAGCCCACAAGGAAGCACGTTGGTGCCCAGAGCCCGCTCGCTCCGCCCTGAGCCCTGCTTGCGAGAGCCGCACCACAAAGCGAAGTCCAGCTCCACCAGCTGAGACGCTGCCCAACCTTTGATCCAAGAGGATGTATTAAGGCAACAGGGCTCCGCTTTACACCCCCACCCATATAACACGGCCTGGACACAGATGTTTAGAGTAGGTAAAAAGCTGCCAAGCGGAGAGCAAAGCAAGGAGCCCAAGTTCTCCTGTGCTGCCCGCAGAAGTGCCAGCTCTGCCCTTAAACTGTGCCTTCGCGCGTAGAGGAGCTGCTCTTCTCCAGCAGCAGCCGTGGCCCCAGCGCCCCGTCAGAGGACACACGGCGAGGCCTGACAGCGCCGCACGTGCCCCAGGCGGCTGCATGGCCGCTGTGCTCCCTGTGCCGGGCCGAGGGCAGCATATTAAACACCGTCTGCCAGCAGGCAGCCCTCCTGGCACAGCCTCCGCTCCTGCGGGGGGAAAAAGCCCCAAACACCGCTGTCACATAGCTTTCCCCAAAAGCTGTGCAGCACCTGGAGCACGGCTGCTTGCCGGCACCCTCACACCTTCCAGGCCCCTCCGAAGGGCGCTCATCCCCACATGGGGCTCTCTGAAGGCGAGGGCGCAGCTACGGGCCCGAGCAGCCCCTCACCGCAGCCCCAGTCCCCGCCATGAGCCAAGAGGCAACCCCCCTGCTACCTGGGCAGCCAGCCAGGGGTCTGCTGTCACAGACCCGAGGTAAAGGAGGTCCCCATCATCCCCCCAGAGGCCCCCAGGCAGCGGCTGGGCCTGAAACTGATCTCCCCAGTTTGCGTTTCACCTGCCCGCACCTTGGCCCTGCCACTGCACCGTCCCCCCGTTCCGGGGGGCTGGCTCGCCCCCACCTCGCCTCGGGGCACCCCCCACTCGCCTCATGTTCTTGACGGTGCGGCCGCCGTTGACGAGGAGGCAGACGGGCGCCGTCAGCGCCGAGCAGACGATGCACAGCAGGTAGTAGAAGCCGATGCGCAGCACGAAGTTGACGGCCGGGCTGAGCTCCATCAAGACGTGGAGCAGGAGCAGCAGCACCGCCGCGCCCCACAGCAACCACCCCAGCGCCATCGCCGCCGCCTGACCCGCACAGCCCGGCCGAGCCGCCGCTGCCGCCTCCGCCGCCGCGCCGAGCGGCGTGGGCTGCCCCCGCCTTATGTGGGCGGCGCGGACGGCCCGGCCCGGCCCGCCCCGCCCGCCGCTCCCCTCAGCCGGGGCGGGACGGTCCCCTCGGGGCACGGCGGGAGGACCGTGGGGTCCCTCATGGGGACCTGTGGGGGGCTTGGGGGTCCCCTCATGGCGTGGTGAGGAGCCCTGTGTGGTCTTTGGGTCCGTCATGGTGCCACGTTGATGTTTTGGCTCCCTTCGTGGTGCCGTGTGAGGGCTTTTGGGGCCCCCTCACGGTGCCGTGGGGGTCTTCGGGTCCCTTCCTGGTATGGCGTGGGAGTTTCAGGTCCCCTCCTGGTCCCATGTGGGGTCTTTTGGTCCCTCATGTCATGGTGAGGAGGGCTTTGGGTCCTTTCATGGCACCATGTGGGGTCTTTGGGTCCCTCCTGCCATGGTGTGGGGTCTTTCGGGTCTGTCACAAAAATTAGCAACTGACTGAGGTCACTATGGGCCAGTTGCGAATTTTTGTGACAGGTTCTTGCTCACCACATCTCCCTGCCCATCATCTCGCCCACATTCTCTGCTAGTGCTTGATGCTGGTTTTCCACCAGCACAAATGTGCTGAGTGGGATGGAGCTTTCCCCGCTGGCACTGGGGTTAGGTCAGGATCAGGCCCAACGGCTTTGTGGGTGCGAAGCTGGCAAGGGAGATGAAAGCGTGTCTGCTGGAACTGACACAAACTGTTTCACTTGCCCCAGCAGGTTTTGCAACACTTTTTATAGCAAAACCCCAGTCCCGTGGGTGGTGGTGACTTCACCGGGGTAAGATGTGACCCTGGTGCTGTGGTCCCAGGCATCCTCTTGGCATCTGCAGCTTTGCAGCTCCTGGAAAACACGAGGAAAAATGATTGTCCCTTTCCAAATAATCCTTGTTCCCTGTCTCTCCCGAGTCTCAACAACAGAGGGAGTGAGCTGTTCCCAAATGAGCTTCCCCAAAACGGAGGGGAGCTCGTTGTGTTTTCACTGCCCCTCAGCAGCTTTAACGCTTGAAGCAGGAGACAAGCTCCTTCTCTCTGCGGGAGAGCTCAAGGCCGGCACTCCCTACAGCTGCCAGGCAATGACATCTCAGAGCTGGTCTCATGATTCCTGCTAATACCACAAAAAACCCTTATTGTATTAGCATCTCAACACAGCATTAGATTAATCCCTCCAGCCCACATCGTACAGGCTGTTCGGAGAACCTTGCTCCAGCACCGTGCCGGCCAACATATGCCTGGGAAGTCACCGAGACCTTTTGAGCTGAACATACGCTGGCCCGGAGCAATTCTGCATTATCCTCCTGACTTTCACTTTTGTTGACACGGGAAGAAAGTCGCTGGCGATCTGTCACTGAGGCATCGGTGAGCTGATCTGTTCAACTCACAAACGCCGCTTGACAAGAGGGAACTGAAATGCAAATTCCAGCACGGCCGTGGCGCCGATGGCAAACGGCATTAGCAGATCCGGCACAGTGGGGATGGCAGTCGCGCGTTTGCTTCACGTGTGGGCTCCTAAAGGAGCTCGGCTGCAATTGCCTTCTCCCCACGCTCTCCGACAGATTATCTGGAATAATGCAAATGAAATGTTTCATATTAGTCTGGAGCTCAAGGAAGGGGAGTGATTTCTGATGCCAGATTAGAAGCCAGACATGGGCCTGCCTGCTAGCGAGCAGAGCTGTCACATGGAGTTATTTTATAAGGCGGGCGGTTATGCTGCCAGATGACGACAGCCTGTGCATTAACATTACCATAACAAACTGCCTGATGGAAAAGGGCCCACGAGCTTCAGTGCGCTGCATAACGCAACAGGGATCACGTCATCACCCCTGAAACACATCCGTTTTTGGGTAGAGGAAAGGCAACTTCCTCTCCGCCCTCCCCAGCTCCAGCAGCCAGAACGAAGCAGTTTCAAATTCTTTTTAAAAAAACCCAGCTTACTAGGTTGTGCTGCACATTTTGCATATTTAAAATACCGACTGAATTATTTAGACGCGTTGCAAGTGTACCCTGCAGGTAGCCTAGCTGAGCGGGGTCCCGAAACACTGGCAGGAGCAAGCACCCAGCCAGCGCCAAGCAGGCAGTAAATTCTCTGTGGCAGGTGCTGCCTGTTGAGGGTGCGTGTGGCACCCAGTGCCTCCCAGCACCCTCAGCAGAGACCTCAAAAAGCTGCCTCTGGTAAGAGCGCTAACAGCAAAGCGTGGTGAGCAGAAGGGTCCACACAGCACCACTGATGGTGGGATTTCTGTGGCTGGGTCCATGAAAAACCATAAAGCCGAGCGCGTTACCCTTGGCCTTAGTTTTCTGATGTCTTATAATAATCTGGCTCTGGTTTTTATCTTTTATTTGTCTTAATTTATTGCTTCCCTTGGAAACAACATATGACCTCACTTTCGATGACTAGCTTCTGACTGGAAAAGAAATGGAGCCAGGGAGAACATCTCCCATGCATGCGGGGAGAAGGGTGAGCGGAGAAGGGAAGAGAGGGAGAGCGCTCAGTGGGGTAGGAAGGAGCGACGTGCCCATCACCTGGCGTCGGCGTGCAGGGCTGAGCAGGTCGCAGAGCGGGGGGAGGACGCCCCGGGAGCCGCAGGCTGTGCTGAAGGAGGGCTGGGTCTGTCTGCAGAGCGGCGCCTCGCTCCCCGCTGCCTCACCATGCGTCTGCCCTTGACTTCCCGCGGCGTCTTTGGCAGCTCTGCCTGGCGGCCTGCTTCTCTTCGCCTCCTGCCAAGGCAATGTGTTGAAAGCAGCAGCTGAGTTTGGTGACATTAAAAGCAGGGGGAGGAGGAAGCAACCAGCCAAGCTTCTTTGTACTTGGCCATGTCAAGGCACGCATGTGCCTGGCTCGTGAGCCCTCCCAGGAAGGGCTAATACTACGGGCAGCATGACGCCCGGGGTTGCTCAAGCTCCTAGACAGCAACTCCTGCTGCTGGGTGCTGCAAAGCAGCCTCGTTTGTCAGGGACTTGGGGACAGTAAGGTGGCACACGCATCTGATTTAACTTCTTCCAGAATTCTGTCAGTCCATCCATCCATCCATCCATCCATCCATCCATCCATCTGCTGATCCATCCTCTTCCCTCCTTAGCTGTTTCAACTAGCAGCTGGCTTTGCAAGATGTCTTGGAGCCTGGTGTCACTGAGTGTCATCTCCGTGCAGCTCAGGGCGCACAAAACAGCACAACAGCACAAAACAGATGTAGTTATGCTTCTGTAACTCGCTCCCGCACAGGCAGAGGTATAGGCTGGTAACCTGGACCATCTTCGCACCGGTAAGCAAGGCTGCCCGAAGGGCTGACACCAGTAGGATGGCATCGCTGAAATCTTCTCCTGAAGAAGAGAAGACGGCAAAGAGGTCTGGCCTGGGCTGTGCTGTATCTACTGCTGCGCACAGCAGGGCCTGCTGCAAGCTCCGGGCGAGCCACGGACGGTGGCTAAGAGCAGTTTGTGCAAAGGATGTGTGTGAATCCCGTTTCCATCTCATTTGTTTCAGCTTAAAAGGGTACCAGTGCAGGGGAGATGAAGCCCTTGGGCTGTCCCCCGTGCGGGTGGCATGGAAGCCCACGGCTGAGCCCACGCTTGGACGGACAGAGCTTCGGACTGACCCCCCGCTGCCGCGTTGGCTCCTGCTGCCCCACGGTCACGTTCCCTTTAGTTGCTGTGCTTCTAAGTAATAACAAGTCAGTGCTCTCGTGACAGCAGGGTAAACACTTGGGGAGGAACCGGGCTGTTGACTCAGCGTGGTCTGAATGCGAGCGCTGCAGTCACCTGCAGGGCTACATAGCAATAGGGTTGCACAAAAACCAGAAGCATGAGATTGCTAAACTGCCCTGGTGCTGGGTTCTGCATGCACAGCCTCCACTGGTCACTGGAAAGAGAAAGAGCCTGAGGGAGTTTTCCTCTGGGAACATGCAATTAAGAGAGAAACATATTGCAAAAACACATTCGAGAATCAGAGCCTTCCTTCCTGTAACCTTTACTCACCTACAAATAACTCTATTGAGAAAGTACCTGCATTATCTGCTCTGATGTTCACCCCAGCCAGCTGTGGTTTTGTGGTCCCATTTGGCAGGGCCAGGAGCACTTCGCAGGTTCCAGGCCCCTCGCAGCCCCCGCCAGCCCCACAGAAAACGTCCCTGCGCTCTGCAGGTGCCTCGGGACACCCAGCCCCGCCGCTCCTAACACACCTAATCCCATCTCTCGGCTGTGCTTTTTAAAGATCTGCTTTCTCTGAGCTTGTCTTACCTCTGCCTTGAAAAACTCAACCAATTATTTAAACCCACCTAAGATACAAGGCTGGTTTGGCACGACGCTCGTCCGCACGAGGAACGCCCCACGAGCAGCCCCGCTGGGTGCCAGGGCACTGCTCCCCGGCTGTCAGCGAGGCTGGAGACTGGCGTTTGCAGAGTCAATGTCCCGTCAGTCAAGGGTTACTGCTAGGACTTACACCCCACCATGCCCCCCAGCACTGGCTTATATTTTCTCCCGGCAGACTTTGCCAAAAACAGGAGGCAGCAAAAATGTGAGGCTGCAAGATCTTACTGTTGCGTTTGCATTTGTACACCCAGGCTGGAAATCTCTGCGTGTTCTCTGCAAGACATCGCACCATCCACCCCAGGCAAGGCTCTGAGTAAAATGAGAGTGTAGCAAGCCTTGGAAACAGCATCTCATCTGGCTCCTCTGGGCCCGAGTAAAATTGGAATGACTTTTTTTTCCCAGTCGCAATAGGATTAAGCTTTTTGCCTAATGTGATGTGTAAATAAAGGAAAACAAGTTGTTTCTAATGGATTTTGTGCAGGTGGAAGGGGTTGGGTGGTTGACCTGGAGACTGACGGAGCAAACAGGGAAGGCAACGCTGTTAGCCGAGGGCTTCTCCTGATGGGCAACCTGGGGCTGAAGAGGGGTTTGCTGCACCTCCCGCGCCAGAGACTCTCGCGTCAGGGAGCCACCAGCCAGCAGCAGCATGACTCGCCCCATCTGGGCTAGATTCAGCTGATGGTGCTGAGCTCTGTGCGTGTGAGTTTTTTCAGGGCTGTGACTCTGTCGAGTGCTAACAGCCAGCGTGTGCCTGAGCGTGCCTGCTGCGGGCACCACCGGTGCAACCTGCTTCTGCGATGGCAATCTCCTCATCCTCTCCTCTCCTGCTCCCTTTGATCCCATTGCTGCGGACGTGTAGCTGTAATTACAGCAAAGAGGAAGATCCCGTTTCCCCAGAGAGCTGCAGTAATTACCACTGCGCCGTGGCCCGTGAGAGCCGGAGCAGCGGGAGACTGGGGCTCAGGGAGCCGTGGCGAGATGTGCCCCAGAGAGGAAAGGGAAGCTGATCTCCGCTGGGATCTCCATCCCCTCCTCCGAAACGGCATTTCCCTTACCCTGAAGCATCACTTGGTACCTGCTCGGTGCAGGCCCTCTTAGCAGGAGCCGAGCTCTCTCCCCGTGCTCCCTCCAGTATGCAGGCAGCGGGCAGCATGCGGAGCGGGGCGTTCCCGGGTTGCCAGACCTGCCGGCGCGGTGCCGCAGGGCGTGCCAGCGCCCCGGGATGCAGCGGTACTAAAGAGCCTTCGGGCTAAGTCTGCAAGTGCAATTAAACATCAGGTCAGCTTCTGCATCATGAGGCCATTGCCCAAGTTATGCTCAGCCCACGTGGGAGCCCGTGGCACCTCCACAGCCCGAGCTTGCCCCGGGGCCACTGGTCGCTCTGCCTGCAACACACACCGCTCGCGTGCCGAGGGCGGCCAGGACCAGCACCTCTCACTTTTGAAGGTGAGCCCGTCTTGCTCCTGAGCACATCTCCAGCCCCCTTCTCCGGCTCTCCAAGGGAAAATGAGCTCCAGCACCTGCACTGACACTTGCTGGGGCTGAGCACAGGAGCTGCTTGGAGAAGAAAAATGGGTGTTGCTGCCGCAGAGCGATGGAAATGTACTGGCAGGGTTGGTTGGGGCAGGGCGGGAGGGAGTGGTGCAGCCTCAGGTACTTCCAGCACAAAGACCGTTTCTCTTGCAAACAACTCCAGTCTTGCCACAGGAATGAACTCCCACCTTGCCTGGAGCAGCAGCACCACGGGCTGAGCCACCGGGCCGGGACTGAGCTCAAACGTGGGGCCGGATCGCTGAGCGAGCTGCTGGGACCTGCTGCACCACTGCCAGGTGGCAACTGGATTTAGCAGAAGCACAACATGAAACCAGTGCTTGGCGCTTTGGGCGTATGAAATCAGTACCCAGTTTTTCCTGGGGTAGTTGTGTGGGAACAGAGGGTCTGGGCTATTTTCGGGTGCCAGGTAGGATGCTGGGGTTTCTGGAATCGGATGCCACAAGCTCGCCAGCTGGACCCCTCTCATAGCACAGCCCGGCCGGGGCTGCCAGGGTGTTGCAACTGGCTCAGGATCTCCTCCAAGTGCCAGAGTCCAGCACAAGGTGAATTATTTTCCTGGCAGGCCTCCCTGGCCGCTGGAAATAAAACATGCACAACTCAGCGGGCTAAAATCCACACGGGGAATATGTCTTCATGAAACAAACAGTTTCTCTCTCTCTGTTTCCCCTGTTATTGATTAATGCCTCTTAATGACTCCGGCTAAAAAAATCTTGTAGTTGCTGCCTGTCACGGAAGATCAATGGAGCAGCATTAGTGAGAGATACAGAGGCAAACTGTCCCGGGCGAGTTCTCTGCAAAAGCCATCTCTGGGAGCAGCACCGCTGCCTGCTCAATCAATAGTTCATCATGACCTCTCCCTCTCGCTTGCTTTTATTCCCCTTGAGCTAGCTGGGCAGCAAAGGCTGCTCCAAGCTTTCACAAGGACTAGATTATAACTATCCCGATTGATCTGATATGTAAAGAATAAAGGGGCCTCTTAAGCCAGCTGTCTGCCTTGGAAAAACTCAAGTGGCTGCGCAGACAGGGTCAGACCCTCATTAATTCCTGGATGCTCGGGACCCCGCTCACGCGACGCGTGAAACCTGTGCCGCAGCACTGGAGGGAGTCAATTAGTCATGACAAATCCCATCCAACTTGCCCCCGGAGCTTTCCCAGTCTGTGCTGCCGGGGCCTTTTCATGAGTCCATCACCATCAGAGCCACCAAGCCCTGTCCCTCCCAGCTCCCTTTGTGTGATACCTCCTCGTTTCTCCAATTTCCCTTTCTCCAGAAATCGCGGTGCACAGTGTGTGGGGAGGAGGGGGAAGCCCTTTGCTGCTTCCCGCATGCCGACCACCAGCCCGTGCCATAGGAGGCCGTGGCGAGCAGGCATGCGTCCCAGGTGAAGCGTGGCCGTGCGTGGGGTCCTGGGCAGAGGAGGTGAGGAGGGGTCGTCTTTGCTCAGGCAGCCGCTGCCTTCTTGAAAACCCTTCATCTTTTACACATCAAGCCTCCGAACTGGAGCCTCTTTTACACATCAAGCCTCCGAATTGGAGCCTCTCTCCTGCAGCCACCTGAGGTTAATAAACAGGGAGCACATGGAAGATGAAGCCTGACTTGAAAACTCAGGAGCTGTGTGTGTTTCCTCCCAGCACAGCACCACTTAGAGACGCTGCGGTATCTCACGGCTCAGGCGGGCAAGTCCAGGCTGCACCTCCAGATAAAATTTGCTTCCTGCAGCCGTGTTGTACCGATGCCGTGGGTTACTCGATGTGGTTCTGAAGTCGGCTGGGAGATGCCCGACCCCTCGTTAACACATCGTCACGCTGGGCACGACCCTAGGAGGCTGCAGGCATGTCTGTGAGCATCTTAACGGCACTCGCAGGGTGAGAGACCGGCAGCCTTTGCCTGGCCTGTGCTGCGCTGCCCTGCCAACCGGCTCGTGTTTGCAGGGGAGAGGAGCGCTGAAGGGCTGCGAGCCCGCGGGCGTTTGCATGCTGTCCCTCTCTGAGCACACTGGCCCGTGCGCGTCCGCACACCGCGGCCGGGGCTGCTCACCCTGCCTGCACACCTCCGTCTCCTCCGTGGCCAGCGGAGCCCCATGCCTGCTTCCAAGGAACAGCCCCCCGGCCAAGCCTGACGTTGGGAGCCAAGTGCCCAAGGAGAAAGCCCACGGGAGGGCCTGGCTCAGGGTGGGGAGCTGCGAGGAGGGGCAGGGGGCTGGCAGGGGCTGTCTGTGGGCACTGGCGAGGGAGGAATCCCTTGGGTTGTGTCTCCTAGTGCGAGGCCTGACGATGAATAACTCCATCACCTGCTGAGCCTGTGCAGGGATCTGCTTGCTCAGCCTCTTGTCTGTGCTCCTTTGCAAGCTCCTTTTCCTCCTCGGCTGGGAAGAGCCCGCGGTTGGCACATGACAGAAATCCTAATAAGAGTGGCTCCCCTTCCAGAGCCGCTGGGCTGGCAGAGCCGCAGGGCTCCCGGCCACAGCCACCACCCTTTGCCTTCAAACCCAGTGCTGCCTGCAGCGGAGCTCTTGGGCTGCCCCTCTTCCACCCCATGGTCCAGCGCCAGGGCTCTTGGGTGAGGGGCAGGGGTGTCCTGGGGGTGTCCCCAGCCCAGGGGGGCTGGTGGTGAATGGAAGGCAAGACCCCCAAACCATTCCCAACGAGCCGGGAGCTCTGCGGGGGCTGCACGCCTGGCCCAAAGCATGCATGAGCCCCAGCAGCCCCAGCTTTTGACCCCCCCTAATTCTGCAGTGCTTAATTACAAGTAGCAGGGATTTGGAGAGGAAGCGGAGGGAGCGAGCATGGGACAGATTGGAGGGAAGATTGTGCTGGGGGTGGAAAGGCTGTCAAGCCAGAAACGCAAGAGCTGATTAGCATTTCTAATTATAACCGCTGCGCGCAGCCCCGTCAGGGCCCATCAGGCAGGGAGAGGCAGCTGACGGTGTGCGGAGCCAGCTGTGGAAGCCATGCAGGACGCACGGGCCACCAGCCTCAAATCCTTGAAGGATGCACAGAAAAGAGCATTAGAGCCTGGATCTGTCATCTCCCAGGCAGCAGCGCTTGGGAATGCCGGGTGCTGTCACAGCCCCGAGGGCACAAATCCCTCTGGTTCACGGCCACGGGGCTTGGAGAGGGGAGAGCGTGGGCAGGGAGTGGGCACGTGCCCCTCTTTCGGATCTGGGTCCTGCACCCCTCTGCCACGCAGAGGCTCTGGTCACTGCAGGTGATGGCATCAGGCCACGCTGTCCCCAGCTGTCTCCCACCACTGAGATCCCACCCAGAGGAACGTGGGTGGCAAAAGGTGCTCTGGAGGGGACGAAGGGACCGGTGGGTGGAGGTCCTTGCTCACAAGTCAGGGCTGCTCTGTACTTTGCTGTTAGCACCAGCTGGCAAGATAATTTGTTCAGTATTGAATAACATTAACATGTAATAGGGTAAATATTATGGGCCAGCGAATGACCCTTACAGGGCTGAGGGTGCCCTGAGAGCTCCCGTGTCCCGAGGATGTGCCCGCAGAGCCATGGCAGGGCTGGGAAGCGATCAGAGGCGAGCGTGCCACACGCTGCGGGTTTAGCGGAGATTAGCAGAGCTTTTGTGGGCTGAGGGACCCGGGAGAAACCAAAGCGACTTAATCAAGGGAGCGAGGGGAAGATTCCCAGGGAGGAGAGCAGCACTGACTGCTTTCAGCATCTTTTGGATGCTGACAGCTCCAGGGGAACTACCTTCCCAACTTCCATGAGACACGGAGCAGCTCCGGATGCCTGCGTGCTGCTGGGAGCCTGGCCCGGCAGTGCAGGGGGATTTTTGGGGAGGGGAGAGACTCCTTGCACAGGGGCAGCCCAGGATGCGCAAGCAAAATGAGCATCTCCAGTGCCAGGTCCTCCACGTGCCTGGGGCGTAAATGGGAGACTGGCACCACAGGGAGAAAGCCCACTGCCCTTGCGCATTGAATATAAGATATAATCACACCTGCAGAATTTTTATTACTCTTTTGATTGGATTAATTAATCATTCAGTGATAACTGCTCATTAGGCATTCCAACGATCAATACTAATCACTTAATTACTTGGCATATTACAGCTGGGGAAGGTCTGCTCATTCCTAATTAGATTCTCTGGACAATCCACCCCTGAACGTTGCACAGCCCCGCAGCAGAGATCCGTGACATTTCAAGCCTCTCTCAGCTTCGGCCCAGGCGTGTCATTTGTGATCTCCAACGAGTGTTTCATTCTGCTTGCGTGCACTGTGCTCGGCCCCCAAAATCAGGGTTCAAGGAGCGGGGAGCTGCGTCAGGGGCGTGAGCTGGGCAGCTTGCGGGATGCTGCTGAGCCCGGGCCACAGGCACAGAGGGGACTTCACTGCAGGCAGCCGCCCTGGCAGGCAAATGCCAAAAGGCAGCTCTGTGCTGAATCGTGATGGGGCTCAGCAGGCAGGAGTCAAGTGGAGGTGACGGGCCTGGAGCAGGCAGGGCAGGAAAGCTGCCTGCCGCTGCTCAGCCTCCCGAGATGGCACCAAGGGTGGTGGGAGACAAATTCTACTGGGGAAGGCTCAGGCGAGTGTGACAATAACCATCTTCATGCTGGGATGGAAATAAGGAATTTATGGGTGCTTGAGTAGAAGAGTTGTTTCCCTGTAGGTGCGAAGGAAAGCAGCATGTTGCAGCACTGGGACCCCGGGGACCCTCCTCATCCTCACAGCTGGCTCAGCTACTGGGCACCCAGCAATGCATCTTCCTCGCTCTACTGCTTTCTGAATTGCCAACCCCACCGTAAAAAAACCCACAACCCACAAAAAACAGGCTCTCTCTTTTACTGCGCTAATTAAAACTAAAAATAAGCTGTGTAAGCTCCAGAGAACCATCCTGGCTTTAGCAGGATGTAAAAACCTGCACAAGCGAGAGCTGCAGGCAGACGAGGCGATGTTAACGTGGCCCCGTTAGTGAAGCAACCCTGCGGGCAACGTCTGCTCGCACAGAGGCGAGCGCGGAGGTCAGGGTGCTGCACTGGCTTTGCACAGCGTGAGAGCAGCAGGGACCTCCTCGGTGTTACAAGTAGGATTTGGGAGGGTTTTGGTTCAGTTTTGTTGTGATGCTCATTGTTTATCACCGCTGATCAGATTAGGCCAGCACAGGCTTTTGCTCATTAGTCCCCGGGCACCCGGTGCTTGACACCAAGGAGGAACTACCGGGTCTGAAGCAACTAGCTTGTTTTCAACGGTCGTTTTGATCCAAATTCAAATGGAAGGAAGCGATCTGAACTACGACAAGGGGACAAATAGATAATCTGAAGACTAATAGCGAGTGAGGAATCATCTTAACAATGGCCTTGTGACTGACCCTCCCAGACCATTTTCCATTCTATTTTTGTCTCTCTCTCCCCCTTGCTCTAGCTTGCCTGTGCATACTGCAACCCCCCGGATGAGAGGCTGTCCCCGGGCTGCCTGCTCGCTGCCTGACACAAAGCAGCCCCTGTCTTGCCTTCAGCTTTCCTTGCCCAGACGCCATGCAAGCAGGGAGGGCAGCCGCTGCTGCCCGGCTTTAAGATGGAGCAGGGAGGCAGGGAGGAGGCGAGGGAGCGGGGCGATAGCCGGTCTCAGCCCGGGGGGTGCAGGTTCCCCGCTGCAGACCGGGGGGGGCTCTTCCAGGCTGCCACCCGAAACAGCTTTAAATAAAAGCGGAGCTGCTGTGAGTGGTGGGGGCGCGGGGCAGCAGCACCTCCAGGAACGCCCTGACTGGGGCTGGGGGACCCGTCGTGGGACCCCCGGGTAGGCTCCCCCAGATGGAGGGCTCTGGGGTTGGGCTGACCCGGCGCGGGTGGGACTCCCGCGGGACCCCGGAGCCGGTGGGGTCGGGGCTGATGCCGCGGGGCCGTTCCGAGCCGAACCAGGCGGCAGCCCCCCGCCTCCCCGAGCTGCGGCGGAGCTGCGTGCCCCGCCCCGCGCCGCGCCGAGCGGAGCCGAGCCCAGCGGAGAGGAGCCGAGCCGAGCCGGGCGCGCTGCGGCGGTGCGAGCGGGCGGTTCGGCCCCCCCGTCCGGCCCCCGGCGGCGAGGCGGGGGCCGCGGCCGCCCCGGCCATGCCCCCCGGAGCCTGAGGCCCGCGGCCGCGGGGCGCCCGCAGCATGCGGAGGATCCGGCGGCTGGTGCATCTGGTGCTGTTCTGCCCCTTCTCCAAGGGCCTGCAGGTACCGGGGGCGATGCGGCGGGATGGGCCGGGCCGGGGAGAGGGGGGTCGGTCTGTGATGCCCGTCTCCGCATCCCGGCACCGGCCGTGCACAAAGGGACGCTCCGCCGCTGTGCCCCCGCCGGCCGCTGCGGGGGGGCGGGGGGTCGGGGACCGGCACCGGGGGGACCTGGCCCGGGAGCGGGGGCCGCGGGCGTTGCACAACCCGCGCTGCGCTGCGCGGTGCCGGGGGAGCCGCAGGGCCGCGGGGCGCCCGCGCAGCCCGTCCGTCAGCCCGCACCGCGCAACGGAGCAGCCGATGCAGCAGCGCCGGGCGGGGACGGCTCCTTCCCTCTCCTCCTTTTCTGTTCTGCTCCTTTCCCCCCTTCCCATCCCTGCGGTGCGGCGGGGGGGGGGCGCTGGGGACCCGCCTTGGCGCTCTGGGGACCCGGCGGTGACGGTTGCTGGCCTGGGTGTTTGCTTTGCAGCCGTGGGATGAGAAACCCCGACTCTGGTGAAGGTCCTGGACCAGAGAGGTTGTCCCGCTGGAGGGGAGAAGGGGGGAGTCTGGTGGGCAGAGGATGCTGGCAGGAGGTGGATGCAGAGCTGGGGCAGAGCTGGGCTCACCACGTGCGGGAAGGGCTGCACGGCCGAGAGGAGCCTTTGGAGGGGTGGCTCTGTGGGCCCCCAGGACAGCCAAGAGCAGGATGGGTGCTGCAGCTCCGCTCCCAGGAGAGATGGGCCTTCGGCTGCTGAGCCACCCCTGTGGACTGTCTTCTTCCAAGAGGAAAAAGCCTGAGGAGCTGTTGCGTGGGGCCGCAGTGGTGGGCAGGGGCTGGGGTCTGGGTCTGACAGCAAGGGCAAAGCTGGGTGCAGAGTGAGGGTGGGTGGGAGCTGGGGGTAGCCCTTGCCCTGTGATAGCCTGCGCAGATACCCCATGGGAGGGTAGTCACAGCCACACCAAGCCGCTCCCCACAGCCTGCTAGCCCAGGCACAGTCCCCACCGCCATGAAACAACCCCCCATGTTCCCAGGGCACTGCAGGGGAGCAGTGGGGATGGACCAGGATTTTGTGATGCTGCATCCATTTTGCCTTTGAAGTCAGCTCTGGCCGAAAGTCACTTCCAGGTCCCCCAGAGTTGCCCTAAAACTAAACAGCAACTCGGACAAGCAGAAGGTAACACTCTTTGGTTCAGGATGAAGGCAGCGGGTAGGGAAGCCCCTATGCCTTGAGACTGAGCCCCTGGAGGAAACCTTAGCACCAGCAAGGAATCCAAAATATCACCAGTGCAACCTCTCATGGCAATGTATCCCCCACCTCCATGTTTCTTTCCACCATTAGGGGACGATGAAGCCAGCACTCCCCATGCCGTGCTCAGGTCGCAGTCCTGACCCACCTTCTGCCCTAGGAACGTGATGGTTTCTAGGTCTGAATAAGCAAAAAGGGATATTTTGGCCATTCCAGGGCTTTGTCATCCCAAGATGTGTCTCTAGTGGGAAATCCATGGAAAGGGCCCCTTTGCTGAGGGCCTGATGGGTCACGGACCCACCACTGGTTGGTTTTTGGGGGGCTGCTGGGGCTGGCTCTCCCTGGCTGCAGTGGTGTGTGGCTGGTGGTCGGGTTCTGTTTAACAGGCGTTGACGAGTGGTGCCATTGCTTGACAGGCAAACCGGGCATCGTGGCCCGCTTCGCACTTCGGCATTTCCAATTAGCATGCAAGATGTCGCGACCTTGAGGCAGACCTGCCCGCTTTCACCCTCGCCTGCTGATTCCTGTGAAGCCCATTCGTCAGGGCCGGGGCGAGCCGAGCCGCTGGCTGCAGCCGCTGCGGCAGGAAGCTCCACCGCCTCCGGTTGCTGCCGCGGGGCAGAGCCCTTACAGCGCTCAGCAAGGGGCCAGGCAGGAGGTATTTGGGGAGTGGGAGCGGTTTGGGGATACAAGACCCAAGTGAGGATCCCTGGCGGGCTGTAATGTTGCCGCATCCGCTTGGATCCAGCCCTACCCCAGCAGCAGGTCGTGGTCTCACAGGCTGATGTGGTGCAAGGAGAGAGGAGAGTTTGGAGGTGGCCACTGGCCAAGGGCTCTCTTGGCCTGGTGTGAAGGAGGAATTTATCTACAGAAACCAGAGGGAACGGGGTGTTTGATGCAAGGATTAATTCCCTGCCCTTCGGAACCGCTGGGGATCTGCGCTGTGTTATACGGGTCAGGTAAACAACCTATATTGCGGAGAGGCCAGATGGCAGCAGCACTGCTGTTACAGGGTCAGAGGGGAAGAAATGAAGCCAGGAAAAGAAAATCACGCTGCAAGCCTCCGAGACGTTTGCATGGAGTATTATCCATGTGCTTCCAGGTTCATTACTCGCCTGCTCCCACGTGGGAGCCGGTAGCGGCAGCCCTCCATGCCCATGGGGCTTTGAAAGGGGGGTCTGGTGAGAAGGGTCTCCCCGGGCAGGAGCAGAGCCTCTCGCAGCACTGATGGCAAACCCCGGGGTTGCAGAGGGCAGCGGGCTCTGCCCTTGTGCTGGCAGGAGAGCGGGCATACGTGGCCACGGCTCCCGGGCACGGGGATGCACGGCAGCTGGCTCCTGGCAGCCCAGAGCTGTAATCTCCCTGCTTTTAGGGAATTTTAAGTGACCTACTTGCAGCAGGAGTTGCGTAATAGGCTGGTGAATATATAGAAAAAAGGCTGAAGGTTTCACCAATGCTCAGGTTGGTTTCTATAGAAGAAGTCATCCTTGTCCAGGCTCTGCCGACCCGTGCAGGGCCCCGGCCTTCACCAGCGTTTTCTTTTCCTTCCAGAGTCGCCTGCCGGGCATCAAGGTGAAATACCTGCTGGTGGTGTGGCTGGGCATCTTCGTGGGCAGCTGGGTGGCATACATGCATTACGCGTCCTACTCCGAGCTTTGCCGTGGCCACGTCTGCCGGATGATAATCGTGAGTGGCGGCCAGCAGCCCCTGCGGCCACGCTGGTCCCGGTTCGGGGTGCCGGGGTGAGCGGGGCTGCGGGAGCCCCATTTCCAGCCCCCCAAGCCCTGTGCGGTGCTTTGCAGCCAGGCGGGCAGCGCCGGGGCAGCATCCTGCGCAAGAGCTGAGCCGAGAGAGCCCTCCTGGCAGCTGCTTCCCCGGCACCGTCCCCGGCGTCACGCGGAGCTCGGAGCGGGAGAGGTGATCTTATCCTGCGAGGGTGACGGCGAAACGATTTAATGAGATGTCAGAGGGAAGCGGGCCAGGGCAGGCCAGGCAGACGTGGACAGATTAATGTCTGTGGAGATGAAGTTGCAGTGTCAGAACAGGATCTGCGGGCAGGGAGAGCATCGCGCCAGCCCTCCGAGCTCCCCAGAGGCTGAGGAAAAAGGGGAGCAGCCAGTCCGTGGGTACGTCTCTGTAACTGCTGGTATGCCCTAAAGACAGCACCAGCCTGCACAAAGAGCAGACCCCTCGTGGCAGCTTGGCTTGCTGTGTTTTGCCCCTGCCTGGGGTTTGCAGTGGGGTGCAGCCTGCTCCCCACAGCATCCCTAGGGCTGGCAGCCAAGCGAGGCCCCCCCGGGACCGCTGTGTGTGCCCCATGGCAGCGGAGCAGGTCACCTGCCCAGCCCAGGCGAGGAGGGGAACACCAGGCTCTGGCTGAAAACGCCTCGTTCATCAATCCTTCAGCAGAGAAGGGAGGCAGGAATTGCCATAACAACAGCGACGATCATTTAATTTGATTTTCTGCATGACTCTGACCACAGGGTCTCAGGCGCTAATTCCTGCTCTGAGCTCGGGGTTTAAGATGCCGTGTCTGGCCGTGTCCCCTCTGAGCAGGTCTAAGGGTTAATTCCCACCCACGTCAGGGAAAAAAATGAGGGAAAAGAGGCAGTGAATTTCCGCAGCTCTCTTTTCCAGCACTCAGGCTGTTGTGCCCTCGCTGTGAAGCTGCAGAGCTGCCGCCTCTCCTGCCCGGGGATGCCTCCAGCTCCCGACCCAGCCCCTGCGTGCGGATCAGAGCCACCGTCTGCCTCGACCCCACCACTGCCTGGCCCGGGGCCAGCCCATTTCACAGCAGGGGCTGCTGCTCTGCTGAACAGCCTGAGCCCGTTCATCCTCACCCAGCGCCACACTGGCCTCTCCTCCAGCCCTGGAAGCTCCCCTAACCGTCTGGGTTTGCAGCAGGAACACCCAGGAGCAAATCCCCTGCAGTCCCTCCAGCGGCACGGGGGTCCCTGCCAGCCCAGCCCCACCTTGCCCAAGGCACCGAGCCACCCCAAAGGGCCCTGCCTGCAGGCAGGAGCTCTGCCCGTTGAGCCGGAGCTCAGCCCCCGGTGTGTCTACACACTCCTCTCCCTGTGTCTCCCCCATTAAAGTCTGTGCTCTCTGGCCAGTAGAAATCTTGGCGTCTTGGAGCGGAGAAGATTTTGGGCTGGGATTTCTTTGGAAGACAGAGAGTGGGAAGTTTGGGGGTGCTGGAAGGGGCTGGACTCTGAGCAACTGGCGTTACCTTTCCCTGATGAAAGTCTGAGCACAAGGTGCTCCCCTCCCTCGCAGACACCCTGAACTGGCCACAGTGGCCACTGGCCGAAATGGCTGCCAAGGTGCAGACATCGCCTGAAGCCACCTGCACACCGTGCTGGCACGGCCGGGGTCCCCCGTGGCTGGTAGCACCTCGCAGGCTGCCAAATGCAAGGCCAAAGTGATGTTGGGGTGCTGACCCTGAGCAGCCCCTTTGTGCTCGAGAACCTCAAAATCCCAGGAAAAAAAGAAATTCTTGGCCATTGGAGGTAGTGTTCTTGCCTCCAAACAGCCTGCGTGGCTTTGCAATCAGATGTGCCTCTTTTAAGGGGTGTTTTTCCTCTTGTATAAGAGACTCACGTGAACTCGGAGGAGATGGGCTCACCGGGGACACGATGGCATTGATGACGCTGTAAATTGAAAACCCAAAGTGCCGGCCCCAGCCCTGCTGCAGGAGCAGGGGGTGAGGGCCTTGGGCACTGCAGGTGATGGGCGCAGGGCTGGCGGCAGCATGGGAGGCCGGGGGGCTCGCACGCCCCCAGCTCGTGTGCTTGGGGGGCCCCAGATCACCAGCTGTGGGGCTGAGCCCAGACCCGTTGGACTTCTTTGGGTGAATGGGGAGCTGCCCCTGCTGAGCTCCTCTCTCTGCCTTCCCCTCCCCAGTGTGACCAGTACAAGAAAGGAATAATTTCTGGCTCCACGTGCAAAGATCTGTGTGAGGAGCGCAGCCTCCTCTTCCAGCACTGCCTCTCCTCCTCTCCAACCCAGCAGGTAGGTCTCTGCCCCCCGGGGAGACCGCCGCATGGCAGGGGATGGGTGGAAACATCAAACCCGGGAAATGTCCTTCTCCACCCACCCGCATATCTGCTCCTCACCCCATTCCTGGTACCTGTCCTGAATGGAACCAGAAACCAGTTCTCTGCACTTGCCAGTGTTTTCCTCTTGTCTCCACCATGTCCCCTCTCCTTTGCTGTAGGTTTACAGTGGGCTCTGGAGGGAGAGGGAGGTGATCATCAAATGTGGGATCGAAGAAGCCTTGAAGGCAGACAGCCACCCAGACTCTGTGCCCAGGAGGGACGTGGTCCTCTTTGACAAACCGACACGAGGCACATCGATGGACGAGTTCAAAGAAATGCTTCTGAACTTCCTAAAGGTCAGTGCAGAGGTTGCCTCAGGGATCTTGTGGGCCTGGGATGTCACTTGTGATTCAGAAAGACTAAACGCATCTTTCCTTCCCCTGAAATGAGAGCTCCTCCGGCCCGTGCTCCCCCATCAGCTGCTGGGCGCCGGGCAGGGCTCCTTACCACATACTGCAGAGCAAGTACTGGATTAGCCAAGAAAAACCTCCCTTCTCACACAGGAATTCTTACTTGCAAGATTTTAGTAGCAGCAACCCTGGAGGCCGCTGTGCCATGGCTGCGGGTGGCATCTGTGCTGGGCAGAGCTTATTCACAAGCCCATGGGCGGCCCCGGCAGTGCCGGCACGGCTGCAGCAGCTACCCCTGCGCAGGGCTTCTGCCGCAGTGGTGGGACAGCAGTGCCGCCAGCCTTTGCTCTCCAAAGCTTGCTCCCACCCAGGTCCAGAGCAGTCCTGAGGCTGGTAAAACTCTGCTGGAGCTCAATCCATCCAACCGTACGCTATGGCATGGCACCAAATTTGCTTGCGCACGGTGGCTGTTTCCTCCTCTCCAAAGCTCAGTTCTTTGCTTCCCCAGTTCAGTTTTGCGATCTGAAGCCTGGACACGGAGAGCTGCAAAGGTCTGATGCCACTTGTTGTTCTGTTCACAGTCCAACCTGGGAGACCAGCCTTCTCTTGCAGCCTTGGTGAGCCGGATCATTGCCATGGCAGATGTGAACCGGGATGAGAAAGTGTCTTTAGCAGAGGCCAAATCCATCTGGGCGCTACTTCAGCTCAATGAGTTTCTTCTCATGCTCTCCTTGCACGAGAAAGAGCACACTTCCAAACTGCTGGGGCACTGCGGGGACCTCTACGTCACTGAGAAGATCCCCCACACCTCCCTCTACGGAGTGGATGTCCCCCCCTTCCTTCAGTCGCTTCTGCCTTCGGTCGTCCACCAAATCATCCACCAGTGGTTTGCACCAGCGTGGCCCCGGAGGGCAAAGATTGCCATCGGCCTTCTGGAGTTCGTGGAGGAGATATTCCACGGGACCTATGGGAACTTCTACATCTGCGAGACCAGCTTTAAGAACGTGGGCTACAACGACAAGTATGACTTCAAAATGGTCAACCTGAGGAAGGTGGCAACGGAGATGACAATCAAAGGTTTCCTCAAGGGACGTCACTGTGAGCAGAATGTGGACTGCACCTACGGGAAGGACTGTATGGCGACGTGCGACAAACTCATGAAGCAATGCAAAAGTGACGTGGTGCAGCCCAACCTGGCGAAGGTCTGCGGGTTGCTGCAGGACTACCTGCTGTACGGAGCACCGCCGGAGCTGAAAGAAGAGATGCAGAAGCAGCTCCGAACTTGCATGACCCTCAGTGGCCTGGCCAGCCAGATGGAAGTGCACCACTCCCTCGTGCTGAACAACCTCAAGACCTTGCTCTGGAAGAAGATTTCAAACACCAAATATTCCTAACGGGGGAATCATGGCCCTGGAGTTTAGAACCTGCAATCTTGGAGTAAAGTCCAAGGGTCAAAGGCCTTTTTCTCCATCGTCTCCCCCTGCAGAGGGGGGATACAAATACACCCTGCAGAGGGAGTTCAGCATAGCTGCAGCCCCTTCTCCTTCATGGAAAACCAACCATCATGACTTCCACCGTCCAGCAGGATCATCGATACAGTCAGCAAGAGCGTGCTGCGGAGCTGGGACACCAGGAGCCGGGCTGAACGGGCTTGGGGGAAGAAGATGGCACAGGAAAGCGATAAGGAAGCGGAGCCCAGCTGGATGCATCTAACTGTTTCTTGATGAACAGGAAAGCAGTGCAGAGAGACGAGAATGAATCATTCATGCTGTACTTGTCACATCTTCTTTTGATGAACGTCTCCGATGTAAATAAATAGCTTTTACGTGAATCACACCAGTACATCAATAGCCAAACAGCAACCTTTTAAGTACCAGCTTGCTTGTGATTTAAAAAGGAGGAAAGAGGTAGATTTCCCTATTCAAAAGTCTCTCTCCTTTAGTGTCTGAGTCATCCGCCATCAGATCCAGCTGTAACTTAGGAAGCAGATAAGCTGTCTTTTCCACAGCAGAGAATCCTGGCAATTATTTCATTCCTTTTTTAAGTGCCTGACCCCATGCAGTGATGCGGTGGCTTGTGTGAGGCTCCCACCCAGCTGCTCCTGCCCGCAGGCTGAACTGGCAGCACAGGCCATCCCCGTCATGCGTTGGGCTTTGGAAGCATCTAAGGCCAAAAATAGCTTAAAGGAAAAGGGCTATAACATGAACAATCCTGATCAGTTACCGTATGTGCTCTGTGTGTTACTGCCCACAATGCTCAGAGCAGGGGTAAGCCAACCTCTCAGTTTAATTCTCCTGAAACTAAGCTGGGCTTGCACTGCAGAGGTTAAAGACTAATGCCAGATTAATTTAATTAATTAAAATTTCCTAGCAAGCTTTCAGCAGGTTTCAAGACAGGTCTCTACAGTCCTTCCTTTAAAATTCTTGGTTATAGCATACAGGTAGAGAGGAAGAGTTTGTCAACTACCCCAAGCTTGCGCTGTTCCCAGCACAGTCATATTCCTGCTGATAGACCATATGCCGGTGCTCTTGCCAACAATTGCTTCGTGGAGTGTGTATGTGAAGTATAGTCACAGAGAAAAAAAAAAGTATCTGACTATATACAGCCTGTGAAGGCAGTGGTGGTGTCACGGCTGCAAATTTATGAGGCCTTTGGAGGAGAGATATCAGTATTTCCTTCTACTAGTTCTATAGGATCATCATTACCTCTCACTATTATTTATGGTGGAAATGTTTTGGTGTCAACAGTGCTCTAAATCTAGCACAGAGCCAGCGTAGCTCGCTTCCCGCAGGGGAGTTGGCTTTGCAAGTAATTAATCTGTGGTAAGGTTGAGCATTTGTAAGGTTTCTGTGTTTGAAGGGTGGCAAGTTCCTCAGCTCCTCAGAGTAATCCTCAATTCAGTATGAACACTGCAAAGCAGGTCAAGGCACTGGTGCGTGCAGGTTTGCCTGCATGGGAGCCTCTGGTGGAGGGCAAAGGCTGGAATGGGGTAACGAGGCTCCAGGCTGCCACCCCAGCTCCTTCTCTATCATCCTGCATACCCATGGCAACCAGCTCCACTGACAAATTAGTTTTCTTCTGCTATTAGGAAAAGGAACCCAATAACGATGCCAAATCCTCTCCTCAGAGTTTCAGGCAAGTAGTTCTTCACCCACCTCTCTGCGTGTAAAATCTATTAGTAAATTTTGTCCAGAAAGTGGCATTCCTGCTGCACTTAATCCCCATTGCACCCTTCCCCAAAAGCAGTATTAGATAAAGCAGCAGGTAAGCACCTAGAAAAGTGGAGGAAAACAACCCTGTTCCTTGCTCTTACCCCTGTATCAGAATCTCTTTAAACATTTATGATGAAAGACAACATTCAAGAAGACAGCCCCTGTACTTTAAAGAACTAACCAAGAGAGCTTTATTCAAATAAAGACACCCCTGACAAGAACTGTCACATTATGATGTTACTGATCTGCACACCCCAGTGGACACTCTCAGGAGTCACACAGGACCCCAAAAGCAGAGTTTTGTCCTTCACTTAATAGAAAGCACAAGTGTTTTCAGACATGTACTTATGGTTTATGAGCTACACTACAATATGGGAGAAAAATGACTAAAAGGTGCTCCAAAAATACAAGCATAATAATTGCAGTCTTACTGTACATCTTTATTTAGTTTGAGTGTTGTTTTTTTTTTCAAGTCCTTAATCATGTAGGGAAAGCACAGACTGAAAAAACAGTGCTTTAGAGTAAGTCTGAGGAAACAGCATATACGATGAGATGACTGGGAGAAGGGCAAGATTACAACACTTAAGGCTATTCAACAGACGTACAGCAAAACCAAAAAGGACACTTGGAGCAGAACAAATTTTTTTTTAAACTGACACTTGAGTACACATGTTGCAGCAAACATTCAGAACCACAAGCAGCATTGCATGCACTTTCACTGGCTGTAGTGTGCTCGAACCCATGCATGAAGAAAGATGAACCTTTAGGAATCTTCAAATGCAGACACGGCTGAACATTTCTTTCGCTGTAGCTAGAATTGCTAGGAATTCTAAAACTCATGATCTGCAAATAAAAAAAAAGGCCCAGGATGTTAGACAACTTCAAATACAGTCAGTACAAGTTCACAGTAAATGTCAATACTAAGAAGCTAACTAATCCATGCCAGCCAGACTCCTGCTGTTCACAGTGGTACAGTATCTGAGCTAAGGCACTGCAGCTAGTCAGGACAGGGAAATTAAAAAAGCTTCATAAAATGAAATGAAATTTTAGGGAAGTCATTAGCTGGGCTTGGTTACCATGATTCACAGGGAAACTTCAGAAAAGCAGTTTACTTCAGAACCACAGGAACACCTTAAATCGCACCGGCTGTGTTTTTAAAAAAAAAATATTTTTTTTAATGAGTGTTTTTTTAAAAAAAAAAGCTTCCAGCTATGCACAGTGCACTCTGGCAAGTCTGGGAAAGGGATAATTTATCAGCATGGTAGCTGGAGCCTGCTCTTGGTTACTCTTTCACTCTTAGGCTCCCTAAAAATCAAAGTTGAATTTGCCAACCTCAATGCAGAGGCAAGCTATTAACAGTGCAAAGAAAAGCTGTGCTTCTTCCAGCATTCAAAACCATGTCATAACCCAGTTCTAAATGGTGAAGGGCTAAGTTAATGTGCGAAAAGGTTTTTAGTTTCTCTCAAAACCACTTTAATACAAAATATTCATTTTTTCCACAGCTGAAAGCCAGGCAGTTCTTTCAGTAAAGCAATATTCATAGCCTGGGATTGCTGCTTAGTCTTGGGAAGATGGTTAGCAGCAAATGCTATTAGGAAAATTTTAGTAACTATCCTATGCCGCACACAGTAAGGGTCTAAAGAGAGACTCATTAGGTACTCACTACCCCTACAGGACCCCGATGTGAGTGAAGTCTGACGAAAAAACTCAAATATGTATTTCAGGGTTAGAAGATGTCAGGAAAATTAAATAGAAGAGTCACATCTTAAGGCATGCCTTTTCGCATAACCATATCGCCAATAACCTTACTTAGCATTCTTTTCCAAAGCCACTGTTGGTGGGCAGTGACTTTTCACAATTAAATGGCTCATTTTGCAGCCAGCAGCTACCCGCCTGGTTAATGGCACCTTTGGCCCTCATAATGCCCATTTAATGAGGACACTTTCCACCATTTAGCACTGCCAGATTTTGTGAAGCTATTAGTCACTGTAAAGTCTCTCAGAGTTTCACAATACAGTCTATGTGCAGCCACAGCTTCTCTCACTGCTTGTTTTATTAACGCTGGCACAGCAGAGACTCATGTGCCCCACATCACCCAAGAAAGGGCAGTGACACACAGAGCTATTAGGATATATTGATACCTGTGCTCCCTAGCTCACTGCCTTGAAGGTCAAGTTCCTTTGCCATCACGCTAGCACATAAACAGCAGAAACCAACTAAAAAGTCCCACTGTGCTCAATTATATTTTTGCTTTTTGTCTGCTGTGTTACCAGCAGATCTTGTCTTGGGAAACAGGGCAAGGCATTGCACTGCTGCAGTTACTGAAAGTTAGAAGGAATTTTTTTGCTTGGATTACTGAAATTAATCTTTTTATTTCTTTATTCATTATGCCTAAAACACAATTACCTTGCGCATCTGTGACACAAGCATTTTTTCAGTAGTGTTTTGTGCCAGACTGCAGTAATACAAGAGCCTGTTTTGATAAACTCAGGCACTCCAATATACGTAGAAGTGTAAGATCTCAATAAAGTGTCTTGTTCTGACTGACAAGGATGCAAAAGGACGCACTACAGGAGCCAAGAAAGGTAGTTTGAAGAAGTGAAAAAAAAAAGTTAATCAGAAGATTGTTTAAGACTGCTTACATAATTATTGCACTAGGAAAGCACTCCACCTGAAATAGAGGTTTTTCAGAAAAAAATATTAAAAAATACTGATTTTTTTCTGCAAGGATGCACTAGTAGCTTTTTTTTTTTTTTTGGTAATTTGTTCATGTCTCACAAGAAGTCAGAAGGACAAGATGTACCAACCCACGGACTTCTACCCAGACACTGTTACGGTAACACACTGAGGTGTAGTATGTTTCCAAGAAATGACATAACACCTACCTTCGACATTTGAAGTTCCAGAACTCAGTCCTCTTCTCGAAAGTAACTATAAGGAGGAAAAAGATCTTCAGTCTGGGTTTTTTTTGGGAGGGAAGGGCTGGTCGGTTTGGTTGCTTTTCTCCCCCCTTTCCCTTCCAACATGATAAAGCTGCACTTAAGACAGCTGATGGCACCTTCTGGTCAAACTCACTCAAGCACCCTTGGAAGTCAAGATGTTGTTGGCCAAGTGTTTTATTAATGTTGGGAACAGGGTGCAATTTTCGCTATATGCTAAATCCACACCCAACTGTTTCTAGATCATACCAATACTTTGGAAATAAACTCAAGTGCCCGTTTCCCCCATCTCCTCCACTCCCAGGTGCAATTCTTGGTATCTATGTAATGCTAAACCCTGCAAAACTCAGGGGGTGCCCTTTCAGACAGAACAGCAAACAAGGATGTCTTGCAGGCCATAAAAGATTGTTGAAGGCAAGATTAGAATTCAAGAATAGACCTGCCACTTTTATTTGTCCTAAAAAAAAAAAAAGGTAAGGACCTTCCCCTGATACAGTTAAAATTAGCATCATTTTAACTGCTTTTCAAAGGGAATTTGCTCCATCTTCTGCTGATTCTCTGGAGAAAAAGGTAGGCATGGAAACAATGTCAAGCTACTAAACTCTGAACAGTTGCACGTTTCAGGCACAGGAAGCCCCTTCATCTCTGCCCCCTAATGATATCAATGCATCAGGACAGCAAAATCTCCAAGAGCTCAGGACTATTAAAATAAATACTGGCTTCTGTCATTCCTCCGTAACAATAAAAGATAGGACATACAATAAACCTGAATTAGCTTTTAACATGGTTAGCATGTTAGTAAAACATGTAAGTTTTACTTCTAAAACATAGAACATGACAGCAGAAAAGTCAGTCACATCTCTTATCAGTCACATAAACAAGGTATTCCTTAAGAGAATGCCTGTCACACTGAAGGACAGGGCTAGCTTCTGTACTCTGTCCCTCCTTCATGATTTAAGATTAATATTAAAGAAAAAAAACCACAAAACAGGAAAAGCATGAAATAATTGTCAGGTTGCTCATCATTCCTGAGTACTCACAAGTTTCAGAGCACTAGCAAAGACAAAGCCTTTTCCTCTCTGCCACCTAATGACACAAACATGGCACTACAGCCACATCTGCAACACGAGCTGGGGCACGGAGCTATTCCACAGGTGAACTTGCACCCACTGCTGCTCACCTCAGGTCTTTGAGAAAACCTCCTGGGTCTCCAATTTCACACGGCCCTCTGAAAAAGAAGTGGAAGATACATACACCGTTAATTTTACTTATTTAGATACACTTCAAAGCCTGGTTATATGGTTACTCTCTCACTGATAACAGAAATTTGAAAGGCCCAGTAAGAGAGGGAAGCTGAAGAAATAAATGCATATCACAGGCATATTTTTACTTTCAGATAGGAAAAGGGTCAGGGCTGCCAGCATGCAACTCCCAGGACGTGCTCCCAGAGGATCCTACCGTTTTCAAGGCTAGATCATCAGAAAGCCACGCACAGCCTTTCTGCTGCACATCCGCTACAGGTCAAACAGAACAGCTTTCTATTCTATTACATACAGATCTCACATTTAAGGCAATGAAAAAAATATAGGAAAGGCTTAGTTTCTCAACAATCTCCTATTAACCAGCCTATTTATAAATAATGTCAGGCTATCAATCACTCTGAGTGCTCACGGGTTTCAGAACAAACGAGCGTAGAACATAGCCTGTCTCTGTCTGCCATCTAATTACACAAAGATGTCACAGCAGCCACCTTTGCAACGCCTGTGGCAGGTTAAAAAAAACAACGCCAAAACACCACAAAACTGAAAAAGCTGATATTTACAGGTATTTATAAAAACAAGATTATATGACCTACTCGGAAAGTAGTATTACAAAGGTATTTGGTGCATCTGTCGATCCTAAATGTAACACACCACTTCGAGAGTCGCTACGATACCTGGAACTTATTTGGACAGCTTGTGTTACGCACCACTTACCCTTGATTTTTTTCAAGACACTCAATCTTTTTCACTTTACCCTTTGTCTTCTGCCAGGCTGAAGAAAGAAAAAAAAAAGAGAAAAGAATGCAGTTGATAACAAACAAGTGTTTACCTGATTGCGTAACACCCTTCTTTGTGAACTGCACCACTTAATAGAAAATCAGAAAACTAAAACATTAAAAATATTTGTTGAAGAGATTCACTTTAGTTACACAAATCTTTAAAAAACATTTCCCTCAAAACCTGAAAAGGTGGCAGTCCTCAATTTCCTCCCCTCCTTCAATGGAAGCGCATCCCTTTGCCTTGTTTTACTTTAATCCTAGTATATTCGTATACATTAGTTTATAATATACTCGGTCTACAATGAACCGATCCTCTACCTGATCCACTGCGGCAGGACTCGATGATCTTAAAGGTCTTTTCCAACCTAAATTCTTCTATGACTAACACAGCAGTGCCTGAAGCAAACGGAGCACCGGAGGGTGCCCAGGGGACCTGCGGGTCTCCTCCTGGCTGTGTCCGGCCATGCGGCTGAGCGGGGCACGTTTTGTCCCGTCTGAGGCCCAGAAACCTGGAGAGGGCGAGCAGGCAGGGCCGGGGACTAAAGCCTCATTTTCCTGGGGGTCACTCAGACCAGTAAGAGCAGCAGCTCACACGCAGGCAGCCCACCTCGCTGGACACAGGAACCACCCGTGCCTCCACTCACGCCTTCCTCCTCCCCGCCCCGCACAGGCAGGCCTGCCGGTCCGCAGCCATGTCCTCACGCTGCAGCCTTCCCTTGTTCAGCGACGGGGGAGAAGAGCAGGCGCAGAATCGGCCGCCGCCGCCCAACAGCCGCCGTCAGGGCCCACCCTGAAGAAGCTTCGCAACATGGCGCAGGCAGGGGCACCAGGGGAAGAGCCGCCGGCGGTCAGTGCGGCACAGACCCTGCCTAGAAGGGCCCTCCTCGCCCAGAGACCCTCCCCTCATCCCTCCGGGACGGAGCTGGACCGAGGGAGAGGCCGGCCCCGCTCCCCTCCCAGGGGCCCTCCCGCACCACCGGCCCGCCCGCCGAACACCTCGCCGAAAGGCCGAGGCGCCCCCGCCTTGCGCTTATATAGGGCGGGCGGGCGGGCACGGTGGGGGGACAGTCCGCGCAGCGCGTTTGCTACCACGCGCGCCCCCTGCCGGGCGGGAGGACGCAGAGCAGGGAACGGCCCGTGCTGGAACCGGGGACAAGGACATCCGGCCCAGACCTCTTCCCTGCGCCTGGCCTGACCCCCAGCGCTGCAGGACTGCCCTACGCCCTCCCACAGAGACGCTAGGCGTGTTAGGGGCTGGATTTCCCTTTTCCCAGCTGCACCTTGCAGGCCCCCGCTCCCTGTGGCGGAAGTTGGACCCTGGACAAAACGGGGACCCTCCAACCCTGTGATGCGCCGGCCAGTCTTACGTTCCCCCGCTGCCCCAGCCTGCAACGCCCCGAGGGTGCCCAGGCTGGTAACAGCCTTCACCTCCCATCCCGTGACCATAAATGTTTGCCAGAGACTCCCCCATACCTTCCCATTTCACGAGGGAACAAAGAAAATAGGCTCACAAGGCCCTTTATTTGTCGTGTCAAGAAGAGGTGCGCGATACAAGTGGTTTCATGAGAGATCACAAACTCAGGAACAGGAAGGCCAAAGGACAAAGGAGCCTCCTCATAACAGGGACAAACAGAAGGACAGGATCTGCGTTTGGCCCAGCTCTGTCTCCCCTTGCATTGCTTGGGACAATTTTATTTTGAGCTAGAGATCCACCACAGTGGGATATCTGCGCAGTGGCAGAGCTGAGAGGGTCCCTTCCACAACCAGCCCAGCTCTGCCAAAAGCTGGTGCTCTAGGTGTGGGGTCAGTCCTGCAGTGCCCATGGGAGCACAACAGGATGCCCATCACCAAAGCTGCTGAGCACAGCTGAGCCTGTCCCTAGGGCTCTAACTGCTCTCCGCTTTGCTCCGCAGCTCATTGAAGACTTCAGTCTGCCGCCTCTTGTCCTTGGCACGGATGATGGTCATCCTGAAGAGCTTGCAGTAGAGCTCCATGGCAGTGGGGCTGTCATCATTCCCAGGAATGGGGTAGGTGATTAAGCAGGGGTTGCAGTTCGTGTCCACCACCCCCACTGTGGGGATGTTCATCTTGGCAGCATCCTGGATGGCCACGTGGGGCTCAAAGATGTTGTTGAGGCTGCTGAGGAAGATGAGGAGGTCGGGCAGGCGGACACCAGACCCGAACTGGATGTGGGCATTGGTGAGCAGGCCACCCTGCCAGTAGCGGGTGTGGGCATACTCCCCACACTCCCGCGCTGTGGTCTCGACCAGGTGGCAGAACTGGCGTTTGCGGCTGATGAAGAGGATGATGCCCTTGCGGTAGGCGATGTGGGCAGTGAAGTTGAGGGCCAACTGGAGGTGCTGCATAGTCTGATCCAAGTCAATGATGTCTTGATCCAGGCGGCAACCAAAGATGTAGGGCTCCATGAACCTGCAGGGACAGAGGGAGGGCGACACAAGGGGACGCAGGGACGGGGAGCTACAGCCATCAAGCGGCGTTTCTGAACATGGCGTGTCCACAGAGAAACCTTCTCACACCCCAACTCCCCGATGGTACTAGAGGTGCTCTCTGCAGAGAGCCCTTTTGTGCAGCGCCTGTCCCAGCCAGGCTCAAGGGGCTCCAGGCCTGACACCTCACTCAGTGCCCATGCTGCGTGGGGTGCCTGGACTTTTGCAGGGCAGTAACCATGCCCAAGCAGAAATATGGGTCTGTGTGGGCAGTTCCAGACCGATCTAGTGCAGCCCCCAAAGGCTGACATGGTCTAGGAAAACACTCAACAAGCACTGGATCGCGAAATGGGGTCACTCACCTATGTCGACATCCCTTTTTGTGCCCTAGGTGCACCCGAGCATCAAAGAGATCTTTCAAAGAGAAGAGCTCCTTCACGTTGAAGAAGTCGGGGTGTCTGAGAGGCTCGGACAGCAGCTTGTCATCCTCGGCTGAGAGAAGGGAAAAACCAGCCATCACCCTCTGCTGTGTTTGCCGGGGATGAGCCGGGATGGGAGAAGGGGCCCCGGTGTGCCCATGGCCACTCGTGTGCACCAAGGGCCAGGCGATACCAGCAAGGACCAGCCCCAGGTGCCGGCGGTGCAGGGGTGCAGGGCCCCGGCGCGGGGACCCCCCAGGGAAGGGCCGGTGCGCGGCAGCACTCACCGTGGGGCAGGGCTGCTGCCGGGGCCGGTACGCTGCTGTAGAGCCGCGGGCCTGCTGCGGGGAGAGAGAGACGGGGTCACACGGGCGGGGCGGGGCGGGCCGGGCCGGGCCGGGCCGGGCTGGGCACGACCCGCTCACCTGCCCGCAGGAGCCGCAGCACCGCCATACTCCGCGCCCAGCGGCCGCAGGGCGAGCAGGAGGAGGAGGAGGAAGTTTCAGGCGGCGCCTTCCGCTTCCTGCGCGGAGGGGCGGGGCGCGGAGCGGAGCTGCCGCTGCCCGCCCGCCGCGTCACGTCGCCGGGCAACGCGCGGCCCCGCGGCCCCGTCCCGTCCCCCATGTCCCGCCCGGCGGCCGCGGGCAGCCCCGGCCCGCGCACCAGCGACTGGTACCGCACCAGCCCCGACCTGCCCGGCCGTTTCCAGCAGCCCGCCTGCTTCCGCGGCTACGGGTGAGCGCGGCCCCCGGCCCGCCCGCCGCCGAGCGCGGCCCCGCGGAGCCCCGCGGCACCCCCATTCCCACCTGCGCTTTCCCCGCAGGCAGCCGGAGCCTCACCCCCGGTACCGGACCAGCAACCAGGCCTACGGCAGCAAAGCCCCCACGGTGCACGAGGTGCCGGTAGGTAGGGGTGCGGGGTGGCGGAGGCACCCCCGGGTTCGGCCCGGGCTTTCGGGGCCGAACTTTTGTGTCTCCGCAACTCCCCTGGACATGAACTCCCCGAAGCAGATGAAGATAAGTGCCGTTATCATTGCAGCCGAACCTCTGCACGCGGTAGGTGCTATCGAAGTTGGCGTTTAAAACCTCTTCCCCCGCCCTTTTCTTGCTCTCGCAGACCTCCTTCCACGTCACCTCGCACGCGTTTTCGAATACTCTGGCCCAGGGTGGCATGTACAGAAATAACGGGCTCAACACCGCCCTGGAGAAGAGCCACGTCACCGGCCCAGACAACTTCATCACCGCCTATGACCACCTCGACTTCCATCCCAGCTACAACCCAAGCGGCCCGTCGCACTGTTAGATCTGCAGCAGTAACGATGACAATATGAAGCCGCTTCAGTTTACTGCTGGCGGCCTAGACTAAAAAAACCAAACAAACCCAAAACCCCCCAAAAAGCCACGAGCAAGCAAGGAAACAGCAGCCCTGACCTTAGGCTAAATCTGTTGCTAAACCTCATCTGAAGGCATGACAGGAGGCACTACTGTAGCTGCTAAACGAGGTTACAGGCCGTTTGATGAAGAGCGAGGCAGGTTTCTGGTACAGCCACGTCCTGTGCCATCAGGCTGGGACAAGGCACTCTTCCTGGAGCACTTGGCTTCAGGTTACCTCTCCTGAACGCAGCCTTGGGATGCCACAGCAGAAACAAAGGGCAGCGGGCAGGGAATTAAGTGGGTAAGCAAGCTGGTACGAAAGCCATATTGTTGAGACAGAGTCCCAGCCTTAAAATACTTTCAGAGCTGTTTTCTTAACAAAGAAACACAGGGCAATCCTGTTGCTTTTCAAAATGCCTTTGAGCATATGGGAATGCTGCAATTGCAAAAGGAAGAAGGGCAGCCTCCAGGCAGCACACCTTCCCGTGCCGCGCTGCTCCGTGAGGGCTTTGGGAATAACATCCAGCTATGGTTTTTGGCTATTGCTCACCCCATATTGACTTGGTGAAGACAAGCAGGGAAGGGGCAATTAGCTGATCACTGCCTTCTGGGGCATTAGCATTGTGTCTGCTGCAAGGCATCCGCAGTACTTCAGCAATACTGAAAATTTCTGGTGTTATCACTGATGAGAGTAAAACCGTACAGACCGTTAGGAAAATAATTCATACAGCACAATAATGAGCAGCAGATTAACACATGTGGTTCACACGATTAACCACGTAAGTCAGGACTTAATGAGAATTTTTGCCCTCAACACAGGAAAAGAAAATCTTTCAGCTTGGTAATGTGAGACTTGCTATTACAATGTGGTGCATGGCTACAAAATTAGCAGGTTAAAGGTAGCAGTACATTTCTAAAAATAACCCCCTAACTCCAAACTGCTGTATGTATTATTATTTTCTTTCCAATGGGACTCCTACCTAGTTAAGGCCACAAATTTTTTTGGAGAAAAAGCAGTTCAAGTCTGTGTTATCAAAACAGTTGAGTAATTTGTTGGGAAAAAACACATACAGTCACTTTGTTACTAGATAAAAATCACTAATTTACAGAATGAATGTTATTAGGAATAGTATCTTAATTTATAAAGATTTAATGTGATTAAATGTCAAATAGCTCATATGAACCATTTTACTTAATTTATAGGCAGCATATAGTTATAAATACTTGAACAGAATACTTTCCATATATATATTCTCTTAACTCTTTCTCTGTTGCTAATGATCCTTTAAACTCTTGGCTCATGTACCACATATCATTAAAAATTAAGATTTTAAAACTGTTTCCGTACTATTTAATGAATAACCAAACTGCATGTTTTCCTTAAGCTTTTGGATATATTGTAGAAAGCATGTTCATCTTCCTTACCTCTCAAAACTACAATATTTTATGAAATTATTCAAATAAAGACAACTAATAAAAAAGAAAATGTTTTTGTAAATTTTATTGTAACAATTGTAGCTACACAGCCAGTGAAACTGCATCATTTAGACAGTAACTGCACTACAAGGAACACCTTAGCACATCTTCCTTAAAAACTAGTCTTGAAGAGAAACTAGTCTGCCTGTTTATGGATGAGAAATGGTCCTACCTTATAGGTAGTGATAGTATATATTAAAAATAAGCATACTACTATTCTAGCTGTTTGCTCGGAAAAAAAAAAATTGAGTCTAATAGTATGTCCAACTACCACTGCAAATAATATTCTTCACATTAGAAATATTCCTTATTTGTGTCATTTTTATATAGTCTTATAAACTGCAAAGGAAGCATGACGACTATATATTTAAACATATTTGTGACGTAGAGGTATTCTGTTTAGTTAATAATGTCACTAAGTAAAAATCTGAAGTCCAAAACTGAGCAGGCCTATACTTGTGCTTTTTTTAAACATTCAAACCCCGGTGTAGCTACATGTTCCTGGACCCACCAGCAAGATTTCAGTCACACCTACCAAACAATTCTAGTTTTCATTGCAATGCATTTGGTTATCTCAAACAGAAGAACAGCTGGCTAAATTCACCTTTGCTGAAAACACACCAGTACATTGGAACAAGTAAATAGACTATGCAGAAATGGGCCTGAAAATTTAACTTTTTAAATATTTAACACATGAAAATAAATAAACAATACTCTATCATTCACTGCTATTCTTCGATTAGACTCAAGACAATACCTTGAGCTTCTCTAACTTCCCTTTCTTGTCCTGAAATGAAAAATAACAAAGTGCTGAATTAATACAAACAGTTGTGACAATTTTACATATATTTTTATCCACAGATTTTTCTGCAGGTGGAATAATTTAGGGGTAAGACTGCCTCTTAGAAATATAAATTTAGTGGCTTTTGTCACATATTTTCCACCTGTTTTCATACTTCATCTAAAAACATCCACTTCTTTTCTTCCTTGCCTTCATTTCTTCCCTTTTTTTGTTTTCGTCTTAAACTGAAACCAGTTCCTTTGAACAGTTGTGCATGCGGTGTAGCTTACGTCTCCCTCACGCAGACTGTATCCTGAGATATGTTGGAGTGAGGTCGTCCAACTCTCTTCCACTGAGCTTCACCGAGAAGGGAGCAACATGCAAGCTTCATTGCAACCAGCCCCAAGAGACATGACCCTACATATGGATTTGCTCAAGACTACAGAGGTTTACAGTTCCTCCTCATCTCTTCTGCATACTGTATTTCTCCAAGATGTCCTCTGTCCTCCTATCAGGTTGTCTACCTTACTTAGGTCAAAGACGTATTTTCCCTGTGTTTACTTTCCTACTATTTTAGCGGGCTTAAGAAATACTGACCTGTTTGTTTAGGTGTTGGAGACCCAGTACACATTCTTTTAATTTTCAAGAAATACCTGTACTAATTCAAAATACCATCCTAAAGATGACACATTTTACTGCAGAGAATCTACCTGAAACAGTTTCTTTCTACTTTTCATATTTGCAGATAAAATTCTGTAAGGCTGTACTATCAATCCAAGACAAACGACATTTAAAGGTCTGAAAAATTAAAAAGCATATACATTAATAAAAGAAATCGCAGCAGAGATGGTGTGTTCCTTCCTTGTATAAAATGCAGCTGCACATCAAAACACACATTCTGAAAATAGCAGCAAAGAACTGTTTATAAAAAATTAAGGTAGCCCTTGTGGTCCGCTGAGGATCCTTGAAGATTGCCCTTTCTGAAGCACAGAAAAATAGTCACTGTGATAAAAATAAAACAAAGTTTTATTTTTAAATAAAACAAAATAAACAAAAATAAAAAATTATTTTCAAAGTCCTGAGTTAGCACAGATTTATCTAAGAACTCTGGTACTGTAGTCAGGATGCTGTAACTTACCAGTAGCCATAATAAAATATACTGAGTAGTATAATCCAAATTAGCAAGTTTTGTGCTCTCACTGAAAAAAAAATCACCATGCATTTTTAAAAAATATAAACCAGCGCTCATTAAAAAAAAAGTAACTTCAGTTCATGGTTCTAAGCATGTGTCTGACTGTGATAAAGGATCAAATTAATGTCTCAGGAGGGTTGAAATAATGGAAGAAGGAGATTGTTCTTGGCACTCACCAGAGCCTTTTCAGCTATCACTGGAGTGCTGAAAGGGTCAGGAGGGACATATAGTCTGTGCCTTCTCTACGGTTGGCTGCCTGTTATGATCAGTATCAACAGGAAGAAAAAATGCTTTTGGTACCACATCTATCAAGATGCAACCTCAAGAAATTTGTACCGCAGTCCCAAACTTCGTACCACATGCACGGGACTCTTGCACGTGTTTATGCTCCTTCAGTATATTCTTTCTACTCCTCAGCTGTTCTGCCTTTAATCTGTGACATTTAAGGGTGATTCCTTATTGCCCCAAGACACCACACTTCTTTTTTGAATGACTGATGAGAACTATACCCGGAATAATGATACTGCCAGTGGAGCCATGGCACTCTTCTTATGGCTGTGGCACCACTTCCAGAGATGTTCATTGACACACAATTTAGAGTTACATCCCCTGTGGATGCTTGCTCTTCCTTGGCCAGTCAGCAATTCTCATGGAACAAAGCCTGGGAATAATTACTTGCCAAGACCAAAAACGCCTGGGAGGACTCGGAGGTAGAAGGGAATACCCATACCATATTGGTACAGAAACACCAAGGGTGACAGGTTTGAATATCAAAACAGCAGCCTTCCTTCCTTCCCTCCCACCCTGAAGACTAGCTCAGAGTCTCCATGCCTTCTAGGAGAACCTCACTGCTGGGTGTCACATCACCCATGAGCAAGAAAGCGTGTGCATCCCATCTCCACACCATCAAGGGCTCTCAGACTCACCACCACGTCTTCAATAGTGGGGCAGAAAGGACCATGTGCTAACCCTGGATGCTGCAGCAGCTGTGCTACAAAGGACACCACTTAGAGAGACACCAGTGTTTTCTGACTGAATGACAGATGTCACCTGCTGAACTCTGCCTCAAAACCAAGGAACCCCTTTTGCCAACCCTTGTGCTACTAACAGGGGGACAAGCACAAGGACAGACTCCACTTCTTGACCACAAATGCCAGGAAATTGCTCTTAGGGTTCTGCTAAAACTGCAAAAACCCTTCTCACCTCCCAGAATACTCACAACATTTTTTGCCTATGCACTTTGTAGATTCTCCTTCTTCACTTTTTGTTATTAAGAACAATACTCCCTTAAACTGACACATCTTTAAAGATCTGGATTCTGTTTCACAGCCACAAGGAAATCACACGCTATTGTCACACAGGGGATTACGGTCTCAGACAGCGGGTGGCTGAAGACAACAGGAGGCAAGAAGCCAGAGCAGCAGATGAACCGAGATCCTGTTCCCAGGTTTGGCTAACACAAATGCTGTGATCGTCCTCAAGGGTGACATCCTTTACTCACAAACATTACTGGCACAAGTCAATTACATCTTCTGACTACAGTCAGGAGAGGAAAAAAAAAAGATAACATGAAAATACTACTCACTAAAGATGATGACACAAATCATAGGAGCACTCTGGTCCATCGTCAGAACCCCATTTATTAAACATTATAAACTTATCAATGTACACCATTTCCTATATACAAATCAAGTTTATCAATTTCAAAAAGTGCTGTTTGAAATTAGGTTTTATTTAAAGCACAAGGTAATCGGAATTGCATCTTAACTGAAAGTGTATCAGTTCACGAGTAGTATTGAGGACACAAGACACATCGACAGGGGCACAAGACACCTTTTAAGTCTTAATGTTGATTTACTGAAAACTTTGAGGAGAAACATTCAGCTTACTTTATACAAACAGTACATAGTGCTTCCATCATCTCTATTAAAATTAAGTATACAGTTTAATCCTTTTAAAGCAAGGTACTCTGAAAACTTCTATTTTAAAATACCAGCCTATTTACCTATTCCCAACAAAAGGCCCAAATCCTGCAACTGAATCAAGGCAGACAAAAATATACGCCTGTGTAGACGGACTGCAGGCATGTGAGCTAAGTAAAAAAACACTTTTCCAAGGTATCCTACCACAAAAATGAGATGATCTAGCATACAGGTCTCTTAAACAAACCAACCAACCCAAGGACTATAAAAAGGTGGCCGGAGAGTAAGAAATGTCAAGTGACCACTATAAACATGTCTAAAATGTAACTGCACAACAGCATAAACACACAAGGGATGTTGTTCATTTCTCTACATGCCACAGTTACTTGTTCTACTCTATGCTACGCCATAGTTCGCCAATATTCTGCAAATGCGATCACACCAGGGGATACTATGCAATACTGGATATGTTCTTGACTGCTTTTGCTCCGCTTTGCAACATTAAGGCCAGCCTCCAGAAGACTGCTGAAGTGACGGAGAAACAAAGCGGTACTGAGTGGTAGTTTGGCCGAGAGAAGTTGTGTAGAAGACCAGATAAAGAGAGCATCGGATCAATTCACAGGGACAGAACAAACTACTCAACGGACTTCACTACACACAAATGAAAAGGAAAGAACCAGCCAACAGCTTAAATTCACACTTTTTGGATTTTTCAGTGAAACCAGTGTGGGGGCACTTTTTCAGCGATATGAACGTGCTATTTCAATCCCATTTAAAGTTAGTACAAATAAAAATATAGTAGTGAAAAAATCGCTTTATTCTGGCTGCTGGAAACAGAGGCAGAGAAAGCACTACCGGCATGAAAGAACAGTGCTGAGAATATCCTTGGCATTTACATCAGGGACTTCCTACGGCAAATCTAGCTTTGTTCTATTGCACAAAAATTGTAAATGAAAACAAAAGTTCACAGAAATGTAACATTTTAGAAACCACTTTTGAAAAAGAAAAGTAAGGTCACTCAATTCCAGAAAGTTCATTCAGAAAACCAAAAGCCATCTCTGGGTAACGGCAAGGCCTCAAAATTAGACTTGAGAATAATGAGGAATTGTTTCAGCCTTGCAGGCCCAACAGTACGTAAATCTAGCGAAATCCACAGAAATCACGTTGTCTGAACAGACACGCTCCTTGACTTTTCTTGAACTGCAATTGTGCTTGGAATCATCTGCTTAGCAGGAGGTTTCTGGTATTCGAAAGGTACTTTCAGCAGCTGCCGAGATTGCTTTACACAGGATGTGCAGACAGAATGATCCATTTTATTTACCTGAATTTGCATTTGTATCTTCAAGGATGGATCTCCACATCTACAGCTGTGCTATATTCGCTGGAATTCTGCTTACTGAACTCACCCAACAGTCCTCGGGGTGGGAGAACTGAGTCCCCAGCCTAAAACCACTACATAGGATTGTCCTAAGGCAGCTCAAGTGTGAACAGATGTCAGATAATCTGCTTCAAAAGCACAGCATTGCTATCAAGTGCTGTGCTTTCCTAGGATCTCTTAACAGATTGCCAAATATATTCTGGAAGCAAACAGGTTTCCTTTTGATATGATTAGAGGCCTCAATTTAAAGTATGATTAGCCAGTATCTTCTTATCTACAGTAACTACAGCATCCTGTAGCGATGCAAGCCCTAAAAATCATTATAAAAAATACTTCCTTAGAGCACTTTAAATAATTTACAAAATTCTACAAAAACTATGTATGTTTATCCATGATATCCCTGTTAAATAGAAGCATTTTTCACATTAGTGTGTATAGGATATACAGATTATCAGGATCTCCCACTGTCTCTCCTTTCATGTCTCAAGTTTTATCAAGGTAATGACAATGATAGTTATTTTCTAAAAAGACTGTTACTGTAAAAAAAAAAAAAGTACTTACATATTTCAAACCTTTTTTTTCAAGAGGGAATCTGGGCAGTCCCCTGCAGGTATGTCAGCAAATTTTGCACAGGTTTCATCTAAAATTTCCTGCCCTTGGTCCGCTTCACAAGCGGTTTCCCTATTTTGCAGGACAGGTATTTTCCCTTCCAAACTGGAGCTGGATACCTGAATTTCTTCCTGCCTGTCACTGCCCTGGCAGATAACATTTTCCTTCTTAATGCACATGTGCATACTGTTATTTGTACATGCCCCTCCACTAGTTTTATCCACTGTTACTGCTGTCACATTTCGTTCCTGCAGTGGGAAACCTAAACTTGGATCTGGCCTGTTGTCCTGCAGGTTATCCTCTCCCTTACTGCACGCATGTATACTCTGCTGAGATGTGTCTCTGCTAACTTCATCTGCTTTTATCACTGCCATACTGTGTTCAGGGCGTGCGGGTTCTAAGCTTGAATCGGCCCAGCCGTCTTTGTGGATATCTCCTTCCTTGACCCACATGTGTGTGTTCTCAGCTCTGGACGTTCCTCTGCAAACCTTATCTACTTTTACTGCTGCCATACTCTGTTCCTGCAAGAGGAGATTCGAGTGTGAATCTGTCTGGTCTCCTGAAGCATTAGCCTTTCTGCAACCCTCTGCTTCCTCTTTGATGTACAAAGGAGCGGCCTCCAGTCTTTCACAGCTTTCTGCTACCTGGGGACTCGACACTTCCACGGCGACCTTCTGAGAACTGGATTCTTTTATTGCTGCCATACTCTCCCCACTAAATTCACCTTTTGGCAAGGGGGCTCCTCTTCCCTGGTTAAGTACGTCTGTATCCTGGGAAGCTACCTCCATTCCTAACGCACTGCTCTGGGCGAGCAAATGCTCTGCTTTCTGCCTTTTGTTCAAAAGCATGGATTTCTTCCTGTCCCGAGCATATTTTAGACCTGCAATAAATTTACTCGAAATCTTTAGGTGAAAGGTATTCTTTCTTTTAGATCTAGACCTTGCATTAATTGCTTTTCGTACTTTATAACCTTCATTTTTGCTGGTTTTAGGTGGAAGCATTTTCTGCATAGGCTCTGTATTACGGCCATCCTTTTTACCTGTTGCGTTTCCAGATAACTCACCAGCAGCAATACCTTTAACCCCCACCACCCCTTGCTTAGCTTTCGACTGACCAGTAGTATGAAGATTAACATTTTCTGCAGAGGAAGCAGATTTCGCACTGCCATGTAACATTGCACTTTTCCCTTCTGTTCTCCGAGAGTTCTTCAACTCATCAGTTTGCTGAGATACCTCAGTCTTGTTACTCTGACCCAGCATGAGGTCAATGTCGTTTTCAACCGGCTGCTGCTTTGCTTTTTGTTTATAAGCAGTTTGTTTGGTCACTCTCAATAGGTCCAGTGTTTCATCATCTTTTTGTATCTCTGAATTGCTTGCAGAGTCTTTAGCCTTTTCTGCCAAAAACTTCCTGATTTCTTGTTCAATGCTGTCGTCGCTGTCCACTGAACTGCTGTCATCAGCGTCTGACGCAGCTGTGAAAGTACATTTTCTATTTTTAGCTACCCGCAGGTTATTCTGGTTTGAAATTGGTTTAGGTTTATATCCTTTTTTAAGCTGTAAGTTAAACTCCAAGTTCTTCATTGTTTCTGGTTTTTCATTGGTAAGTTTGACATTTATGTTGTCTGAAGGATTTCTGATCGCATTCTCTTTCACAGCTTTTCTAGGTTTTGAGAGGCAGCTTTTCAGTAGCACAGGATTTTTACATTTCCACTCGTTTTGCTGGAGGCTACTAAATCCATCTAGCAGCTGAGTTTCTGTCTCACTAAATCTGACTCTCTTCTTGCTCTGAGATTTCTGGTCCTTAGACTTCTTCTTTAATTTTCTTTTAGACCGTAAAAGGTCCTTGATAGCACTATCAAGGTCCTCATCGCTATCCAGAGAACTGCTCTCATCGTCCGAACCATCCCTCTCTTGAGTTTGGATGGTATTTTTCATACGCTTTCTTGCGCTACTCTGAACCTGCACAAAAGGGTTTACAGAGTCCAAGGCCACACATCTGCCATCAGCTCCAGACAATTTGGAAGACATCAGCTGCTGCCGCCTAGTCTCTTCGCCACTGAGCCTTTGAGCATCACAGACTTCTGCAGGGCTGCTCAGGGCACACTCCTCTTGAAGCACAGGAAATTTTGAATAGTTACCTGGCTGGAAAAGTCCCGTCTCTAGCTGTTCAGTTGTTTTTGATGCACCTTGTTTCGCTATTCCGCCTTCCCTTTTAAATCTCCTTTTACGACTCAGTGATAGCTTCAGTGTTTTGGGAAGAGAAGGCTCGAGGGTACCGGTGAGGCTGTTTTGATCAGAAGGCAAAGGCATCTGGATTGAGTGTGACAGGCTGGGAGGTTTTGTTCCAAGGTTTTCTGACTGTGCTTTCAGAGCCAAAAAAGCCCTGATTTCTTGCTCTATACTATCATCGCTGTCCACAAGGCTGCTGTCACTTTCACAACGGGAGGACGAGAGAAGCTGGGGAGAAAAGAAGGAGTCTGCAGCGAGTGATCTGTTGTCACTTCCCATTTGGGATGGCATGATTGTTTTGGAAATATCAAGGATAGCTTCCGCACACATGAGTTCTGCAGATGTATCTGCTCTGCAAGAGGCCTGCAATGTGAGCTCACAAGCAGTAATCTTGTTTTCCGGAGGTGCAAAATGTCTGGCTTTTTTCAGTGGTTTAAACAGCTTGTTAAATTCATTGCTGGTGCTTTCTAACTCTGTTGACTTCGAATTAATTTCTTTTCTCTTGTTGCTTATAGGGCTTTTATGGATTTCTGGTGAGGCACTTTTTGTTGAGCTAATTGTCAGGCTTGCAGAAATGTCCGCCATTCCCTTTGTATCAAATTGTTCCCTCTGCAAAGGGAAACAGTCTGTTGCATGACCTGCCTCTTTCCTGATTTTCTCCAACTGATAAAGCTGAATGGCTTCTTCAATGCCATCATCGCTGCTTGAGTCAGATGCATGCCTGCTGTCGTTCATAAGCGCTCCCCTCGTCTCCCAGTAATTAGCTCCACTTTCTTCGTTTTGTTCCACTAACCAGGGCTGGCTGGCAGTGGCCACTTCTAGATATGCTTGGTTCACTTGGCTGAAGTCACTAGGCTCTTCTTGGATTTTAGACTGCAAACACTTGGACTGCGTGCTGGTTTTCTGTAGCTTGGGATGGTGTCTCAAAAGGAGCGCATTGCAACCTTGCTTTATAACACTACAGTTTGTTTTGTTTGACGTTTCTTTGTTGCATTTTAGGACAGATCTTACATGGGAATCTTTTTTATCCTCCCCAATCACACACTTACTAATTTCTTGCTGCTTCTTCTCATTCAAGAACTGCACTATTTCAGCTTGTATGCTCTGTTCAAAAGAGTCATCGCTACTGATGCTCTGAGGGGAAGCAGGCTGTAGCCTTTTACCAATTCCCAGGTGGTCAGACAGGTACTCTTCAGAGAGCATCTCAGCTTTAAATTTCACAGGCAGAAGGTTACCAGACATTTTGTTCTGGGACAATTCGCTCTTAAACCTTTTGTCTCTGCTTATGTTCTCAGAACACTCTGCATTCCTTTGCAATGACTGGTCACTTTTGCTTTTTGCTTTCAAGTACTCTTGAATGGCTTCCTCTATACCTCGGTCAACAGAATCGTCGCTATCAGAATCAAGCAAGAGAGTCCCAAATCCCACATTCTCTTCCACTTCAGTGTCGTCTGAATCAGCAGGGCATCCACACTCCGTGTATTGAGGATGCTTCCGTAGCAATGTGGTGCTAGATGTGAGACTGTTACTAGTGCCCTTTTCTCCCTTTTGTTTCTTCTGCATAATACAATCATACTCATTGTTCATACCCAAGGGAGACTCTTGACTTTGCAGGTTGTTTATGATCATCTGAACTTTTGCACTTACAGAGGCTCTAGTGACGTCCCCTTCAGATTCAGAGAAGCAAACGGGATATCTACAATTCCTTGTTGGTCCAAAGGACTCCCATTTTGTCTGAAGAGCTACCAAAGGAGAAGCATTCATAAGGAACATTCTAGCAGACAACAGCAAAATCCACAACGGAACAGTTTTTCAGACTGGTCTCTCTTCCATCCTGCAATAAAGAAAGAGAAAACTATTTTTTACTATGTGTCTACCCTCTAGAATTTCCATGTAATAATACTGGTAACATAAACCGTAAATACTGTAAATTATTAACACTTAGACTTGCTGTGCCAGATAATCACAAGAGTTACTCCTCAACATCACCTGAATGGGTAAATCAGTCACTACTGTCATTAAGGATAAGAGAGAGAACTCATCATTTGTGGTTTTCAGTACTTTCAAGCATAACCATAATCCAATTCAGGTAATTATCTTCACTTCCGAAACTCTTCCTGCCCTTGTCATTGAAGGTTGCACTCTCTTTTGTGCACGCTCCTAAATAACCATGTATTTAACAGTAACCATGTCCTAAATAATCATTGTCAAGACCCACAAAGAATCACTCTGATGATAGTTCAGTGCACAGGCGTGCACGATCCCCTTCTGCACTAATGTTGCCTGACTATTTTTGCAATGAACTTTGTGGCAAGAGAGAAAGAAGAATTTTAAGGGAAACTTTCATAATAAAGTGGAATTGGTGAGAGTGGAGAACCCTGCAAAATATTCAGCTCCCTGTGTTTCCTTTGGCATAATTGCCCTTTTTAAAGGGCTCCCGCTGTGCATAGCTCAGCTTTTCAGTTTACAACGAAAACAATGTTGGCTATGTCCACATGGTATATAATGGGCGGATGTGAAGCAGTCTTGCCCATGATCCGAGACGGTGGAACACAAACCAACTCTTATTCAATGAGCAGAGTTAACTGTGTTAGCATGCCTGGACTCACACACTAGCCCATGACAGCTTTTACCAGTTCTGTCTTGGCATTAAACACACACAACCGAGGGACTTGGAGCAGCTCAAAGAGAAGGAAAGGGAGCTTATTGCTTCCTGAAACATACTATACAGCAATAACCCTGAGACATCAATCATTCTGGCCTCACTGCAGGATAAAAGCCCCTGGTAAACACAAATCTTTAGGAGTTTGCACAAGCAGGATGAAGATTATGAACTATTATTTGTATTATAAGAAAACCCAAACAGAATGAAGCCCTGTTTTGTGGAATAGCGAAAAAAGCCATCCAGAAAATGCCAGATAACAGCCCAAAGAATTCAAAACTTCCACATGGTCCCATGAGAGCCGAAGGTTTCACCTGCAGCATCATTTGGTAGGATGAAAACAATATCTGACTGACACAAGGCATGCAGCTACCCCAACAAAAAACCCACAGCAGCTGGGCGGTTCTTCAAGCCCGATGCGCAGCCTCCCACACAAACCCAGCGAGCCCCGATTGCAGCGTGGCACTGGACTCTACCGACCCACAGAGACATGCTTCTGCCTCTGAATCCTCTGTGACCTTGCCCGTGTCAATTATTCTCTAGTGCTGGTTTCAAATTAATCAGTGGCAATAAATATTTAAAAAAATTAATGATTCTAACTTCTTGAAAACTTGTATTTATTTGCTACTGAGAATAAGATAACAGAAAACCAGGGAAGACAAGTCTTTATCACTTTTAAAAAGAGGATGGTGCTCCAACAAAGAATATAGTATAACATGACAAATGCTTTTGTCAAAATTATTCTGGGACCTGTGCTCAAGGAGCATTTTTATTGCCACCTTGTTAGTAGACTAGAATGTTCTTGAAATCTTATTGACCAAGGCAAGGGTCAGCCTGAACATGCCTTACATGACATCTGCAGCACAGTTAGCTCTGAACACACCACTAATAACGCTTCTGCCACTTCATTTACTGGTTCTCTGCCGCAGAACGTCTTAGCAGAATGTTATTTTAACCCAAGCTCTGGACATCCATTTCTGCTTTGTTTTTCCTCAGCGATAATTCATTTCAAAACATTATTCCCGCAGAATTAAAATTTACGTGTAGTGACTGAGAACATCCCTCCTCGCTGGCTGGTACCCAGAGCAACCCAACAGAAGCTGTTTTAACTCCCACCTTTTAGTCAACTGAAGACAGTTTAGACTGACTTCTGCTCTGCACGTGCCAATAAAGCACAGTGCTCCTGACCGTTCGGGTATTCGACCATGAACTAACCAGGGAAGCACATCACCAGCCGCCCGACACGACGCGGGTCAGAACCCAAACTTTCAGAAACATGTGAATGAATGCACAATTTCTAAAGTAGCCTCCAACACGTTCACTAGGGCTAACATAAATTTAAAACGTTTTTTCTTGTAATAAGCAGCTAAGGATCAAAAGGACAGAAATTAGAATACCTAATTATCTTGAAATGCAATTAACACACTTAAACTCCCAGCTTCATTAAAAAAAACCAAGCAACTTATTTCCTATTAACCTATTTCCACAGTTTCCAGGAAAGGAGCCGGTGCCTTCGTTACCCTACGCCGGGACTGCAGTCATCCTGCAAGAACTACAGGGGACTGGGATAAACCTTGCTGCCCCAGCACCGCTTCAGGCCAGGGCACCCACCCAGCGGTGTGGGCTCTGAAGGGGCACTCACCCGAGGGCACTCACCCGAGGGCACCCACGGAGGGTGTGAGGGGACAGCCCCTGAGGGTGGGAGAGGATGTGAGGGGTGACCCACCGAGGAGAGAGCCCCCAGAGGGTGTGAGGGGAAATGAGGGGACACCCTTCCGCGGAGGCATCAACTAGAGCTCTGTAAGGGGACAGGAGGGGGCACCCACCCGCGGGGGCACCCACAGAGCGTATGTGAGGGGATACGCACCCGCAGGGGCACCCACAGAGGGTGTGAAAGAGGACACCCACCCGCGAGAGACACCCATCCGCGGGGGCACCCACAGAGAGTGTGAGAGGGGACACCCACCCGCGGGGGCACCCACAGAAGGTGTGAGAGGGGGACACCCACCTGCGGGGAACGCGGTGGCGGCGTACGCGGGGCCACCGCCGCGGGGCGTCCCGCCCGCTGCCCGCGGCCAGCCGGGCCCTGGCTGCGCCGCCATGGCTCCCCCTTCCCGCCTTCCGCCGCCCTCGGCCGGCCGCGCCGGGCCCGGGCCCGGAGCTGGGCCTCGGCCTCGGCCGGGCCCCGCCACGCCGCGCCGCCCCGCCCGCCCCCCGGCGCTCACCTGCCGCCGCCGCGGGAGGAGGCCGAGAGGAGGTGCTGGTGCTGGTGGCGGCGGCGGCGCCCGGCCCTGGCTCACCGCTCCGCCGGGCTCCGCTCCGCCGCTGCCCGCCGCGCTGGTGCAGGGGCGGGCGGCGCTTCCTTCCCTGCCCCCGGGGAGCGAGAGGCATGCGCCGCAGGGCTCCGCTGGGGAGGCGGGGGCGACCGCCCGGCCCTCCGCGGCCGCCGGCTCTGCCCGCGGGAGCGGCGGGCGGGGAGGGGCTGCGCCGGGCCGGGCCGGGCCAGGCGGACCCGCCGCCGGGGCACAAAGGCAGGCGCGGCCGCGCTGCCGGAGGCCGGCAGCCGACGCGGAGGGGAGGGAGGCAGGCTGGAGCCTGTTTAACGATCGATGGCGGAAAGTCCGCCGGGGAGGAAGGGGCACCGCGCCGGCCCTGTGGGAGCTGGGGCCTTCTGCAGACCCAGGGCAAGATTTGGGCCCCAAACCCTGACTGTGCAAATGGCTGACCAGCTCTGGCCGGGCCGGGACTTTGAAAACAGACCTACCGGGTGTTCGCAGCGTTCTACTTTTGGGACAAGAGTCGAATACAGCACACAGGAAGGGAATAATTGGTTGCACTCCCTTCGGGATGCAATGGGGGCTGCCAAAGGCAGGGAAAACTCAAAACATTGGCAAAACACACCACTGAGTGTCCCAAACCCCCAGTTTGGGGATGCAAAACTAGGACTGAGGTTAACGAGGCCTGTTTTTTCAGAACCTGAAGCGGTTGCTGCTTGGGCTTCTGGAGTTAACCAGGGCATTGGAGATCCCTCGTGGAGAAACGGCAAAGTTTTAGTGCTCTGTTCATCTCTTGTTTTGCTGGCGAGCAGGCTTTTCCCGAGGATGCGCTGCCAGGGCGTGCTATCGTCCCTGTGCTCCTGGAGCAGAGCCAAGCTGCAGAATCCTCCCTTTTGGGACACCCGTTTCAACCTGCTCGTTCACTAAAAAACTCAGAGTGAGTCACAACTCTCGGTTTGTAAATCTTCACAAGAATTTCCATTCTTAGCTTCTGGCAAATGAAACCCTGGTGCCTTAACTATTTTCACTTTGCCAGTGCATTTTTTTTTCCTTGTGGTGCTTGAACACCTGTGATGCTACAGAGAAAACCAGCATCTTTTGGCTGGGTGTTACCAGAATCACAGGGAAGATGCTCAGGCTAGGAAACATCAAGTGAACAGCAGGTATGAAGAGTCCCAGCCTGAAAATGGGGTGACAGCTCATGGCAGCACAGATGAAGCACCATGCTTACACCCCACTGGACTCCTCTGCTTTAAGGGGAGTTATTCCCAGTGCACAAAAATATGGTGGGTGTCAGAATCAGGCCTGTTATCCTTAATAGGTGTTACCACATACAATTACTCATTTTCTCTGTCATTTTTCATTCAAAGCTCCAGACACTTTGCTTGACTGATGTTGCCGTTTCTGCCGCAGCTTTGACAGCACATCACAGTACCGCAGCACAGCTCAGAAGTTCATCTTGAGAGTTAGAGGGCAGTTTCCTGATGCGGTGTTGAACACCGATGAGAATTTATCCAGGCTCTGAAGTGAATTCGTTCTGTCCTTGCAGAAAGAGAAGGTGCTGCTGGAGCTGGCAATGTGGCTAGACTGAACCTGCCCTGTCCCTTTTCCCAGTATTGGTGCAGGGTAGGTGCCGGACACCATGGCTGCAAGGCTCAGACACAAAAAAGATGGTTTTGTGCTTGCTCTGTGGCAACACATCGCAGGATGTGGGGCTGACATACGCTGAGTGCTGTGGAAGAGATTTCCACCTGCTTTCACCCCAGAGATGCTTATTTTGGGGAGTGCGTTTATTTTCATGCCCTGAGGAATTTTGCCCTTTCCTGGACTCCAACCTCATGTTATAATTTTTTTTTTTCCCCAGGAGTCCTCAAACCTTCCTACCAAGCCAGGTCTGACCCTGGGAATGTGGGACAGGACCATGTTTTGAACTGTCAGACACAGTTATAGACTCATATTAATTTATCTACTGCTCTTAAAATAGATAAAACAGAGCCGATAAGACATTTGCCTGTGTGTTCTTGTCCCTGGGATATGTAATATGCTTTTATATTCCAAAATGGCTCATTTGAACAAGACTGCTGAAAACAGCACAGTCTGCATCTGTGCGCAGAAGGAAACAATGAACTTGCTTTTCCTTAGCTGCAGAACTGCAGCCCGGAGGTGAGGAAACTTTGCTCCTTTTACCATATTCCTTCTAATGCCATGCCAGAGGAAAGAAAGGGCTCTTGTATTCATGTATCCTCCAGGGCCAAGGCAATTTACATGTGAATGCACTTTAAAAATAAAATTAAAGTCAAAGCTATGGCCAGAAGCCTGATAAATGTTTTTGTGCACATGCAGTTGCTTGGAAGGGGGGAGGCTGGCTGCTGCTGGAGAGCCCCGCTGTTATCAGCGGAGGTGGCGTTTTATGGGTCTGCAGAACAATTTGCCTCCATGTGCAGCTTCTGACTCGAAAGAAGAGCAGAGCCTCTCCCTGAGGTCCCATTATGGATGATTTGTCTTTCTGATCCATGATCTTTGAAGAAATGAAAGCAGTGGTCCCCATCCCTGCGTCCCCACTGGACGGATGACAAAGTCATGAGCACTAATTGGACCCCTTGTTAAGATGGCCGGAATGGCAGGGAAACATTCCTGTTTTCAAAATGAAACATCTTCCCCCACCTCAGGATCTGCTCATCCCATTTGCTGCTTATTGCAGGGGGTAGGAACAGGTGCTCATTATAGGTGGCTCTGGAGACATTAGAGGCAAAAGCTGCTGTGGGTTATCAGAGGCTGAAACCAGAGCTCAGGTGATGGCCTTTTTTTTTTTCCCAGCAAGAAAAAGAACAAGATTAAAACCAAAATAGTAAGAATAAAAGGACTCACCTCACAGATCTTCTTGTTGTCAGGTTACCTGTGGCTTCGTGGCCAATTACAGTTCCTACATGGAGCCGTGTTAATAACACCAGGCATTTCTGCCGCGCTGCTGTTTCGTTGTGAATATGAGTCATACCCGATGCCAGCTGAGGGCACAGCTGTGTCTAGGACACAAGGGAAGTCGATAGCCTCAGGTTCTGCAAACCCTTTCCTCTGCTAGTGGCAGTTTTGCATTCCCCAAGCATGTCTTTGGGTTTTGGGGCAAAACCAATCCACAAAAGTGAAATCCTGCTGTGACCATTGAGTTTTTGGTGGAAGAAGCAGTGGAGAAAGGAGGTGGATGTAGTCCAGTCTGAACCTTGAGCTCAGTCAGTATTTGGGGTCCATATATCGTGTGCTTCAGGAGGCTCAAAACCTTTCTGGCAAAAATAGTGCTAGTGTTGGCTGTCAAATAAATGGGGCAGGCTGCTTGCCTCTGGTTCAAAACAGGGCTCAGGTGTGGCTTGAGCACGTGCTTCCCTCTTGCATGGATTCACTCGTGCTACGAGCTGCAGTGAGCACGGGGCACATCCTGGGCGGCAGCAGGTCTCTTGCAGCAGCAGGTCATGGTGGTGGCCCTGCTCCTACGTCCTCCCACCCTGTTCAGCTCCTTCAGTCTAATCGCAGGTGGCGTATTAGATGGAGTACAGCTGGATCAGGTACTAACATGGTAAATTGAAGAGTTTAGTTGTTATTTAATAAATGCCAAGGAGACTCATGAGGCCTTGAAGTTATAATAGAAAGATCTAATTTAGAAAAAAAGGAACAGAGATGCCTGTGAAAGCTGCCAGCAAACAGCGCTGGATATTGAACATTTCTATTTACTCTCTGAATGGAGCAGAGATGGTGTGAGCTTCCTTACAACGGAGCTGTACGCTGCCTAGGGAAGCAGCGTCTGGGGCAGGAGGAGGTCCGAGGGCAGTTCTCGGTGGAGCTGGGTCCCGGGAAGCTCTGCAGTGTCTTGCCTTAGAAGGCACCGTTGCTATAAATTGCCTCTGGATGCCAGATTTTTTTAAGAAAAGAGACCCACCAGCTCCATGAAACACATCCACCGTGAAGTACAGCACAGAGGCACGGTTAATGTTTTTGAGTCAAATCTGGTGAACTTTCCATTCATTACTGACCATTATACAGAACATAGCTGAAGGTGTCTGTGCAGCACAACAATCTGGGTTTGAAGATGTCCCCTTTCAGTAGTAACTCTCTGTATCATCTGGCATAAGAATACAACCTGAGAAATACAATGTGGTGCTAAGAGGTTTGATTGTAACCCTGACCTTTCCTTGCTCTCATATAGCAGAGACCTGTAAAATGTCAAGGGAAATGATGGTACCTCTCTCATATTCTGTACCTAGAACCTTTTAATTGTTTTCATACAACTCATTCCTATCTAGGTTAAGTTATACATTTTTCATGTTTACAAACATGGAAATGTGCCATATGGGCTCTTCTGAGTTTTCTTTACACAAGTCTTCCGTTTCCGTCCAGCTCCGTGGGCTTTGCTCTGAGGCAATGCTGTCTGTATTCCCACCAGGACATCTCCAGCCGGATCCTGTTCTTGTCACAATTCTGCTTGTGCCCATTAGGTGTCAGACTGTTATTGGAACAGTCTCCTCCAGCTTGTCGGACTTTGCAGAGAAGAGAGGCGAGTATGAGAAAGCAGGAACCAGCACGGCTTGTCTAGGGTGCTAGCTGCACCCTCACCTATGTGTCCTACCCAGAAAGGGCAGACTGGGTGGTGTGGTGCTCAATGGGCCACCAAATGGGGACATTCTGCTGGCCTTGGTCCAGGCTTTACCAGCTGTGGTTCCTCCACCAGCTCATCCCAGGCCTGCAGGCTGAGCATTCACAGGCAGTGCTCCTGCCCCGATCCTGCAGCGGTTTGCAGGACGTTGATATTTTAGATCACGTGTAATTGCATCCCTCAAGTCAGCTCTTCATATGGCAGTAGCTCCTTCCTTCTGCTGTCGGATCTGCAGGGCCACCGAGGCGCTGCCAGAGCGGTGATGGGCTGCTTTCCACCTCATCCATCATCCTCTGCGGATGAGTGGTTGAGGTTGAGTGTTGAAGGTTGGTGCCAAGCCATGCCAGCAGCATGAGTGCAAGGTGCCGGGACAGCTCGGATGCTTCCTGCATCTCAGGGCTTGAGAGCACTGACAAACACATGGGGATTCATTCAGAGAGAGAGAAAGTCAGTCTTTTTTTTTCTTTTTAATGAACCATGTGCAGAGTTTCCCACAGCAACACTTTGATTTCAGCCATAAGCCGGGATATAAACACAGGCGTTAGGTGCCATGAGCCAAGGTGGAAGGTGATGAAAAGGGGTCTGTGAGCTTCAAAATGGCCTATTTAAAAGCCAAGATCAAAGATGGACAGTGGGATAGATACCTTCCCTGCTGCACGAAGAAAAGCCATAATGAAACTGAGCTGCTGCACTCACTATATACCTCAAAAGGAAACTGTTCTGCTTTGACTTTGTGCTGCAATTGCTTTAAGGGGGGAAGAAAAGAAAACACATTGCGCTCCAGCTCCCCTCATTACTGCTCCTCCAACTCTTCTGCTGAGAAGTCCCAGCACAGCCATGGACTTGTCTGTCCACAATTATCATGTCTTGCATTTTCAGAGCATCTTTCCTGACTGGCTGCTTGCTCAGGAGCATCCCTGCAGCCACCGTGAGGCAGGGGACCACCAGACGACTTCTGCAGATCGACTCCCGATTCCCAGCAGAGCAGTCCCAAGCGCCACCTCAGCCCCCATTAGCTTTAAGCCGGTGTTTTTAAAAGGCATCTTCACATATAGGAAAGCTTTTCAGATCACCTTCAAGAAGTGCTCTATTTTTAGCATCTGGGGACTCTCCTGGCTGCAAACAAGCAAAACCTCTCTGCGGTGAATTCACACCAGGCAGCTGTTCAACGTCTCCCACTGAAGCACGGCACCAAGGAAGCAACTTGTCCCCAGGGTCCCCGTGGAGCAGGTTGAGTCCACGCTGCCACCATGTCACGCCAGGGCGGGCAGCGGGGACGGCAGGGGCCGGGGCTGCAGTGCACAGCGGGTCTCGCTCACTGGTGCTTCTGCAAACGCAAAATGCACTTCGTGCGAGCAGGGTTCGATTAAGGATTTGCAAACAATTGCTGTTTGGTTGAGCGGTCAAAATGCTTCCTTAAAGGAGCTTTGGATCAAACCAAAGATCACCACTGTTTTGAATTCTCATCAAACTGAAAAAAACATGCTGGGCCAGAGAGTCCATGCAATCCTTTGACTTGGGTTCTTCTCCAGCAAACCAGCACAGAGCAAATTACCCTCAGCAGAGCAGCCATACAGAGCAAAAGCCTCCCTGCTGCTCTGCAGGGTGAAGGGACCTCCCAGGAGCAGTTTCAGGCTGGCCGAAGCAGCATTTGGCAAACATGCTGGTAGTTATTTTAAGTATTTATTTTTCCCCAATCCTCATTCTGCTCTCCCTGAGGGCCAAAGTCACCTCCCAGCGCTCCAGCCAAGAGAGGTGGAGGGCAGGAGCCCTGACCACCCTTGCTCTGTGCTAGCTGCCGCCGCACGCACTCCACGTTCACACCCACGTGCACTCCTGCTTTTACACGGGGCTTTTAGGGCCATGGCATATGTCCAGTGATGGTAATTTTGCAGTAAGTGCAGTGTCAGATTCACCCTCCCATCCTGCAGAGCTGCCGGGGATGGAGCAGTATTGACTGGGCACCGCAAATGCCTTCAGTGCCGCAGATCCGTAACAGCCTTGGAAACAAAGGAGGCGATCAAATCCCGTCCTTCTGGTAAGCATTAAAAAACCCCATGGTATTCAGAGAGCCACTTTCTCCTGGGTGGGGCGTGTGCTGCTGGCATTAATGGAGAGCCCTTTTGAAGTGTTTCCTTACCCTGGTCTTGAATCCCTTGGCAGTGGTCTGAGCCCCTGGGAGAATGACCAAACCCTCTCCGATCCGTCCAGCAGCCCTAGGGCAGTTGGCTCCATGGCACCAGCAGGCTGGGAGCTGCCAAGCTGAGATGACAGTGAGGGTCTGCAAACCTTCACCCAGAATGTGGCTCACAGAGGAGGTCCAGCGATGCACCGATACCTGGCACTGCCCCAGCTGGCCTGGGAGAATAAGAGGGGAAAAAAGCCAATTACCTGATGTGCTTTGCATTTTTCTTGCTCCTTACTGAACCCTACACAGTGCAGGGTGAGGGCTGGATTTGACCCTCAGCCACGCTTCCCTGCCCACCACCCAGCTTGGCCAAGGCTCAGAAAACTCACGAGCATTGGAGGGAAGGAGCGGAGGCATTGCCTCGGGCGTGCTGTGCACACAGCCGCGCGTGGGACGGGGAAGCCGGAGCAGTTTGCAGACGTACGTGCTGCAGACTGGGAGGAAGGAACCGGCTGCGAGGAGCTCGTGGGAGGAGGAGGAGAAAACTGGGTGTCAGCAAGTGAGGCAGCTTGAGAGCTGAGATGTGTTAGTGGTTGTATTTGGGATATGATCAGCTTTTCCTTGTGACTTGCACAATCTGCAGGGGCCTGAGTGGTAAAAAAATAAAAAAAAAAAAATCAGTGGGAACAGAGCTCCTACATCCCTTTTTGCTGCAGGAGGCTGCAAAGGAAGTTGAAGACCTCACACCCTGTGCAAGGGCAATGCAAGTCAGAGCATGGGCTCATCTGGCTGCCGTGGGGCAGGGGGTGGGCGAGCTGGTGGGTGGCAGAGGGCAGCCCCCCAGTCCTGGCAGCTGGTGCGTGCAGGGCTGGTGGGTGCTGCTGGCATAGCCAACCCCATAGTGTGCAGCCTCCTTTTTCTCTGGATGCCTGCTTGTATGGCCCTGATGGTTTGGTCCCCAAATCTCTCTCCGGAGAAGTGTCCAGCGCAAGGGAAGAGCTGCTGTCGGCAGAAGCCTGCCACTTGTTTGGAGTGCTGGGCAGTGGCTTGGCCTCAGCACCCTGCGGGAAGGGGAGCCGGGAGAGCAGAGAGGAGCAGCGCTGCTGCCAGGGTGGGAGGACGGGTCTCATCACCCCCTCGCATCTCCACTGCGGTAATTCATACGCGTGTCACTGGCACATCTGTTCAGAGAGAGAGAAGAAATACAAGTCCAGCAGAGCGACAAAATTGCTTTCAGGGCTGTTGATTCCCAGCTCGGGGGTGTGTGGTCAGCTTGACTGCAGGCTGGGGATTTTTAATTTATTTTTTCCCCTCTCCCTTGCCCTGTTCCTTGCAGCCAGCAGAGATCAGTCACATGTAAAGCAGTCAGTGCCAGCATCTTTGAATCCTATTCCTCCTGTTCCCATTCTCTGGGAAACGTGGACCATCTGGGCTCATCCATGAGACCCTGAAATCGCTTACACTGCGCTCGCTGAAGGGTTTGCATCTTGCTCATGGCCGGGCTGCTCTGCTCATCCTTTTCCTATAGCCCCTCTGCCTGCCTGGATTTGGCCTCTGCTCTGGGACCCATTTGTCCTCTAGATGGTGCAACTGCCATTGAACACCAAAAAAGCATCGCGATGCAGCCAGACCCCAGCCCCTGCAGCGGAACGTGGGGTGCAGCCAGCCCTGGGATCTGCCCCCAATTCCCCGTGACCCCTTCCAGGTCTCCCCTGCTGGCAGGATGGGTGTTGGGGGGCACAGCCCCACACACGTCACCCACCCGAGGGTCTGTGCCAGATCCCTGTGGAGCATCATCACTCTGCCAGCTGCGGGCACAGGGCTGCGTGGAACCGAGGGGATGAGAAATCCATCTCCCGCTATTCCTGGCATCTCTGTTCTTGGCAGAGCACGTCCTGGCAGTGCCCAGCGGAAGGTGGAGGAGAGGGGACGGATCCTGGGGGTGACCCCGTGCCTTGCGGCAGTCAGGCTGTTTCCGTTCACGCTGGGTGCGAAGCGGGCTGGCCGGGGGAGCCGCGATGCCATCATCATCTTTTGTTAGAAACCCCGCTCACCTGCCATCCCCTGACTCATCTCCAGGCGAGGAGGCATGGGGCTGCCAAACCCGCAGGGCTGAGCAGGAGAACAGCCCCTGCAACGGGCAGCTGGAGGCTGGTACACACGGATCAGCACCATCCCACCCGGAGATGCCGCCTCTCCACCCACCCACTGGCAGCAAGGACACACACAGACACTCTTCTCCTCCGGGGCCAGCACCATGGCAGCAGGGCATTTATGGCTCAGGGGTTGCATCAGGGCAGAGTGAGCTCAGCTGGGTCCAGCTCAGCCGGTGAGGCGACCGGCAGGTAAGGACGGCCATCGGCGAGCCGAGCAGATTGGCCTTGGCACCCTGGGGGAATCCTAGGCAGTTCTCCCTTCAATACTCCCCGTTTGTTTAAGCTAAAAACAAATAAATACAAGCTTGATGATTTGAGTGAAACAATAGGAGAGATTCCAGCATAAAGAAAGGTTTCCTCTATTAAGCTTTGCTGGCAAGCTTTAGAGCCTGTATTTTAAATAAATGTTATGGGTGCATTTAAAAACACACCATATGTTCTCCCGCGGATCTTTCTGGTAGCTGCTATAGCGTGGCTCTCGGCTGGATCTCCTCCTCGCCACGCCGTCAGCTCGCCTGGGTGTGTTTTGCCGTGCCACCCGCGGTGCCGCAGCCGGGGCAGAGCCCGGCACCCCGACGACTCCTCGTGCCGGCGAAGCCACGTGCGGGACGTGCCGTGCCCCACGGCGTGGGCACCGCCGTGCTTCGTGAAGTCTTTGCTGTGAGCACGGGTTGCAAAATGAATTCTTATTAAAGGTCAGGGTGTTTTTGCTGGAGAGCTGATTAACTTGCTGCAGACCTGCCCCGCATCCCTGCCACGATTCCCACGGCTCTGCCAGCCGCAGCCTCGCCCTGTTTTTTTGGAAGCGCCCCAAAACCTATCCAGGCCTTTTCTGCCTCCAAGCGAGGTCAGGGCGTGCGCTCCCAGCGGGAAGGATGAGCAGAGGGAAGGAAGGGCCTGGGGCTGCAGCAGGATTTTGGATTTCCAAGTTCCCCCCGACCGCTGTAGATGGCACTCCGGCCCCGCTGCCTGCCCGGCCGCCGCCGCGCTCTGATGCATGCTGGCAAGGAGTCAGGGGATGAGCTCTGCCTAAGTCTACAGCAGATTTTCCCTTCTGACAGATTACTGCTTCATTTGTAAGAGGAGAACTTCTCATTAAGTACATTTTTGGCATTTGGGGGGGGGGAGCGGGGAATAAAGTCCTCGCGATGCTGAGCACGCTGAGTGCAAGCGCGGCTGAGTCTTCGCAGGTTTGGGACTGAGGTTGAGTTTTACTTCTTTTTTTTCTTTTGCTTTGCCACCAAAGTCCCTTTACATAATTATTCAGCTCCGAGCACAATTGCTGTGAGTAGGAGGGACGTTTAAAACAAGAACCCAGCTGAAAGCCAGGAGGACTTGGTAGTGGAGAAGCGGCAGCTCTCCGTTCCAGCAATGCTCGGATTTCAATGCTAATCCAATAAGGTTTGATTAAAGTGTATTTCAAGGCAAAATCAAATCTAACTGCTGTTATCGTTCTCGGCGCTGTGTGCGTGCCTGGGCAGCTTTGGCTGCTCTCGGGGGATGGCGATCACAAGGCACCGAGTGGGTCCCGGCTCTGCCAGGGAGCCGTGGCTCCGCGGTGGGGACCTGGGGACGTCCCCCCAGGGACCCGGTTTGCCTCACACGATGCTCTGCTCTCAGCAGGCTCCCTTTGCGAGCTGTCCTAATCACTACAACAGAACAAAGACTAAATTTTAGTGTTAATTATGCAAATTGGCCTTGATGGGAAACTCCAGAGTGAGGTTATTATCGCTCTTTTTTCCAGGGTGGGGAATAGCCCTTTTGGAAAATCCTTCTTCTTGCACAACCAACAAACCTTTCTTCCCCTTGGGTTTCTTTCAAGTGAAAAAAATGCTGAGCAAGGTTGTTGCCATAAGCTCTTAGGACATTTTCATTGATCCAAATCATACTGTTAGAGTGAGCAAGTATCAAAAAGCACTGGATGACATTATGGATGTAGTTTAATTATGAAAAATGTTGCAAGCAGCTTAAAGAAAACGAGCGCTTCACCAAAAAAAAAACAAAAGGCATTTCACTTCTTTTCTCTCAGAAAACACTTTTTCTCATTATCCAAGCTGCTGAAACCACGCGCTCCTCAGGGGCAAGGACTGCCTTGTCCTTTCCCAGCTCGCGCTGAGCGGCAACAACATCAACAACAAATTCTATTAAACTGCCCTGAGATTTTTCTCTCCTGCTCTAACTGCCTTTCCAGCCCAGACTCTTCCCACCCCCAGCGCAAGCACAGGTGTAAATCACCTTGCGGCTTTGACAGCCCAAGCGAATGGAGGCTGCCCCGGCGGTGCCCGGCGCTCCTGCAGGGAGCCGCTCGCTTGTGTGGGTGCCTTTCCTCGAGGAATGCTTTTTAGTCGGCTTTGACAAGCATTTGGAAACCCGGATTCCTTGTGTCAGCAGCTGCGGGTGCCCGGTTCCTCTCGCTGCTCCCTGCCCCATCTGCCTCTCAAAGCTGGGATTAACCCTCAGCCCCTGATGGTTCAACCCCTTCCCCTTCCCGCCGCTGGTCCCTGGGGACGTCAGCCCCGGTGGTGACACGGGCTGGCGGCGGTGGCCGCGGCTGGCCGCAGGAGCAGCCCGAAGCGGCGAGGGGCTCGGGGCTGAGCTCGTCCCTGGGCGAGCCGCCCCCCCGCGCCGCCGGGCTCCGAGCTCCCCTTTTGCGGAGGTTGCTGGCCCTGTGCAGAGCGCCCGTCTCAGCAAACTTGATCAAATCTTGCTCCCCCACTGAATGACGTGCTCCTGCCCGAGAAAATCGGATTGCAGTGTCTTTTATCCATGACAACTTGAAATGCTGCCGCTTACTTGTTTTAGGAAAGGAGTCTTGTAGATGGAGACGATCCTGTTGATCCTGTTTTACCCTGGAAGACGTTGCTAGGGCTGAGTGCTAAAGACGCACGTGAGAAGGTGCTTTAAGCCACGGACCTGGTCACCTTCTCACCCACGAGGCCATCACTGCAGGCATGAGGGGCATCGACAGCGGGGACAAAAAGGAGCCACTTGCCCCCCCCCCGGGAGAAGTACAAGGACCGCTTAAGTGCAGATCTGTTACAGCCCGAGACAGGCTGAGTGGGCCCGGGAAAGGGTTTCAGGGTTTCTCTAGCGAGGGAGGGATGCGGCACATGGCGGCACGGCTTCCAGCAGATGGTACACCCGTCTCATTGCACTTGACGGGATGGTGGGAGAAGTTATTATGAAAGACTGCTGTGACATTCACAGCACAGATCTGCCAAATGGTGTCTAGAGGAGATGGAAGGAGCACATTGCAATGCTGCATAAATTGGTGCAGAGATATATCTGCTGCTGTATTTCATCGCAGGGTGGAAAGAAGCCTTCGGCTAACAGTGGAGGTGGTGTGTCCAGCCAGCGCCCTGCTCGAGGCTGGCACTGAGGCAGAGCATTTGTGTTCCTGATGCTGCCTTTTGCTGTCGGGATGTTCATAACTTCTAAAAACCGGCTCTTCCGAGACGGTGCCCAGCCTCCTCAGATGAATGCAACTGGGAGGTCCTCCCAGTGTCCCCCCCGGCTCTCCGCTGCACGGACCCTCGCAGATGCCCTGTCCCAGCCGTGCCTGAAGGTCCCACGGAGCCTCGTGGATCCTGTCTCCTGTGGGCCCACTGGGGGAGCGAGGGCTGCCCATGCCAGGCCAGCATCTCTTGCCACCGGCACGGCAAGCCTGGGCCAGCGGAGGGCTGTGCGGTTGCTTTCTCTATTGTGTGGAGACAGTTTCTCCTGGAGTTGTCGTTTCTGCTTTTTGGGCAGAAAGCAAAACAAAATTCAGAAAATCCCAATCCCAGCATGAAGATGGTCCAGTACAGTTTTAGGTGGGATTTATTTCCCTGCTTTTTCCATTTACTTTGCTTTTCAATTTGCCTCCACAGTTGCACACCCTGGGCAACAGAGCAGAAGTACCTCAACAATCCTCCTCTTTCATTTTTGCTACTTGTTAATTACTTCATTAGCTTCCTCTGAATCTTGACGAGGGGTTTTATTTTTCCATGGCAACTGTATCCATGAGACCTCCCCACCCACGGACCCATGCTGGAGGGGTGCTGGAGGGCCACGCTGCGCCCAGCTTGGCTCTGAGCAGCACCCGCTCCCTGCCGGAGCGCCTGCCCTACAAACGCAAGTGGTTGGGGCATCAGAAAGACCAGAAACAAGGATCTATTTCTTTGAATCAGACCTGCCCTCGGGGGGGACTTTTCCCACCGACGCAGCAGGCGCAGGAGGATCCATCCCTGAGGTGCCCTGTGCTGCTGCCTTGGTGGGCTCCGCGGTGCGGGGGCAGCTGGGGTGGTCTCCCCGTGGCGAAGGCGGGGAGCTCCCAGCTGGATGCGTGCCTTCGCCGTGATGTCTCGGCAGCAGGGAAGCATCAACCTGGGAGCGGAAGCTCGCCCCGTTCACATAAACAGCCGACGAAAATCAACGCCCACGAGGACGACATTCATACCTACACATTACCTCTGTTGGGGAGCCGCAATTAAACATGCCTCCATTGCCGTGTAACGAGAAATCTGTGCAGCTCCCACCCCGCGGAGCCTCCTGTCCCCGTCCTTGTTCCCATGCCAGCTCGCCCGTACCCCGAGCTCGCCGGTGCTCCTTGCCCGCGGCGGGACGGGTGCTGCTGACCCCTCGGAGCCGGGCAGGGGCTCGTGCAGGGGGCTGTGCATGCTTTGGGCTGCTGCGTGGCGGCGTTTTTAATTCCCCAGGGTGTTTCCTGAGGGTGATTGGGAAGGAATCTGTCCTGCAGGTTGCAATTCCCCACATCTACAGCCATGAAAGTAAGATGTAAAAGGGCCTGATCCGGCCTTGCCGGCCAGAGATCCACGAGCTTGAGGACGAATTCGGAGGAAAATCAACCCTGCACATGGGACCAGGGCTGATTTCTAATCCATTTCACCCATCCCAGGAGGAACCCCCTCAATTTCTGACTGTTTGCAGTCTCCCAGCAAACGCCTACTGTCACCTCCCAAGTGGTGGCACCCGTCGTCCCCAGCCCAGGGTACCCAAAATGTCCCAGGGTACCCAAAATGTCTCTCTCTCCCAAAAGGGGGAGATGGGGACGGGGGCTCTCAGCAGAGCGCGTGGCAGCGAGGGACTGCGGGAGCTCAGGGGACCCTGGGATGCTGCGGGGCGAGACACGAGCCCGGCTCCCTTGGGCTGCCCAGCGCCGGCAAGGCAGCACCCCACCAAACTCCCCCTCGCCTTTCAAGGGATCCTTTTTTGCCCCCTCAAAGAGCTGGTGGCGGTGGGGGACCCCGGGATGCCCTAACTCAGCTCAGCAGGATGCCGGAGCAGAGGCGAGCGCTCCCTGGGGCATCGCGGAGAAGGGGGATTTTGGTCCCAACTCTAACATTTGCTCATTGCAGGCTTTTAGGAAGAAATAATTAGCGCTCTGTTTTTCACCAAGAGCTTCTCCCCCTCCATGCCCTCTTGCGCCAGGATGATGTGTCATCGTGAGGAGCTGCAGGATCATTTCCATAAGATAAAAAAAATAAAATAGCTTGTATTCATCACTGGCCTTTGTGCTAATAGCCTGTGCTCTTTAAAGAGGGAGCGTGGTCGGGGCTGTTCCTGCTTCCATCTTGCGGGATAAAGGATCTCTTTGCACTTCTATAATAACCTCTTTCATCTGACACCCTCACAGTGCTTTTGGACATAAATTAATTAAGCCTCACAACACCCTGTTGAGTTCAAGCTCACTCAAGGGTTTTCATCATGTGTTCAAGCAATTCATCGCATCTTTGCGTCGCCAGTTTTAGGCAGCCCAAGGGTCACGTCCAGCTGGGGTGTGAGTGGGGCCCTTTCAATTATTTCTGTCCTGTGTTGGCTGCTCCTGCCGGGGCTCGGGCTGCCCTCGGGGTTAATGCTCCGTCCTTAGAGCCTCATCAAAAAGCATCTCAAAGCCACACAGGCCAAACTCAGGGCACAACAGCTCCCCGAGGCCACGCAACCTCACCCGAACCTCTTGGCAAGTACCAAAATAGCCCCATATATGTGACTTTTCCAGATTTCAGCTTTTTGGAATTTATGACCCACACAGTGCCCCGTCGGCATCGTCGAGGCTGGCTCCAGCGGACCCCTGCCCCATGCACGCCGGGGTTGCATCCTGCCCGAGGAGATGAGCTGGACGCTGCTCTGCGGCAGATGAGCGCAGTTTGGCAGCAAACACGCCAAGGAATAACTCGCAAACCCCTGTTCCTGCTCACTGCGCCTGCCCCAGGCAAAAAACCCCTCGCATGGGTGTTGGCATCTCATTGCAAAAAGCAAAATGCAGGCAGGCAGAGGCAATGACCGATGCTCTGGATTTACTCCTCATTTCCTGTCGCCTCTGATGAGGCTCTTGCAGCATCCGGGCTGTGGGGGGATTTGCTGTGTGCCCCAGCTCTGCGGAGCGAAGGGTCCTGCGAGAGGAAAAGGGGGAGCGGGAGCTGCCTGCGTGGAGACTGCAGTGCTGGGGATGCGGAGTGGCTCAACAGTGCCTTCAGAATCCTAATTATATCCCTCTAATGAGCACCCACATCGTTATCAGGGGTTCCTCTGGGGCTAAGCAGCGATTCAGGCTCCTCTAATTACTTCTGACTCTTAATTTTCATGTCTCTGCTAACCCTTCGTAGTTCCCCTTCCTCACTTGATGCAGAGCACTCATTACCGGGAAATGCATCCTCCTCCTCTTCGCTCCTTGCACAAGCTCTTTTTTCCTTCGTTTTTCCCCCAGACCTTACAGAAAGAGACGGAGCAGGCAGAAGCTGCCCACCCGCAGGGCCCAAAGGCAGGGCGTTAGGTCGGGGGGTTAGCTTTCTGGAGGAAGCACAAGAAGGTGGTTAGCGTGGAGAGCCTGTCTCCCACTGCCACGGAGGCTGGAGCGGAGATGGAGCCGAGCCCGGCGGCACCACTCGCAGCGGGTGGGCTGTGCTCGCACCCCCCGGGCTCAGCACGACAAGCACCCGCATCAGGGGCTCCGGGCGCAGACGCTTCCCCGCAGGCACGGGCTGTGCTCAGCCCCGCTCCCCGGCACAGGCCAGCGAGGGGACGGGCACTGGCTGCTCCTTGCGCATGAGCCCACCTCGCCCAGGAGCTCCCTGTGCCGCGCCGAGCTGGGAACCCCACCGGTTTGGGATCCCGATGGTCCCGGCGCGCTGGCTTTGCTGCTCAGCATCCCGAGCACCCGGGCACCCACCGCTGGAGAGCGGCAAGGGCTGCCCCAAATGTGCCGTCATGCTGCTTTGCCCCATCCCTCCCGCTGCCATGCAGGGACCTGCAGCCTGCGGGCAGGTCTGGCAGCTGCCGGGGCTTGGCTTGAGAGTGCACAAGTGTCTCGGAGAGGTTTTAGTTCCATTTTTCAATTTTTCCAGCCAGTCCCGCTGGCGCAGGGCGGGGGCACAGATGGATACATGGAAGCGCGGAGGTGCTCCGGGAGGACAGAGGAGAGGAGGACGCTTGCCGGGAGAGAAAGCCCAGGCTCTTAGGACTACGCCAGCGGCCTCTGAAAGCGGCCTGGGACAGCGTTTGATCTCCAGCCAAGTCCTCGATGTTTTTGTGATCGTGGCGAGACCTCTCTTGCCTGGGGCGCTTGTGAAGCTGCCCACTCAGGAAACCCTTTTCCGGGAGGAACCCTTCCCTGCTGGCTTTAAACTCCCCTCTTGTGGGCTGGCCCTCACAGCGGGGTCCCGGGGAGCGCCTGGAGGGGGAAGAAGGCTTTGGGGACACTTCTGCTGTGGGTGCTGGGGCGGGAGGGCAGGGGCGGTGGGGCTGCCACCGGCTCCAGCACTGCCGGGAGGGCGGGAGGGGCCGGGGGGCTCTGTGTGCCCCCCAGCCAGGGTCCTGGGTGCTTGTGCTGGTCCCCGCAGGGCAGCGAGGGGATGCCCGTGTCCGCGCGGGGCAGCGGCGATGCCGGTGGCTCCAGTCCTAGAGAGAAGGACCAAGCCAGCCCCAGGGGCAGAGCCTGCTGTGGGTGGTCAGGGGAAACTGAGGCACGGAGATGCTCTGAGCCTCACAAACTACTTAGCTTAAGCACTGAAGCACATGCTTAAATTAAGCTAGTGCCCGGGGGGTCTGCGCCCGAGCCAGCCGCCCCCCACCCTCTGATGCTTTCCACAGTTTTTTCCCTTGACTGAGGCGAAAGGGTTTTCAAAAGTGGGACTTGGGCCTCGAAGTGACAAATAATTGAAGGTGGTAATTAAAGGCACAGCCGCGCGCCGAGTGAAAAAAGGAGAAATAAAGGAAAAGTGCCAGTTGCAATTTTGCGATTTAATTAGGTTGGTTTTCTCTCATCGCGGGGAGTGTGGCGGGCAAACCCCGGAGGCACGGGACCGTGATGAAAACAGGGGGGAGGTGGCAGAGTGCTCTGCAGTCGGCATTCCCAAGGATAACTGCACAACTCTGCCACGCATTCAAAGGCAGAGATTAGCAAAAGGCCCTTTTAATATTTTTTTTTCCCCGAGAAAGGGAGAGCTTCTTGAAGCAGAAACTTTCAATAATTAAAAAAGGAAAAAGGAAAAATAATAACTGTTGATATGGAAAGTATATTAAAATAGATCTCTGTTGACTTCCCTGCTCTGAGATGTCATGGGCTGGCAATATTTTAAATTTCTCTAATAAGAGAGCTCCTGTCAGTGCCTTTGTCAGCACTGGGAGGTGGAAACCACTGACCCACGGGCAGGGCTCGCAGGGACCGTGTGTCCCCGGAGCCACCTGGGCAGCAGGCTGAAGCCAGGGGGTCGGTGCCAGCCTTGCAGCAGGACCCCGGGGTGGCAGCTTGGCTTTTGTGGGGCACAGCCAAGCCCGGGGGCGAGCGGGACCCTTGGCAGAGCAGCTCTGATGGCTGCGGTTTGGCATCGGAGTATTCTCACTTGTATAAATTCTGTAAATCATCCCCCCGGACGAGGGAGTGTGCACATAAATATGGAGATTCAGGCTCCAGCCCTCATGACTTATTCACCAGCAGCATCACATTCTTTCTAACTTCGGAGCAGTTCCTGGAAACTGTTCGTTCTTCAAATTAAAAAAAGATATATGGGCACTGCCGGAGCGGCCCGCACGTTCTCCTGGAAGCGCCGGCTTTTCTGGGCGGGGGCTGAGCCGCAGCAGCCGCATCCCGTGAGCTCGGGCTGGGCCGGGGGCTGCACAGCGGCCCCGGGAAGGGGAGGGGGGAGCCGCCCGGCTGCAGCGCGGAGGTTTGCAGGGTCCTGCCCTGGTGCCTGCCCCCCTTTCGCAAGTCAGCGGTCTCCTGCCGTGCGGTCTGTGCATCAACCCCTGCCCTAAACCTCTGGCTTGCGAATAAATGGATGGAAATCTTTGCTTTTACGGCAGCCTCGGTTCTCCTCCTCCTGACGCGCCCTTGCTGGTGGGTCCCAGGTGACCCAGGAGCTTCTTCCACATCCCCCCGCCTGCCCCACGCTCGCGGTGCCGTGAGGCGCCGGCGGTGCTCGCCGCACCTCCCGCCTCGCCGGCCCCCGCCCCAGCCGCTCGCCACGCGGCTCGGCTCCCGTCGTGCTACATTTTCCTGAGAGCGGGACGCGAAGACGCAGCGGTGGCAGCATCCAGCCCACAAACGAGGCGGTTTCACCCGAGGGGGGGGGGGGTGAGCGTCCTCTCCGCCGGCTCCCGGGGCCGTTGCCCGGTAAGGGAGCAGCCCTGAGAAGGCTTAATGACAGCAATTGTTGCACATCCCAAAATATCCTGCTTAATAGACTCCATCAAGTAAGTATTGTCCTAAATGGTTCAGAGCGAGGAGCGGCGGAGGTAGTAACAATGCGGACATGCCATTTGCAGAGAAATTATGCCTTGCCGAGATTTATCGGAGAGCTCAAATTGCTGTTAATAAAACCCGCTTTTGCTGGTGCAAGGGAAATTGGTTTTCACGGAGGCTGGAGGGATCCGAGTGTAATACGCTCGGTATCATCTCCAGCGCAGCAGGGAAATGAGCTCCTTGCTTCCCTCACCTAACGTGGGGAGGGCCGGCGAGGCCGGATCCTTCACCCTGTTTTGCCCAGCTGGGGCTGGGGTTGGGAGGAGACCCCCAATACGGGGGCTTCCCCTCCTGGCCAGCCGCTGGCTCCCAGCCATCACTTAATTCCTTCATGCCATTTTGCCAGCCCTTAAATCTTATATTATATGTTTTCAATGTATTTTAAGTTTCTCTCCATTCCCTCAGAAAAGCCCCTCCCCTGCCTGGTTTCCTCCCAAATTTCTTTCCCCGTGGCTGGCGCCGCTGATCTGCGTAGCACCATGCTGCTTTCACGAGCTGGGAGAGACCAGCCCGTGTTTTGAAGCACGAATAAAGAAGCCATCCTGTAATTTCTCCTCTCTGATTGTGTTATTTTCCTTGCCTAACCCATGTGCCTTGTGTATTCAGAGGCGCGGGCGCTATAGAAAATGCTGCAATTTGATTTGGGAATCATTCTGCTCAGGGAAACTGCAGAGGAGGAGAGTGGAGATCTCTGGCATCAATAAATCATGACAAGTTGGGAATTTCGCAGCTCTGCGTAGCACATTGTGTGGCGCGCGACGGATGCGGGCGTCCTTTGCCCCCGGCCCATCTGCGGCGGGACCCTCGCACAGAGACGCGTGAAATGGGGAATTAATATTTATTTAGCGTGTTTACTTAAGAGGCAAACATTTGCTAATGTATTCTTGGCAAATCGAGGGCATTAATTACTGGGTACCGGAGCACTGGAGTGCCCGTAATCCACTCCACACCTCGGCAAGTCCCTGCTCTCCTATCGCTAATCCAATATTTGGAAGACAGCCCACATCAAGAGCCTCGCAGAGGAGGCTGAGACTGACTTTCGGGACAGCCTGCGGGGAAGCCCCGTCCCCGGAGATGCCGGGCTCTGCTGCCAGCCCCAGCCCTGCGACGGGACCTTCTGCTGCCGCAGGGCCCTGCGGTGGCCCCGGGACGCCCGGGGCACTGCGCCGTCACGGGCTTTTCTGCTCCTCTGCAAAGAGGGGGCTGTCCCGGGGGAGGGACGGGGTGGGCTCGGTCCTGGGAACAGGCGCTGACCAAGCGCTGGGGACCCCCGGGACGTGCTGCCGTCTCCCTTCCCAGGGGTGCTGGAGGAGCTGAGCAGCCTGCACCGCCCACAGTGACCGGGAGAGTGCTGGAAAATTTTAAAGCAGAGGAAAAGCCACGTTTCCCCTCCCCTCCTTGTGGAGATTAAAAGGGAGGTTGAGCCGCTCTGGAGAGCTGAGCTGCCCTCACCGCCGCCGCTGGAATAGCAATGACTGCAAGAGATAATTAGTTGGGCTCCTCCAACCCCGATAATTAACTGAGCCCCTCCAATCCCAATAATTAGCTGAGCCCTTCCAACCCCTCCTTCAGGTCTGGGCTGTCCCAGCAGCTCCTCGCCCTGGGGGATACTGGGGGGCACAGAGGGTCCTGGGGAGCTGCTGCCCAGTCCCCCAGCTGTACCCCCCCCGAGTGCCCCCCTACACCAGCCGGGGCCAAGCTCCTTCCCGACAGCCCCCAAAACCACGGCAGCGCAGGAGCCGCAGCCTTCTTTCCCGTGCTGGTTCCCCTCGGCTGGAGGAGACTTAACAAAGCGCTAAGAGGATCGCAGGGAATTTTTCTCTGTGATTATTCATGTCTAACAAGAACTGACAGCTTTTTTATTTTCTGCTCTCCCAGGCTTTTCCAGAGGTGCCGTCCCCCCACGCCCTGCAAAGGCTTTCAGCAGGTTTCTTAAGTTTTATTGCTTTGATCCTGTAATGTGCCGTTATGCAACAAGACAAGCTCTTTCCCGTCACTTCCCCGGCTTCAGCCAGGCCTTTTGCTGTAATAGGCACAGCACTGGCTTGAAATATTAACGAGTTTTCCTTAATTACCTTTCAGGCTTCTCAGGGCTCTCTTCATTTCCCTTCTCACTCTTTTTTTAATATCAGCCACGAGCAGAGCCAGCTGCTCGGTGAAGCTGGGATTTATCCCCCTCTTCCCCTCACCCTGCACGTTAGATACTGCCGCGGCGAAGGACGGTCCTTGGAGGCGTGGGCAGCCGGTGCTCCCTGGGCACCACGCCGGCAAGGCGGTGGGGCTATTTTTAATCTTATGGTAAAACATTTCCCCTTTGAAATTTGCTTGCTAAAAAGAAGTGAGCGCGTTATATTTTTCCTGCACTTCAGAGAAGTTAACCTCTTACCAAGCGGGGCACGACGCACGCTACCCAGAAACGGCTTCTCCATCCTTCTGGCACAGGAGACCCTTCCCCTTTTCCGGGCAGCCCAGCGCCCGTCACTGTGGCCTCAGTGGCCTCCGTGGGCTGTGTGGCAGAGCCAGAGCACTGTCCCCAGCAGGGCCAGTGGGGGCTGAGAAGTTGGAACGGACCAGGCGATCAGCGTCAGCAGCGCCTCAGATACGCCAGCGCTTCGCCCCGGGGCGCTTACCTAATAAACGGTGGCGCGTCTGCGGGAATTTATGTGCCGCCGGCAGCGGTGGCAATGCGTGGCCGGGGGGGCGGCTGGGGAGGGGCTGCAGGACCCCCACCCCGGCTGCGGGGACCGGGAAGCTGCCGCTTCTCCCCCTGCCTGTCCCCTCCTCCTGGGCGAAGGACGTGGTGAATCGATTTCTATTGCGCACCCCAGCCCTGCAAACCCCACTGCTTCTTCTGACACAAGCCAGGTGGGGGGACTGGAGAGTTCCCTATTTATTAATGTCCTTTTTGGCCCCTTTGGTTTAGTAACGTACGTACGATGTGTTTCCTGCCACGAAATTCAGCGTGGAGTATCGGAAGGTAGGGCAAGTTAGGCACAAATAGCTCCGAACAAGGAGGCTGATTTATGGCTTTTTGCCGCAAAACCTCCGTTGGTTCCCCAAAGACTAATTTGATCTTTGCTGTCATGTGTCATTAGACCTGCGGATGTGGGCTGGTGGGATGCAGGGGCCGGTGGGATGTGGGTGCCCAGCGGGGTGCTTGGCCCCGGTACAGCGCTGCACAAGCCCTGCACAGGATCAGCGTCTCTCCTGGCCTCTCCCCACGGCTTATGTGTTTTATCGGAGTTTTTCTAGCCATCCGCTGGGAGCAGGGCTGGCAGGAGGGATGGTCTGAGGAACGACAGCAGGTCCAGGCGCCAGTGTGGTGCAGTGCCTTGGGAAGGCACCAGCCCACAAGCGTTGGTGCCCATGGCACCGGGTGCCGGTGGCTGTGTGTCCCCCCGGCTAGTGACTTCAGTGCCGATGACAGTGCAAGCCTTGGCTGAATGTCCCCAGGGCTTCAGTGCTGTCTCGGCGTTGAAGACGACCTGAGCCAACAGTGGCTGTTTGCTTTCCTCCCCCACATTTTAAAAATTCATCCAGGACAACCCAGCCTCTTGCGACAGCCAAGAGGTGTCACCAGCCCAGCTCCCCGGTGCTTCCCAGGCACTCAGCCGAGAAACATGCCGCACTGCTGCCTGCCAAGGCAGAGCCCGCTCCGCACCGAGCCGTGCCCGGCAGCCTGGGAGCCGGGAGCCGAGTGCTGGCTGGTACTTGCTGCTGGGAGCCTCGTCCGAGCTGTACAGCTGAGGCTCCGGCTCCTGAGCCCCTGCGCAGACTCGAAGGTGCCCTGGAGAGGAAGAAAGTTTTTTATATCCTGAGCCCTGGCCCAAATCTTCTTTTCCATCAGTCCAAACTCAATATTATTCCCCAAAGCTGCTCCTGTAGCTCCCGCCCCAGCTGTGGCTGCACCATACTGAGCAAAGCAAACTTTTCCTACCCACCCGGGCAGCGGGAAGACGGGCTGCGATTATGTTATTAACACCACAGACAGCTGTGAACCGAAAACAGCCACTTTTAAAATGGTTTATTTTTTTCCCATACGACTTGATCATCTCTTCCGCTCATATCTGCGGCTGCTCTAATGAGCTGTCTCACACGGCTGAGCAGTCAGGAGAAAAATGGGGGAAGCAAAAAACCGGCGTGTTAATACTGCAGAGAGCATCGGTGCTGGCAGCTCCCAGCCCCATAACATAAACCTCCTGCCTGGCACAGCGGGAGCCCCTCCGAGCCCCCAGGCCTTTCCCTTTTGGCCCTTTCTTGCTTTCATAGATATTTTTCTAAGTAGCAAGCGATAGGTAAAATTCCTTGTTATCCTGTCAGTGCAACGCACTGCCACATCAGTACAAAATAAATGATAAATCCTGCCACGAGGGAGTCGGTTTCTAATGAACCATCTGCTTTTTCTGCTGCTATATTTTCTTGACCCTTAGTTTTTGGAGTGGTGGGGGGTTGTGAAGGTGGCCTCAGGTTATCATTGAAGCTGCTGGGCTAAGGGGCTGCCCAGGATGCGATGTACCCGTCAGACCCTCTGTGATGCTTTGTCCATCAAAGACAGGGGAGGGGACAGGGACAGGGTCGGGGACACAGAGACCCGGTGCTCCGGGGATCACTGCCCCTCGGCCCGGGGCAGGGTTCTTCTGGCAGACGGGGCTCCTGGCGCTGTGTTTCGGCATCCCGGCTCCCCCTCGCAGGCTGCTATTTCTGCTGGAGCCTCCCTCCCTCCCGCCTCCTCCCCGGCAGCCCCCGGCGCTGCAGACGTCAAGAGCGGCTGCCACCGTCTCAGCCTGCTTCGCCTCAAAAAAATGTACAGATCAATACGTTCAGCAATAGACTTTCCTTCACTCTGTTCCTTACACGACTTCCTCGGCGAGAGCTTCTGTTGGGGCAATGTAAACCAGCTCCGAGACAAGCAGCACCAAGAGCAACAAACAGCGGTGCTCAGAGGGACTGAGGCTAGAGCAGAGCACGGAACAAAAAACCCCAATTCTCCCCCAAATCTCGGCATGTATCACTGTCCGTGACGCAAAGCAATGCAGTCAGACAACTGGGACGCAAGCGTGAATTAAACATTCCCCTGTAGCTCCTGGGGTATAATTCCCTGAAGCCTGGATCGATGGGTTTTAAAACCAGGAGGGACTGTTGTCATCCTTTAAGCCCGCCTCAGTCCCTGGCGTGGGGCTGGTGGCAGCCCCGGGTGCCTCTGGCACGAGGAGAGGGGAGAGCCGAGGGGACACCAGGTGCCAGGGGCTGGTGGGGGGACCCTGAGCTCGGGGGCGGCAGCCCCGGTGAGCCCCCCTGCTCCCGCAGCGCCGGGAACGTCGCCCGGCGGGGCCGCGTGCGAGGCAGGCGGGACGAGTCCTGGTTTCAGAGCCTCCTCATCCACCAAGGTTAAGTTTTCGAAGCAGCTCTGCGGAGGAAAGGACACCGCACCCCGCCGTGGTGCCGGCGCGGGGACACGTGCTATCCGTGTCCCGCCGGTACACGGGGACGGCTCAAAGCTTCCCCCTGTGTGGCCGCAAAACGCCCGAGGCAGCAGCGGGGGCTCGTGCCCCCGCGCCGGGGGCTGCAGAGCGGAGGGTGCGGCCAGTCCGAGGGGCCGGAGCGCCGGCACCGGCGGCCACTGCCCGGTGCCCTTCCCTTCTCCTCAGGATGCGCCACGCTTAGCGCAGCCCTGCCAGCCTGTCCCTCTGGTCTGTCCCCCCGCTGCCGTCCCCCGGGGGGGCACGGTGCTGCCGGGGCAGCAGCACCGGGGGCGGTGGGATGGAGGGGGGAAGAGAGATCCCCAGGCAAAACGGGGCCATCCCCTGGGGCAATAATTGGTGGGGAAAGGGCGATACCCCCCCCCTTTGCAGCTTAAGCATCATCTGCAAGGGTGCTGTAGTGGCACCCAGCTCTGCCCTTCCAAGGAATGGGGCAGCAACAGCAAAAATCCCTCTTGGATTTTTCCTGGATCTTTCCTGGTTTGGAGCATCTTTTCCACCAGCAAGTTTTGCTGTGAGTGAATGGGCAGCATTTCGGAGCGTACTGCCTGCGTGGTTCATTAATAACTCAAGTTATAGGGCTATTACAGCCAAGAAATTGCATTATTAAAAAGAAATCTCTGCAGACGCTTCAAATGCGTCAACCTATTCAATAGCTGACACTGGGTCATAATTAAAAGTAAAAAGTATGGGCCAGAAGGGGACAAAAAATGGCAGATTTCCTGAATATGGCTAATGGAAACATTATTAACATTAGGAAATTGCATAGGAGAAATCACTGGCTCCTGGCCCAGTTTAAATATGCATAAGACTCCTGTCGTGTGCCTATGGTGATTAATAGCATTAACAAAAAAAAAATTAAATTAAGTTCATCGAGCCGCCGTTAATGGTTGCCTCTGCGTGTGGCTCCTTTGTTCCCTTCATTACAGCAGGCAGCCAGCGAGCGGGCAGGGTCGCTGCCGGGCCCCCGGGATGCTCGGGCCCCCGGGATGCTCGTGCACGGCAGTATGGACGCCCGGGAGGTTTCTTGCTCCTCAGCAGCTTTTGTAGCCAAACCGAGGAGAACCTGGAGCCCAGGGCTGGGCACGGCCACCCGCGGAGGAAGGCTGGAGCTGCCCACGGTAGAGAGGATGAGGATGGGGGAAAATCCCTGATTTGCTCCCAGCCAGACTCTGCTGCCCTTTTGTGTCCCTGGGGATTTGAAGACCCTCCCTGTGAACACAAGCCCCTGCCCCTTTTGTATCCCAAAATAGCCTTTGGGTGAGGCTTTCACTCCCTTTTTCTCAGCTCAAAGCTCATGGTCTCATTGCTGCCTCACTTCTCTTTCAGGGTTGTGTGGGGTTTTTTTTTTTTTTTTCTTTTTTACATTTGTTCTTCACAACGTCGCTGTGAATCAGTCTGGCGTCAGGCCTATTCACCGCCTAATATTTCTCAATAATTTATTATCAGTGGTTTAAGCCTCATGGGAGCTCCCTCCACATTAAAGCCTGTTGTTCAGTCAGGTCATGTCCCGGACTGGAAGCACTTCCAGCCCTTTGATTTGTTTGTGTTTTATGTTTTTGTTGGGAGAGCAGTAAAAGATATGAATTTTTCCCCCTCTTGAAATTGATTTATCTCAGTTGTTTCCTTTATTCTCTCCAATTGAACCATAACTTTCTGGTTGCTCTCGTCTCCCTCGCTAGCAGCCCCGTTCCATATGGATGCTGTGGGATGCAGCAGGATGTAAACACAGAGCAGAAATCTGCCGCGTGCAGCCGGTGCCTCCTCGCTCCCCTGCCCACCCCGGTCCCCCTCATCTCTGATGTATTCCGGAGGAGAACACCAGTTAGTTGAACCTCCTGGTCCGGTTCGCTTATGTCGAGCTGGTTGACATCTCTCATTCCTTTCAACCAAACCCCAAATTTTTGGATAAGAGTGCCAAGGAGCTTTTGCTGGCCTGAGCAACCAAGGATTCGGGGTGTATTTGTCATTGCCTTTGAGAAGAGACTTTTCTTTTTATTTTTGGAGTAACGCAGCCCTTAAAAAAAATTAAAATTTAAAAGTCCCCATCTGTCAGCCAGCTCTAAGAAGGGTCTGCCCCAAGGGAGACACGGTCTCTGCCCCTCGGCTCCATCCCTGCTGCTCCCTCTGGACCGGTGCCTCACTGTGGGGCAGGACAGTGCTGGTTTTTCGGGGGGGCAGAGACCCGCTCATCCCACCGGACTTCCTCACCCGGCGAGGTTCTCCATCATGCTTCTCCTCCCAAAGTCTGAACGGAGTTAGGGCAACTCATCAGTGGTAACAAGTGACGCGGCGCTGCTGCCAAGCGTTTCTGCGATGCCCGATTAAAACCATTCATGGGGAATAATATTAATCACCACTATTACCCTCTCCCTAGGAGAAATTAGGTTGTACACGCTTCTCCGTCTTGTTCCTCGGAACAGTTTTTAATCCTATATGCAAACGAGCGCGTGGGCGCTGCCTGCGGCTTTGGGCCGGGAAAGCACCGCTGCCCGCGGCACCAGAGCCCGGCACGGTGCCCCCGGCGCCGGCCAGGCTGCGGGGAGCCAGGCTGCGGCCCCGGCAGCCCCCAAAATGGCAGGGATTTTGGCAACCCCTCCCATACAACATAAATCCGTGCACAAAGCAAATCCTTGCAGACGTTTCAGTGCAGCCAAAGGCGAAACCTGCCCTCCATCCCCTGCACCCACCCCAAAAAGGGCCATTTCTTCAGCTCCAGGAAAGAGTTTCTTCACCTGAAAGAGCCAAAGCACCAGGGGAGGCTGCTGCCAGGTAAACCCCAGTTAACTCCAGGCACAAGCTTGGACGGCTGCAACCTGCTGCCGCGCCGCGGCTGCCACCCGGAGAAGCGGCTGGTGGATGAGTGGCAGGCACAGAACGGGGACGGTGGCACTGGCAGGGGACACGGTGCCATCCCAGGTTCGTCACACGCTCCGGCACACGGACGGGGTGCTGGAGGGACCGAGGGGAGGGAGGGATTCAAAAGCATCCAGAAAACTCAGAAAAACTTTGGAGCAGTGGAGGAGCGCTGCACCTATTACATCTTTGCACCCGTTACGGCTTTGCGCCCTGGAGATGAGTGTAGGAAACAAGCAGCTTTAAGCAGAAACGGGGGCAGAGAGCTGGAGATTTTCATATGAAATATTGAGATCCTGAGACCGTCAGAGTGGAAGGCAGAGCTGATGTGTCTCCTGAATAAATCATCGGCACTAACACATGTGCTCGCTCGCAGTGACGTCTTTGAGGGAAGAGCATGGGACTAGGAAAGAGGAAAAATAAAATGCAATAAAACAAAATACATGGTACTTTCCCCCCCTGCCAAGAGCTTTTGTCAGTGAAATAATTAGCTCATTTCAGCCTCCCATAACAAGTCAGCCTAAATCTGTTCCCCTGTTTGTCTCTCATCAGCCCATCCACCGTGCCCTCCTCCTTCACTGCCCAACAGGCGCGTGCCTTGGCGAACCGCAGGCTTAAAACATCACGGTCTCTGCACGACCGGTGGCCTGTTAGGAGAAACGCTGGAGTCCTGGGACCGCGGTGCCGCCCCAGAGCTGGGGGACTGCTGGCAGGGGCCGTGGGTGGAAACGAGACGCAGAGAACGCCACGGGTTCAAAACTTTGCTCGGGAGATGCTCTAAAACGCAGTGGGCTGCCAAGTGACCCCAAGACCCGCTCCCATCGGGCGGTTCATTGCTCTCCAGCACATCTGAGGGGCAGGCAGCTGGGGCAGAAGGGAATATTGCATGGCAAAATAAAATAGTCGGCTCGGTTTGCTAATGTGCATCAGCATTTTGCGCAAGAGCGAAAACCAGTAACAAAACTGACCTGGGAGGGATCTGTATTCCATCTCCCCTCCGCCTGGAGAGGCCAGTGTACTCCCCGCAGGCTGCTTGCTGGAAGAAAAAGAATTTTGGCGATTCTAAGAAAAACTCTTCATTTTCTATGCTGCTCAGTAACGACATAAGAAAGGCCATCCAGACTAGACAGTCTCCCCAGCACCGTCCTTTACTCTTCTGGGGTCCTTCCCCCAGCCCCAGGCAGGGACCCCACTGGCGCAACCCCAACTGGGGGGACGGAGCGGCAGCAGCCTTGCACCTTGTAACCAGGCTCTGCTCGCCAAAGGTCCCATGTAAAGGCAAGAGGGAGGGTTGAAAGCCCCGACAAACTTCTAAGTCCTCTTAATCCAAAGCATTAAGAGAGGTGAGGGGGGAGGAAAGGATATGCACCAGAGGATGTTACTGAGTTTGAGGAGTCCAGGTGATGCTAATCCCAGTGAAACAGAGACATGTCCTTGTTAGGAATCAAATGTTTCCCAGGGTGTTAATTCTTGTCTAATTAACAGCTTTGGAGATCCACAGAGGACTGGTTTCAGCTGGTTCTCAGCCCTCCCTGGAAATGATGTTTTCCAACATCTCTAGCATCTTCCTCAGAAAATGTCTCTAGAGTTAAATCCTCAAGACAGTCTTGGGTTTTTAAAAAATGCATCATGAGCGCATCATCGCCTGCACCATCACACGAGCAGGAAAGTAGGACAGGCACGATGTGTGCCACGCGCTTTCCTACCCCCGCCGGCGCTGGGTAGCTGGTGCTGCTTGGGAAGTCCTGGACGGTCTGAGCCGTCCCGTGCCGTCGACACCTCGCCTCAAATCCAGGCCCGGGGGGGCTCCGGCGGTTGTTTCTCCTGCAAAAGGCCCAGGAGGCATCACAGTGAGGTTACTTATCTCCAAATATGAAAACCAGAAGCAACAGAAAACCCTGCAGCTGGCCCAGGGTCAAAACCACGTCGGTGCCGGCGGGTGCTGGGTCTGGTTCCAGCTGCAGCAGCGGGGTGTTTGAGCTGGGTCATGCAGCAGCTCCATGTAATCACCCCACGTTAATGCGATTACTGGGAAGATTTTATGTGCTTTTGAGGTTTGAAACGATGGGGCTTTGCACCCTGTATGGGGGAAAAAAGGTCACTGCAGGGGTGAGCCGTGCTGGGACGCTGGCAGCGCGTGTCCCTGGCATCCCCACAATTGATAGGGATCAGTCAAAACCAAAAAGGGATGCCCTGTTTTCACTTGCCTCATTTTTCTGCTGTGCTGCTGTATAATTAACCCCCTGCTGCCGTGCCCCCGTGGGCCCCTGGGCTGCCGCGGGACGTGGCCGTGGCTCCTCAGGCACCAGGGACGGGTCTGCGAGCACAGCCCGTGCAGCGCTAGGTCTGATTGCTGTAATTAAGGTGGCACTGGGTGGTGTTGCCGTAGGAAGCAATTATATGCAAATAAGAGACTGCGCAAGTGTGAGTAAACATTAGGGCTTGGTTCTTTTCCCCATTGAACCTCTGTGATTTAAAGGCCATTAAAGGGCCCAGCCAGCCCACTGGTGTCAGCAGCTTTCCAGCACTGCTTGTGGCTCCGAAAGCCGTTTGCTCACTGCTGTATGGCTTCAGCAGCGCCCAGGTCCTTCCCCTCCCGCAGCTCTGCAGTGTGGGCATTTACACCTCTTACACCATCAGGCATTTCCAGAGGGCTGGGCCGAGATGCGCTGGCCGCGCAGGGGACAGCCTGCTGCCCTGCATCCCTGGGCACATTCACCCCGTGCATCCCTGGGCACGTTCACCCTGGGCATCCTCAGGCATGCTCACCCTGGGCGTCCCTGGGCACGCTCACCCCGTGCATCCTCGGGCACGATCACCCTGTGCATCCTCGGGCACGCTCACCCCAGGCATCCTCGGGCACGATCACCCCGTGCCTCCCTGGGCACGCTCACCCCGGGCATCCTCGCGCTCACTGCCGGTCGCTGGGGCAGCCAGGGCTGGGCTCCTGCAACAGGAACAGGTATTTTTTCATCGCGCTCTGCCCCGCTGACTTCTGCTTCTGGGGAGACGATCGAGCTGGCCTTGCTAGGCGCTTTCAAAAAATAGATGAAGTCTCTGCCCCTATCTCTGCTAATAAAGTGGCAATAAAAACAACAGCTGCTGTTAATGGCAGGATGGATGTGCGGGGGCTGCGGGAGCGGTGGGTTATTGCCTGTGTTTTTCTGGTGTTTCCAGCTCATCCCTGCACCCTCCGGCAGCGTGGAGGAGGGGTCCCCAAGCCTCTGGGAGCTCATCCTCGGCCATGGGGTCTGTGCACAGGCATTTCACCTCAGCGTTATTAGGTATAATTATAATTTCATCTTCCCTGCAGCCTCCCTCGAAGAAGCGATGCGAGATTGATCCTCGCGTCCCGTCCTAAGCTGTTGGTCAAACATTTGTCTCTCTGGTAACTGGGGACACGTGTTAGTAAAACTGCAATTTAGACCAAGGAAATCACGGAGAAAACAAATACGGAGCCCCCATCCAGCCATTTGTAACACATCACGCTCCTGACAGTGCCGCCAAATAGCCAAAAAAAGCTTCAGTCTTGAAATTTTTCTAGCGCGAAGATAAATGAAGGAGATTCATGTCTCTGTTGATGCTGCATTGTTTTGCAGCTCAGCTGGCTGCAGAGCAAATAGGATACGGTGGTGCATTGATTTGTAGTCTGAGAGCTGTCCTCGCAAATAGATGGGCTTGGAAAAAACTTCATTTGTGACTTAAAATGGAGAAAGCAGCAAGCGTGGGGAGCACGGCGTCCCTCGGTGTCCCGCTCCTCCTCCTCCCTGGGGGCACGCGGCACGAGGGGGTGCCTCCAGCCCGCTCGCTTTTTTGGGATGCTTTTCCCTACGTCTCTGCAGGGTCTTCCCCGGCCCCATGTGCCCTGCTCGGCGCTCGCTGCCCTGCGGCTTGGGCACAACGCCGAGCGCCGTAAAAACCCAACCAGCCATTTCCAGTGGGTTTAGGGAGAGGGAAGGGGAGCCAGCCCTCTTTCCAGGCTGAGCACAACCCCTCCTCTGCGCCCCACGCACCCCGCCAGCCTCGGGCTCACCCCGCAGGGAGGTGCAAAGGGGGGGTGACAGCATGAGGGCCTGATCCTGCACCAGCCTCAGCGGGTGCGCGGGGCAGCGCAGCAAAGCCCGGCTGCCCGCGCGTCACCGTGGGTCGCGCCGGGGGAGACGCTGAAGGGCGCCGGGGGATCTGTCACCGCGCTGACGCCTGTCCCTGCCCCGCGTGGCCGAGCACGCTGCGCAGCCGTCGCGTCGGGCAAATGATGCTCATTAGCATTAATAAATGTATAAAAATATCAACTCAACCTGCAGGAAAAAAAAGAACACCGCAAGGCTGGCGCTTCCCCCAGGTCTTCCCGCAGAGGGTCAGGGTGTCCAAGCTGGCATTAAACGAGGCTCCTCCAACGCTCCCCTCCGTGCCACGACAAGCCGGGCAGCGCCCGGGAAGAGGGCAGAGGGAGGATGAGGAGGGCCGAGGAGGCTCATCGGTCGTGCAGCCGCTCTCCTTCCCTCCCCATCGGCCCCGACGCATCTGATGCAATCACTGCCTAAGAAAAATCCCCCGCCGCCCTCGCAAGACAGGAGCCAATTTTAAAGACCCGGTGTTTCCAAACGAAAGCGGCGCTGGCTGCGCCCTAATGGAAAGACAGCCAGTTTTATAGCAGAATGCAAATGAAAGGGTATAAATAAACAATCGCTCACAAATAAGTGCTCGCCTTTAATGAATATTTCATACACAAAAGAAGTCATTGACATTTTGCTGGATTGCTTCAATTAGCTCTTGAGCCTCGTGTTCATGCAAATAATAAGCTTGCTTTTCATAATGCTTTGTTAATCTGTTTCATAGTGTGAATTTATACAGTAATGTATCACACAGACCTCCTACTGCAGCCTTTATTGGAAATAAATGACTTAGTAATTGCTATTGATCATTAAAGAAGTGTGATGTTATTTTGGAATTACTATGTGAGGAGTCTTTGAAAGACTGAGGGAACTGGGTGGTATGCTACGCACAAGCCTGGTTTATATTCAGAGGAGTGACTTATGGGTCCTTGGGAGGAAAAGCCAAAGTGTGCCAAGATTGAGTCTGGGGAAAAACACTGCTGGAGTCATTGCTGGCTTCACATCACAAAATCCTCCCGGCTATATATTCAGAATATATCTCAACATATTCTGTTTCACACATTGATCCCTATTCCAACGCAGGCTTTGCTAAGATTGCCCAGGAAAATACTAAAGCTTACTGGGGAAAGTCGGGGCGAGGCTGGACCCGGGGCGAGTACGGCGCGGTGGCTGCGGGAGCCCCGGGCAGGTCCCTGCGCGTGGTGGCCCCGTCGGGGTGGGCAGGGGCTGCCCGGCAAAGCCACTGCAGCCCCAGAGAGGCTGCAGGTCCTTAATCGAGGCTTGCTGTTCAGCTGCAGTATGCGAGGAATTGAGGCAAATGTTTTACCATCACCCGCCTTGCAATACCGGGTGTATCGATCACGGCTCCACATCCTGAAGTCAAGCGAGCATCAGAACGTCTCTGCTTTCCCAACAGGGATATTCAGGACGAACCTCCTTTCCGTCACGTGCTGGTTGTCTTCCAGCTTCAGAGGTTAAAACCTTAATCACTTTGAAGCTTTGGAATGAAAAAAGCTGGCGTTGCACTTTAAATTTATAGTTTTCATTTAGAAAACCCCTTTTTTTTTGGTTGGAATTTTTGCTTTTCTTCCAAACTCTTTTTCCTCTGTTCCTATTTCCTTCCCCTGGAAAAGCCGCTGTTGGCTCGCACGCCCAGGAGAGCTGCATTCAGCGCTGGCTCTTGGCGTGCTCAGAGCGTAGCAGAGCTGTGAAATCACTGCCTCTCCAACGCCCCAGGAGGGCACCCCGAAACGCTCCCCGCGCCACGGGCTGGGGTGTTTCAGCAGGCTTTGACACACACATTCATCTGGAAAATGGTTCGGGGCATTAACTCTTCTCAGCCTCGAAGGGGTGTGCTGGGACTCAGTTAATTAACATCTTGAAAGGGCTGTGAGATTCCTCCATGACACTGTTTTTATTAAAAGCCTATATGCACATTTTTCCCCTTCCAATTTACCGCATTTCCCCCCTGGAATGTGCTTTGATTTTTAAGCAATTTATAAGTCCTCAGGCTTTGCCTGGAAGGTAATTTATACTAGTTTGTGTCTTTATGTGTGTGTACATGGGCTGCTGTGCATTGGGAGGAAACACAAAAAGCAGCTGACTGCGCCGAGGCTGGTATTGATGGAACAGCAGCGGAGGAGTTATTTCCAGGAGCTGCGGGCTCGCTCCGACCTGCCCAGGCAGATACTGCGGTGCCGAACTGCAAATCGAACCAGCCCCGCCAGGAGCCGTGTGCCAGTGGCACCCGAGGGCTGTCTTCTGGGCTCGGCCCCGGGAAGGGATCTCTCTGCTCCCTGCGGGGTTTGGATGCCCACCCGGGCTGACCGGCCACGCACCGGTCGAGATGCCGCTTGGACGGGGTCACCAAAGCCAACGAGGGTCATTTTGCAGCCCCAAAAGACCAACGCAGGCATCCAGCCATGCCCACTCTGTTCTTCCTTTGCTCGCCGGTGGCTTTGGCACGAGCCCCATGGCAAGGCTTGCTTGCCCAGCTGGTAGCCAGCGGGTGATGAAGCAGGCTGGGTCTTGGGAGAGGTTGTTCTTAGTCCCGTCAGCACGGCTCTGCGCCTGCCTCGTCACTGGGAAAACCAGAGCGTGATGCTGACGACATTAAGCGATGCTGAAATGTTCCCGAAGTCACCCCGGTGCCCCGTGGGCCGTTCCGATGCGAACTTGTGCAGCATGAAAGTAATTTGTTTCAGGAAGTTTTATTTATGCAAATCTCCGGCAATATTTCATGCCATTCACGTCTCCCGAGGCAGGTTTTTAACACAGGCTGCGAGGCGAGAGGACGGCCAGGAGGGGAGCGGGTCAGAGCTCCGGGAGGCGAAAAGCTGCCTGGGATTTAATGGCACCACATCGATTTATGTCCGCTGGGGATGTGACCCTCCAGCCCCCCGCGACTGGAGCCATCTGCATCTCTAAGACTGCTCTTCAGAGCAACTTCTCTCTTTTTATTTGTGTTTTGGATCAAACCGCGCAGGACTGCTGCCGGATCCCTGCCCGCTGCAATTCCAGCCCCCTGGGTATAACACACATTTGCTTGCCGTGCTGCCCGGTTTCTCTCTCACCTATTACTGGAAAGCAAATCTCCAGGCACATTTGCAGCAGGAGAAGCTGAAGGGATCTGGAGGGGTTTGGTTTCTGGGCTCAGGGGCCCGGGCAGCGCCTGAACCCCAGCACCCCAACAGAGCAAACCCTCCGACCCTGACCAGTGGTGGAGCAGGATGCCAATGAACAGAAGTGCTGGAGGGGAGAACTGGCTGGAAGCTTTTAAATGCTGTGTTTTTCTTGGACAAGATTAGATATTTGTGTTTTGCTGCTTTTTTTCCCCCAGGAAAAGACTGAGAGAGCCTAAGACACCTGAAGAGCGGATGGAGAAGTGATGCCCGGCTGGCACAGTGGGGCTCAGCTCACTCAACTCCATCTCTGGAGCTACTCCCCCAGCTACACAGTGCTGGACGTGTTCCCAGCCTGACCCTGGCTGGGCGCTCCTCGCTTTCGGAAATTACTGGGAAAGGGCAGCCTTCACGCTGCGGCCGCATCGCTCCCGCCTCTTCTCGTTCCTGAGTAAATAGCAAAGCTTTGCCGTAACTCCTTGGGTTTTCAGGGGCATTTAAATGCTGGAAGGAGATTCAAATCCCAGCCCAAAGATGTGGAGAGCTGCTGTTTGCATCAGCATCCCGCCGAGCTCAGGGTGCTGTCGGGAGGCACCCACAGTACCACCAGGCACAGCACCGCGAGGCTTTTGAGCAGCTGATGGGTTGGGTTTTTCCTACTGCGCTTTGAGAAAGGCTTCTGTCTGACTCCGGCTCTCCAGGAAGGATCAGAAGGGAAGAGCTGATCGTACCCAAAGCCCTTTTAGCTACGCAGACAGAGGGGCGAGTCCCATCTCGAATACAACAGCACCCGGTGGGTGCCGGGCCGGTGCCGGCAGCGGCTGCGAGCCCCGGCGGGGCATCGCCACCTCTCAGCCACCGGTAGTTTTTACTCTCTGGCTTTCTCTTCTGTTGCTTTTATAATTTATTTGCAACTTTTATAGATGTTTGCAGCATTTCTTTTTTTTTTTTAAAATGGCTCTTCAAATAGGAGAAAAGAGCAGTAGAGGCTTTCTCGGCCTCGTGCTTGCAAAGAAACGCATTTGGTGCTTTGAAGAGCAGGACTTTACGCTCACGGTGGATTCCCATCCGCGGAAAGCCTGACTCCGCTCACCACTCCGCACTGCAGAGTCTGGCCCCGCTCTCCCTCCTTGTCGCCATGCTGAGGGCAGCAATTATTTCTTGACGATGCCCAAGTTCAGGTTAAACCTTTGCTCTGGCAGCAGCTCACTCAGACCTGCTCGGCCTCTGCCCCGCTGCATCTCTCTGGATCTCCCACAGGATGGGGCAAACTGATGCTTTACACCCAAAGTGGCCCTTTCCCCCCTCGGGGAACCCACCGTCCCTTTTCCACACCCAGTTTACTCCCGATACCGGCATTTCTTATATTCCTCCTTCTGAGCGTACTCAGGTACGGGCTTGGAGCCCGGCACGCGGCGTGTTGTGACGCCCCGGCGCGGCGCGGCGCAGCCGGCGTGCATCGCTCTGGCCCTGTGGTCCTGCCCCGCGCCCTGCTATGGGAAAAGCAAGGACAGAAAGAAGATTCTGCCCCCGCCCAACAACAGTTTGAATAGCAAAAATACAATTGCCACCTCCCAGCAACAGGGAGAGAGTGAATGAGGAGTGCCAGGGCTGATCTGCACTTAAAAGAGGGGGAGTTAGCAGAAGGAAGAGGAGGGTGGTTGCACAAAGGAGAGGGGAGGGGGAGATAAAAGGGAGAGGGGCCTGAATTTGCATGTTGTTTTTCCTTATGGCAAAAATAATTTGAAAGCTGATGTATTGCCGTAAGGAACAAAAAGAGACCCCTTGGCATTGCCCCAGGCTTCTCATTTACTCTTTCACAGCAAGGAATACTTATAAAAACTGAATAAAACATCTAATAAAGCTGTTTAGGATTCCTTGAAAGATGTCTCCATCAAAGCACCCAGGGTCAGCCTTGCTCTCCCTGTCTCCACTCCGACACCCTTGCTGATGCTCCTGAGCCCCTGGTACCAACACATCCCATTCCCAGGGGATGCGCAGGGCAGCACACGGTCCCAGTGGGACATTTTTGGGGGAGTGAGCCCTTCCTGCCTGCCTCCTGCCTGTGCTGGGGGGACGTGAGGTTTGCAGAGGCCACCCAGGAGAGACTTCCAGGATGAGTGAAGCGCAAGGTGGGACTTTGGTGGGGGGCTTGGGCTGTGTTTGGAGGATGCATGGTTCTGCCAGTGTGCTGTGGGACCCCGGTCTTCGTTTCTCACCCACGCAAAGACACAGTAACATCCCACGTCCGGTCCGAGCTCGCTGCCTGCCTGTTTTATGCATCCGACCTGCCCTAAGCCCCAGCTCAGTCTGGGTTTCTTGATCTCGGTGTGACATAAATATGAAATCCTACAGCCAATCTGGGGATTTCGGGGCACTTCACGGTTGCGGATCAATGGTAAACCGTTCGGTTCCTGGCAAACCGGGATGCTGATTGCTTCGCCCCATCGCCACCCGCTGCGTGGGGGCCCCTCCCCGCACACGGAGGCAAGTGGGGGGACATTGGAGCAGAGGTTTTCCATGGTGGGCTCTGACTGCTGGGGCTGTATTTTGGGACATGCCAGCATCCACTGGCAGAGCAGATTTGGCTAATCTCAGCTTTGGTGTTGGTCTGGAAATCAGAGCTGGGTACAGCCAGACGTTGCCGTCTCTGCAAGGCACAACCTTCCTCTGAAGATGGACGGCGAGTTAGTGCTTTTTGGGGTGGATAACATCGCTGTGGCCTTGAGGATGTGCCGCAACAGTGACCAGGAATGCTCTGCAGGACAGTCCCGTGAAAAAAGCCAAGCAGGAACAGTGCAGGTGATGCCTGAGGGGAGATTGGAGATCTCTGAGGAGAAGAAATAAAACCCCTTTACTAGCACGGTGCTGTGCCCACATGCCGAGCTATTGGCAAGGTGGCTACAGGAATAAAAAGCCTCCTGGGTTTGCCCACACCGGGGGCTCTGCATCTTGTAGCTCCAGCCTACCCGAGCCTGGGACCAGCACAGAGAGCTGCCATGCTGTGGGCAGTGAATCAGAGCTCTCAATAAAGAAAAGTGCGGCTGTTTTTTGCAAGAAAATGAGAAAAAATACAACAGAAGCAGTACATAGCAAATCCTGATTTTTAAATACCCTAAAGAAAGATGCTACCCATTAGAGGAGAAAGGCTTTTGTGGTATATTTGGAGGAGGGATGAAGGGGATGGCGAGAATCCCCAGGGTAGAGGGGATGCTTATGGGAACGGGTGTTTACAACAGCAAGAGCATGAGGAGGAGGCAGAGGCAGGTGAAAGAAAGGTAATTATATCACAAAAACACGAGCCATGAGCTTTGCAGTACTCATCACCCCATTAGGTGCTTGTAAAACGTGCAGACCATTAGATGGGGCTTTCAAACACCACTTTTATCCTGCAGTTGCAAATCACTTTTGCCCCGCATCTCCTTCTAGTTGCAAAGACAAGACGCATTTCACTTCCAGCCGCTGCGGTGTGGGAACGGCGACCAGCACGGTGAGCCCTGCCGCGGTCCCTGGCCGGGCGCAGAGCGCGTGTCCGAGCCCAGCCAGGCGCAGGGATGCCGTCTGCATCTCTCTGTGCCTCTCACACACACACTTCCCCAGAGAAAAACCTCTCTCCCATACTTTGCCGAGTTAAATTAGCCGGGGGGGGGGTGTCATTAGTGAGGTTAAATTAACCAGGGATCAGCTGGATCCACTGTCCCTCCAGCTGTGGCAGCAGGAGGCAACCACAGCTGGGCACCCCGGTATGCCGCTGCCCTGTGCTGTAGGGATCCCACGGGGCAGCCGTGCCCCTGGGTGCAGGATGAGACCCGTGTGGCTTGCCCCCACGCAGTGGGAGCTGCGGAGCAGCCCTCTGGGGGGGAAGCATCCCCAAACCACAGGCACTCTCCCCTCAAGGCCAGTAAACGCCTGGGGGAGCGGGAGCATGCAGCCTGCAAACTAGCCGGCTATCAGAGAGGCTTTAGGAAAATCCAGCTCATTTTGTGGAAGCAGGTCAGTGAGGCTGATCACCGGGGACAGGGGTGGGGAGGTGGGTGCTGAGGGGGCAGATGGGGCTGGCAGCGGGTTCTCTTCACCGATGGCACCCAGCGACTCCCCAATGTGCGCGGCTCCGTGGGCTGCAGGCGCACGCTGAGCGGGGACCTGCGGCACCCCAGGGAAATGCCCGGCGCTGGGGACATCCTGGGGTCTCTGCTATTTTTTCCCTTTCCAATGCAAAGGTCCAAGCCCTCAAACTGCAGCACATGCCTGGTCCTGGGCGCCGCGTCGTGCCGGCTCAGCCGAGAGCGAGAGCAGCCTCTTCCCTGGGCCTCGGACGAGCACCCACCAGCTTTCCAATGCAACTTTTCTGCTGCAGAGTAATTTTCCCACAGCAACCTTCTTCCCCTGTAAGAAAACACGGTTCTCGATGAAAGATTACAGTTTTTACCAAACTGATTAAAACAAACAACGAAAGCATGGAAGAACGGAGCTGTCCCAGTTTTCTCCAGTATCCCATGCACTGAGAAATTTGGGAAGAAATGCCTGAATGACAACGCTGTAACCCAGTGCCCGCACTGGGAAGCTCCCCAAATGGGACTCCTGAGCTGCCTGCCCTGCACTGTGTCCCGGCTGCACCCCGTGGCCTGATCCGGCTGCTTCTGGGCCGGTCACAGGGATCACCCGCCAGGGAAAGCTGCTTTTTCCGTGACGTGGTTTTCTCCCGGCATTGAAGACTGTGCAGAGCTCCCCTGCAAAGCCCCAACGCTTTCAGCACCGCACGAAGCCTCCCTTTGCTTTGTACTGAAGTCGGGAGCTGCTGCAGCGGTGATGGTGATGGAAATATTCATCAGAAAAAATAACCTGGCCATAAACTCCCAGGATGTTAATTACTTCACTGTTTGTGAAGGATCCCGCACAAATATCACTGGCCGGCTCCATCTCCCTCACTCTCAAATGGGGAAAGGGGTTGGGGAGCAAGAGAAATCACTGCACTTTAATAGGTGTAAATATTTTACAGTTTTTAATTAAATATGAGAACCCTGCTGGGGCTGGGAGCAGTACGATCCTGGAATATGAATTATCGAGAATCCTCCTTCCCAGCTGTTCACTCTTTCCACCCCAGCCCCCAGGCATTTCAGACAAATAAAATGGAAAATAAATCCAGGTTTAAAAAAACCCCAAACCCACAACGGCAACAGAACCCCTCAGCCCCCAGCAGCTGAAGAGCCCTCCCAGCCTGCTGGCTGCTTTGACAGGGACAATCCCATCCTGCTTACTTTCAAATTAATAGGTTCCGTGCTATTTTCAGTGAAGGCTGTTTGGGGGCCGGGACAGAAGGGGCATTGCCGGCACCGGCATCGCAGGCGCCCGGCACCACAGGGGCTGCCGGCAGGGACCACCGAAGCAGAAAGCCAAACCACATCACTTCGACGCCTTTCTCCTGGATGCTGGACCAAGCCTGGTTCGGCAGCGCTGGGTGCCCAGATGCCTTGGCTCCCCATCCTGATCCCGGCCGAAACGAGCTGCTTCTCAGCTCTCTGCCAGACGGGCTGTGGCACGGACGCTCGGAAAGAAGCCGTTGTTTAAGATGTTTCTGTTCTGGTATTTTTGCGAAGAGGTTTCGAGTGGGCTCTGGAGATGGGTGGGTAGCAGAGGATGCCCAGCAAATGCAGCCTGCTCCCTGCAAGCTCTGTAAATCAATTAAGTGGTGCCTCCTGAAAGGAGATTAAGTGGGCACAATTGGCCGGGATTGACCTCGGTGGATCTCTCTTGATTTATACCAGCTGGGGAGCTGATCCAGCGTGTGCTGGGGGTGGACATTATGCAATGCCTTGTCCTCAGAAACCTGGGGCAGGGCTTCGATGGCCGGCTTTCCCGTACGGAGCGGAGCAGCAGACAGCCCCACCGAGCCCATGCCGGGCACACAGTGCAAACGCAGATCATGATAAGCTAAAAATTCAGCCTAGAAATCATTTATACCACTTGCTCTCCACCCTGAGGACTGAAGGGAAGCATGTGCATTAGACTGATCTCTGCAGCCAGCTCCTGTGAAAAACACATCCAGAGTTCCTCATCTCTCCTGACTTTCCAGGCTGGACACAGCTCAGGGCCAGTAGCCCAACACCAGCCATGCACGGGCACAGTGGGCTGCAAGTGGCCAAGAGAGGGGCTTGCAGAGCAGAGCAGAGCTCACTGCTGGCAGCCTGGTGCTCTGGGAGTTAACACCAGCACTGAGGGGGTCACATTTCCCCGACGGGTTGAGGAATTTTGATGAAAACTGTATTTAATACAAACCCAGGCTGATACAGTGTCAGAAAGCAAAGGCAGAGCTTTAAAGATAGCAAAACCCCTAAACCTGGCCAAATATTATGAACACAGGAGGAAGAAACCTGCAGGGCTTGGTCGCACCCAGGTCAAACACACAAGCAGCGAGAGGCCCTTATTCCTCTCCATCTCTTGGAAACCAGTTTCCTGCTGATTAACTAAGGTATATATGGTAGGTGATGTCCCCTGTAAACCATGACAACCTACACCACCCCTCAGAGAAAAAAGGGGTCCAAAGTGATGTTCTGCGCAGTTCCTTGTCCCTGAAAACATGGCTCAGCAGCTTTCTACCTCCCCTTGCTCTGACCTGGGCAGTACTGGTGGTCAACATCAGCTCCAGCCTGACCCCAGCCAAGCCCCCGTCCCCGTCCCGGAGCAGACGGCTGCTGATGAGCTGGTGGAAGCCTCGTGCTGAACAGTGGGGCAAAGATGGGCACAACTGGGCCCACAGATACTGCAGGAACATCTGCATCTTCCCCAAGCAAATGTGTGACCTCCAGCATGAAGCTGGTGTCTGGAGCAAAGCAAGGCACCAGCAGGGAGTAGATGAGCCCGTGCCATCATGTGATGTTTATAATTAGACTATTTGGCAGCCTAACATATATTATTAGACTCTTTGCTAATAGACTTCTCTAATAAGAGTGCCCTTAAGTGACCTTGGTGAACATTCATCTACTTCTAACTAGATTTATAATTGTGGTTGATCTGTCAGGTGCCGAAGCTTTGCTTGGCTTGTTCCACATCTCCGCTCGGTCGCAGGTAACTTGTTTCCTTCAACCCAGGCTTCGGGAGTAATATTTCCTTTGAACAACTCACAACAACTGGGTACCAATTAGCGATGCATCTCTCGCTCGCAAGCAAGACCCTCTGAACCCAAAGTGAATGGAAATGCCCTGGGCGAGTCCGAGCCGCAGCACGGTGCTTTAGTTTGGCAAACAACTGGTCACATCCTCCTGGAGCAGAAATCATCCCTGCACGGATGGTGCCTGAGAAGGCTTCAGGTGCTGCTTTGAGCTGGTCTTTTCTGTGCAGCTATGAGATTTGTGGATGCCCTTCCGAAGCTTGTCCCTGCATTGCTCCTCTTCCACAGGTCAAGAGCTCCTACACCACCTCATGAGCTGGTTGCCCACCTATAAAATGATGAGAATAGCTCAGACCCCTTTGGCTTCACCACTGAATACATTATAGAGAAGAATTAAGCATCGTTACAAATGCTGCCTCCTGCACAGCTAAGCACCTTTAGGGAGAAGCTAAGACCCGTCTAGCGCGTCCCAGGGCTGCACGGCCACTGCCGCCCTCAGGATGCCCTGGAGCCCGGGATGAAGGCAGGGACTCTGGGGCCGTTTCTCCCCTCACGCCGCTGGTACCGGAGCTGCAGCATCGCGGCTTGAGCTGGGATGGGAGGAGGAAAGGGAATTCCCTCAAGGTGGATTTTTAAAGAACTGCAAACAAATAAACAAACACACGTTTCACATGGATAAAAAGAGGGTCACAGCTAAAAGAGCTGTGAAGCAGCCCGTTCTCTTTGTTCAGATGTGACTGAGTGTTGATATGCAGCATAGTTTCACATGCCAAACGCTAAATTCACCCTTGGTTTTGTCATGAGCCTCCTTGGGTGAATTTTCTGAAAGGCGATCAGCTGTGGAGGCTCGCAGTGAGCTCACAGCGAGCTTGCGGTGAGCTCACGACGCAGGGAGTGAGCTGCTGGCTTGTCCCCACACCAATGCAGCTCCTTTGCAGGCAGCAGCCATCCAGAGCAGGTGACTGGTTGTGATGAAAAATTTCCCTGCTCCCAAAGCAGTGATCCAGAAGGAAAACTGTGGTCTTTCAAAAAAAAAAAAAAAGGGCAGGCTGATTTTTTCCAAAAGCACTTGCCCTGCTGGAGGAGTGACAGCCACAAGGGTTGAGCCAGCCCCGGCATCGCTGGGGAGCGGCTGCAGCCCTCCTTAGCAGAGGGTGCTGATTAAGTGCAGACCTTCAGGGACCTTTTATTCTTCCCAAGCTAATTGATTGCCATTTGCCACTGGTGATATCTCTCTCTCTCATTTCACAATGAAAGAGTAAATTTGAGGAGGCATTTTTGGCGAGCAGCTGACCCCGGCTGTCCCTGTATCAGCACCTGGCTGATTGCCTGGCTCCGTAATTGCGTGCTTAAAACGGCTGGTATTTTTTCTAGGTTTTTTAATTGGATGCTGAAACCAGCCCTGGGGGAATATTTTTGTTTTGGAGCATTGGCTATTTGGTCAATACCCTTCTTGCCTGAGAAAGTCAGTGCAAACGTGCAGCCTGGCTTCTTAAAGGTAGATTTTCCATTAACCTTTGAAACTGAATCGGCTCCCGAGCTGGGGGGGAATTCTTTATGGACTGTGTTTCTTGATGAATCTGCTTCGTGGAGCAATAAGCTCAGCTCTTCATGAAAGATCAGTTCTGTTAAGTTGCCTCATTCAATACTTCCCTTCCATGGGAGGGGGAAGGAGGGTGGAGGGAGGAGAGAGGAGGAAGAGGAGGGAGAGTGAACGCATTGGGAAACTAATCTGGAGTTCTCCAAACTTTCCTGTGGATCCTCTTTGTTAATCAAAAAGTTTTTTGTTGAATCAACCTTGGTTTAGAGTTTTGGTAAATGCATCTGCCCTGAGGCCTGCAGCAAAATGTTGTCTGGAAAGACCTGGTGACCTCCAGATCCTTTAACGGAAGATATTGGGGAATTTCTTGGTCTTGCATGAAAAAGAAAAAGATTCTCCTTGGATGCTCCAGCCGTCATGGAGCAGTACCACCAGCTCATCACCTGCACAGCAAGTTGCCAGTTTAAAAATGGGTTTCCTTCACATGAAAATCTGTGCTAGCTGCTGCAAAATATACCAGATGAAGCATATACACTGAGCACATTGTTATTAGTGCAAATGGTTTGGCTTGCTTTCTTGCTTTCTATTTTTTTTATTCATGCTGTCGGCAAGCAAAACCAACCAGCTCCATTATGTATAATTTATTCTGGATTAGATCAAAGGAACAGTTTACAGGGTAGGTTTGGGCATTATTATTATTTTTTTTTAGCTTTTTCCATTTTTTATAAATATATATTTATTCTCCCCCCCTTCTCCACACTCCCCATTGCCTTTCCTCATGAGCAAACTATAAATTATTCACCAGCCCGTACAAGACAAGTGCTCCTCAGGACTGGAGATGAAGTCAGCCCCAGCAGTGGCACGGGGTGGGAGCTCGGCGTTTTCGGGGAGCGGAGGCAGACGCGGGCGCGCGTGGGGATGCGGGGAGGCAGCACCCAAGCGGGCGCCGGGGAAAGGCTCCCCTGGGAGCAGCCTGGCCCCGCGGGGGTCTCGGGGCCGTGCCCTGGGACTCTGCGCTTTGCCAGGCAGCCGGACCCTCCCTGTCCCTCCCCGTGCAGCGCCGCAGGGGCCGGCTGGGACCAAGATGTCCCTTTTATAATGTCTTTATCAATGTCTTTATAGGTCTTTGCAATCAGAAAGTCAGGGGGCTTTTCGGGAGCAGGGTCTCTGGGCGGCAGCATGGGCAGGTTGCAGAGGTGCAGTTCCCGTCAGCGTGGGGGATGTCAGCCCCCCGGTAATGCCAGCTCTGTGGGGACAGGGGACATGCCGGGAACGGGGAGCATCAATCCTACATGGGCTTTTGGTAAAAGAAAGGACTTAAAATCTAACCCTGCCTCCAGCTGCCAGAGGTGCCCTTTGCAGCCCTGGACAGGCTTTGCCGGGGGCTTTGAAAAGGCAGAACGCCCTGCACAGCCTGGGTCTGCCTCCTCCCTCTGCATCCCGTTATTCCCTGCAAAACGGGGCGATACACGTCTCCCGGACACGCTGTCGGAGGAGGGACGGTGGAATCCACCCCCAGGACCAGGCTCTGCCTCGCTGAGCAGCACCCAGGAAGGTCGGCAGCGCCGCTGGGAAGCACTTTGCTCTCCGCAGCCATCCTGCCGTGCTTAGTATTAACGCACAGCACCTCTGGGGTCTTGAAAGCGAAAACAAGTTTGTTCTTGTAGCTGATGCAGGCCATTTATTACACTGCAAAGTCATTTGTAAAGCCCAGCAGAATGGTGTGCTCTGGGAATGGGGCTTCCGAGCAGCCGACAGCTTGCCGGTGCTGTAAAAAGCTAATGCTAATTTAGCAGGAAGCTGATCTAGGGAGGACCGGCTTGCCTAAACTACCATGGTCTCCCAGGCACCACAGTGTGATGCTTAAGAGTTAGTTACTCACCCAGACAAGGCTTCCTGCAAGGGGTTGGGGGTGCTGCAGGGGCTGGAGGCACTGGGGGACGTCCAGGAGCCGCTGCCCCAGAGCACCCATGGAGGGATTTATCACCCGGATCCCCGAAGATCCCATTCCTGGGCTGCCTGCCGAGCGTTCGCCTTGCAGGGGTGGGCAAAGGCCACTGCACGCCGTCCGGGCTCTGTGGCTCAGAGGCTGCAGACTTCGGCAAGGTGCGAGCTCCTCGGGAAAGCGCAGCCCCAGGTCTGCGGTGCAGGAGGCACGGGAAGGAGAGGGCGATGCGCCCACTGGGGTGCTGGCGTGGGGCTTGGGGTGCACCGTTGCTTCATCCATCCTCATTTGGGTAGCCCTGGCCCCAGAATTGCCCCTCTCCTGCTACCGCTCCCCGGAGCAGCGACCTCGCAGCCGCTGTCCTCCCCCAGCACGAGCCGCTTGTCTGAGCATGAGGTGGGTCTGAGCACGGTCTGGGGGAGGATTTGTTAAATTCATGAGTCGTGCTCCCTCATCGAGCAGCCGAAGGTGGCCAGTGGATCCAGCCTCGTCTGCTTTTCCTTCTAATGCTTTTACTGTAAATCTCTTCTCTCACGGCTGTGGGAGATGTGCTGTGACACTCCTTAGCTGGATGGAGATTTAAAGAGCAACCAAGCGGGACACAGCCAGGAAACATTTAAAAACTCTGCCCGTGAAGTTATGCTTCCCCAGAGGGAATAAAGCTGGCTGGGGCAGAGGGACAGTGCCTTTTGGGCTGCACTGGGGACGGACCCCGGTACCCCCTGGGGCTGAGCCGCACGGGGAGGTCTCTGCAGCTCCTCACCGCTCCTTTGGCCCACGCTGCCTTCCCTCCCATGGGAAGGATCAGGCCCTTTCCCTGCCCGAGGTGTGTTTCACGTGTGTAGGTCCGTACCCATCGCGCAGGCATTCCCTGGACAGCACGGCTCCCCTGCAGCGGCCGTAATCGGAGATTTAAAGCCAGCCAGAGCCCTTATTTAAAGGTTGATCCACAGTGAAGCCAGGAAAGACTTTCTCAGTACAGATGTGAAACAGGCCTGGATTAGTTATAATCAGTGAACTGATGCATTTCTTCTAAGTTGGGTCGAGCCACAGACCTGCCGGCTCGGAGCCGGCTGTGAGTGTTGCCCGTTGCGGGAGGGCTGGGCTGGGGTTTCCCGCAGCCCCATCCCGGTTGCTGGAGGGAGCCAGAATCCCCCTCTGGCCACCTTCCCAACGAGCCCATCATTTTGGACCAGCCCCAGCAGTACCGCCGCAAACCAGCTGTCCCTAAGATTAGTAAATGGCTCCGGTCCCTTCCGGAACCGCAACTACAAGCAGGTAAGGACAATTCCCAGCCTGGCTTTGCAAGCTCGGTACAGGCCAGGCAGCCCCAACGCACGCTCGTTTTCAGGACCAAAAACGGGTCAGGATACAGCAGAAAGATCCGCCATTGATCTGTGCATCACAACAGAGCCAGCGAATAATTGTCTCTCTGAAAATCCATTATCACCTCCACCCTCTTTTTAGCTAGAAGCTTTCAGAGCTGACAAGGGCTGTGCTTTGAGCGGGGATGGTAAATATAACACCATATGGCCGAGGTATTATTGGGATCCTAATGAAATGCCATTTTTATGCATATGCATTAATAACTCCTGCATCGTTGGTGTGTGTGTATGGGCAGGGCTTGCTTATTTAACATCCTTCTTTGCCAGGACACCGAGTCCAGCATTTGTGCCAGACGCTTTAACTAAAAAGTTTAAAGAGACTTTTAAAGGGACAACCGAGTGCCTGAGCCCAGGTAGGGTACGAGATGGAGGAGAGGTAGGAGATGTACATCCACCTGCAGGAGATGCTTGATCTTTGCAGAGCCTCAGTGCATGCCGACGGCTGGGTGCTCCCGGCAAACTGCTGCGGGGCTCGATGGCACCCGAGGCAGTGCCAGCGTTGCTGGGGGGACGGGGGACCCCTCAGCCTGCGCGCGGATGTCATGAGCCCTCTCCTCTCCAGACCTGCTGTTGCGTCCCCATCTCCCCTCTTCCGCAACACCATTTTTTCTTGAAAAGTTCATTTTCTTTTCACCAAAATGCAAGAGCAGCCCTTCTTGGCAGCAGAGGGAGGAAGGCTTTTCTGGGGGAGACGGGACACGTCTGTCACAGCCCAGGCTTGTGCTGACTTTCCAGGAGCCCACCGTTCACCCGAGGCACCGCTGGCTTGTCCTGGGCTCGTCACCAGCCTCTGCCCCCGCCGCCCCCTCCCTCCCCTTTTCCCCTCAGAAAATCCATTGACTGAAACATCCGAAAAACCTCACTGAAAGGTGAAAATTGTCTCATTGACAGGTCCGGGGCAAATTACCCTGCGACTCGTTGCCGCAGCAGGGGAAGGCTGTAGGAAGACACCTGAACATTTCTGAAGTGTAGGCTTTAATGTGATGGGATTTAAAATGACTTTTGAGCGTTTGCTCTATAACTCTCTGCAGACTTGGGGGACGTCTCTCTTCCGCCTTTGCCGTAGATGGAAATTTCACCATTTTTATTGCGTGGATGAAGCGTGGCGGTGGGCTGAGGCTGCCGGGGAGCAGAGCCGGCACGTGGGGCTCAGCTTCCTGGGGGGTTTATAGAACAGCTCCCCTCTTTCTGCCTTTGTTTTCCTCTTTACTGGATGATCCACTCTGCAAAAGCCCCATTTTTTTCCTAACCTTGCACCCAGCTTGGAGGGAGCCCTGCATCTCCCACCATCCAGCCTCAGGGCAATGCTAACAACCTGCTGCTGGCCATAATTCTAGTGGCTCAAAAAGCACTCCAGAAAGAGTATTGCCCTGCTCTAAGACAGGAAAATGTGGCAGAACCCTCTCAGACCCATTTCCACCCTGGAGCAAGGGATGTACAGCAGCAGACAGCTTTGGGCTGCCTGCCCGGGGCCGGGGTTGCAGGGAGCACGCCCGGCCCCAAGCCCTCCTGCCTCCAAGAAATCACTGCAAACCCGGAGCCAGCAGTTAGTTTTCCTGAAACGCCTTAATTTTAATTGCACTTTGCTGTAGTCCCCTGCTGAGCCCCGGGACCACCGGCCTGTCTCCGGGGGGAGCAGGCAGGACCTGCTTACGCTTTGCAGCACGCAGAGCTGCTGTATTTATTAGCATCACTTCCAGGGCGCTCGCTCGGTGGCATTTGGTGCCTGAGCCATGCGGTTGCCCAGCAGTAATTAATGGGGCTCCTTCTACCCCGAGCTCTGCATTAGTGGACTATCAATTATTGAAGTGGAGTTGTACTTTTCTGAGCTTGTGAATAACCAGAGGGACTGGTGAGAGTCCAGAAGTAGCTGTCATCTTCTCATTAGGTATTTACTACATGTAATTTAACGGCTATGCCTGCGTGTTAATGGAATCATAGCAACGTCGCCGGGTCAGAGCGGCGTCTGCGTGTGAGCTGCCCCGGCGTGTGAGCAGGATCAGGCCCTCCGGGAAGCTGTAGAAACAAGCACTGGCCTCCAGCCCGCACCCCTCACTGTGCTGGGGGTAGCTGGAGGTTGCCCAAACCTGACCATGGTGCTCTCAGGCGGCTTCTTGTGCTGGCGGGGACAGGGCAGGTAGCACAGCCTGGCAAGGAGGCATCCAGAAACACTTCCAAAGTCGCCCAGCGGTGCACCGCTGTCCTGCGTGGGACACCCTGAAGCTGCCCACATTGTCTGGGCTCCCTCAGCCCCCGTGAGCAATTCAGCCCTTCGCTCCAGAAAGCAAACCCTTGGGCAAATTGCTCTCCTAGAGATAATTGTTATTATTGCTGCTAGTCTCTCACTTCCCATCTCCCCGTCTTCCCTTGCTGACGTGTTGTTCCTTGTTACACTCTCCTGAATAATTCCGCTCTCTTTTGGTCACTGCAGTTCCTTGGAGAGGGTTGTAATGAAACCCACCACCGAGGACAAATTTACCATAAACTTTCTGAACTTCTGGGTGAAAGTGAGCTGAGCTGGAGGAGGAGCTGACATGGGAGGGGGCTGCAGGGTGGCTGTGAGCGGGGTCTCAGGACAGCAGGTCCCACCAGCACCACGGTTTCCTATCGGTGCCCAGACCTGCGGGGCCGAAATGTGCTTTGGGAGACCTGAAATCTCTCCATCCTCCCCTAGCACGGTGAAGCCCTGAAGCTAAAGGCGGCTTTGCAGCTGAGAGCAAGACTTCGTTGGTCCAGAAAACCAGTACCCCGGGCTTCATGGGGACTCCCAGGAGAGGTTTGCTGCACTTGCTCCCCTCTGCTCCGTGAAAACATGTGCTGTGACAGAGAAAATCTGGGAGCCCCGTGGGGCAGAGCCATCGTCCCGCTGGGATGCTGGAGCCCCAGGAGCTCACATGGCACTTCCAGCACAGAAAGATTTTGGCTGTGCCGTGCTCTCCCCATGCATCCTCCTTCAGTTCAGCCTGGTTCATCATCCCGTTACGCAGCTGATTAAATCACTCCAGCAAAGTCCCTGTGTCTGCAGGAATGCGTGCAGGCTTGAGCACACGAGGAACTGGAAACAAAAAGAAAAGTCTTCTTTCTCAGTGATTTTTTTTGGTGGGAGATGTTGGGTTTCTAAGATAAAAAAAAAAAGGTGTTTTCCTGTCTTTCTGCAAGGAGAAGGTGCTTTTCTGATTCTTCCCACTGCTGAAATCGATTGCCAAAATGGGATGTTTGCAGCTGGGGCTTTGGGCAAAAGCCAACAAATTCTTTTAAAACAAACACACACACAAACAAACAATGAGGAGTTTTTGTGCGTGTCTGTAGAAAGACATCTCGGGGCCGGAGGAGGTTTGGGAGAGACTCTACTCCTCCTGTCGCACGTGCCGTCGTCTTTATCTCGCTGCGGCTGCCGGGAGGGGTTTGGTCACGGCTGGGAGCCTGTAAGCCGCCTGTGATCTAGCAATATTCATAAATGACTGTGCATGTTCCAGCGCCTTTGTCCAATCCCTTTTTACCCTGGGCCTTAGGCATTAGCAGTGAGCTTGTAGATCACCTCTGGCTCCGTCCCCGGTGGACCGGTCCCCGGCTTGGGGGACAGGAGGGGCAGCTCGCGGGCGGGCGCAGGCCGGCGGCCGGTACCGAACGCGGTGACGCTGGCGGGGCGTGTTGGACCCTTGTCCCGCCGGCTGCAGCCAGTGCCACGGGGCTTCTGCTTCCGCCCGTACCGGCGCCAGGAACGAGCAGATGGGACCTGTCTGTGCGGCTCTTTCGGAGGCTTGGTTGCTTTGCAAAGCAAAACCCCTCCCGGGCAGGAGGCTGGGTGAGACCCCCTGCGTGTTCTCCCTCTGTCCCTGGCCCTGCACCGCCATCGGCAACGCGCTGGCCCGGCCCCTTCCACCCCGAGGCAGGAGCATCTCTTACCCCTTGATGGAGCCGCGCCACAGCATCCTTAGCCTCCACGACTCTGTCGCGGCAACTCTAAAGTCAGCAACATCCCCTGGGGTTGCAGAGCCCGTACCCCTAAACGCCACGAGGCCGGTGAACCCCGGCTTTGCGCTGGGCTGGGAGCCTGGATGGCGCTTCCCTGCGGCAGCGCCGCTTCCCGGGGAGCTCTGCTCCCCCCAAAGACGCGGCAGCGCTGTAATTGCAAATCATTTTTGTAATGCTCTCACTGTAAACCCTACTTAAGATGTCATCAATGATTGATATATTTGCTAATTGAGACTTCCACTTGGGCTGATAGCCGGAGTGCTTTATTTCTTTTATTATTTTATGTTGTTTTGTGACTGACGTATTTGCGGCAGGACTTCTTTAATCTTCATTAAGCAAACCCCTGGGGAGATGTGGTGGCTCGCACCGCAAGGGCTGCCGGGGCAGGGGCAGGACGGGCCGGGCGCCGGAGCCTCTGCCTTGCACAAAAGCAGTGGGGGACAGCTCGGCCGTGGGGGGCTGTGGGGGAAGATGGGGAGGAGCTGCTCTGAGGTGCCCTTGCTGCAGGGGGACATGCACGAGACGGGAAGGTCCTGCCTGTGCCTCGGTTTCCCTCCTGGTAAGGGGCAGCTCAACTATTTAGTGCAAAGGGGGGCCGAGAGCTAACGATGACCTGCAGCACTGCAGAAAAGCAAAACCCTGGCAAAGGCCAGCAATGGGTAGGAGAGAAGTATTTCGTAGTTTTGACCTGGGAGGATTTGTCTGGTCAGATGCCTCATGAAATAAATAACCACTTCAGTAATGCCCAGGTGGAACAAGCTAGGAAGCTGCTGCCTCCTTCAGGTCTCAGCACCCACCGGATAAATGACCCCACAGCTGGAAACAACAAATTTGGCTTCTAGGTTCCTAGGAGGGTGCTGTGCGGTGCAGTGTCCCAGCACCCAGACCTTCCCAGCGCCCTGCAACGGTGCCACCTCGCATGATGATGGACGGCAAATCCAGCTCATTTCAGGGCAGCGTTTTGCTTTTTCCAACACCTTTGTTCAAAAACGTACGCTTCTGCCAGGAGGCAACAAGGCTCTGCACTCATTTAAACCAACAATTAAATAATGATAATCCCTTGAACGGCATCCAGACTTGCACTCCACTTCCACTTGCTGCCTTCAACGCTGCCCGTCTTGGAGGGGCACCAAGAGCTGACTGCAACATCTGCGTTCCTGGCCCAGGAGATCTAATCAAACCTGCAGGAAAACCAGCCCCCCCGACGCTCCGCGGGGCTGCTGGAGGAGCGGGGGACGCCTTGCATCTCATTTGCCTAAATGAGTATTGGGCTCCAGCTTTATTAACACTCTGAATTCAGGGGCTCGGCATGGCAGCCGCTTCGGGCAGCTGTCTGCAGGCGTGCCGGCGGGCCGGTGCCCATCTGGTGACGGGAGCGGCCGCACTCACTTGCCTTTCTGCTTGCAAAGCGAGGGAACGGGTTTGCAAACGTGGGGGTATGAAATAAACAAACAAACAAACAAACAAACAAACAAATAAATAAAGCGTGGATGCCTGAGCTTTGAAGCAAAAGCAATTTTCTTCTGGTGTGGGCCCATCTGCTGCGCTTCCAGAGCATCATCTTCTCCCGCGGTAAAGAGTCAGTACGGTGGCAGTGCCCAAATGGGTGGCCCTGGGTGAGGGTCCGTACGAGGTGGGTGCCGCGGGGGGGGAAGCTCCTGTGGGGTTCGCTGTAGCATCCTTTGAGATCCGTCAGGATGAGCAGCGTGTCCCAGCCCCACTCCCACCCTGGGGTGCTCCGCAGCCATCCAGCATCCTGCTGCGCTGCCAGGGGACGCAGCCACCTCCCTTACACCTCTGGCGGCTTTTCTCCGCACAGCGGGGCCGGTCATAAGCTATAAAGGAGACATAATGAAAGCTGGCATGCCCCTCCGAGCATCCGCCGGCGCAGCCCGGCCCCGCAGCAGCCGCCTGCCCGCAGAGGCTGCCACCGTCCCCGCGCGCCGCAGCTCAAGGGCGCAGGGACAGAGGAGCGGTGGGACAGCGCGCTCCCTCCTTGCCGCTCGGCTCCCGACGGCTCTCGCCAGCCTTGGAAGTCCCCGCCGTGTCAGGCGTGAAGGCACGGAGGGTTTTGCTGTGGCACGCTGGCTCTGCAGGGCACCGGCCACTCGGGGGCTTGTGTGCATCCCGGCACCGCCAGCTCCGGGACTGCGTGTGCTGCGGGGGTTAATAAGGAGTCCGTGTCGTGCTTAGAGCTACCGGGGGTCTTTCCTTCAACGCGCGGTGGGTTAATAACGAACAAGGGAAGGGTGAGTGAGGCTGCAAGCAAACTGCAGCGGCTGGTTCGCACCAGCACCCGCCGGGGAGGGCTGCGTCTCCGGCCGAGTGGGACTGTGCCCCGACGGAGCCCGTCTGGCATGCTTGGGCTTGGCAAGGCTTCCCAAAACCACACAGCCACCCGCTGCAGAGCAGCCCGTGGAGGGACCGAGGGAGGATGCATAAAACGTACAGCTTTGAAGCGCAACCTCTCTCCATGAGCATCCAACACTCGTAACACACAGTGATGCCGACTGTCATCATTGCCTGATCGAAGGCGACCGATAAATGGGGAGTGGGAACTTAAAGGTTTTGCAGCGCCAGGGAAGAGCAGGTTGCCATGGTGATGCCAGGTTTTTTTTTTTCCCGTTTTTTTTCTCCTCCCTTTCCCCCTCTTTGGGGTTGAACAGGAGGCATCTGGCAGGCTGCTGGGGGGATTTATTAGCTCCAAAATAGGCCACAGTTCAGGAAAGGGGGAGAAATACTGCTGCAGCGAGCAGCACAAGCTTGGCCCTAATATACGATGTGTGCTCTCCGGGAAGGGGTGTAAATCAGGGCTGGGCAAACACCAGGGCAGCACGGAAGTGGTTCACTTGCCTTGGCTCATCCTCAGGGGGGACCTGCGGAAAACTCCTCAAGGATTTAGTGCCGCTGTTGACGAACAAGGAATAATAAAAAGAGGGGAAGAGGAGGGCAGACGTTTTAAGGCCAGCTGTACAGCCCGGGTCTGGTCGTGGCTCCCCGGAGCCGGGCATCGTCCTTGGTGCCAGCCCTCAGCTCTTTCTGCGGGTCACTTCTGCACGAACCTGGCTGGGTTTGGGCCGAGCCTCGCTGGCTGCACGGACGAGCCCCTCGTGACCAGACGATTCGCGGCAGCCCGGTGGGCGGCCAGACCCTGCTACGCGAGTGAGCACTGGGGGCTGGACCAGGGACCTCCTCGTCCCCGCTCCTGCCTCAAGCCGGACCTCTGCCTCCCTGCCTGCACCCTGCCAGCCCTGCCCGTGCTACAGAGCACTGGCCCCGTAGCGACTCGGGGTTTATGTTTAAGCTTGTGACAGTGCACTTGAAATAATTAGCCTGGGTAGTCTAATGAAAGGAAAGGAGAAAACCTTTACGGACACTCGCGTGCACCTCTGCACTGCTTCCGCCTCACCGCAGCCGGAGCTGCCTGAGCCATGCCGTGAGCCCCAAGCCCTGTGATGGCATGCACGATGCCCTCAGCTCCAAGCAAAATTCTGGAGCAGGGGGAGGTCTCAGGACAACCTGAGCTCCCTGCAGACCCCTTCAGCCCTGTTTTCTTTGGCAATCCCGAGAGGCACTGCCTGTGTGCCCCTTCTGGGGTACGCAAACAGCCGCCGCCTCTTCCGCGGGGACGTCAGGGTGGCTTCAGCTCTGCTGCTGGCCCTTGTCCCGGGAGGACTGCGCAGGTAAAAGGGTGCTTTTCCTCCGTGCGGGAGAAGCTAGTGGGTAAATGAATGAGTCCAGCAGAGTGCCCTGAAATTCCTAATTCTCTTGTTTCAAGTGCTGGGAAACAAAATCGCTGACCAGTCGTGAAAGAACAAAATAAAGAAGAAGGGAAGGTTACCGGGCAGGGTGCTTGAGGATTCACAGCCATGAACCAGCGTAGACACACATAGCGCCTTACATCTAATCTGAACCTCTTCCTAATCACCAGCCATGGGAGTACATTTGTTTCGGGTTCCCAAATTGGCCACTCTTTTGCGGCTCGACCACAGCTCTACGGATTTGCAGTGACAGGGTCATTTTTAACCGTTAGAGCGAAGTCTCTCTGCTGCAGGCAAAACGGTAACTCCCGGCTCGGGCTGGCGCAGCAGGGAGGTCAGGCTGGCCCCGGGGGCTGTGGGATGTTGGCTGTGACTATTCTGGGCAGCATCTCCAGAGCACCCGGCCCCGCTCTCTGCCCGCAGGAGCAGGCAGGCGGTGGGCAGGAGCGCCACGGGCAGGCAGCCTGCCCGATCCTGGGAGTGCCTCGCTTTTTCTGGAGTGCTAATTGCTGCAACACTTCCTCGGCACTGGCTTTCACACTGTGCTGACTCCCATATTCTCCCCGTCTGCATCTGCTGGTAAGGATTTCAGCCCATCTGCTCCTGAGGAGTCACCCAAGGCTGGTCTGTCACTACCTGCCCTCTCCTCTCAGCGCTGGGGCACTAGCGGGGCAGCTTGTCTGCAGCACTAAATTCCTTCTTTACATCACCACTCCTTTTCCCTTTTCCAGAGTTGCTGTCACTCTGGAAAAGGGTTGCTGTTTTCATTTTAGGCTCAGTGAGCATCCCAAGGCAAGTTAATCTTGCACGGCAAGCCGTGGACCAGGACTGCGGGGTCGATGGCATCTCGCAGGCTGCGGGACAGTGATGCTGCTCACGTGCCAGCGCGGTGCAGAGCTGGCACTGGCCTGCCCAGCCGGACCGTGTCTTGGTGTGAGCAGCATTAGCATCCCAGCAATTAGTGGAGCTATGTTGATTTGCATCAAGCTCGGAGCATAAAGAGTACCAGGCCAGATGGTAAATTGTGTGTGTTCCTGAAAACAACAGTAATATACGCTGGGCTTGAATGGGGCTTTGGTGACGTTAATGGATCTCTGAAATGACCCTGCTTGTATGAGCTCGGAAACAAGCCGTGGTCTGGCCGCTGTGGTTACGGCACAGCTTTCTGGCTCAGCCTTAAAGCCACCTGCGCGGGTGTGAAGGAGGAGTAACCCCCCAGGAGCGCTCAGCGGGGTGAAGCCAGCACGCATCAGCCTTGGATCCGTCACCTGGCCTAGATGTACTTTATGTCCTTGAGTAAGTTACGGCTCTTCTGCGTCCTACCATTTCTCCAACTCAAAACGGAGTCAGCAGCAGCAGGGCTGCCGGCGCTCAGGGTCCGGCTCCCCGGTGCCCCTGGTGCGAAGGTGCTGGACTGTGTGGGCACCTCATGTCTGCCCAGCCGGCACCAGTTCCACAGCAAAACTCTGCCTCTTCCCGGTGCTTTGCCACAGTTAACCGGTTAGCTGTCAGTGCCCCATCCCGAGAAGGCTCACACATGTAGGCTGCCTTTTTCCGTCATGGACTTTCTCCAGACCTTGGTCCAAACGTGCTGGCTCGGAGCTATCACTAATATCTGCTGTTCTGCCCTGAAATACAAATCAAGCTGTTAGAGACATCGGCTCCAAAGAGCTTTCATCAACAATTCTCCACTGGCATCAGGCAGTTAAAAACGAAACCATTCCCAAGGACACACTGGAGCTCCTGGGGAAAAGGATGAGAACGGCTGGTCCTCACCCAGCGTGTGCCCATCTCTTGCCCATCCCTACAACGTTTCTGCTCACCCCATCTGCTCCCAGCGTGGGAAGAGCGATGGCCCAGTCCCGTGTCGCAGAATCACAGAATGATTAAGGTTGGAAAAGACCTTTAAGATCATCAAGTCCAACCATCAACCCAACACCACCAAGCCCACTAAACCATGTTGCGCTGAAGCGAGAAACGGTCATTAAAGTGCGCCGAAAGCAGCCCACTGCTTGAGGAGTGCACACTGCTTTAGGAGCACCGCTGAAATCCCTGGGGTCCTCCTGATCCGTATCCATCGATTTCCCAGGAAAAGCTTTGTTACACCAGTGACCCTCCGGGCTCCGCTGGCCCCAGCCCTGCAGAGAAGCCCCACAGCCCTTACCCGGAGGTGCCACGACAGCAAGCAGGGACCCCGCGGCTGGGAGCTGGGGGACCCCGCTGCGGGCAGCAGCGCCTGGGGGCTGGTCCAAGCTCTGGATGATTTAGGGAATAAACACCAGCACTACCCAGAGCCAGTCTGACTGCTGACACCTCTGCAAGTGGGAGCCCTCCTGCCCTGCCTCTCTCCCCCCGCCGCGCAGGCAGCGCGCAGGCAGCCCGCAGGCATCCGCGGCACGCACACAAACAGCGTGTTACCGCCTTGGAACCTGCTCCCTCTGCCAAACTATCGCCCGCCTGCCCGCGTCCCGGCCCCCGCTCTGGAGGAGATGCGGGAAGGCTGGGTGGTGAACATGCGCGCATAAACAAACAGCCAGGCTGTGTAATCCCTTATTACTCCTAGTCTCTCTCTGATGAAGGCGGACAAAGTCACCTCTCTTTTGTGCGACGTGTGTGTTATTTTTGCTTTATTTTTTATTTGTTTCTTTCCTTATAAAACTCATGTGAATAGGCCAGATGCGGTTTCCATAGCAACCCTCTCTCGCCAAGCAGCAGATGCTGGAAAAGGGTTTTTCAGTTTAATCCTCCTGGAAATCTCCCCAGCAGAGGTTGCTGGTATAAGATGATACTAAGAGATGCACAGCAGCAGTGGTTGGCATATTTTAAATCCCACGTGCTTCTCTTTGCATGAGGAACCTGCCCTTTCACCCTTTGGAAATGGCACATATCACAGTAAGAGCAGCAAATGTATCCTAATGCCTCACCTTACATTTAAACAGAGTCTTTCCCTGCACGGCTCCCAGAGCATGGCATGGTGATTAAGACGAGAGTGCAGCATCCTGCATCCCTGTGCTCGTTGAGTGGGACAGAGACCAGGGCAGCTGCCTCGATCACACCTACCCCAGCCCACCCCAAGCTGTCACTGGCATTCAACATACAGCTCGAGGTGTATAAACAAGCCTCCTTTACTGAACAAAAAGGGAAAAAGTAGCCTTAGTGCTTGGCAGGAGCGGCTTCCCATTTTACATCTATGGATCGGTCACTTGTGACTGTCATGATTGTATCGGAGAAGACATATTAAATGCTGTTTGCAGCCAAAATTGACCTGCTCTGGAGCCACACTGGTGCACACATCTCCCTTTCTGCTGTGAAAGTGGGACCCTCGATGCAGGCTCCTGCTCCTGTTCCCGCCACCCTCTGTCTCGCTCTCTGGGTTGTGTCGGTGCAGTTGCATCAGTCAAGCTCCTTAAGAGGATGGATGGAGAAGGCAGGATTTCAGCTTGGCTTGTTTAACAAAGATATATCTATTTGAAATAAAAAGCTTAGAAGTGGAAGCTGGAGTTTAACTAGCGCAGAACAAGCCGTTCAGCCTCTCTCTCAAAAAAAAGAAAATCCTGTAGAACTTGACAGAAAGTAATAGCCATTGTATTGTGTTTTTTTCATTTAACAGATTTCGTGTAGGCATAGCAGGAAAGTTTGCTCTGATGGATTTTAACTCAGTTTAATTAAAGTAGTTGAAACTGAGTCAATTCCCCTCTCCCTAGTGCAGAGATGCACAGAAAAGCAAAGTGCCTACTCAAGACAAACTACTTTAGTAACGCATCTTCTAAAGGAAGATTTTGCTCGTGCCATGCAGTCTCAGCCTTTAACCCCAGATCTAACTGATGTCGGCAGGTTCCTCTAGGAAAACGTGTTATGTTTCGTGTTTTATAACATCAGGGCTATGGAGTCGTCCTCAGAGGCTCCGTCAGTTTTCCGTGTTATCCCAGAGTGAAACCTGGCTATTCCCAGGCTGTTGGGAGCTTTCTTAAAAATAACAAAAGAGGTAATTGCAATGAAGTGATCGTGACACCATGTAACGTCCCAGATGAATCCTGGATGATGAAGCTGGTTTTATGGGTGGAAGGAAAGCATGGGGTCGCAGGCAGCAGACACTCCTTCTGCCCCCTCTGGCATCATTTATGGCAGATGCAGGTTAAGCTGCCTTTAAAATTTCTGGGGATGAAGATCCCCCAGTCCCAGCAAGCAACACGTATTGGTCAAGAGGAATATACCTCACACATTGGGGGAGGAGATGACTGAGACTGGCTTCCAAAACGTCACTCACCCCTTCATACTGCCCGCGAGCAGGCAAAACCCAGGCAGCGTGGGCTCAGAGACTCTTGCGAAGCCACGTACTGCTTGATCCCCTTGCAGGCTGAGAAGTGGAAATGAGTTAAGAGCAGAAACCAGGAGAAACTGGGATTAACAACTCAAATCTGAGCAATAGTCAGAACATTTGCAATTCGCTGCAAAGCTCTGTTCCAGTTCTCATCTGTTTGCTTTCCATCAAGAGCAAGCTTCGTCTTGTGATTAAACGGAGGTAAGGATCAGGGCTCCTGGGCTCTGCTCTTAACTCTGCCGCTAATTTCCCATGTTTCTTCAGAGAGGTCATGTACGATTAAACGCTCAGAGCTGGTGCAGGCTGAAAATTCCTGCTGACGTCAATGCGGGCAACAGGTTTTCAGCACAAGTGGGAAAATGCGGCCCTTAATGCTTCCTCTGCTTCAGCTTCCTGGGTGCAAAACTCTCCTGCCCAGTGTTGTGGATGAATTTATTTAGATTTATGGAAAAGAGCCTGCGGGGTTCCTCTGCTGTGCTGGGTTAATGAATAAAAGGGAGCAGAGCAATTCAGAGCCAACCTGCTGAAAAAAGAGGCGCTCCCCCCACCCCACCAGTTCATTGCCGAGGTCTAAACCTCATCTGCAGCTGCATGAACAGCCTCCCGTGACACGCTCTTGCCGTCACCGTGGCCTCTGGGCTTGCTGAACCCATGCGAGTTTTGGGTACGTGCGATTTGGTGACCTTGAAGAGGAAAAGAGAGGGACTCCAGCTCAAAACAAGACCGGTCTTGTTTCTGATCTTGGGAAGAGTGATCCGGATCTGGACGCTGCCCAGGGACTCGGCTCAGAGGAGACCCAGGACCTTCCCGAGGGCCTGCCTCCCGCTGACGGCCCGCCGCAGCTCCGCTCCCCTGCGCGCGCGGCGGGGGCCAGGACCAGCACGTCTCCCTGCCCGTGGCTGAGGAGGCAGCAGCAGATGACCGGGACCGGCCGCGCGGCGCCGGCCGCGGCACGTGCGTGCCGGCGGTGGGCACCTTGGGCTCCGGCATGACCACAGACCCTGCAGCGCCCGCCAGCCGGGGCTCACGCTCCGGTTTGGCAGCTTTACTGGTGGGGCTGGGTGATGCACCCACACGCCCAGCCCGTGCCGCCGTGTCCTGCTGCTGGTGGAGCCGGGGCCGTGGAGGGCCCGGCGAGAGCGCGGGGCTGGGGGCACAGCCACGTACCGATAACCGCGCTTGCCCGGCCTAATACGCTGGCAGACGGCAGGTTACCCGGGATACGCTCCTCTTTGGCCAGGCCGTCATGTCCCAGCTACCACCACGAGGAGCAGGCCATTCCTCATGCCAGCGAGTGAGGGGGAGGAGGGCGGCCGGGGGAAGGCGCGACGCCGGCCGGGCGCCCCTTCGCCACGGACGCGTCGCGCCCGTTCGCCCTCTCCCCCGGAGAAGACGTAGCCCGTGATTTCAGATGCTCCTGCCAGACCCCGCTTGTTTTGAAACCGGTAGACGGGAGCGGTTGCTGACCCTGCGGCTGTAGCCCACGGGCTTTCTCTAAGCGATATCCTCGGCAGACAAATTACCCCCCTCTGAGCTCTGCCCTGCTCCTCCCTTTGCGCTTCGCTCGCTGCGGCTGCCGGGCAGAGGTGCGGCGAGAGCATGGCAAACCGTCCCATCGTTCTTCTCGTCGATCACCCCTTGTCAAAGTGCTGAAGGTATAATAAATCCCTGTCCGGGAAAAGGCTGCGTTTACATATCTGGTCTTCAGAAATGACAATGGGCTGTTAAGAAAATACAGAATTTTAATCCCCTGGTTTGGGCTCATGCACAGCTTCTGAGGCATTGCCGGAGGTTGGGCACGGTGGCACCGTCTGTCCCTTTATTTGCAAGTGGTCATTAGGAGTGATTAATTCTAATGATGTTATTTAGCCCCCGTGCAGGTACCTTTCACAATTTCCAAAGCTCCAGAGCGGTTATGTGTCCTCATCTTTGCTCAATAAACAGGTAAATTGAGGGGTGGGGGTGTGTACCTGCGTCTCCCCCATGGAAGATGCCCAGCCCTAGAGCTTCTCCCACATCTGAAAAATAGACCACAGCCAAACTTCTGGGTATGTTTGTAATGGGCCCTATTTGCAACAGGGCTGATGTCACCATTTATAGACAAGCTCTGTAAATGTGTTTTTTTTGGTTTTTTTTTGTTTTTTTAAATAAAAGCACAGCAACAGAAATCTTCAGCCTTAAATGCTCTCCTACCCTGCCAGCCCCACCCTGTGCCTTTCCACAGCACAAAGGAGGCAGAAAAGGAGCAGCCAAGAGACAGACAGGTGGGGAACAGGAACGCATCAGGGTTTAACAGCATGCCCAGCTGCAGCGGGGATGGGAGCATCCCCCAAACCCCACCCCGACCCAGTATAAGGCAGCACCTTTGCCCACAGCACCTTTGCTGTGCTCCAGCCTCAGCAGCTGCTCAGTTTGCTGACCTTAATTCTGATTTTAGTTTGAGTTAAAACTGGCCTGGAGAGAGAAAAGGTGTTTTAAAAGCAGCCTAGCACGGAGCAGAGATGTGGAGAGCCTCTGTATGTGTTTCACTAAGGAGAGAGGGGAAAAAAAAAAAAAACCAAACCCAAAAAAAACCCAAAAAGGAGAGGGAGGACAAAGACCCTTTTGGTCTGTAAAGCCCTGCAGCTCGGCTGGCCCCGCTTATCAGGGTGAGTGTGCTTCATGGGGTGGGGATGGCAGCACCGTCAGCGTCAATCTGGGCGAGCCTGTGGCCGAGGTGGGCTCCTGGCTCGAAGGGAGGTGGAAGAGGTGGCTGGAGGCACAGCAGCGGTGAAGCAGGTTGTGGTAACCAGGGATGGAGCGGTTTTTAAAAGTGTTTGGCAAGAGCCTCGTGGGCTGCAGGGCAGTGGGCGCGTGTTTGGGACATCTTGCCTGCCCATGGTCTTCCCTGCACCCCGGGTGATTTCCCTCTCGCCCGCCCCGCTGGCAACGCAGTTTTATGACCTTTGTTCTCAGGAGACGACCCCACTGCAGCAGCCGTGCCCGCGGGGCTTTGGGACCGATCCTGCCTGGGGCCCTCCGGTCCTGCGGGCATCAGCAGGAGACGTTCCCTTGTCCTCGCAGACGTGCTCTCGGAGCCCCTTTCTGCAGGAGGAGGAAGACCTGGCGTCGGGAACCACAGGGGTATGACTGGCACCCACGGCAAAGCACCACTGGCTGTGGGGGAGACTGGGACCCAGGCGGTGCTGAGCGGCCGGGGCTGAGTCCCCCACGCAGCGTGTGACGGAGACGTAGGGGAGAGGTGGAGGCGAGCGAAGCTTGATGCTCTTTTGCCATCAAAATAATATGAAATTCATTTGGTTGAACAAATCCCAGGGAACTCCTTGCTCCGCCTGACACTTGGTTTGAATTCTCTGGGGTGCGCTTCAACCCACGGCGTGGAGCGACGATCGAAGGATGCAGCTGAAGAACAGCTCGCAGGAACCTTGCAAGAGGAGGCAGATCTTCCAGCCTAAAAAAGTATTGCAAAAACTACTTCTTTCCCAATCAACCTACTCCACAATCCATGGTACTCTTTCTAAAAAAAACCGAAAGCAAACCCACAAAAAACCCCCCAAAACCCAGAAAAAAACCGCGTAGGGGCAGGCTGTAGCTGAAGCATGCAGCGAGCTCCTACTTAGCATTATTTATCATCAATGATCTCCGGGCTGGGCCATCATGCATAATTCATTTTCTTTTCAGAGGCTGCATCTTGAACCGAGCCCAGTCTGGCACCTCCCTCCGGCAGCCGCGGCGCGTTCCGGCTCTTCGAAAAAAGCAACTTGGGCATCTCGGTGCGCGGAGTCCGTGGCCTCTTCGTGTGAATGTGACAGTCTGGCGAGGGCTGCTGCTAAGTTTATCCCTGCCTGTGTGCTGCCTCGGTGCCCGTCCTCCCTGCTCATCCCCCGGTGCTGGCGGCTGCGTCGCTCAAGCCTTTCACAGCGCGGCAGGTTCGGGGTTACGTATCTCACTCGCTCCCGCTCCTCCCAGGAGCGGAGCCGATTCCCACCAGCTCGGGAAACCGCCGATAGCTTTTGAAAATGAAGGAGAGGAGCCGTGTCCTTGTTGAAGGCTCCGTCCCCCTGCCCCGACCCTGGCCGGCCCCGGGTGCGGCGGGGATGGGGGTGCAGCCCCTCCCGGGTGCGTGCGCAGCAAAGAGTGGGAGAAGGGAGGCAGAGAGAGGAGCCAGCTGCCTTTTATTCTGGGGCCCACTTGCAAACGCTTTCTAAGAGACCAATAAATAATTAATAGCGGTTATAAGCATATTGCAGACGTGAGGAGTTTTTGCTGCAGATGGTCATAAGGATGTTGTCAGTGAGTCATCGACTGGGGGGCTGCACAACCCGTTGTCACTGGCCGTTCCCGAAGACATCTCTTCGTTAACTCTTTATGGGCAACGAGCAGAACTGTAACATAAAACAGAAGGACTGCAACCCCCCAAAATAGTTGAGCTTTGCTTTTTGGAGGCAGGGTTGTGTCCTGAGTACGAACGGAGGCAGGAAGGATGGAGGGGGAGCTGACCAAACTGCTCCCAAAATCCAGCTCAGCCAGGACTGGGGCCTCTGACTCCCTTCCCGTGCGTCCGGCGCCGTCGGAAAGCAGGTGAAGCCGATGTATCTTTACCAAATCAATTCTCCTTCACTTAACTTTGTGGAGTAGACATCTCATTCCATCAGTAGCGATAAATATATCCTGCACTGGGTAGGACTCAAATGTTTTCAGAGGCATTTCCAAAACCCAGAGGAAGGGTCTGCCCTACCACTGTACGTGCTGGTTGTTACTGGTTTCTCTCCCAGGCTCACTAATTACCGCTGGGAGGATTCACACGGTGCCTGGGGATGCTCACTGCTGACAAAGGGAGCTAAAGGAGCTCTCCTTTAGGAGACTGTTTCAGGACTGTTCCTTCCTGGAGAGCAAGACGACATTGATGATTTATTTCACTCTCTCTCTAAGGTAATTACGTACCTAGGCAGTCTTAAAATGTGTATTTCTTTTCTCCGGCAGACCAGAACAGCCTCTTTGGTTCCAGTCTAGCAAATAAATATGTATTTACACACTTTATTAAGATGGGTATTACTTTCCCAGAAGACTGGCATAACTCTTCTGCTCTGGTATTTTATGTAAAACTGTATTTGCACATTAGTTTGAAATATATGTGACAGGCTAGATGGACCACAGCGGCCTTGGCAATCGCTGAGCGCAACTCGAGGAGCTGCGCGTGAAGAGACACATGTGAATGTGGGTATAGAGGATGCACACAGCTTCCTCGGGACGTGTACGTGGCACCCACAGCTACAGCTCTGCCGTTGGTGGAGGAGATGGCCTCACCATGCTTTCACCTATTCTCAAAATGTTGAAAAAATCAGCATTAAAACACCAGGCCAGCTCCAAAGCTGAGGATGGCAGGTGAAACTTCGGGGAGAAGCCACCAAATATTTTGCCAACACCTAAAATTTGGCATTTGAGTCTTTTGGATCGTCAGTGCAATTGCCGAGGGGTGGGCAGGACTCCTGAACAAAGCCGCCAAGCCCCTCTCCTGCGAGGCAGCGGGAACCATCGTCCCGCTCCGCGGCTCCTGGCCGGGCTGCCCGGACCCTCTCCATCCCTGATGGAACGAGGGCTCCCGCCTTCCCTCGAGGTTTTGCCCCTGGCCAAAGCGTGGGATGTGTCGCGTTCAGCTCCCAGCCCGCAGCCGCTCTCCCCGCGCATCGGGTGCTCGTGGCAGACGCGGGAGCGGCTCGCGCCGTCCGGGGTTCCCAGCTACTGTTGTTCTCCCGCAGGGCACGTGCAGAGGGACAGTCCCTGCCCCAGGCGCTGCAACATCCGACCTGGAAGACAAGAGGGAGCTTTGCCCGTCCTTGAGGGCCCTGGGAGGTAGGAAAAGCGCGTTTTCACGCCGTTTCACACACACGGCACGACCTCCGTAATCAAGCACGAAGCAGTAAAAACGTGGTTGGATTAACCTGACGAAGCAGCAGCCTATAGTATATTAATTCTCACATAATTTTGTAAAGCTGCTTAACTGAGAACCTCAATGCATTTAACACACTTTAGTAGGTAATAGCAATTAATTTTAAACCCGCCCCCCCAGCAGTTGGGGCGCAGGCAGGAGGGGGGCTGCCGGGCGTGCGGGTGGCCGTGCGCCCCGGGGGAGCAGAGCGATCCGGCCGGGCTGCGCCGCATCTCGCTGCAGTCACAAGGCAGGCTCAGAGCATCCGAAATCTAATCGAGCGTAAAAACGGTGGATTTGAGCTGTCCCCAGGGGAAGCGTAATAAGGAACAATCGTACCAGCTAAGTAAACTCTGAAGAAAAGCAAAGCGCAGGGGGGAGAGGTGGCTTCTATCAGTGTGCAATGCCCCAGCACGGGTGTGAAAGGGCTTAATGCTGGGTGGTGACGGGAAAACCAAGGTGAAATCTGGAAGGGTTTGGGAGCCGGGAGTGGTTATTCACCCTGTCGCTCGGCTGAAGGAGCCAGAGATCTCAGATGGGGCTGTAGGTGCAACTGTTCAAGAAATGGGCTCTGCCTGCGTTGGCTGCTTACCTCGAGGTGCCTCGAACTGGCTTTCAACAGCGTTTGGAGGTTGCAAGTCCTACTGACATCCCTTTTCTTACTCCCAGCAACTGCCAGCCCTTGAATTTCAGCCCAGGTTCGTTGAAGTTGAGCCTGCACAACCTCTTCCTCGGTGAGCTGTGTCCCTCCATCCCCTCGTCCCAACGCCACGCTGGCTCTGTTCAGCAAAACCCTTCCATGTGTGCCTGATGTTAAGCAGTGACTGTTCCTGCTGGCTTTAAGGGAACTATCTAATCTCCTTTAAATTAAGCATATGATTGGGTTTTGGCTAGATTGGGGCCTTGGGCCTTAATCTCTTTATGCCCCACTTTCTCAATCTGCAAAGTAGTAATTATCTACTTCATGGGGCTAAATTAATTTCCCATATTTCACGGATGCTCATTTTGGCAATACGCGGGTTGCCCTCCTCCCAGAGACTGCAATTTGCATGCTGCTCAGCAAATTATGTATTATATATCCATACGTGCACATACACAAATCTAAGCCTCAGGGAAAAAAACCTAAATGCCACGATGGTCGAGACAGGATGTAAGCAATAACAGTAAGGATAACAAAAATGCAATTCAGGGATTCAAAGGATTTAGTGAACGGAGGATAGGCTGAGTTGCATAAAAAGAAGGTAAGAAATTCAACTGAGTTAAGAAGTAATGAAAAGAATAATGAATATCAAACAGGATGGAAGAGCTTAATTAAGAATTAACTTTTTTCAAGTACATCTTGGGAGAGCTGATGGTGGCCAGTGCAGAGGATGAGGAATGAAACAGAGAAATTGGTTTTAACCCCTTCATGAATGTCAGGGCGGAAAAAGGAAGAGTAAATGAAGTTTGTGGGGAAAAAATCTGACTTTGCAGGACGTGGAGGGGTATGGATTTGCGGAGAAGTTGACAAATGTTAATTTTTGGGGGTGTGTGTGTGGAACAACATGAAATGGGGAAGGAAAAAGAACATCCTTTCCTAAGATCACCCCGGGGATGCCCCTTTTCATCTTGATAGAATAACCCTGCTGGTTTTAGTCCCTGGGACTTCGAGCACATAGCACGGTAGGACCTGGAGGAGATTTTGCTTCTGCACCAGCCACTTGTACATTCCTTGTTTGCGCTGGGCTGCAAACAAGTAACGATTACATTAGGGATGATGCGCTGGCGCAGAAATGTTGGACAGATTAAATCTTGTTTCAGCGTGGCTCTCTATCACGTCTCGGCACAGCTTTGTCAAATGATAAGGTTTGAAAGCCTGTGAGCTGGAGCGAGCTGGATCAGTAATGTTGATTAAGATAAAATCAAGGACAGGATCCTGCTCTCTGTTTTCCAGAAGGACTCATTCTGTAAAAAGGTAAAGAAATAAATAAAAAAACCCACCCCAAAACACTTACTGAGTAATCTTCATGGGAAACCATGGGGTTTGATGTTACGGTTTTCGTTTTCTTCTGCCATGGTTTGCAGAGAAAAAGGACAGATGAGAGACCAGAAAGGAAAAGAGAGAAGTCAAAAAGTTACTGAGCAGCATCAGCCTGGTAAGTCTAATTCCAATGGTATTGACTCTGCTCAGCTCCTTGGGGAATGAAGGAATTGAAAGGAAAGGAGGGAAAAAAAAGCAAAATAATTGAAAGGAGTAATTCAGTTTGGTAAGAATTATTCTCCTAATGATTTATGGTTTCATTAATGACTGATTGAACAAATGGTGTGGGTTTTCTTGGGGTTTTTTTTTACTTACTAGGAATTAAGGCGGCTGGCTGAAAGGTTATTGGATGTCACAGCAACAGAGACTCATTTGTCTCTATTTAAATACTTAATGATCTCTATCTTTCTCCCCTTCGATCAATAGGATCTAGAACCTGTTGTTTTGTTGCAAACTTTCTTGGCTTCATGAAAATGTGACCTGGTGCTCCGAGGAATGAGTGGACATTCGGTAACGAGACGCGGCTGGGAGGGCATGAACGCCGTGGAGGCACCTTGCAGTGCCCTGTCCCCATCGCCACCCCTGGGTACCGCCGTCCCCAAAAGTATCTCACCCCACCCAAGCCTCTGCTCACCTGTATCTTCAAGGGACCGTGGTCCTCTAGTGCTGGGAGGGGTGATCTATCACCTTGGTGTGACACCACAGTGAAGAGCATCTATCCCCACTAAGAGCTCACTGGCATCCCGGAGATGAGCGTATTTTTCCTCGTGGTGCAGCAGAAAGCCTCGGTGCTGCCGCATTCAGCAAGGCTGGGGGCGAGACCCGTGCTGCGCCCGTGGCGTGCGGCCGGTCTCTACGCAGGGCGCGAAGGCAGCGCTCGCCTCTGCGTTTCCCCAGCTACATAGCCCTATGGGTGTCTGTGCGTCCATGAATGAGTACATACAAGAGGTATGCGTGCATGTATATTTTAATAATGGAACACACATCCGTATAATTCTTTGGTGTGTATGTTTTATGTGTTGATACTAGAAGTAAACACAATAAATGCAGCCTCGGACCAGTTCACAGGGCACACAGCAACATGAAAATCTCCCAGTTGCAAAAACCCTCTGGGTGTGAAGCCACTGGGTTAGCAAAGTGATTTAAAATTCATTATCTATCATTCAGCACTCTGATGCCTCCAGGCTTGGCAGCACCAGTCAGGCGCATGTCTTTCAACTCTCTTCAATTAAACAGTCTCCTAAAGTTCAGGCCCTGTTAATTGGTCTCAGAACTGCTTAGTGCCATAGTTGGGATTTCTTTGCCCGGTGCTGCTGGCAGATGTGCCGGGCTGGGGCTGTGTGGGGGTGACCTGGCTTGAGTGTGCACCAAAACTCACCGCACCGGCTCCGGAAAACCGAGACTGGGTCTCCGGAAGGGAGGGCAGGAGCAGAAGGGGGGAACAAACCCCCATCAAAGATGCACTTTCAAACTCTAAATGTGGGGTGCTTCAGCCTGGAGAAGAGATGCCTCTGGGGAGACCTTATTACAGCTTTCAGTGCTTAAAGGGTCTTATAAGAAAGGTGGGGACAGATTTTTTAGCGGGGCCTGTTGCGATAGGACAAGGGGTAATGGTTTTAAATGAAGAAAAGGTAGATTCAGTCTAGATATAAGGAAGAAATCTTTTACAATGAGGGTGGTGAAACCCTGGCCCGGATTGCCCAGAGAGGTGGTAGATGCCCCATCCCTGGCAACACTCTGGGTCAGGTTGGACGGGGCTCTGAGCAACCTGGTCTGGTAAGAGATGTCCCTGCTCACGGCAGGGGCTTGGACTAGATGGCCTTGTCCAACCCAAACTATTCTATGATTCTATGAAATTCACTCTGGAGTCTCTTGTGGTCAGGTTTTGGTGGTACAGTGAGGTTGGTACGAGGGGGCGGAAGCTGCAGCAGCATCCTTCTAGCTGGGGATTTTTTTTTTTTATCACCTACAATAATGAAGGTCAAACTGCCTGTCAGTCAAAGCGCTGTTTCCCTTAGTTTAGCTACTGCTAAACTAAGATCGGAGAGCTGAGCCACAGTGTGACCCTGTTGCTATTGGATATGAGCTCCATACAGATGATATGCAAACATATTTAAGATTTTTTGTCTATTTGCAGGAGCTATATCAATTTGCAAGGACGAGCCTAATTAACATAACTCATTACTTTCCCATGTGTAACTTATGTCAAATGAACACCTCCTTTGAAGGGACTATCAAGGGGAAAATTGCTTGGCCCATGTTATGTATGTATGACTGTTGTTGTGATTGATAGAATAGCAAAGATACTTCCTCCTATAAAAGGGGAAAATTCCCTTTTGCTAAGCAGAGAGTGGGCTTGTGTTGGGGCTGAGTAAAAAAGTCTTTGGCAAAGATCTTTATTTTGCCATAGACACAGGCTTGGGAACACTACTGCGGCCTGCACGTTCATGGCAAATACAACCTGCTTTTTTATGGGAAGAAATTTTTTTCTTCCCTTGTTGAAGAAAAGTTGAAACCATTTTGGAGACTTCTAACTCAAACTTTTATTTTTTCAGGTTGGCCCCTTCTTTGTTTGAAAATAACAGACTATTATTCCATTGTATTGATATTAGCAGTAACTGAAGTTAATAGATCTAAGAGGGAGTTGAAGACTAGTTTTGGGTCAGGAACAGGATCACCTCCTCTGAGCCATCCTGTACGTCCCAGGTGCTGCCTGTGGGTCATAAAGGAGGAACCTGTTGCCCATCACCTCCCCACACACGGTATTTTATGTCCATTTTGCCATTCGGAGCAGTGGCTCCTGCCCACAGATGTAACAGTAACACCCCGGCCACGGAGGCGAGGGCAGGGGCACCGGCCGGTCCTGGCGCGGGGCTGTAGCTCCTGACGCGGGCAGCGTCGGATGCTTTCCCACGATATTGAGAAAAGCAGTCAGTGGTCTCTGAAGTGTGGTGTCAACTGTGCTTATTTTCTCCTTGCAGAAGCTGCTTGCTCTCTTACGTGATGCACATCAAGAGGGCTATTTTAAGTCATTAGGTTGGTTGGTCCTTCTTTTTTTTCTAAAAATCAGCTCCTTACACCACAACATTGCTGCCTGAACGCTGGGTTGCAGCAAAACCTAGTAATCTTGATCAGCCCTGATATAAAATGACAAGTGGGGGTATCGGTGGGCACACTTCATTTGCTCTGTCAAACATCATAAACAATTTGAAGGATTTTTTTACCTTAAGAAAGCGGCAGCGGCATGCGTTGGGTCAGCCTGCGTTGAGGACTGGAGGAGGCTCAGCCGATGCGGGCGCTGGTGGGGGAGCTGGTTGGAAATCAAGGTGTTTAAAGCAAAAAAGGGAAGGTACGTGGCTTGGGGGTCTCTGCAGGTCTCAGTGCCCCATCGATTTTCCCTGCAGATCACCGGCGGGTTGATGGCAGGGAGGGAGGCTGTCGGCAGTCATCCTCGATAAACCACAAAGCTGAGCTGCCCGGCCCCGTGAGGGTGGAGGGGAAAAACAGGGAACGTCTCACTATCCTTCGGGTGGTTACAACTCGTTTTATTAGTGCTCCGACAATATTTGTATGAGTGATTTTCGGCTTTTGTGTCCTCAAGGAAATGCGAGGAGAGGAAAAACATCAGTGGTGGGCATTTGTGCAGCTGCCCAGCGGGGCTGTGTGTGCAGACAGGGAGGGCACAAACCCCCCATGCCGTGGGGCTAAACCCTCTCTCTGTTTTTTTTCTTCTTTGCTGCTTTTCAGCCATCAGGTGGGCCTGTGGTCCCAAAGCATGCGAGGTGTCGTCCTCCTGGGTCTTGTTTGGAGAAAAGGGCTTTTTTTGGCAAATTACACGAGCAGTAGGAGCAGGTCACCCTCCCAGAAGGATGCTGGGCTCCAGCATATTCAGCACGAGCCCCTGAGAAGAGCAGGGCGGGGAGGTGAACGGTGCCGCACGGCTCGCTCTGATTTTTGGCCAGCCAAATTAAGCAGGGGTTTGATTCGGGAGCACTGTAAAGGGCTTGGGCACCTGCCTGGGCGCTGCTCCTGATGTGAGTCCAGGAGCGAGCCCTTATTAATTCAGGCAGCAGGGATGGAGAAGCAGCTCTGCTGAGCCCGCGGCTCCCCGCCAGACCTTCAGCCGTGCTGGTCGGCTCCGAGAAAAGCCCTTCAGAAACGCCCTCATCTTCCTCACCTGAACCAGCGGCAACGGGTCACGGCGCTCGGTTCTGCAGCACTGGCCCTGCTGGGGGGTCGGCGCTCGGCCCCACCGCAGCCAGCCTTGGCCACTGGCACGGCGGGTGCCCGTGACACCGACCTGGCCTTGCTGCAAAACACAACAGGCTTTTGCTTAGATATGGGGATGTTTTTTCAATTAAAACAATCTCCCCCCCCTTTGCTCCTGGACTCAGCGGAGCCTTGGAAATGTTTCTGCACTTAACATTGCATGTAATTATGGGCTGGCTGTCTCAGAAAGCAGCCCTCGGTGTACTTAGCAGCATCACCTTCTGATTTTCAAGACAGCACTTACCAGGCAGGAGGAGAGGAGGAGAGACAGGAATTATCCAAGTCTTGTGGGAGCCATACATCATGCTCAATTTTTCTTTATACCCTGCATTAGGCTGGAGCGTGGCTGTGTGGGATGCTGCAGTGCCAGGCACCACGAAGTGTCCCCTGAGTCACAGCATTTGGTGGCACAGCTATGGTCCAGCCAGCCCTTGCTGACCTTCTGGGGACCTGCCCTCCCGAAGGAGCCCTGCCCACTGCAAACAGCCTTTCCTGAATTTTACTGCTAGCACCAGCGAGGAGAAATGCTGGCAAATAGGGTCTTTGGGGATCAAGTTTCAGATTTTGATCCATGAGCCAAATTAAAAGATTATTTTTCCCCTCAATAAACAAATCCCCTCTTCCACTTCCCGCTAGCCGAGACATCTGCTCCTCTGAAAAGCGGTTGCACCACAGAGAAATACCTCCTACCGTGTGTCCCACCATCCTTTCTGCACGTTTTGATTTGCATCTTTTATATTTTCTTTGGATTATGCTAGTCAGACCCCTTGCTTAGATGTGGTAGTAGTGCCAGGGGTTTTTATATTACGAAATGCTGTTAACCTTTTGCTATTATTTGTTTTATATGTCCCCATGTGCTACGGATACCTCTTTTGTTATCGGAGAGGGAATCCTATAGGACTGCTCCCAAACAGCGCCGGGTGGAGGGAGGGCTCGGCGGCTCCGTCATGGTAATGAGCAGCTGTGTACGTCTTCAGTCCTGGGGGTTAATGCCGGAAGCTTTCAAAATAGGAAAGATCAGAAACGCTATGAGAGCCGGGTTTAGCAGGCAACCGAGCACGCAGCCCGCGACCCCAGAGGCAGGCTCGAGAGGAGCCAAACCCAGGGCTTCGTACCTGCGCCGCATCCCCCGGCACGCGGGATGCGCGGAGCCGCCCCCGACTGCCCGCGCTAGTTCTGGCGCTGGCGTGAGCGGTGCCACGCGGGGTCCCCCACCCCGGCACTCACCCACCCTGCCGGCAGCTCTGGGTGCCCCAGGGGCTGGTCTGGACCCGGTGGCTTTCAGGAGGCTTCTTTAACCGTGCGTTTACCCTCCAGGCACGCTCTGGAAGCGCAATACTGACTTTGTTCTGACGTCCTGGGCACCCACCCATCCGCTCCGGGGCTGGAGGACACGGCTTCGATCAAAGCGGCTTTATCCCTGCAGACGGCCTCTCTGCGGCAGCGGTGCCGGCGCAGCCCCGTTTTGGTGGCCGTGTGTCAGTGTCCCCGTCCTTGCTGTGGGCTGGCACCCCGTGCCCAGCGCGGAACGGGGCTGTGTTTGGGGGCCCCCGGGCAGAGCTGCCCTGTGGAGGGAAGAGCGTTTCCATCCTCAGCCCTTCCTCCGGGTTGGGTGCTCCTCCCTGGCAACACCAAGGAGCAGAACCTGGTCTTTGTTTTAAACTGTGGATTTTTGTCAAGGGAAAAGGTGATTCTGACCCATGGAAAATACAGTTTTATTTCACTCCAAGTTTTCTATCTCCTCCCTCAAGCCCTCAAAAAATGCCCTAAGGACTTGCTCTCCCTTCCTGGCATCTCTTGCCTCTTCCCAGACAAGGAAACCAAGAGAAAGGCGCAGACCCTGGGCCACACCTGCTGCTTGAAAACCCGTTGTATTTTGAGGAGCGTCGAGTTGGTGCAGAGAGGGATTCCCCAACGAGAGGGCATGAGAGCCCCGTGCCCTCCCGCTGCCCCTCTCCTTCCCTGCCCAGGCAGAAGGAAGGCAGCAGCATTTTAATAATTAAAATTAGTGCCTCCTTGAAAACATGCAGCATGCCTTTGGCTCTGCAAATCATTGCTTTTCTGAGAGAGGAGCAGTAATAAAATTAAGCGACAGAGAGGAATAAACAAGTGGCACAGATGTAAATATTATATAATCTGCATTTCCTAAAATATCCCTGGCTTGGCATGAGGAGTTGGATTCAGAAGAGAACCAGAACAAGGATGCTGATAGAAAACAAATAATAATAGCAGGCAAATAGTAATTAATCATTCTCTGTACGGGTGTTAACGTTTGCATGCAAGTTCCTTGCCAAACGCTCAAGGTGCTTTCTGTCCCCTCGGGCTCCCCTCGCTGCCGACTCTGCTTCCAGAGAACCCCTTGCCACATCGGTGCAGGAAAATATCCCGTCCTGCTTTCCCTCTTCACATGGCATCACAGGAATCTGGCGTTTTAATGGTCAAATTAGCGGCAGGTCGGGTCCCGTGCCTAAAGTCAGGTAGTAGCTTCAGAGCACCAGCCCGCTCTGCCCGGGGCCGCGCCGGCTCCGGCACCGACGTGCCCGTTTAGCCGCGCATGGAGCTGCTGCTGCTCCCGGCACGGGCTGCCTGGGGAAGCCGCGGTGCTCGCAGCGGCGTCGTGGGCGTCAGGCCGAAACGCTTCCCGGAGCGATACTCTGCGGAGCACGGTGTGGCTCGGCATGGGGAACGGGGCTTTCTCCGGTTCACGGGGGTTTGTCGCTATTGGTTTGGAAAAACAGAGAGGACAGTTACACCGAACCGCAGAGACCAGACACAAGTCGGTGCAGGGTCACTGCTGGGTGACACCAGCGGGTTTTAAGGAGAAGGGCGCGTGGGCACCCGGCCCTCCTTGGAGCACCACGCTTTCTGCTTGCCGCTTGGAAATCCAGAGCGGTATTTGTTGTAACGTGACGATCCCTCTCTAACATCCCGTGTCAGAAGTCACTTGGAGAGACGGATCCCATCTGGCGAGTCACAGCCTCCGCCTGTCACTCGGTTACCCGCAGGGCCTCGGCGGGAGGAGCGATGACTAACCCACGCCGAGCGACACATCACAGGGATATGTAAATATTGCCTTTTATTTTTTGCCTTCTGAAGCCTCCAGAAGGAAATTATTTTTGTTTCAGTTTGAAAACACGGGCCCTTCCCGAGCAGGCGGTGATGGGGAGATGCCGCTGCTTCCCATGGGTGCCCCCCGCCACCCTCTCGCCCCCCGCCCCTCTGGACAAGCCGTTTGCACGAGGGCTTTTCTGCCAAGGCTCCGGCTTCGTGCCGGGCAGCGCAGCCGCCGCTCCCCGGCCGCCAACCGCCCCGCGGGAGCTGGGACCCACGCCCAGGAGATCAGCTCTGGCCCTTCCGCCGGACAGGGATCCACGGCACTTCTGATCAAAGGCCCTCCCTTAATCTGGGCGACAGCGATCCAGGGGACATTAACTGCGCTTGAGGCCTGAGCGCTCCAGCAGGAAGGGGCGGCTGCGGGGGGACGAGCTCATTCCCCGCGCTGCGGTGATACCGAAAGGGGTCTGGTCCCAGCTGGCTCCGTCCTATGTTTTTGTTTTTTTTTTCTTTTCAGTCAGACCGCAGGCCGTTGCTGCTCCAAGAGGACAGCGGGTGCACGGGTGGGCACAGCCATCCCCACGCTGCGGTCGATGCTCTCCTCTCGTCTCGGTGCTCCGCCGTCACGGGGGACGTGGAGCGGGGCGGGGAGATGGGGAGAGATGAGACGCGGCGCAGCGCTGCGGGGACGCGGTTCCGGTCCCTTCCCGGTGCTCCTTCCTCCGTCAGCTCACCCGCGTGGTTGAGAGGGTAAGTGCCTGGCACAGTGATGCCGTGCCCGACGCCGGCCCTTGCCAGGGTCCCTCACGCTGCCGGGGGTGCCCGGGGCCAGCTCACGAGGAGGTGGCAACTCATCGGTGTCACACCGGGGACGGTTCTCGTGGCAGCAGGGACAGATTTCCCGGGGTCTGTCTCATATGCTCTGAGTATCGCTCACACCCCACGGGCTCTATTCAAAACCAGAACTGAAGCCAGGCGCCTGTGTCAACGGTTTAAATACGATTTCAATCTCGTGTTAGACATATAATCGCCGCACGTGAAATAGGTGAAAGACCATGTCCCCCCAGGGCATGGCCTTTATCATACGCAGCCTACTAGCGTTTAGCGTCAGAGGGAAGGTGAAATCAAAAGAATAAAAATAAGTAAATTATTATAGAGAGCATAAAATCTTTTGCAAAATTGTTCCAATTGCCTTTGAAGTTTCAGCCGGAGACGCTATTTCCTTTTGTGTTATTACCGTTTTGAAGGAAAAAATCTGTACTCTCCACAAACCAGGTTGCTGCTGTACTTTTTATAAACGCCTGCCATCTCATCAGTGCCACATTAAACCAACATTTCGAATTCAAACCAACTATGCAAGTGGATAAATGTAGTAGTAATGGCGGGAATTAGAAAGCAGGGCACAGGACTGAGGCAGCAATGATTTATGAGACCCAGGCAGGAACAATCAAAGGCATCAGATCACTTCTTTGCTGCCCTGTGTGCCCCTATTTGCTTTTTATTCCTGACGGATGGATTTTATAGCTCAGTTCTCACCCGACTGGCAAATAGATGCTGCTCTTTTTTGTCCTTAGCCAACAGAATCATTAAGGAATGGGTAAGAAGACTAGAATTGCTCCCTCCGTGGGCTGTCGGGTTGTTATGCCCGTGCCCATCCCAAGGGACCAGCGGTACCGGCGATGGGCTTGGGACCACTCCCGAGGGAGAAGGGACTGCAGATGTCCCCAGGCTCTTAGGGCACCGCAGTGGGAAGGAGCTGCTGGGAAAGGAGCTCTTTTTGAATCTCCCACAGCCCTGGGGAGCCAGGGGTTCTCCCTGGGGACTTTGGTGAGTTATTCTGTACGTGCCGGGCTTGTTTCTGGGGCAGCACAAGGAGTGGAGCTGTGCCCGCGGGAAGGGGAGAGCCAGGACCCCCCTGGACTCCTTAATGCTTGCGAAAGGCTGATGGCCGGCGGGTGTAAATCAGCTGCGTGCCGTTGGCTCCCTGGGGTTTTTATGGCGACTTGCCGCGGTGCGTAAAACCCGATCAACAGACTTTGTGGGAAGACACTAGAGGGACGCGTGCGACCCTGACGGCCTTGCGCCGACGGCTGCGACTTCAGCGGCGAGATGTGCTTTCCTGCCATCCGCTGCCGAAACGCGGCGGCTCTCGGATGGGGGTACAGGAGCTGTTGAAGAGCAAGAGGCCGTGAGTTCCGGGGGGGTTCTGGCTGGAGAGGAGCCCCGGGGGCTCAAGCCCACTCCCTGCCACGGGGGACGGCCCCTCTGCAGCTTCATAACACGAGCATCAGCTTTCAGAGCCCCTTCGTTAACGGAGGCAAAGCAAAATCCCGCTTTGCCCTCTCGTTATCTGCCAAAATGGAAAACAGAAATCCTGGCTTGGGGCCGAGTCACAGGATGACCTGTGGGAGTTGCTCAGCTTTTCTTTCAGATCTGAGTGTTTTGGAGTTTCATGCCCCGGTTTTGCTGAGCCCTCACCTGACTGGTACCTTCAGCTTCAGCCAGTAACTGGTTTTCACATGTGCCCTGACTGAGCTCACCTTGTCACAAACCTCTCCGCTCCCTTAGTTCATCAATACAGGGAGAGATCAATAGCGAGCACTTAAACCTCCCTCTACCCTGACTGCTCAGTGGCCTTTGTCAGAAAAAAAAAAAAAAAAAAAAAAAAATTTTAAAAATTAAATGAAAGCCAGCAGACCTTTCATTTTTCCCAAAGTCCACAGGAGCTCAGTCCTAGCATGGTCCCACCATGCTCAAGGCACCTTCTGTGGATAACGCTGGTGTTGCTGAGTGGTGGTGGAGCTGATTTGCTCTGTGCCCTTGGACCCTGCCTCCTCCTCGGTCTGCTTGACTGCCTTCACACCCAAACCCCCATCCCGTCCCTCACTGGACTCAGCAAATGCTGCTGCGAGGACTCCCCGTCCCGACACTCATTCTTGCTCTGCGTATTCAACACAACTTTCTCCTTACACAGAGGAGGACGGTTTGGGTTTTTGAAATACACAGCACGTCCACTTCTCGGTGCAAAATGCTTTTCACCTTGTGAGATGTTTAGATAGCTGAGGTGAGCAGGAGGGACGGGGTTTGTTTTGCACACCCCTCCCACCGCTTCAAGCTTCCTCTTCATGCAGGGGCAGAAGCCAATATTTGTTCTTCAGGCTCTCTCATGCTCCTGCATGCATTTCAGCCAGCTCTTCCCTTTGCCTGCAAACAAGAGGAAAGTGATTGCTGTCCCCGTCCTTTCCTTCCATCCCCTCTCATGTCAACAGCTTGAAATTTAAACAAACAGGCAGTTTTTTTGCACTTGACTCTCCCACCACTCCAGGGGCTGAAATGATGCTTCAGCGACCAGCTTTGCCTCATCATCTGACGTTGCCGCAGCCACAACATGCAAAACCCAAAGCAAGCTAACCGAATAAACCACGCAGGCATTTCTCCGCGTGCCGGCGTCCCCGGGAGGGAGGAGAGCTGAGAGGGGCTGTTTGCCCCTCGCCCCTACCCCTTGTCTCAGTCCGGAGCTCTGCCCGGGCCACCTTGGGCATCTCCCCTGCAACCGCCTCGCACATCTCCCCGGCCTCTCCCCTCGCTTTCAACCTCCTCATCGCTGTCCCGCCTCCAGCCCTCGCCTACACAGGTCGGGTCTGCAGCCTCACGGCGTTAGGAGCTTCAGCAGGTCCCTGCGTTTCAAAGGGCCGGCGGGGAAAGGTGCGAGCTGCCCTCCCCGCAGCCAGCCTTTGTGCTCCATGCATCGGTGGTGAAGCCCCCGCGGATGTGAGCTCTGCCTTCGGCTCCGTCACCCGCTCCCTTTGGGAAGTGAGGGTGAGGGGGAGTATTTAGCTGTGGCTATAGCTGTACATCAGAGCCCTTAATGTCACTTACAGACCAGTGCTTCAGCTCAGAAAGACACTAATCTACCCGCTTCTGCTGCCGTGCATACAGCAAAAAAGACATTGCAGGGATTTCTCCTCCAAAAAGCCTCCAAACAAATGGTCTCATTTAGACCAGCAGTGCCAATCCCCCCGAAAGTGTGAGGACTTCAGCATTCAAAAGCTGGAGACAATTAAAAATGACTTCCCCCCCCCCCCCCGAAATGGGGAAATATATTCTTTCACCTAACACACTCATCAGTGAAATCCATCCTCATTTGCAGGCACAAGGAAATCCATCATGCGGTTCTAATTTACGGTGCTCGGCGTTTTGCAGGCGATGGAGACAGCAGCGGACACAGTGAGGTTGCTTAATCGGTTGCTGGAGAAGGCTCTCATTTCCCTCCCCGCTCCCACACGCAGGAGCAGGAGCTGTAAGAGACATGGGACCCTGAATACCAAAGCAGAACTTGAGACGGGTTATGTAGGCGCTTAACTGGGAGTAATGAGGACGAAGGTGCAGTAATGGGAGCCTTTGTGTCTAATAAAGGGAAATTTATTCAGAAGGCTCCCGGAAAGTCAGACCACGACAATATCAACCTCAACTAGTTGCTTCCTGATCCGAATCTCTAAGTGGCAGGAAAAAAATTACACCCCCTCATCCCGCTGCGGGAACAAATGTAACTGGGGAGAGGAGCGATAAAACACGCTCAGAAAAGCCGTGGTGAGCACTGCCTGATGGAGCTGGCGTGGGACACATCAAGACTTGCAAGGACAGAGGAACAAAATGAGCTCGAGGTCAGGGCCTTTCACAGCGTGTCACATCCCTGTTGGTTTTTTTTTGTTGTTTTTTCCCCTCTTTCTGATGCAAAGCATCGACAGCATGGGGCATGCCTGGTTAGCACATGACGGGAGCGGCGTGGAGGGGGCTGCCGTGGGGCTACTCACAGCCAGCCCACTCCAGCCCCCCTGGAGAGCAGAGCCTTCCTCTGGGGCAGCCAGCGAGGTGCTGCATCCCCCTGAACCAGAAAGAGCCTCCAAAGGAAGACCCGCGCTGCATCTCCCTCCCTAAACTCCCACCAGCTTCAGTTCCCCATCCCTTGATCCGGCGCAGCCGCGGCGGCGGTAGCGGTTATCCTGAGCGGGTTGCTGGACAACGCGTTGCGATTTGTGCTGAATCAAAGGTGCTCCAGCTAGGAGCGAGGAGGGGTCAGGTCATGCCTCCGGAATTAGAGGACGTCGGAGGTGTCCGAGGCGAAGCCAAGACCCTCCCTGCCTGCTTGGCTCTCATAAGGAATCAACCGTTTCTCTCAGACAGGCAAGCAGCTTTTGCACCGCTTTTTTTAATCTGTGCTTAAAGCATGACCCAGCACACTCCCGAAGAACAGCAGATGAACATGTATCACGCCTTTTCTGGGGGTACTTTTAATGCAGTTTTGCTGACGAGCTCTTAAATCTATTTTTGTTGCTGCTGAGGTGCCTTACTATCCTTTAAGGTAAATGCAAAGCTGGTCGGGTTTCCTGTTCCTTCACTGTCCCCGTTCCCGCGTCGGAGTGAAGGAGCTGTTTGCAGCGCTCCCCCAGCTCCAACCGATGGTGCGATGCTGGTTACACACTTAAATTTGGGTGAAATAAAACCTGTCAGGGGGAAGATGTCTGGCTCAAAGAGACCTGTCACAGCAAACGGAAGGGAATAAAGGGCAGGCAGTTCTGTCAGAAGCATAAATGTTTAATCAATTCTTGCTTAACTTGGCAAACCTTTCTCAGATAGAAAGTTTGCAATTATTACCTGGATCAAGACAGCTTAATTAAGCAATTAGGATGTAAAGTTAACAGCTCTTGCAGAATGAGTTGCAATGCTTCAATATCAGAATTGCTCACGCATGTAGGAGAATGACGGCTTGGGAAAAGACAACTTTTTTTCTTTTTCTCCCCCCAAAACACCATCACCATCAAATTAATAGGATAGGTCACATCCCCAGTTACTGATGGGAATTTTGCCTGAATCGGGATGCAGTAAATCACTGAATAAAGCCCTGTCCTCAGCCTTGCACCAGCTGGAGACGAGGGCTCCTTGGAGAGCCCACTGAAGACAAGATGTCTCTCAGACCAACTTAAAGTCCCTCCTGGGGCTTCCCAGGAACCGCACAGGTAAACAAGCCAGTGAGATGGCTCCAGGGAGTAATGTGCTGGTCCACCTCCAAAATCTGCTGAAATGGGGCTGCAGCTTTCTAATGATTTCCAGCCGGCACCAAACCACAGTCGGAAGGGGCAGCCGGGGTCGGGATGTGGAGCCAAGAGGTATAGGACATGTGTGCTGGACGTCTGCCTAACTTGCATGCTTTCTCCATCTGTTCAGGGAGACTGTGGACATTTTGGCAGCAGAAACACTCCTCCGTCACAGCATCATGAAATACCAGCTGAAAAGAAATGGCACATGCTAGCTCCTCACCTCCGCCTTGATGGACCTGACTTGGTGTCCTATGAGTAAGACATCTCCATGTTGTGGCCAGCAGCACTACATGGCACAGCTCTTCTTTCTGCCGGTTTGGGGAAAGCCAGCATTTCACGGAATAAGCCTACGGGGTTTGTAAGCTCCTTAACCTCCATCTCCGGCGACCTAGAAACACCACAGCTCCTTTGGTGCCCCGTGTGCTCACATCCTCCCCTGCCCACAGATGGATTTGACAGCTCCTGATGCTCGGAAGACAGGCTAAGCCCGAGGCTGAGCTGAAGGAATGTAACATGACTGAGGAAAAGTATAAAGCTGAGTGATTTTTGACTTGGGTCATAAAATCTTTATGGTAAGTAAGACGAACCCCTTGAGGCTTGAAATTGTAAAATTCTGATTCTGGGCTGTTGGTGCTGGAAATTAAATCCCCATTCTGCAGTCTCAGATGTGCCTTACACCATATTCAGTGATATCATCCAGGAGTGAGAAGTGATGCTCACCAGCCTACATCCCACCATGACCATCAGGAGGTAACAACAGGGGCTTGCTTGGTCCAGCATTTTCTGGTCCGGAGCAAACAGGAAAGAAATGATGGGTTTGGAGCTCACAGTAAAAATTATCAGGGAAGTGCTACAATAGGGATATTTCTCCACTGCTTCCACAGTTAATAGCATGATTCCTCCAACACATCCATCTAAGTGTGTCTGACAGAGAGGGCTCCAGCTTGGACCCTGGTCAACGCTAGTGGTGCTTTCGTTGTTTGGGCAGGTTTTGAGGTTTCCTCTGCCTTTTGGGGTCTGATCTAATGGCAGCTGAAGTCAACGGGAACCTTATTAAGGACAGTTACACGCACAATAGATGAGCAGAAGGATGAGAAAGGAAATGGGTTTCCATTTCAGAGTATTAATCTAAGCTGCTCCCTTGGGGCTATCCCTTTAAGGAAGTCTAAAATCATATTTAAAAACTGCAGGCACAAAACACAGCTTTTTCTTAATATCTTTGGGTAATTAAAATCTGCCAGTGGGGGAGGCTTAGCACAGGTTATATATAGTATTTCAATTTAAACTTCTTCTGATCCCTTGAAGTTTCTACTTATTATTTTTTTAACAAACTTTAATCTAGCTACCCCAGATCTGCAAATTAGACCTAGCAAAGTCCAGCTCATGTGAGACACTGCTGACATGTTTGATTTGGAAGATGATGGCCTGATGGACTAGACTGAGCTGTGTGCGCTGAGGATCCGGCCAGAAAAACACAGATGTGGGAAAACTGATCTTGACTGGAATTAATGTTTCAAAAACAGTGAAGACAAGGCTGAATTAGCTGGGGTTTCAAGCCAGAGATGCCCAGACATGGTCCTGCCTCCATGACGTGCCCAAAAGCCATCTTCAAACCATGCCCAGTGCCCAGTCCAGACTCGAAGCGGGGTTGTGCTTCCCTGTTGTGGGAAGGCAGCAAAAAGTGGCTGACCCCAGAGCTGGATCATGAGAAAGCTGAGAGATTTAGACAGGAGGAAGACAGAGTTTTAACCAGAAAATTCAAGACTTCAGTAAATTGCAACAATAGCTTGTGAAGTGACCATCCTGCAGGTTGAAAGAGCAACAATAGGAGGCTGGTCCTCAGTGATGCTGCAACGGATGCACACCCAAGGGGTGCCCAGAGACTGGTGTGCTCCAGGACGGGGCGATGCACCAGCCTTCCTAACCTCAGTACCTCCTTTCCACTGGTCTTACTCACACAGGAAAGAACAGCCCTGAATTCAGCAGATAACGATGAAGCCTCTTTAGGTTTCCCTGACAGAAAGCCACTTCAATAATCTATAAGACATGGTTGATCGAATAGCGAAAAAGCCGACAACAGTGCAGCAACCCAAATCAATGCTTGATAGCAGCCTATTGTTTGCTCCACCCAACAGTCCTACAGGATGACTCCTTCCTCGCAGCTCCATCTCGTCTTGAAAATGCCGCAGACCTTGTATATAGGGAAATTTGAAATACAACACTCAGATGCCCATTGGCTACCTTGGGGGACAACACCACACACATTTATTTATCATTGGGCATTCCGGTTGGAAAGAAAATATCAATTGTAATTTGTCATGCTGAAAATATGGCAGCATTTTTTATTCTTTGTTCCCCCTCCTTCCGCCCATCAACAAAAGTGGGTGGAAGTCAAAATTGCTGAGCAAATATATAATGTGTGCACATAAGGAGAGGAAGCAAATGACCAGGATTACAATTTATTGCGGAGACTGTAGGCAGCGTATGTGATTGCAGACAAGGAAATTGCCAGAGATGCAGATATTTCGCAGAGCTTCTTATTTACTTTCTTTTTTACTTTGCAAGTAAATAAGATATTCAGTAAGAGTTGGCAATTTTCTCACATGCAGCCTCCAAACAGCTCTCTATTTTGGATGATGAGTAGTAATTCCAACATTTTGCCTTAAAAAACAACACCACACACACAAGCCCACCCAATCATCTTCCACGCTTTGTATTTTCCTAATGGAAAAGGTTTATCCTTGTAAGAAATTGCCCTTCATTTGTGAAAACCGTTTGGTTACTTAAAAAAATCACTGGCACGTGCTGAGCCATAGTGATGTGTGGTATTGTATTGCTGAAATACCTCAGCTCTTTTTGAGATCTCTTTGGTGTTGGTATGAAAGTCAGATGACATCAATGGGTCAGGGATCTCAGGAGAGCTGTGAAATATCCATCCCATTGGCGTCTGTCTTCCTTAGCTGCATTGACTGGAAACATCAGATGCAATTTCTTGGCGAGGTGGCCCAGAATGACAATTTGGAGTGAGGGAAGGTGGTGAGATGGGTGAGAAGTGAACCCAGCCGTGCGGTCTGTCTTGAGGAGAGGGTCAGGAAACATGGGCGTCACTCCCAAGCAGCTGCTCGCGGATCAGAATCGTTTGCAAAATAAGATTTCCAGATGGTAGAGAAGCAGGACAACACCAGACCAGCCCACTGAGGTCTGTCAGCAATGAAAATAGATGGTGCTGAGTATCACATTACCAAGAGGAGCATTTATCCTCATAATGGGTGGCATGTTTTGTCCTCGCTCCTTCTTGGAAGAGACCTCTAGGGAAGTCACCGAAATGCTTCTGCATCTGCAGGCAACTCATGTAAGGCCCCAGCTTTGGGGAAACGGGGCCAAATGCGAAAGCATGTATTTCATTCATTCGTTTATTTTTAGGTATCTAACTGCCATTGGAAATCAATGGTCATTAGACTGTAACTGCCAGCTCCAAGCCTACTCCTCAGCTGAGTGATCAAGGGAAAGGCTGTAGGAGCCAAGTGACTGATCCTGCGCCGCAGTTTGAAGGATGGATAGAAGAAGGAAAGGGGGGAGGCAGGGAGAAGAGAGACTTTCAGTATATATGAGACAAATGAAGAGCTTAACTCCTGCACCTTAATATTTTTAGCCTAATGAAAGGTTACATGACAGAGACATGCACATATGAATGTGTGTGTTCATGTGCCTTTCCTTTTCCTCTGCCAACATTTGAGCCCATGGTCAATATCAGCTGATGCTGACAGAGGCTGAAAAATCTCCAAGACATGAAGTTCCTGTAAGCTTTGACAAAATACCCACTTTTGTCCCCAGAGGCAAGTGGTTCCAGCGCGACCTCCCTCTTAGAAGCGGCCCTGGGAGAGAAGTGGGAGGGAAGGGCTGGGGAGCGTGACTTCTATTCCCAGCAAACACTTGCTTTGACTATCACCTGCCAAACTTGGCCTCACCTTCTGGCTTTCAACAGCATCGCGTATGGATTTTGGGACAGCTGCTGAGGATGCCTGAGCCCAACCACAGCCATGGACCCGTAGATAAGAGTTTCCTGAAGTTTCCTGCGTACTATCAAAACCCAGGTCATTTAGGCAAGTGTGCTGCTATCAGCCGTGCCCTGGGTACCACTTCTCATCTGTCACCAAAGAGACCAGGCAGAAATACGACTTGCATTGAAAGCAGTGGTGTTAAACACGTGCCCACGGCTCAGCTAGCGAGGGCGGGAGGGTGAAGCCAGCCCGTGCGATGCAGAGGTGCCTGCGTGCCGAGGCTCTGCCTTGCGGCACGGAAAGCTCCTGGGAAGATACATCTCAGACACCGAATTAGCTCCCTGCAGCCTAAAAAAGGCAGTGAATAATGTAGACAGGAAAACGAGCACAGGAAAAGCTGGCTGTCATCCAGTTTATCCAAATATTGCTATTTTTGGCTTTGTTCGAGTTTCTTTGCAGCTCAGAGGCACATCCCGAGATCCCAGTGCTTTTCATCTGGAACATACTGAATAATTCCCTTTAAACAATAATAAAAGAGGCATTTTTGACACTGCCACCATAGCAACGACTGATGTCATAAATGCGGGAGCATGACTTCATGGCAGGACCCGAGTTCAGAAGGAACTTTTGCTCAAGAGCAAATATCATCTGCAGTAGAGTGGGGAATACAGAAAAGTGAGTAAACAACAGGTCGTTGTTTTGCATAAATGTCCTTCTACCTGAAGCACTGCTGGGGATGAAGGCCCCTTTCTGAGGCATCAGGCGGGTCGTTACAAATAGGGCTCTCCACGTAGACAGCATTTGGAGAAGCGGTTTTGCAGATACTAACCCGTTCCCAGCCCTCCCTTGGGGGCTTCTCCAGCACTGGGCTGCACAAGCTATGAGATTGCTAGGTAATTCCAATGAGCTCAAAGATTTCTCTGGCTTTTCTGGGCACTCACAGTGCAGCAGAGCCGTGCGGAGCCCAGACCTGGGTGGAAACCATGGGGTCGTTACCAAGCCCTTGTTTCCCAGGGCGGCCGCTGCGGCTGCGGGAAAAGCTGTCCTTTTAGATGGAGAGCCTTTGCATCGGGTTGTGCCGGGTGAATACAAGCCATCCGGGCGAATGCAAGCCATCCGGGTGAACGCAAGCCACCCCGGTGAATACAAGCCACCGGGGTGAATGCGGGCCACCGCCGATGGCTGCTGCAGTGAAGGGCTCTGCTGGAGGAGCCCCTCGCACATCCCAGGGACTGCCAGGATGGCTCACTGCCGTTGAGCTGAGTGGCTCTTAAAAGGCATCCTGGACAAAAATAAAATGTACTGAGGCATTTTAAATTCAGCCTGGAGGCAATGTCTGTCTGCAGCCCTTGGTTCACATCACCATCTGGCAGGAGGAACTGAAACCCATTTCCATCAGAGGGCTTGCCAGCAAGCAAATAAAGTGAAGGTGGGAGATGGTTTCTCAAAAAGCAAGGGCTTTTTCGGAGCTCCTGCTGCCCGGCAGCCTCCGAGACCAATCCCTGGGGAAGCGGGAGGCTTTTGTTTGAGACCATGTTGTCATTGCCTAAACCTGCAGTGAAAAGCAAACCCAGAGAGGTGTTTGTCTCTCCCAGTGTGTGGTACATGGTCCGGAGCACTGGCCAAGGCTCAGAAAACCCAGCTACTCCTAGACTAGCTAGTTAAAGGGTCCTTTCTTCTGGTCTGTACGCCTACAAAATAGAGACAAACTTCGTGGCGGGTTCCCTCATGAACAGCTCGAAATCTGAGGGTGGGGACCAAACCCCAGCATCGCACCGCAGTGCCCAGCGTCCCTGCGCAAGAGGCTGCGCTCGCGGAGAAACCCAGGACGCACGCCTGGATGTTCAAGACGTGTTTCACCCTGAGTCCAAAATAAAGCAGATCAGAAGGTGAGCCACACTCCTCTAAAGGTGTTGCATATCTACGTGCACATATTTCAAGTAATATTATAAGTAATAAATAATGTCAGCCGACGTACACCAGAGAGGACTGTGTCTAAACGGAGTCTGATACTCCTACCCGTGACAGCGCCTGCCTGCCAATATAAAATAGATTCATTTATAAAATATCTGTCGTTGTCACCAGGCAAGTTTCTCCAGGGCTACCAAGACATGGGCCTCAGGCCAAGTTGTATTTCTCGCTTCATCATCCCGCATGGTTGTGTTGCCTGCACCAAATTTTCAAAATCTATTATTCACACCAGCCGGGGGTTTGAGGAAACAGATTTCCAATAGTTTGCAAATATCATATTCGGAACAAAAGCCGCTTCCCTTCTGCAGAAATAATAAAGGAACAGGCATTAGAGGCCTCAGCAGGTCCCTGCCATGAGACTGAGGAGCGATTTTGCTGCTCTGTGGGTTTTCTGCCTGGGAGCGACAGGCAGAGGACGCAGCGGAGAGCCCGGACACGGGCGCCGGATGCGCCGGAGGTGCCAGCCGGGATCCTGGCAGACGTGCCGCCGGGGCGGGGGAGCTACCCCTGCCTGCGCCGCAGCTCCGCCGCCTCGGCAAAAAGCCGACAAGCCCAGGCAGCCCCGCAGTTATAAGGAGCAAAGAGCGCGTCTGAAGCGACGCGGCGGGGCGAGCTTCGCCTTACCGTCGCGATTCCCGCCAGGCCGCGACAGGGATGGCTGGCGACGCGGAAGCGCAGCGATGGCCCGGGGAGACGGTAGCGAGAGGAGCCGAGCACCCGCTTGCTTCTTCCTCCCCTGCCACAACCAGGTTTCCGGGAAAGAGAGGTCGAGGGCACAGCTCAGAGCACGGCTCGTTCAGGGGGTTGGCTTGCAGAGCCTTAAATCTCCCCAACGTCTCACTCGCTGCTGCAGGCGAGCCCGGGGGGGCTGTGTCCTCTCCAGGGACAGGGCTGGAGGGCTCGGCACGGCTCCTTCCCGCAGCCGCAGATTTGCTCCTGTTTTCCCTTCCGAAAAGGCATTTCCATTTCATGACCCAGAGTTTCTCATCCCTCCCCGGTAATAACCGCATTTCAGCCACCGAAGTGGGGCAAATGGCTTGGCACTGCTTTCATATTTATTTGCTGTCCTTGAGATTAAATATTCTTAAATAACAACACCAAAAAGGCTTAGGGCAACAGATGAAATTCTTCTGAGCCCCCATTAATTCAGCGCAGAGAAGAGACATGAGATTAAAGGGGTGGGGTCGGGCTCTGCCCACAGCAAGGTACAGGGTTTATTTTTCCTGAAACGACGGGGTTTTTCTGAACTGGTGCATACATGGTTTCATGTAGAAGCTTAAAATCAGGGGAACGTTAATCTGCTTTTACGGTCCATGCCTTTAATCAGAGCCTCTTGTAATTAACGCAGATGTTAATAACTCCATAAATGCAGGACCGATTTGACAGGAAGAGTTTGCACAAAAGGAATTTCAACCAGAAAATGCAGTTCAGAGTGTTTCTGGCTGCAGGCTCAGTCTGGGGGAAGCGCGACCAGCCCGTCGCTCCGCAGCAGGGCCGCTCTCCGCTGGCCTTGGCCGGGGTACGTGTGTGTCCTGGCAAAGCCCGAGCGTTTGCAGCCCGGCGGTCCCAGGGGCTGGGGGGCTCCAGGGAAGGGGCCACGCTCTCCCTCCCCGCCACGATGTACCAGTTGAATTCTTCAACGTCCAAAATCCCAACTGAGCTGGTGAACGAAGAACGCTGGAAAAAGGCAGCGCGGGGAATAGGGCACACGGCGGGTGCTTTCCCCCGCCCCACGGTCCCCTCCAGAGCTGCCGCCGGGAAGCCGGCGCTGGCCACCACGCTGCTGAGCTGGCCAGATCCCAAAGCCACGTCTGGAATCAGGCTGGAAAGCGACGCGCCGGCGTCACAGCACTCAGTGCGCCAGCGCGGGGACGGAGAGCGCCGGCGTCCTGCCCTGCCCTGGAACCTTACGCCCTTTCCCTACGCAAAAACCCCTTGGTGACCGGGCGGAGAGAAACAGGGAAACTTGTTGAATCGATCCAGAGATTTAATGTCCAGCTGTTGTGGAGTTTACAGGCAGAAAAGATTATTGTGCTTGGAGGCCCTATGCCGCAGAGACTAACAACTTTGGCTGCAACGGGGCTGTCAAGAGTTGGGATTGTGTTTTATGGGGCTGATATATGACTCTATAAAGGAGAGACAAGTTCTCTTTCTTTTCTCTTTGAGTAGCTAGTGAGTCGCGCCACAAAGCTACAATAAACCCGATTTGAGCATTTCCAACGCAGCAATGCCAAAGTCTTTATATTATTACTATTAATTATTACTATTATTACGTTAATTTCTAAGGCATCAATCTCTATGCTATCTGGGAACTGTGACATAAATTTAGCACAAAATTAGCATAAATTAGCTAAATTAATGTAACATACCATATGTGGCAAAAACTAACGTAACATAATGTGGAATAAATTACAATAATTTAACATTGACTCTCAGGACTTGATGAGACTGTAAATCTTTTTTAAGAACTAAGATTAAAACAAGAAACATTAAGAAGCGGATTCGTTTTACAAAGGAACGGTCTTTGCAAATGCAGTGTTTCGAAACACAGTTCATTTAGTAAAAGGTTTCATCCAATTTGCCACTTAATAGCATCGCTTTGCAATTACAACATTCCCTTTCACCCAAAGCACCTGCAGCACTTTACAAATAATAATTCATTTGCAATGCGTCTTGTGAAGCCAAAGAGTATCAACATCCCCGGGTTTTACGCAGAATGAAAATGAGTTGCGGACAAACGAAACCATTCGGCCAAGCGAGGCAGAGGCAGGGACCACGTCTCGGAAATCCCGACTTCCAGTTCTTCGCCCCGATCACCCGCCGACACGCCACTGCCGCTCCCGCTCCTGCCAGGGATGCAGCCCCTTCCCAGCGCGCTCTGCTCGAACCCCAAACTCCACGTTCTGCACGCGGTGACGGGCCGGAGCAGAGCCCCGGGGGACGGAGGTGCTGGGCTCCAGCCGCCGAGGCGACCACCCCCGGGTCGTGCCCACCCCACTGCTGCCCTCTCCTCTCCCGCCGCTCCCAGGAGGACCTTAAAACACGTTCTTCCCCCCACCATGCATTTTGTTGGAGGAGGCATCTGGCTTTAACGGAGGGGATTTACTGCCATAATCACGGAGCTCCATTCCACTCCTGCGGAAACCAACCCCCGGCTAGCTGCTGATTTAGAGCCGCCGGCAACCCGGACCTCACCGGCCCCCATGCACCCCCGCCGGGTGCCAGACAACAACCGAGCAATGCGGGGAAACCCTTCACCTGCTGCTTTGTCCCCACGGGGTCTGCGTTTTGCTCAGCTAATCTGAGGAACACAAACAGCACACGGAGCTTTACTGCAACTGCCGCACGCGGGTCTGCAGGGAGGAAAACCAGCTGCAATTTCCCCTCCCTGTAAAGCGTTTTGCTGCTGTTAGCTCTGGCGAACCGTGCTCCTCCAGGGGAGGACGAGAGAGGAGGGATAGTCAAGATACTGCCCTTGAAGAATGCCGGAGCAAGTATATTAGTCATAGAAAATCCATTACTCAAGATGATGAATGCCCTTTCCTGCTACGTTGCTGTTAGTTCCCAGAATTAAAACCCAAACACGTGTTGCAGCTCTGTGAGGACACTGATTTACATGACAAGTACACAGATTACGAAACACGGTATTTCACTGGATCGTGGAGTCGGTCTGGGCATTGGAGAACTGCTCCTTTCCAGCCTCCACCACTAGGAATCCCACCAAAGGACCCCAAATCCTTCACGGCACGTGGTGGACCACGAGCGACGCTAGACCACATCTTCAGCTCCTGCTCTCTGAAGGGTCGCTCTATTGCCCCACCTGCACCGGCCAAGGGAAGGGGCTGCATCTGGGGGGACACGGGGGGCATCGGTGAGCAGAGCAGAGAGAGGATTTGCCATCAGAGATGGCCCAGGGGTGGTCACGAGATCCAGAGTCGGAGAGATGCTTGTGGGGAAGACAAGGGGGGACTGGAGTCTCCGCCACGGACCATCCTGAGCCACGGGAGAGCCCTGCTGATGTGCTCCCCTTGCTGGAATAAGTCCATAGAAAGCAGCAGCCGTGGCTGGCAATGCCGCACTGGAACGACATTCCCACGGAATTTGCCATTTTCATAGATGCGCCAGCGAGAGAGAAAGGGAATTTAAGCTGGGCAAAAGGATGGTGCATGCCTGGGGGTCCCGGGCACCACCCTTGGCAAGAACCTGCTTATTAGAGAGAAATGTTATTTTTCAATATTAAACCAATCTCAAACTGATTCAGAATCCAGTGACAGCGGGGCAATTTAATCAACCACTCCAAAACATTTCACCTTCGCCGTGAGAAAATGCGCTAGTGGAAAAATAGCAAGTGAAATGTTCCAAAACATCTGAAATCCAGCTTTGTTTTTTACACACCATCCTTCGAGATGTTATGACACAATGCCAAAATGTGGAAACACAGGGATTTTCTGAGGAGTAAAAATGTTAAATTTTGCTCATTCCTGGTTAGCTGCGAGTTCAATGTTATGAAGCAGGTTTTAAAGTTGTAGAGAAGGTGATGAAGGAATATTAATGATATCCTTAGATGAGTAGCAAAATACACTGATGCTGCTAATAAATTGTAGCTGCTTTTTTCGCCGTTGGGATATTGGATGGATACAAGCTGATCTGCGAGACAATTTTTGTTGTGCTTTGCTGAACCGGTGGAGGAGAAAGGTTAAAATTGGCGACATTGCCTGTACTGGGAAGACACCACGAAACCCGGTGGTGATTCATCAACTTAGAACAATGCAGACCATGACTGAAGGAACTATTATAAACCCAGGAAGGGTAGGGTAAAACCTCCAAATTATTCATCAGTCCCCAACCTCGTGCTTTTTATCTTGCAAATAAGATGTCAGATCTCAAGAGGCTTAATTCAGTCTCTGCTTCCCCAATTTGGTGGACCATCTATAACAATTTGCCATTAAATATCCCACATTCACAAATTTCTACTTTTATTGGCTTCATTTTAAAACATCATAGCTATCCTTTTATATCAGCAGGAGATATGACAGAGCTCTTTGACGAAGAGAACTGACTATAAAAGGTGTTAATAAAGAAATCAATCTAATATTATAGCACATATTTAGAATTAATTCTACCTGTTCTCCCCCTCCGAGCAATAGACATCACCTAATAACAGCAGGATCATTTGAAAAGGTATATCCCTTGATTTAAAAACTGATGTGTGCCAAGGTAATGGGATTAAAAATGAATTGCCATTTCTAATAGCTTCCCACCAGCATCTATCTCACTGTCAGGGCTTCCCAAACAGCGGAACATGAAGACGCAGCCTGAAATTAGCCCGTCTCATTTTAAGACTCTTCCTAATGATCTTCTGAATGAAGTCCTGCTATTCGGCAACATAATTTTAGAGTTAAATATCAGCTATTTTTTTTTTTTTTTTCCCTCATGTACTGATAGCACGCGGATGGTTCTTCACTTAGCAACCGTGCCTTGCAGATTAAAACAAAGTGAATTCTTGCGAGGGGATCGGTGCTGCCGTCGCTCTCTTAGGAAAAGAGAGCGAGCAGCCCCCGGCCCTGCTCCCAGGTGTGGGGCAGAGCCCGGCCTCGGACGTCTTGTCGTGGGCTCGATGGGAAATGGAGCTCCCGTTCGGGAGATCATCCTACTTCTGCCCTCGCAGGGGGTAAGCGGCTGGCCCGGGGCGGCAGGGCTGCTGGTTCGGGCAGGCTGCACCGTTCCCAAACCCAAACTTGTCGCAGCCCGCGCTCTCGATTGACGATCGCGCCCCGGTTTTCACTGCAGCCTTGACATCGCTCTGTTTCTTCGGTGTACGAATCTGTCGAGGGCGCCGGCTGGGAGAGTACATAAAAGCGTTTTTTTTCTGCCCCCCATTTGCTCGAGTCTTAGAGTTTTACGTATCCGGAGAGAAATAGAAAGATGATGAGTCTTTGACATTCCCGGCACATCGCGTGCACAGATCACTTCGTTTCTTTGCGGTGTGCCCACCCGGCTCACGACATTACGCCTCCCCTTCGAACGGGGGGAGAGAGGCGGCTGGGGTACCCGCGCAGACATCTGGAAAAAGGCGTGGAGGGAGACGGACGCAGAATAAACTCGGGGCTCTCCCCCTCCTCCCGGCAGGGCAGCCCCACGGCACACGGGGGCTCAGGCTAAGGCAGGGTAGACGCGTTCACAGCCCCCGGACGCAGACACCCCCGCAGGCATCGGCGTCTCCATCTCCCCGCGCAGAGGGCAGCCGGCGAAGCGGATCTGACGTGGACTCGGCGCTCTGGTCCGATTCCAGCTTTCCCAGTTCTGGGTGCAGGCTGGGAGTGGGGATTCTTGTAATTGCAAGGACCATCCCTCCAGGTACCAGAGAAGACATCAAAGGAGCTGATTTCAATTTCCATCTTTTAAGGGGTTTATTAATAAACAGTACGGGTAAATATCCTCCTTCCAATTATGACAAATACCTTGAAGGTATAGTGTCCTTTTAAACAAACATGAGATACCTTATTAAATCTAAATTAAATGCTCACTAAGGGCCATTCATTGACAAAAAAATGTTTCTAAAAGTAATGAGCAGGTCACCTCACTGGTGTATTGCTGCTCGACCTTGGCTTCCCTGGGAGACAGCCCTAGATAATGCACCACACACTTGGCTGATGAATGGCTCTGACGAAACGCTCTTGACCTTAGGAGGCACTCCAAAGTGATGAACAGTTAATGATGAAAGGCTCCAGAAAGAGATGGTTTTAATTTCTGGCCATAACACGCAATTTTCAGGCCGTTGCTTGGTGGGGAAGGGAGGGGAGCAGAATACAAGGAACGGAGAGAGGAGGCTGTATTTCAGTATTTAACAAAACTTGGTTTAACAGCATCGCTGAAAGGACTGCACTTCTGGGTCAGTGATGCTATAGGGGATGTACAGCTCCTCAGCCCCCTCTAAATTCATGACAGGCGTAGCCAGCGAACCTTCCCTCAAAGCCTTTGGTGGGTGTCACTCCCAACACACCCCACTGTCTTCCCTGGCTTGCAGCATCCTCTGAGCTGCCCTCTTGGTCTCCCAGCAAAAGCCCCCCCCCCCCCCCACGTCCAAGGGGACGCCAGCTGAAGCCGCATCTCACTCCATCCCTCGGTGTTGTGCTACCCCCGGTCCTTTCTTCCCAGTCCAACACTTACTTGTCAGTCTGTGATTGCTTCAGCCCCCGAAGCACTCACTTTTCTCCCATTCTGAAGGCAATAAAAGTAATGAGGAGAATGATTGTGCCATCTGGCCCCCAGGCTTTTCACCCGTGCTGGCAAGGCGATTTGTTCCCGTGACTCTGTCAGGCCCCATCCCCTGGGCAGCAGCAGCCAAGCCCAGCAATCATCTGGGTGCCTTCTCCATCCCACACGGGCTTTCCCCGGTGCGGGGAGATCTGCAGGAGCCTTGCAACCGGAAAAAGAAACATGAAAGTACATCCTTTCACTGGGAGGGACAGAGCAAGGGGTCGAGAACTTGCTCCTGAGCTGGAGATGAGACTTAGCCCCGGCTCAAAACTGCTTCAGGGCTCGGAGCCAAGCTGAGGCCAACCAGGGGTGCGGCGTGGCCCAAAAGCCATGCCAGTCAGTCAGTGTGGTGCCATTAATGGTATCGCAGGAGTGGCCGGAGAAGGATGTGGACATTTTACTGCTCAAAAGAAAGGTTGAACAAAACAGGGTGAACAAGAGGTAAGGGAGAGAATGTCTTGAGAATAGTCACCAGGATTTTGCTCTCTCAGTGGGTTGGCTGGGAAATCAGTAGAGTTAAAAAAAGGAAGAAAAAAGGGTCTGGCTGAAAAGCCAGGCTGAGATTCACTTGGAAAGAGCGGCTGCAAGCATGTCAAAGCCCCCACGGAGTGAGGCTGGAGCAAAGCTTGCCAGCAGAGCTGCTGGTCCCCATGGAGCCAGGCTTGGTGACAAGGGCAATTTGTGTGTATCTGGAGCACGTTTTACTTGGGGCCCAAGTGCTCTTCAGTAAACGATACTGAAACGTCCCAACTTGCCTTGTGAATATTAATGCTGCACACTTGACACTTGGGCAACCTCAGCTGCTGGGAGTTTGAGGACTTGCTTGAGGTCAGAGAGAGACAGTGGTTGATCACGGTGTGACCCTTCACGTTAGCTACCAGCATTAGCTACCAGCTCACACTTCTTCATCCATCTCTCGGAGGAAATGAGAGTGATTTTTTTTCCCCTCCCTTGTAGCTGAATGCAGAAAGATGTATTGGTTCAATCTAAAGGCACAGCAAATAGTCACAGAGCCTTGGCTCCAGAGGGATTTTTTTGTTCTTTTTTATACCAACTAATTACATTTAAACAAATTCTCACCGTTGAGCTTGTTGGGAAGTGTCAGCTCCTGTTTTTGTCATCTGGCCTCACAACGCTCATTCTGGCTGAGTTTTCCTAGCACTTTCATTAACCTTTCAGGGCATTTTGCTTAGGAAACAGTGAAACAAATGAACAATGTGTCACTTTGCCTGAAGTTTCAGTTCAGCTGCCCTTTAAATGGCCTGTGCCCTGAGTCTTGAAGCGGTCCAGTCTCTATCTTGCATGTTCATCTCAGTCCACTCATCACAAAGCTAACTCTGGAGAATGACAGAGATGCAACATATACAATATATGTATGTGTCTCTACCTATATATATTTATAAAATCAAACTATATCTCCTATGTTTTGATTGGAAGGCAGGACTTCACCTTTCTCCAAGGCATACGGTCTTTCGTGATGGGGAAAACGAAGCTATAAAGTCTTCTGGGGACCTTTCATACTGCCTAACTGTATGAAAGTTAGGCAGTAACTTTATCTAACCAAAAAGCCTTGGTGAGGACCTTAGCTACCTAAAGACAGAGAACGGTAGGGGAAGAGAGAAGTGAATGGCTCCAGAGGGATATTCTGAGTCACAGGAGACAGGGTGGAAGGACCTTGATAAATCATTGAGTCTGTTTCCCTGCCTCCAGGCAAGATCAGCTCGACCGAAACCACTCCTGACAGATGTTTGTTTGATCTCTCCTCCAGAATTTCTTCTGCTGCTATTTTAAGGCCGTCACCTCTTTTCATGAGAGCAGTGAACTTGTAAAAAAAAATTAAAAAAAAAAAAAAATTTGAGATCTCCTCTTCTCTGTGGAAAACTTGGACATACTTGGTGAACTATCTTTCCCTTCAGACTTTTCTTATAGACAGCAAACGAATCCTGTTCTTGTTGTTTTCTACTGCCGAGGTGATCTCTGGACCCCTTGCTCTACTTGCTGCTTTCTTCCACCCATTCCCGCTGCCTGATGTCTCCCTTAGGTGCTCTTGGCTTTTTGTTGGGAGGTGCCCATTTTTCTTGCTCTTCCTTCCATCTGTGTTTAAGTGAGAGTCTTAAAACAAGACATAGCCACAACACGTCTTCAAGAGCTATCTGAAATTGCTCAGTGTCTCATCCAACCAGGAGGCAGGTCAGAAAAGAAGTGCTGGTTTTGCCTTTTGTGGTTCTTGGTGAAACGCATGAGGGCTGCAGAATTCATATGGGATTTCACTCTGATCTTATCATCCAAGGGAAAACAGAGACACTCCAGTGTTCAAAATTTCTGGCTTCAGGCAAGGGCTGCTAACTCCAGTCTCTCATAAGAGACCCACCCATCACTTACTAAAAGAAAACGTGCACCACGGGAAACAGAAACCTGAAGGTGAATGGCACTCCCCCAGCCTCTTCTCTTTGAGCATGCTCCTCATTAAGCTCCTCTGCTGACTCCCAAGTCTCATTCAACTGTGAATTTGTTCACTGCTATAAGGAGCGGCCAACCCTACAGTCTCTGATTTATACCCTTTACCTCCAGGCAATAACCACCACTTCATCATTTCCTCCAACACAGGAAAAACTTGAAACACATGGCTTTTCCTGACCCAGCATGTGGCTTGAGATGTTCAAGCTCCAAGTTTCTTTGTAACGATCATGAGAGATGGACTTCTCAACATTTTTGGCTACAACATCTCCAGCTGGTAATGGTAAAGTGGGTGGGAAGGAATGATATCTGAGGATAAGGTCATGGTACATCTCATAAGTCAGGCTGTGCAGAGCCAGGACGGCCAGTTTTGAACTGCAAAGCTTCCAGCTCCAGGGGAGGATGCAATCCATCTTGCAATGAAATGAACAACAGGCAGTTGCTAAACTTCCGCAAAGCTGATTTAGGAGTCCCAGTGCTGGGTGTGTGCAGCGAAACCACCTTCTATTGTCAGGTGGGATGGATGGACCTTTCTAAAAGCACCTCTAAAGTCATTCCAGGGCCTTTTTTTGGGGGGGATGAGGACTAAAGATAAATATTCCCTTTTCCACCAACTTCCCGTGCTCTGTGGCAAGGCCAGTCCTTGATCACAATTCCCTGACCCCACATGTGCCAGCTGCTTGCCAAGCTAGTCCCTTTGGGAGGAAACCTTTGAACTGAATCAGTTGGGCTTGTTCTCATCTCAGACAACCCCTGCAGCCTTCCTATGTTAGATTGGTAAATACACTTGGCCACCCTTGAAAGTTTGGCTGTTCTTGCTCCTGAATGCAGGAAAGCCCCTGTGCAACGCTGCACATGGATTAATGGGGAGAGGGAAGTCAGAAGCAGAACATGAGCAACAGCTCCATGGAATCACTGGCTGCAGCTCTACAGTCCATTACTTGGCTGTGCTCAGAAAAAGGGCTATGTTCTTGGAGCAGAGTTGTAGAGAACATCCATCCAAAGCTTCAGTTCAGCTGCTAAAAATATGCAAGAGCTGAATTTCTCCTACATGTTTTTCCTCTTACAAGGCAACAAGTCCTCCTGTTAATGGATTGTAATCTCTCTGCCATTTCTAGTGGCAAATAACTGGTGAGTCCCAAAGGGCGAAGGAGCCAACTTCTGCTACTTTTGTTCTTGCAGATGGGAAACATTAGTACTGACAACTTGAGGTGCACAATATGTTTTAGTCCAGGAGGAGAGAAGATGGTGCTGCAGGAACAATACGAGTAAAACTGCAAAGCAGGATAAACCACTGAGCCAAAGGCTCCAGGCTAAGCAGGGAGGGAGCCACATCCTTGCTGGTGCTCAAGCAGTGACCCGACACACCGTTGTGCCTTTTCACCCAAGCCACCCCTTTGCCTTCTCCCCTGTATCAGCTCTGGCCACAGCAGGGAGGCTCCCCTGCCCAGCAAAGCCCTTCTCCAGGGCTGCGGTCATCCCCAGGTGGTGCTGGGCCACTTCTGCACAGAAGGATGAACTAGAAGTAATCCACTCCAGCGAGATATGGAGGCAGACTTTTGGCCAGAATCCAGGTTTTTATTAATATCCCAGGCTGGGGGAAGGGAAAGCTGTTCTTCCTTTCGTACAGAAGTGAAGAGGAAGAAGAGGGACATTTCTGTTTAAGCCTTCTGCAGCCTCAAGGCTCTTGCTGCCCTGGAGGGTTTCCTGTGGGTATGTCTGCAGGTCAGCAGGAAGGCGCAGGGTGGTTTGGCTTGACTGTGGTAGGACATATGTGTAAAATTCCTTTTTCATTATACATACTGGTAGGCAGAACCGAGAGGAAGGGGAAAATTGTTGTTTGTTTAATAATTTATTTTTAACCCCAGTTTGCAGAGACACCCGGTTCCTGGGACAGCAAATGCTCCAGCCAAAGCACAAGAACTGCAGAATTCAGGCCGGTTTGGGGAGTTTTAGGATGACAAGCACTGCTATCATCTCTGCTCTGTCCACAGGGTCACAGTACGTGGTCAAGAAGCAGGGTTTCATCCCCAAAGGCTGCTCAGCCCACAGCTTCCCCCAGGGAGAGCTCCAATTTCAGCATCTGAGTTTCAGCCATGGCAAAGCATCACCCCTCTGCCAATTATTTGTTTGAGGGCAGCCAAGGCACCCCAGAATCTCCATAAGAAATTCTAAGCACAAACCTGCTAGTCAAAACAGAGGGATTTGGATGTTATCAGAGACATGAACAGCCGCGGAGAGATGGAGGGTGGAAAAATACAGCACAACTTCTCGGGGCAAAATTTATTTTTATGCCTTCTTTTTTAACCTTTTCTTTTTCAGCTGTTGGAGGTAGAGCTCCAGACTGTCACAGATGACATCATTAATTTGTATTTCAGGAAGCCTTCAAGGAAGATTTCTGGTGTCAGCTCTGCTTTTTTGTTTTTTAGCTACTAGGCAAGCCAAGCAGATTTTAGGAAAGCCCCGAGGGCACAGCAGGAGGACAGACCCACTGCAAGATGAAGGCTTTGGCAGCCAGCTTGGGACAGGCAAGCTGACATGCATTTCCTACAAAGAGCACTCAGACCTGGTTTCTCTCCAAGGAGAATAAATCAGTCTGACTCTCGGAAGAGGAGGCATCCTAGCTTTGGGAAATGCCACCCTCATTCCAGGAGCATCGTATCAGCTTTCCTCCATCATGGAGACCTGCGTTTCCTATGGCCGCAACACCTGTATTTTGGAAGCAGGGAGGTTGCTTTCCTGCTCGGGGAGCCACCAAAGACAACACACCAGGAGGCATCTGCCCCATCTGCTCCCGAGGGAGGGGAGCTGCCCCTTCCCTCCTGCTCCTCCCCATTGCCCTTCCCCTTGCTCCTGCTGCGCGAGGGAGGCAGCGGAGCGTGCTCCTCTTTACAGGACTTCTGTGGGCTGTGAGATTTAATTTGCTTTTCTGGGGGATCAAGTCTTTCTTTCCTTTCAGTAACTTCATATGATTAACCAGTTTGAGTTTTCATAATGCTGTAACTCAATCCACTGATACATAATGGGGTTTTGCTGCAATGAGACTTTCCCATACACACAGCATTTAATCTAGGCTTAATAAATTCTTCCCGATGGCTAATACCTCACCTTTATTCTGTGATCTCCAGCAGTGGCAGCACATAGTGTTCCCCTGCCAATGTACATGGAAGCCACCAAACACCAGCAACTCAGGATCTTACTGAGCAGCAAACAACTGGACCCCAGCCCGCCAAAGCCCTGAATTACCCAGACAGCAGAGCACGGTAACAGCTGTGCTTCTAAATAGCTGGTAAGGAACACACTGAATGGCTCTTTTTCAGAAGTCTGCAGAAATAGGAGCACATTTTCTGCACCTGCATGCCCGTACTATCTATGGCAGGAAAGGGACACATCCTGTGCCATGTCTCAGCTCCAGGAGACTGAAATTCTAATGAAAGCTGGTTTGAAAGCAATGCTCACTGAGTTGGGAAGGACAGGTTGCCATCCCTCGTGTTGACCCTCAAGATCACAGGCTGGGAAAAAAAGAAAAGAAAAAAAAAAGAAAATGAAGAAAAGGATCTTCTGTTATTCATTAACCACACTTTTGAGTTTATTCTCACCAGGCAGCATCTGTGCTTAGAACAAATCCCTGTCCAAAAACAAGTAAGATGTTTGGCTTATAGACTTGTTAAAATGATAGAGCACCAGACGGTTCAAATGGTACAGCCTTGTGTGATGGTACTACTTAAGGACTCTTGTTCAGTCTCTATCACAGGCTTTAATAGCTATGATTCCTAACCCATCTCCTGACTTTTACATGATGCCATAGATATACACTCACGTGTGCATGCACACACAGTTTATCTCGAAGGCAAAGCCCTGGAGCTCTTGAGAAGCAGCTTCTGGTGCTAGAGAGATCCCAGGGTTTATCTTAAGCATCGCTGCTGTCGGAATGGCTTGTTATCGATTGGGTTCTGTGTCCAATTTTTGTTCAGCTCAGAGACCAAGAAATAGCCAGGTAGATGTGAATCCTTCTTAACCTGCAGTTCTGGTGCAGGCTGGATTCCCAGAGCAGGCACAAGGTTATAGCTCTTCCCTGTGACTGCAGGGAAATGCAAGCCTGCTCGGCAGAAGTCGATACTAAAAGCAAAAATTTGCCCTGCCTGTGATGGCTCATCATACTGGCAAAAAGTTCCCGTGCCCAGCAGTGCACGAAGGTCGCCGTTTCTCTCAGCAGCAGGGCTGCTTCATTTCCCCCCCCCGGCCCGCTTTGCTCTCCCTGAGCACACCTCCCGCACCCGCCACGCCACCGCCCCAGCCCACACCTCTCACAGCCCTTCCAGCACTGAGTAAATTAACCGGGACCAGCGAAATGGCTCTTTGCTGCCCTCCTCCCCCCGGCTCCCCAGGCCTGACGGGCACCGACGCTCACGACTGACTACTTGGAGCTTTCGCCTAAGCCCTGTCTGCACACACGGTTTGATCCTCCGGCACCGCGGTGCCCCAGGCGTGTTCTCAGACGTGCCTCTCTGGTCTACGTTGCACCAAGACGCTTCGGTCCCCTGGGCATTATTTAGGAGCCAGTTACGGCAGTGGCCGTGTTATATATTTCCCCCTGATTCCAGGGGACTGTAGTGCTGTTGTCTCCTCTTACAGGGCTACAGCCTTTCCTTTCATGAAATAAAGAATTCTGCTTTCCTCCTCTGAGAAAATAACATGGATTGCACAAGGAAAAGATGTCAGTAGCTCAGATCAATCCACAATACCTAACAGTTAAGATGTGCCTCTAGCTCAAGTCAGAGAAAGCAAACCTAGGAGTTAGATTAAAAAGGCGACCAAATCAGCAAGTTACACTTGCAAATGTGTGTTCACACCTACTAATTCAACCAGCAATTCCATTTTCAAATCTGGCAACAGCAGGAGGTAGTGGTTGCATGGGACAAGCGTCCCATGGAGATGGATGGGGAGATGGAGTATGAGCTCAAGACCTGTTTGAGTGTGGGAGAGGTCTATGGGTTCCCAGGAAAATCTTGCAAAAAAACCCCCCTGAACAACCCCAAACGGAAACACCACAGTGCTCCAGTCCAGATCGGTGCATTTGTGGATCAACAACGAACACAGGACAGAGATTGCTGCCGCTATGGCCAGCGCAGAGAAACCGCCCCGTGGTTCTTCGGACCGTCAGCTTCTGCAGCTGACCAGACCGTACCACAGGACCAGCATAGCCCAGTAGCTTGCAGGAGAAATATTGGCCAGTTTGGCAAGATTGATGACTTCTGCTCTGGAATAACCCCACAGCTGGCAGTGCAAGGGGCTTTACTATTAAACGTCCTGGAAAGTAGCACAACTAAGAGAACAAAGCGTGCAAGCCAGGAGAGAGACAGGCTGGGAGAAAAATGTGCAGGGAACAGTCTATTAATACCTGCCTGTACTGCCATTGGCTTTAATCAGCACTAATAATCCCTCACTGTCAGGAACATTTCCATTCACCCTCTAATTTTAAATAATTATTATAATAAGGATTCCACTACAAAATGCTAGAAACAGCATCCCTGTCACTAAAACCGTACCTAGTAATTGAAAAACAAACCGGCAGAGGATCTATCACCACACACGTGAAAGAAAAAGAACATTAACTACCACGCTGCAAAGCTCTTTACTTGTCATAATATATTAGGTGTTTCATTACACATCCTGCCGGAGCCGCAAACACGTGGTAACCCAGCTAGCGCGTGGGAAGGGAAGACCTAGAGGGCCAACGTCTTCTAAGGAAATAACGTTTGTGTCAATATTGTCCCGCTCAAATGAAATGGCTGTCAGAAGGACTGGCCTCACCTCCTGCTTGGAAACGCGAGGGTCATCTGTTTGGGTGTCTGGGAAACTGCCCACCCAGCTCACAAGGTGTGAAATCCTCGATGCACATCAACACCATCCATATCTGAGTTAATTTTGTGCATTGATTTTTCTCTCATTACGTTAATTCCATCTTATAGAGGAAACTAGAACATCCTTTCCTTTGAAGCCATCGCTGCCGGAGCGGAGCTCTGAGATTCACGGTGCTGGATACTCCGTGCCAGGACCAGAGCAGCAGCGCAAGTCTGATTAAGACACAGAAGAAGAAAGGCTGTAATCTCCCTGGTCAATTAATCAATTTCTCAATTAGATAGCACAGGGATGGGTGGGCAGAGAGGGGGGAGTTGGACAGTTGGAGAGATGGAGTATGAGCTCAAGAGCTGTTGAGTTGGTTGCCCGTCCACCAGGCGAGCCAGCCCCCAGCCACCCAGCAGACCTGCTTTCCCCCAGCCGCCTCATGCAGCCCCCACTTCCCCAAAGGGCACCTTTCCGGACGTTTTCCAGCTGCTCAGTCGTAATGTGAAGAAAATCAGACAAAGCGTTTCTAGGCTGAAGTAGGAGGGAAGAAAGGGCTGGAAACCCTTCGCCATGGCCACCCGAACCCTGCACCAACTCCCCTCACCCCACCACTGCTCCACCTCCACCGTTTGAGTCTCAGGGCAGATGCTCTGCGAGGATGCTGGCTTATTTGGAGAAGCAAATGTTTTACAATTCGAAAACCAGGCAGAGATGAAGTGGAAGGTGAGGTTTGTCTCTCCTCTTCCTCCCCCTCCGAGAAGCCCGGATGGAAAAGGAAACCAACTAATTACGTAAAAACCATACCCCAACGCAAATGTAATTACTTAAAACCTGTAAATATATCAGAGAAAACAGAGCAGTGGGTGTAAAAGTTGCTCTCTACAGAAAACCAAAATTTTGTCACGAAATATAACCACAGGGTCAAATCTTCTACCAGTCCTACCAGAAGCTTTTAAGCACTTCCCCATGTAGCACAGCAACAACACGACAACATCGAGAAAGGTCATCCTTCTGCTTTCATGACAAATGGCTGCGAAGCCCAGAGAAGAGACCGGTTTGCTTCAAAAGAGAAAGAATCAGGAGGATAACCCAGAAATCTCAGCTCAGTTTCTCGCCAGCCGTTCCACAGGCTCAGCTCTATTTCTAAAGAGCCGCTGTTTATGTGCCACCAGCTCCTCCTCTGCATTCTACTGTCCTTGAAAGTGGGGACTCCTACCTTTGCTTTAAATTTATTATTGATAGTAAAATAAATAAGCAATCATTGCAAAAAGCCCTAAAACACTTTCATGTTTAATTTAAATGCACCAGTATAACGTTTAGAATAATCTCATGAATAGATGCAGGAACTAAGATCACGTAAAATAACATCAGCAAATTATCTAGTTGCCAACGCAACTTTCTGATAATAAAAGGCAGCTCAGGACAATTTACCATTGTTTAACCTAATTTATTTATCTGCACATAGTCGCAGCAGAGCCCTAGGGGAAATACAAAGGGGGAAATAATTGGAGTTGATTTATTTGTATTTATTTGCACTGAACTGGAACAGAAAATAAAAAGGTGGAATATTTTACAGAAAATCATTCCAGAAGAATCAAATCTCTTTTGAGGGAGCCAGTTTTCAGCTGCAAGTTGCCCACCTGCCTGGTTCTTCTGCAGGCAGAAAGCAAAGCAGACAGCAGCTGTTTCAGAAGGCACCGGGGAGCTGTCGTTCCCATTCCCCCAATGGAAGGATCCATTCTTTTATTCAATAAATCCATTTTTGCCGCTGAAAATTACGATTTTTATGGAAAGGCTATTTTTCTGTTAAAATGCCAACCCAATCCGGAAAGAACAGAGCAGTCCCTGCTAGTGAGGAGTTTGAAAAGGTTAAAGAAAGTCTAAAAGCTATTTGGGAAACACGTGGCCACTTCTATGGGGAAGAAGTGAAACAAGAACACCTGGACTCCGCAGCCTGCCAGGCTTGGCTTTGGAGGCGAGCAGAGAAGATGTGTCCCTTCGCCTGTGGCAGGCTCGGCAGGAAAACAGAAGGTTTAGGGAGAAGAATGGAAAAACTCGTAACGTGTGAAAGAGTTGAAGCATCCTAGACACCTGCTTGCAAGGGAGGCAGCGAAAAGGTGCGCTTGACACGGGAGCGTTCAGCAAAGCCAGTTCAACGTGGGGGTTTTCAGGGGAAGGAGGGGGCTGTACGCAGGATTTGGCCTTGGTTTATAGTTTTGTAGTCCCTCCCTGTCCCCAGATGTTGCAGGGTGGAAGGTCCCAAGATGTGGCAGCTGCCAACACCAACTCAGCGAGTTGCTAAGGGATGCTGCCTCACCTTTGGGCTCCCCCAATCCTAGGAGGTTGCCCGCACACATACTGGCATTTGCACTGATTTTGTCGGGGAGAATGCAAGAAAGGATACACCAAACTGATCAGGTCAGGGTGGACTTGCTTCTAGACCCAGATTAACTTGAGCCTGAGAAAGCTCTCCCAAGCCCTTGTGGCTACTGGATTTGATTTTCCTGCCACAGCAAATGCATATGCATAACAGAAAGTAGAACTTCAGGAGAAGCACTCTGCTTTCTGCAGAGAAAGAAGACATCTCAACAAAAATTAAAAAAAAAAATCATACTTGAAAACCTAATTATTTTGCTAAAGCCTTGCCTCATTGCTCACATGAAGAAGACTTCAACTCGGAAGCAAGTTTCCTTACCTAATTCTCATGTCGGTGCTGATCTTCCCTCTGTCCCACATTCAGCCCCATCCCAGCAGAGCTGGGTGAGGACCGGAGGGGATTTGCTCCCCACTGCTGGCCGGGTCCCCACTGACTGCCCTCTCCCACAGCACGCAGCTTCACCACAGCTTCGCTGCTGCCGCTCAGCCCTGCATTTAGGAATTGAGCCACAAACACTTTCAACAGCATGTTTCTTGTTTTCCTTCCTTTGTTACCCATTTAACATCAAAGCAGCCTATTTATAGTTGCCTTCTCTAGGGGGATCTGAGCAGCTCCGTTGGCTGTAGCGGGATCTCTTAGCCCTGGGCCACATCAAGCCGACATGCAAACTGAGAGAGATCTATCTTCGTGTTGCAAATAGGGCTGCTCTCTTACCTCTCTCTATAGCTAAAGCCGAGCAGGAACAAGGAACCCAGTTCTCCACCTCAGATGTGAGAACTGAGAGTGCCTCGCATTTTGCTAGTGCTAGACTCGGCCTTTAGTTCTTTCTTTGGCAAGAAGGGGAAGCAGCATCTCATCGCCAGACTGCCAAGGCTGAGATTGCAATTAATGACTTAATTTGTATACAGTTTCTCAGATTGCTTGGGCCTAATTATTCCACTAGATGGACCCAATACCCTCTCAGTGTCATGTGCCCTATGCTACGAATGGCTGATGGAACCTGTCCTAGGAAAGGTCTATCTGAGCAGGAAGACATCAGTTACACAGGGCAGCCCTGAGCAGCCCTGGCAGGCAGGATTACAGCATCCCAAAATGTAAAGTCTCATTACAATGTCTTCTTTTGTCCCACACCAACATCAAATCTGTAGAGAGACAGTTTCCTTCGGTTCTTTGCTTTAACTGAACGTGGGTAACAACAATCTGCTTAAATAAAGTTATAGCAAGGGAATGGAGTCCTGCTCCCCGGCAGGCTGTGCAGCCTCCCAGGGCTGCCTCTCACCTGCATGTCAGTGAGTGCGGCAGTCACAAATAGCAGGAAAAAAAAAAAAGAATGCAGAATCCCTTGCAAACTCTGCCATCATATGTGTACTTTTCCTGGGAACATCTCCTATGCTGTAGAATGGGTGTTCATCTAAACAGGACAGCAGTCTCTCCTGCTCTTGGCATGTATGCTGCCCAGTTGGTATTTCTGTTGCCCCATCCACCCGGAGTTACAGATGGCATGCCTCTCAATATTTTATTAACCTCTACCACCATCTAAAATCCCCAAGCAGTTTAATTTCCGCTTTCCTAAATCTACTGAAATGGAAAGTTTTCCCAGAGTGGTTTTTAGCCAAGATGACTCAAGACAGAATCCTCAACTGAACTCACTTCACTCTCAAATGGTAAAGCCATTCTGAGCTCTTTTTCCTTGCAAGTAGAGATGAAATAAAAGGACTGCGCGCTCAGACGGTGCAGTTGAACGCAGCTGATCTCTGCCAGCGGGATGCCTGGCCCCAGCGACGGAGGCTGCTGAAGCTTTGCCAGGTATTACTATGTGCAAACCTGGGACTGATTCTTGTGACATCCCACGGCCCAGCAAAAGAAACTCGTGGTCCAGGGAGGATGTAAAACCTCACTTGCAAGTAAACTCCAAGCTGCTTTCCAGTCTCTTAGAAAATCACTGGAAAAATAGCAACCTTTTCTCCAAATTACTTAGAGAAAGCAATCCATGCCAGCTGACGCCTAATGCTAGAGGTAAAATATTTATATTTAGCCATATTAAAATTAAAAGCAGGTTTAATAGCCATGCTTAGTTTAGCACTGCCAAGGGAAGCTGGGCTGTGTTTAACACAAGGCTGTCACTTGTGGGCTTGAAGCCTGGCACCGCACAGACATCCGACCCTTCCTCACCGCGCGCATCGCCGGCGCCCGGCAGATTCCCCCCAACCACGCCGGGGACTAATGCGCACCCAAACCGGAGAGAAACCAGCCCACTTTTCCATCGAGGAGGTGACATTTACCGCTCCTTTGTAAATCATCACCGGCGACCGAAAGCGGACGGAAGGGTTGGCGACAGAGGCAACTTCAAAGGGGTCCAGTTTATTCCCTGTAACCGGGTGCCCAGGCAAAGCACGGTCGCAGGCTCCGGGGAGCGGATGCTGATGGGGCTGCGCCCTTCAGACGAGGGGCTCTCGCGCCTCGGCGGCGCTGGCTGCCCAGCCTCCGGGGCGGCACGCGCAGGGGGCCGGGGCTGCTTGAAGGAAACGGAGGAAGGGAAGCAAAGCGATGCAATCAGGGTCATGCAGACAGCAAGGATGCCCGGTACTCGCTCGGACACAGGATTCCTCCCTCTGGCTGAGAAACAGCAATTCCTGACTCGGGCTCGGCCCCGGCGCAGCTCCAGCTGGCCGGGCAAAGGCAGACTCGCACCCAGGGGAGCCGGGCTCCTCGGCTGGGGGGTACTTAGTGGCTTTGGGCAGGTGGAAGCTAATTAGCCTTCTTTCTCACCAATTTCATTTTCACCTGTTTCACTTGCTAATCCCTTGGCCATTCAGCCTGTTCAATTAGCACCCTCTCTGCAGGGGGTGAGGGTGGAGGAGCAAGCCTTGTCAGCTCAGGTTTAACCCTTCCCTCAGATTTAACCCAGAAAAGATGGTGTGAGACCACAGCCAGGGAGATGGCCTTCTCTCCCCGCCTCCTGTTACGTGGTGGGTTTGGCACTGGGTGCAGCTTCTTCCTCACGGGGATGGCTTCCTCGGCTGCAGAGCCGTTTGAGTTAATGCCCTTCCCAACTGGCATTCGAGTGTGTTGCTCGAGGCAACACATTTTCCTACAGGTTCACCCCTCTGTTTAGCAATTACCTGCTTTGGTGGATTTGCAATGTAGCAAGCAGAAGGAGCTGGGGACTTGCTTGATCACCCAGACTTCCCTGAGATGCCTGGACAAAGAAAGGAATTGTTTTCTTTCATTTATTTTGACCCTAACCGTTTAAGATTCTGCATAGCGGCTGCTGATAAATGGTAATTCATTAAGCCCCCATAACTCAATCTCCTGCAACCATCTACCCACATCTTGAGCAGTGCCAACGGGAAGGAAGGTTGTCTATGAAACGATGGCAATTCACATTCACAGGGATGCTTTAGAGCACCCTGAATCATCTAATCTTTAGCTGTGATTTGCATACACATTTACACATGTACCATTAGAGACAGCACCTTTGTCTCTTCAGCTGGATGTTAAACTGGGGTAAACAGAGCACTCGGAACCCAAAGCAGCTGAATTCCCTGGTTCCTTTTGTCAACTTCTGGATATTGGTGTTTATTGGTATATCTGCAGCGACTCCTGTACTGAAGTTTCAACTAGTTTGCAAACAGGTAGATCACAAGGCCACTAACTGGGATTCCTTGTGCAGCAGAGCAATCCGGTAGGATGTGCTGAGCCCCCGGGCAAGCACAGCAGCCTGCATTAGTAATCCAGAGCGGCTCTGATCATCGAATATCTGGAATAATTATCTAGAATCCAGAAGATCAACGAGTGGGTGATATGGCCCAAGAAAAATACACAGCTGGAATGTAGCAGTGTGTCTGCTACATCCTGCTTTATAATGACTAACCCTCCGGCTGTGTTTTCACTCCTGAAATATATTAACGTCAGCTTCTTTGCCTGGTTCCAGGCATTAAAAGCACTGCTGGATTTGAACGGTAATCCTTGATGCAAAAGCGTAATCCGAGCAGGACTAGTACATGTGTGTATAACTGGCCAAAACACCAGATTAAAGGAGCAGCATCTGCCTCAAAACAGCCTTTGGAAACACTGTGCCATTCGGTGCAAGGAAATGAAACAACTCACTGGTTTCAATTTCAAACTAACCGAAATCCCCATTTCTCATCTTCTCCCTGAATCCTGGGGAGGATTACAGGGAACCTTTTGGACTTGCTCTGCCTCCCCAGCACACAGGTATCCTCGTGCCTGGGCTTGCTCTGCAGCGGGGGCCGGCAGGCACCCCGGAGACGTGAGCCCCCTTCCCCAGCCCTGCTCCGGTGGAGGGTGCAATGAAAGGCACCGAAAATCACGGGCTGTTTGTTCGGCGCTTCAACATTGCTCCCGGGTTTTGGGTTGGTGGGAGGAGAGATGTGCGAGAGGCGCCTGGAGTTTGGGGAAGCTGCAGGACCGAGCGGAACAGCTTTCAATTATCACAAGCCTCAGACACGGTAATGAAAATAGCATCCCGCCGAGCTGCAACCCCTGCCAGCAAGGACAGCTTCCTATCGCAAGCGGCAGCCTGCGGTTTCCCTCCTGCGTGGCTGCGTATCCTGCCTGCACACAAGCCACGCTGGGCTGCAGAGAAGCAGATACAGGAGAGGACAAACTCCTTGGGGCAGAAGGAACGAACCTGATCTGCAGCAGCGGGGGCTCTGGCTGCTGGGTGTCATGCTCTTGCTGGACCTGGACGTTGGTGGCTGTTGCCTGGGCCTTTAGGACCAGGTGCCACGCCACGCTGGAGGCATTCACACATAGTTTGGAAAGCGAGCGGGAACGTTGTTCCTGCTCCCGGTTTTACTTCTCTCAGCTCGGATGTTACAAGCTGCTTGGCTGTCTGAGCACGCTGTCCTGAACACCGTCTCCTGTCGGGGGGTAGTGGGAGAGGGACCCATTTGCACATCCCCATCAGAGCATCGCAGTCGCTTCTTGTCTTCTTGCCTGTGCTCCTCCCAACACCCTCATTTGTAATTTTCACATGTTTCTGCTCCGTCTCCCTGGACCATAAATCATACACCCAAGAAAGGCAAGCTGGGCTGACGGAAGACATCAGCGGTAAGCCAGACAAGACAAGAGATACCATGGCAGCAGAAAACGGGACAGGGCTTTAATAATAGCATCTATTTTATTTATCATGCCATCTAAAAGCTCTCGCTGCCTGTGTCTCAATACTCTGCGCCAGGGAACGGGAGGGACAGCTCGAGTGTAATGAGAGCTGACCTGAGCTGTTGTGGAGAGCTTAAACAAAAGACAACTTCAACAAACGCTAAAAATTAGTCTTAATGAAAGAGTTCTTCTGGTCTTGCCTTGCCTTTCTCAAAACTTTCATGGCTGATACACACTGATCCGACACCACTGCTGGATCTGACGCCCCATTTGGGATTAACATCGGGAATGGGGTTATTGGGTTCCCCGTTATACCTGGTATTATTATTTGCACCGGGGCCAAACGGGTGCGAAACGTCACCACTGTGACCGAGAGTGCCTACCACCAGCTTTGCCCGGGAGGAGCCGATGGCTCTAAGTGCCGTGCGATGACATCCAGACTCCTCAGGCTTGCAAACATTCCTGGAAGGACATGCCATGTGTTGACATAGACATACTCATCCAAAGCACTGTCCTTCCTCAGGCTGCGCTGCTGCTTGGCACACAGCAAAGTGGAACAGGACCTTCTAAATATAGAGGGTCTATAATGGCTGCAAGAGGTGAAAATATCCCGGATCCATTTATCTTTGCAAGGGAGCACCAAGGGGGTGTTGTAATTAAACTGTGCACATCCAGTTGCTATGGAGCTTTTACCAGTCCCTGTATCCATCATCCAGAGGAAAATGGGTCAGTGTAGATTTTCACAGCCACCGCTTCCCAAATCTGGTTCCTCCCTCAGACAGCAGCGTTCAAGCCCATCGCGTTGGTGGCGGTGGCCACTGTTTGCATCAGCAGCCAGGGTCAGTGCTGAGCAGGGACCTCACAGCGGGACTCAGCAGCATTTTGTAGCTCCTGGCCTCATGTCCATAACACGGCCAAGCCCACGGGAGTCTTCACCATGTCACACCAATGTTGTCAATCTGAACTCAGACCTTGCAAGGACCCACTAGAAAATCTGGCTTAATTTGTCATATCTTCAGCAGTGTAGGTCCCAACTTTCAAAAAAACAAGCAGAAGAAAAACCAGCCTTGCTGAAGACCACAGGGCAGGCTGGCTGCTCTTTCTTTCCTTCTTTTTCTGGCCATAAAATTCCAATTCCAGTTTTAGGCAGGGATGTTCTTCCTGGAGGTAACCTTTCTCTATGTGTCTTAATTTTCTGTGAAAAACAGTCAAGAGCTCTGCCCTCCTGTGAGTGATTCTTTGAGAGAGTTGGTATGACAAATAAAATCCATCCCAGACACTTCCTTCAAATCCATCCCAGACACTTCCTTCAAATTGCTTTGGGAAATATATGCGTGTTTCTCGATCACCTTTAACTAGGTTTACGTAAAAGGTCAGAGCAGCTGTGTCCTCCCTGGATCCAGAAGAGGAAAAGCCAAAATAGACAGCCGAGCAGCTGTCCTCAAGGTGGTTTTGACCTTATCAGATGTAGGCAATGCAGGAAAGCACGTTAAAAAAGTATTGCTGGTGCAATTAGGCAGATGCCCCTGAGACTGGGACCGTGGAAACTCCTGCACAGCCAGCATGGCCCCGTGACGTGGGCTGCAGCAGCGTCGCCTCTGAAAAGTGTCAAGCAACGGAGAGCAGTGGGGTATGTGCATAGATTACGGGTTTAATTATCATCTCCCAGCCCCCTGTTTGGAGCAGCCAGAGGGATACGCAATTATTACTCATGTTCAATGCAAGAACTTTCAGATTTTCTCTTTTTTAATCAGTCAAACCACTGGAGATGATTAGTGCTTTGCTGTCTCAAAAATACGGTTCTTGGCAGGAAAGTCCGTCCCGGGAGCCGGCTGCATCAGCTTGCTGCCTCCGGCGAGGGACGGCCACCTCCTCCTGGGCACGGCCACCAAGACCAGCTTCTCTGGGGCAGCAGGACGGGACCACCCTGTCCCCCATGGGAGGGCAGGGCTGGCCAAAGCCTCTTCCCGTTATTTTACTGTTGGCTCATGGCACCACAAAGGCCCTAATGAGCACGGCGTATGGAGGGGACACCCCAAGGGATTTATTTTCTCACAAACACCCAGAGCTCCTGGCCATGGCAGTAATTTATAAACCTCGTTACGCCATCAAAACAAATCGGCTGGATGCTTCAGAGCGCCGCAGCTTTTGTGCAACAGAGGCGTCTTTTGGGATATTAATGGCAAGAGCTCAAAGAGGAAAAAAGGGCCATAAAAATAATGATGTATAGTTTTATGGTAAGGAGAGACTTCCGAAGGGGAGAGGTGATGCTTGTGCACACCCAACGGCCGCGGAGACCTGACCCAGCCTTGGCCACCCGCTCAGGCTGGGGAAAGAACATTGAGCAATGACCAGTGGTTTGCAGAGCCTGGGGAGGTGCTGGGGGACAGGGCGGGGGAGCCCCCGCAGCTCCGTCCCAAAGCTGTGGCATTTCAGGAAAAGTGCCAAATAATTCCCAACCCCAAGTTTGGGCTCTTGTTAGCAAACTCCTCACTCCTGCTGCAAGACTACGCCAGGATCTGACCGCTTTCTGAGCAAAATGCAAAGTTCACTTAATGAGGCTTAATTAAAACACAGAGACTGGTGCTGTGTCCTGCAGCTGCAGGCACCTCAGCTTTGCCATTAGTACCAGAGAGTGCTGGCAATTAAAACAGCACTGGCAATTACTTGTTTACGGTTTTTGTTGGACTTGCTGGTGTTTTTCACTCTCTTCTGAAAAGGGATGCAGACCCTATGCACTCTTTGATCGAGCTGGAAACTGTGCCCGGCTCCGAGTTAGATTTGGAAGGTTATCAAAGACTTGGTGTACCCGAGACACAGCTGAGCTGCAGCGAGAGAGAAAATTACCTAATTTTAATGTAAAAACTAATACTACAACAGAAAAAAAATTAAGTATCCCATGCTTTGATATTTTCTAAACAAAGGAGTAGTCCCAGAGGTGAGCTCCCGCCCTGCTGGAGAGGAGGAAAAGCATATTGTGCAATTCTGAGATCTTCCAGTGCTGTTCTGTGCTCTGAGGTTATACCTTGTACATTTATTTATATGCCAGCGACTTAATTAGATGTTCTTTTGTCTCAAGTGGCAGCACGATGAATCAGCACTCTCCGTACGTGTGCAAGGTCTCTGCTCAGGACCGGCTCCCAGCAGCCCCATCGCTCCGAGAAGCTACGGCAAGGGAAGGAGGGGGCTGTGCTTGCCCCTCGCCCAGGACCCCGGCCCAAAGCCTCCAGTGCTGCATGTTCTCAATGTGCCTTTGGTAGCACCACCGCCAGCTGTTAAAAGCAAGGGCATCCCCATGCCATTAGCTGCCTCGCAGGCTGAAGAAACCCAAGCCCCGAGGTGTCCCTGGGGATGATGGGCTCACTCAGGGGCCGAGGGTGGGGGCACGAGCAGAGCTGGTCCTGCCTCTCCCTCCCCTCTCGTCTGGGGGGACTCACTGTAGATCAGCTGATGTTGCTACAACCTGTCAGGCAGAAGAGCCAGAGAAACCAGATGAAAAGTTTTCTTGAGATTAACCTTTTTTTGGAAGTTTTTTCTGCCTTTGCTTATCACCCCAGCAGAGCACGGTGTGCCCCATCCTGCCCCGAGCCGGGGGGATTTGCTCTCACCGTTCAGCACAAGCGAGGTGTCCTCTGAGAGAGCTGCAGAGAATCCGCTCTTTGCGGAGCTGAAGTCATTTGCCCGATACTCCATTAACAAACCCAGCTCAGCACCTGCAAACGCAGGTTTATGGGCTGTGGTGGGGCTATCGGCACCTTGCTCAATCCAAGCCAGCCCAGCTGGTCACAGCCACAAAGCCACCCTCAGGACCCGGACGAGATGGGGCTAGCGGACATGTGGGTTCTGAGAAGTGCTGACCTGCTTCAGGGCAGGGGTGGGTGCCCCATCTCCCCCAGGCAGGACCCCAAGGGTGGCCCGTCACCCAGCAAGAGCAGCCACGTCCCCGTGCGTGGGCACAGCCCTCAGCACGTGTCGGTGTGGCTGCTGCAAAGGGGTCCTGGCTTCTACGCTGATTTTTGTTGAACGGATTTTTTTCCAGCAGATGAACTGATCTCTTGCTGCTTTATAAGATCAGCCCACACGGTCATGTTCAAAGTGATGCAAGTCAGAATTACAAAGTTTTATGTGTTTCCCCCAGTATCTGGCTTCATTTTTCATCAATGTTTTCACATAACATTGCCAATATCATAGTATAAAGAGAACGCATGACTCCGTCAGCCAGATGTCTGCACTCCAGCACGTTCATTTGCAACCAACAACTCCTCCGGGCTCAGGAGAGGTGATGCCCACCCCATTCCTGTGCCAACAGCGCAGTGGGTGCCAAGCAAGAAGCAGGTGCCCAAGGTGTGGTGCAGGATACAGCGACTCTTCCCAGCTCTCTCTTGCTTTCGCTCGGGCAGGATTTTTCTCTAGCAGATGGGAGTGGGTTGCAGCATTATTTGATTGCCACCTATTTATGGCAGTCTCACAATATTCTGTTCCTCCAGGGCAAGAAGCCATTTGCAGGGGGTTGGACATGTGAGTGGGAAGCCGTTTTGAGTCGCTTTTCTTCAGCCCAGGGATTATGCAAGAGAAGGTGGGGTGTCCAGCCTGCCGCGCGTGGCTGGAGGTCTGTCCTGCAGAGATGGGTCTGTTAGGGGGGCAGGGAGGGCCGTGCCACCCCCCAGCAGCGTCTGGTGGGGCGCGTGTCCCACCAGAGGGGACAAACCGCCCGGCTGCCCCCAGCCCAGCCGCCGGCGCGGCATCGCTCGGCGCTTCATGGGACTTGCGGCCTGCTCCCGTCTCCTGGTCGGCCCCAGCTTGCTGCCAGCTCTGCTCCTCCCAGTGCAGCTGGGTTTAGGGCTTGGACAAAGCTTATTTGTATTTTTGGTGAGAAATTGTGATTTAGCAAGGACAAGCAAAGAGGAAAAGCCTGGTTAACCTTGCCTTGTAACGCTGCCTGCTGAATTTCCCCTCACAAACCAGCCTTCCTCAAGCGAACACCCCCATCACAAAGAGTTAAATGGCTCCCCGGGGCAAGAGCTCCTAAAATACTGAGCGAGCAGCCCACACTGCAGCGCGGGAGCGGATTCAGGAGGAACGGGGCTTCCCAGGCCTTCGCACGGCTCCGGATGTCCCCCGCAGCCCCAGCCCAGGCGCTGAGCCCCGCTGCCGGCACGGCAGCTCCAGCCGTGCCCGGGGGCGGTTGGGGGGATTCGGCAGGGACTCGCCGCGTCGCAGCCGCGACGCCCCGGGAGCTGGTGTCAGAGCAAACTTCTCCCTCTACCCGGGGTTGCTGGCGTTATTGCTTCCGTGGCAGAGGCAATATGATTTATTGATGCTTTTTTTATTTCCCCGTGGTTCATCCAGTGCTGTATGTGTAGGGAAGATAAACGGTCTCGTTGTTGCCCTGATCTCTAATCATGTCACATTTTCAGCTGCTCTGCGGTGACGGTGACATGTTGTCGTTTTGGTCGGCTCTGATGCAAAGATAAAAACAAAAAGAGCGGAAAGAGGAAGGAGAGCAAATGCAAGTGTGATGCTAACTCCAAAATAACATTGTCCTGGCCTTTCCTCGAAGACCAACATGTACATACGTGACTCTGCTCGGGTCTGCGGTGTCCCGGGAGGCGACGCGATGGCAGCGTGTGATGTTATCTGCATCCACCCCGGGAGGTCCTGAGCGAGGGCAGCACAGGCTTATGAAGGCTCTGGGCATCTTATTTCAGTCTGCAGAAGAAAAATGGTGTTTTTTAATCCCTCCGCATAGCAAGGCAACACACAGAAAGCAGGGAAAAAACCGCTGAAAACCAGCCATCCACCTTGAGGCTAGAAGGGCGCTTACGGAGAGGCTTTTTATCTGCTCCAGCGATGATTTCCCACATTTATACGCACGCTAACGGCACGCTGCCGTAACGCCTCTGATGTCTCTCAGCCCCGGCAGGATTTTCCCTTCAGGCAGCAGCATCTCCTTCCTTGGGCTGGGGTGCTCTGGGGTGCGGTGAGGGGTGCGAGACTATCACAGCCTCGATGTGCAGGGGCTCGGGCTCAGCACCGCTGCAGGCTGCGAGCCGCTGCTTACAGGGCCTCTTCGCTACCTGCCTACAAGATGGCATTAGATATGTAGGGCAAAAGCTCCACAGGAAACATTTGAGGGGTTTTATGCTATCATTAAGCGAGGGAATAATAGGACCAGATGCTCTGAAAGAGGTTGCTGGATTCATCAGCGAACGACAGAGAAGCCGTAATGATTAAACATATTAGATAGTGAAAGACAACAGAGGATTAATTTCAGCACTTTAATTAGAGTACCTCTAATCTTTCCCTTCATCACTATTTTCCTTCTCTTTCCTTCCCTAGTTTGTCCACATGTGCTTCCAGAGAGCATCCTTCAGGGAAGAGGGAGGTGTGAGATATGCCAATGTTTATTTTAACAACTCCTTTTTTAGGGCTCTGCTGTGAACACGCTCCTCCTGTTGAACAGGCTTGTTGCTATGGGATAAAGCATTCCTAGTTCCTCGGATTTGTACTTCTCCCCTCTGCTTACAACGCAACTCTTCTTCCTTGCTTAAGGACACCCTTGGGTGCACTCCCCAGGCACCGGTGGCCTGGCTGGGCGGACCCACGGGGTGTCCCTACCCTGCCCCTCCATTCCTTTCATTAGTGCTTCCAGGGAGTTAATTAGCTGCCACCAGTTTTACGCCCTCATGGACTTTCACCTGGAACTGGACTGACACCAAAAGCAACTGAAACCGAGGGGTGCCCGGGCTCCGGCAGCGTCTGCAGGGCCCAGGGACTCCTGCAAGGGTCGGGGCGGCTTTTGACGTAGCAGAGTACTTATGGTACTGATTTGACAGACGGGAATTACAATATTAATACCGCATTTAATATTTAAAATGCAAAACGTATCGGAGCAGCACTGTGTACTACCAGGTCTGGTAGCCTGTTTCCAGCAGCAGCATTCAGCAGAGAGCATTACAGCTCCTAATACAGTCCATTAGATAGCATCACCCCCAGGACAAATTTCTTCCTGACCCTTAGCTGACAACCATCGTGCGCCCTGGTGCATGAGAGCTGATTGCCCTTCCGCAGGTTTTATCCCATCTGGTTTAACTGCAGAGCCTATTTTTATGCCGAAGGCTGGAACATTTTACAGTTCTTTATCCCAGCTTTGTGCGTGCCCGGGGCGGCAGGGCCGGGGTTCCTCGCCCTGGCTCCCAGTCGGGGACGGGCAGCACCACGCTCGTCGCTGCCGTAACATGAGCATCTGGCAGTCGCAGAGCAGCGTCTATTCGCTCGCATTACGATAACACAGAAACGGTGGCTGGTAATTAAAAGTCTGACAGTTTTTCCTGTGCAAAACACTGGTTAGCTGAGGTTTTTTTGAAAGTAAGTGTTATGGCTAAAATCTGGGCACAGAGCCCTGATCGCTTACCACAGCTTACCCTCCTCTGTCTTTACTGCAGCAGCTGCGCTGCAAGCACCTGCACTTGAGCCGTGCGTGTGTCGGTAACGTGTTAGGCACGTCGGGATGCTCGGCAGAAATTCGGGATCTCCTCCTGCAGAACACCCCGTGTTTCCAGAGGCTGGTTTCCTCCCCAGGGACGAGCTGGGCTTTGAACCTAAAATCCGCAGAGGAAAGCCAGCGCCCAGCCCTGCGTCCAGCAAGGAGACAGTCGCTCAGACCTGGCATCATCATCATCATCATCGCTGCTGTCACCGCAGCTGTAGCAGAGGATTGCAGTCCTGTTTTGCTCCATTCGTTCACAAGTCCTGACTGCCTCTGGCCACCGCTGCATCACTGATTTGGGCTGATTCTTCCTGTGGTTGCGGGGGAAATGATAAGACAGAGGAAATGTGGAAGTTTGGAAACATTTCTCAGCTCCTGTCTAAGCTCTTCAATGGGCTGTGCAGCCCGAGCGTTAGCCGCTGAAGGCTGCCAGCTCCTGAGCGGTGCTTGCAGGAGGAAATCTTGCTTGAGAGCACAAGTATCTGTGCTCAAAGACAGTGGGCCTAACCTAACACCTTTTCTTCATGCGAGCTCCGCCGGGATTGCAGGACTGACCCAAGTCTCATTTCTCAAAGTGCTGTCTGAACCCCGGCTCCCAGAGCCACCCCGTGTCCCCCGGACGGTCCCTCTCACCGTGGCCCTCCAGAAAGCCAGATCTGTCCCTTCGTCCTTCCACCTGCCAGTCAGGGAAAGCAAAGCCAAGCGCGTGGTGCCACCAGTGTGTTTTCCCCGGACCTTGCTCCTGCAGCTGAGCACCGCTGCCTGCCCGGTGCCCACGGCCAGGATCACCGGCAAATTCGTACTCAGCCGCTAATTTAAAATCCCAGCACAGCGGTTGAGACTCGCCTTTGCGGCTTCCCATTGCAGAATTGCAATAAAACTTTAATTGAATGCCTCCTTCAAAAGGGGAGCTCCCTGAGTTAATGTCAGCCCCTCTGAGTGACCCTTCGCAGCCACAGTATGTCTATTTTATTATGGCACGCCATGGCCAATTTGATGAGAAAAGGAGACTGCTCGGGCCACAGAGAGGAAGCGCTTTAACGTTCATTCGGAGTGACAGTGCCCTAGCGCAATATGGCTGGTAAATGCTAAATTGCCACAGATGGCAGATTTATGTTTCCTTCCCCCAAGGTCCGTTGACTGCATTGCTGGGGGCTCGCTATGTGTATTTGAGGAAGGACCCACATTGCTGCTGCAGGTGGTAGACACCTTTTTTTGGTAGCTGGGTGCTCAGGAAGTGCAAAAATGGGAAAGTATGCACAGAAGGGCATGAAAAAATGATCCTGAAAGTGATGAGGGCTTTAAAAGCCGGATCAAAAAGCCAGAGAGAAGGCAAGGAAGAGCTCAGCCCTCGTCCGTCGAGGGGGAGGTGATTCACTGCAAAGCAGCCCCACAGCTCGGGTGATGCTGAGGGCCAGGAGGGAAGTAGCAGCCTATGGACAAACGCAGTAGCACAGCGGCTGGGGATGGCCCTGAGCCCCTGCCTGGGTGTCAGCCGGTGGTCTGGGATGCTGCGCTCTGTCCCAGACCAAAGCTGTTTCTCAGGGTCATTTCTATCTCCTCTTGGAGGACAACAAAGCCACGAAGCCGCCGGTGCCCAGAGTGGCCATGGCTGCCTGCGCAGTGAATTCCTTATGTAATCATCCCTTTGTATTCCTCCTTTTATTCTTTTTTTTTTGTTTTATTTGACAGATTTGCTTAAAAAACAGCATGGGAATACAAATGACATGTTCAATACAGATCAGCTCATGGTGTTACAACATCCCAAAGAACATAAGTACCATATTATCACAAGTCCTGGGCACAGGCTGAGAACAAAAGCCCAGCGCACGTCGCTTCGGCACGGTGCTGTTTGTCATGGCTTGCACAGATCCCTCCTTACAGCACACCAAAGCCGCTTCCCTCGGTCGGCTCCCCTCGGTGGTACGTGCCCTCCTATGACGATTATACAACAGACTCGTAATGGCCGTGAACTTATTCAGCCTGGCAGACCTGGGCACTGCTCTACAGGAGGAAGAAGCTGTTCGGGGTTAGTTAAAGCTCCGTGGGCTGGTGCCTGTCCTGCTGCAGACAAGCTGCATCCCTCCTTTACGCTTGTGGGATGTGATGTGGTATGATGATGGCCATCCCTTCCAAATGGCTTGGGAACCGTTTTTGAGAGGTTGTAAGCAAGCCACTTAATCCCTCTCCAGGTCAGCAGAGCCATTGCTGCTCCCCTTGCTTCGTTGGGGCTCTGAGGAGTTTAGGAAGAGTTCAGCCCCGGGCTTGTCAGTCGGCCACCCACCTCCCCAGTTTTTTGGCCACTGCAGTTGATCAGGCCATAGACTCATCCGAGGAAGCCAGGCAAAGTCTGTGCGACTCCGTGCTTCGTAGGAGAGACCCATTTTTCTTCTGTGTTAGTATCCGGTAGCTGCACTCCTCCAGCTAACAGCTTGCACAATGCGGTGAATATAAGCCATGCCCATCTGGCTTTTATTTATACATGATGGGCCTGATCCTGCAATGTGCTGTTGGGAGGAGCTGAGCCTTGGTAAATCCTTCCCCCCACACTCCGCAAAAATGGAGGGTCTTGGCACCTAGTAGGAACATATCCAGGGTAAATTAATACAAAAAGAGATGCGTACATTTGTTTTTACAGTGCTGTAAAAGCAGAGTAGTTAGGAAATCAGCCTATAATTGCCCTCTTAATGATTCTTACTCTTCTGCACTTCTTCAAAGAGAGTCATCTCTATTGTATCAGGTATAAAAAGAGCAGCTTCATTGACACGGTTTATGACTTTATTAAAACCAAGGATTTTATATTAATAACTATCAGCTCCTCAGCTATATTTCCCCAGTGAAGAAAATGTGTATATTGGTGTAGGTCCAAGGCAATTTGTAAACACAAAGTATTAAAAGGCTCAACAATTCTAAAAAGTTTTAATTGGAAACTCAACAAATTGCTTTGCAACGTCTTAATGTTTCAATATGGAGTTCTCAGATAATGAGGAGCTAATTAAGGGGCCAGGATTCATTTTTGTATGATAACTGTCTCCATATGGGCTCTGCATTTGGTGCTTGCAGAACTAATGAAGGTCAGAGCAAAGGAGGAAAGGGAAATTTCTAGCTCTCGGTGTTGTGATGATGCTAAGCAACAGCCAGTATTTCTGCCTGGGTTTTAGGCCAGGTGCTGAGCGAGCTCCATTTAATTCAACGGGACAGTCTGTGTAAGCACTGTCGCAGCTCCAAGCTGCATTTCACAGCCCGCTGCTGCTCCCCGTGGGCTTTGCCACCGGTGGGGCGAGGATGTGCGTCGGCTCCCGTGTCAGCCCCGAAAGCCAGGCTCTCCCCTGCACACAAAACCAGCTACAGGCGTTGCTGGACGTGGCCTGGCGAACGGCAGAGTACGGCGGTGACGGGCGCAGGGAGCCGCTTTGCCTGGGCGCACAGCCGCGCTGCGGCAGGCACGCCGCTGCATCCGGCTCCTGCGGTGCCAAAAGTCGGCAGGAATCCTCTGGGGTGGGCTCCAGGGAAGGGGCTTGCCTCGGAGCGAAGCACAGAAAAGGACCGTGGCTCGGTGAGCTGCCGGGAGGAAAGCAAACCCCATGAGATACCCCGTTCATCCCAAGGCAGGTACGAACCAGCACCGGTGCAGCTGAGTCGAAGGACGGAGGACGGCAGTGCTGTGGCACGCAAAGTTAAACCTGCCGGGTTACTCGCTCAGCTATGGAGCTGGGGCTCGGCACGGCTGACGCGGCTGGGAGCCGAACCTGGGTTCTGCATCCAGCCAAAACGCTCACAAACACCTAGTAGAGTGCTTTTGAATTAATCCCTTGTGAAATATTAACGACACATAAACACAGATAGAGAAGTATGGTCAGATGTTTCTCTGAGGTAACTCGCTGACTCCCATGACTAAATTTGGACCAGCAAGCCTCGTGCACCAAATAATTAAGTCATAGGCTATAGAAAGCAATCCTCTGGGACGTGCTAGTTTTTGAATGGCTCATCCACTTGAAAAGTAATACATACCATTAAGTATATGACCATATGGCATCCATTTATAGAATATTGCACTACAGGCAAATGGGACAAAGGTACACCCCTTCAAGCACTTTTCTCATCTCATTAACTTTGGGTACATGTTACAGAAAAGCTTCTCTGTCTTTGTTGTGTTCAAGGACATTTTCTGCTGTTGAGTCTTGTATTAAACGAATTGCACTAGGAAAATTAGAATCTAAATGTAGCTGTGCCCTAAAGCAAATGCATTATTTTGCCTTTCTGTAATTCAATTTATTTTTGCAGATCAATGTTTTGAAGCAAACATGTTCTTTTGTCCTCAAATCTTGCCTAATGACAAAGACGACTGTGGGTAATTTGGCGCATGGCAGTGCGACGGCGTGGCAGCGTGCCTGGCTGGGGCGCCGGCAGATTCGGGTGGTGCCCTGCCGTGTGCTCTGGTCTACCTGAAACATCTCCCCAAAACTGGACACATTGGCTGGGACAACCTCAGGGCACACTTGCAGAGGTCTTGGAGAGGAACCGTCCGGTGCTCGGGGCGATCCGCACGGTGCTGCGGTGTGCGGGCGGGTGGGACGCAGAGTATGCAAAGCCCAGACGCTGGGACAATAATCTGCACTGAAAAGCAATTGGGCGTGTGGTAGAGCTGACGACAGTCATGATTCAAAGCTACGGCAAGACTGTGCAAGAGAAACGTCGCGATGCACCCGAGGAGCTGTGCAGCGAGCAGGTTCAGGCTGCTGCAAAAGCCTGGCCCCTGCGGTAGGCATCGGTGTCTGTCCCACTGATCGCAGCGGTCGCTGGATCCAGCTCTAAATCTCATAAAACCAGCGTGCTCCCCTTAAGTGAGTTTGCACTGAAGAAGTGCACTAATTAAATAGAAATGACTGCAGGTGCCTTACAGGGTTTTGGCTTAACAGATTTCTCTTGTGCATTGAAGATCAATACCGCTGCCAATTACACCGTGGGTCTCTAGCCCCCTTTTTGTAGCTTCTTGGAGGGAAAACCACTGCTATACATCGAAGATCTCCACAAACCTGGCAGTCCAGAGCCTTGGAAATACGGTGCGTAGCACAGAGAGGAGTCCTCAGTCAGAGGAGCAGCGCTGACACAGGGCTCTATCTACCTCAGACCCGCGTGACTGGCTCAAACACCGACATGTGGAGGATGGTTCGTCGCTTGTGGTTTAACCCAACTCTGGGAAACACACTACACCATTTTTTTCTTTCCCCTCTCCTGCTGCTGAAGAGCCCAGCAGGGACCTTCCGCTAAGGTCGAGAGGTTGAAATCGGTACGTGCAATTTGCAGCAGTCACCGAGTGCTTATATTCAATTTCCTGACCTCGGTGATCCGCGCTGCTTCCGAGGGCTCTAACGCCGAGCTCGAGGGCTGAGCCTCGGCGGCGGCAGAGCGAAGCTGCTGGTGGTGCTGGGTTCCCGGTAAAATGAGCCCTGCCACGGGGAGAGCATACGGTGGAATTATCTAAGGGGAGAGCAGGGAAACGCAGGATTTATTAAAGGCGGTTGAGAAGGGCATGTCAACGTCCGGTGCCTTAAGCTTCAAACTATCAGGAGCTTTAGGAGCGTTCCGCTGGAGAAGTGCCTCGGATCATTTCACGGCGTGCGCTGCTTTGGCAAAAACAAGGGGAGAGATTCTGTCGAGCGTTCAGGCCGCGACGCTGCTCGTTATAACAAGCATCGCAGTGCTGGCTGCGTTAGATGGAAGGGGATTTCTACCGGCGTAAGACTACAGCAAATTCAGGATGAGGAGCGCGCTAAGCATCCGAGAGGGAAAATGATCCAACTGCACCGGGCAGTCTGAGGCACCGTGGCTCCAACTCTATCGAACGCGACGGACTCAATTTTCTCCCGCTGTAGCGCCGATATCAAACGCCGTCACCCCCCGGCCCCGCTCCGCCGTCCGCCCCGGGACGGAAGGGCGGCTGCCGCAGCGCCGCAGGCAGCCGGAGCCCCTGCCCGCGGTGGCAGGCAGCGACGCAGCCTCAGCGCAGCCGCCGTCGCTGCCCGTCGCAGCGGAGAGCAGCCGTAGGAGCAGGGGCAGGATTTTATCTCCTCGAAGCAGTATCTGCTCCGAACGCAAACGGGAAGGTGATCCCGCTGCCCGAGCCCCTGTGGAGCGCAGAGCCAAACCCTCCAGCTTCTCAGCCTCTGGCTCCTTGCGGCAGCTACCCACCAGGTACCACTCGATTCAAGAAGTAAGGAAAGTCGGGATGGTTGCTCAGCAATTACCCAAAACCCCTGCAATAATTCCTGTTACCCCTCCCCTACACTTGTCCACTCGTACAGAGAAGACAACGAACAAAGCAGGGAAGTCTCCTAATATTTTTATTGTTCCTTAGATAACTGTGGATAGTACAAAGTTTTCCTCTTAAAAAAAAAATTAATTACCTTCACACTTCCATAAACAGGACTTCCCATGGGAATCTGATGCCACAGAATTTCCACAGAAGCAAGTTCCAACCACCATAATGCTATGTAGATAGTATAACAGTAAGAGAATATTCTTGTAATTATCAACATGAAATTGGTTATCTGTGTATAAGGGTGAACACTGATCTTTTTTTTTCTTTTTAGAAACAAAACCATCATTTATTAATCCAAACTACATCATTGCATTTACAACATTCATTGCATAAACTGGACATACAAAGTTTTGCCACCTCTGGTAAATAACAGACATACATTATACAATATATTTGCTGAATACATAAGTTCAAACAATATGGGTACAACAACTTGTTCATAATACATACTTAAACCATCATGTTTAATAGTTACTAAGACACAGATCCATGAGCTACTTCGGGTCTCAGCACAGTTAATCTAAGTGACAAGAACACAGTTGAGAGACAGTAGCTGCAATGGAAGGCGAAGAAAACTAACCTGCGATAGGTCTTGTTCAGACAGCGAGAGCTCCTCACGGGGCAGCTTTTTCTGCTTAGAAATACAAATCACACATCCATCATAGCTGACCGCGATGCCGGGAAAATGTCCATGCAACCCACACACAGAGGAGAGCGAGTCTCCCACGGATAAACTTTCAACAGTCATTGCCTTACTTCTTCAGTATGTACTGTACGCTTGCTATCAGAACAGAAACAAAACAAAACCCAAAACTTAAGTGGTTCTTTAAGTGCAGTTCCAGCTGCAAGTACATGGTTATTCGTGAGTCTATAACACAGGGCCAGACTTCTAGAAATGCAGAGGTAATGATGATCTGTCAGGTTTATGCTGAATTATCCTCCATGATGTTGGTCTTAATTTTGGCAGCTGTTTATATATTTACTTATTTAAAATGTGTTTCCTTGATACTAGTATTTTTTTTCCAAAACTCGTTTCTCCCTTTTTTCCTTTTTTATTTTTTCTAAATCAGTTTCTACACAAGGATGGACTACAACTCGTCAGACCTGATGACGTGGAAGAGGGTGACATTGTAAAGTATTTGGTGCCCGTTGTTCCAGGCATAGAGGGCCCGATCCTTGGGGTTGTAGTCCAACATGGAAATGTGCGAGTACTTGTTTTGGAAGGGGATGTCGATGTACTCGTAGGTGGAGGCATTGGTCTGGTAGGCATAGTGCACCTTGGTACCTCCCGAGTAGCCGTTGGTGACATAGAGCGTGCCACAGATGATGAAGGCCTCCCCGGCGCTGCGTTTCGGGTAGCTGGTGTTCCAGGTCTGGAGGCTCTGCAGGGTGTTGGGGTCCAACTTGCTGATGACGATGTTGCCTGCGTTCTGGTTGGTGGCGTAGACGGCCCACAGCCCGTTCTCATCCACCATGAGGTCAATGTCCGAGTGGCCACCCCAGGCATAGTGGTACATGTTGTTGTAGCCGGCATAATCCAGGCTGCGAGTCTTGAGAATGGTCTCTGTTTTCAAGTCAAACCTGATAATTATGTGGCTTTGGTATTTATTGAAATAGATAGAGCCATTGTAGACCACTTGACCGGTGCCCGACCATGGGTGAGGGAGACGGTGAGAGGTAAAATTGTCAGTATTCATGAAATCTGCCATGGATTTATATTCACGGACGAAGCGGTTGTTGTGGTAGCTGTCCATGTACCAGACCTGGGTGAGCAACAGAAACACATGGGGTTAGAAAACAGCAGAGACCCGGCTGAGCCCTTTGCACATCACCCTAGAAACGGAGCTGGGAGGGAAGTCCAGAGCAAGGAATCCAACCTGTTGGAAAACGATGTGTCCGATGCCTGCCACCTACGCCCAGAAATAAACTCAATTTTTGGAACCCCAAATCAGCCAAGAAATCAACTGAACAGCGGAGCTTTCCTTGGGGGGTAACCTGGTATCTCCCTAGGAACCTGGGAGCTTAAGCTGTGTGATGGACACCATCCTTCCAGAGGGCCATTAACACCTTTTCTCTGGCTAAACCCAGCATATTATGTTGATGCCGCTTTTGCTTCCCGTAAGCCCCGTGGTGGTAGCACTCAGTAAATGATACCAGCTGCTGGGCAGAACTCCGTTAATTTGGCATGCAGAAGCGATGGATGCAATCGCTCATTGTCAAGGAAATTCAGGCAAAGTCCATATTGGTTTAAAAATCATGCACTTCTGCATCAAAAGCTGAAACCAAGGCTGCTAAAATATGAGAGACAAAGACATCAAAATCTCGCTGTTGGTAGATGGGGGAGAGATTTTAGATCATCATTTAAGTGCCAGTTCACTAGGGACACTGTCTAGACTCCTTAAAAGACAAATATTTTGTCATATGAAACCAATTCTGAGGCATATGACAAAGCTGTGCAGTTAATATCAAGAAGAAATATCCAGCCAGCGAGTGACATTCTCTGTGCAGTTCCTGCCTAAAAATAAGATAGCTGCTCTCTGTAGAAACTGTTTGTGAAGGAGAAAAGGTAAATTAAATAGCAAGAGGGAAGCCTTTAAGGATGCAGATTTGGGTAATGTGGTAGCGCACACTTCTTTTGCAAGCCCCTTGTAAAATCTGGGGTATCACCTCTGCAATGTGGCTGTCTCCAGGGTCCCTCAGAAGAGCAGACAAACATTTACACACGGTGTGTGCATGTAAACTGCTTTTGGCTGCTGTACTTGAAAGGCCAGGTGGGGTCTGCAAAAACTTTGTAGGGAACTTCAGCCCTCCGTCGTCACCCCCCCGGAAACACTGCCGAGGTGGGGAATGAAGCTGCAGCAAGTGGCTCTGACCTTCACACCTCCGCCGTGGGCTTGAGGATGGCTGCAAAAGCACCGGAGAAAAACCACGCATGTCCCTGAGCCCACGGCGGAGGGGTGCTTGCAGCCTGGGAGGGCTTCTGCTGTCAGACTCGGCACCGGAGAGCGTTCCTCACGTAACGAAATGCCTGCGTTCAACAAAACCAGCTCGGGAAATTAAAAAAAAAAAGCCAAGACAGAAAACTGATTGTCTCTCTGCTGCTCCCATTTCATTATTTGGTATTAAAAAAAATCACGCGTGCCAATGCATTGTGCTCAGTTTTTAGAGAGACAAAGAGAAGCCCAGAAGAGCAGAACCCCTTGCTGGGGCTGCAAGGTGGCAGGACCCGATGGCGTTTCACGCTTTGGAGAAGCAGAGATCGATGGATAGCAACGTCTCATCGCACCGGCTGGCTTTGAGCAACCTCCTCCTGCCAATACACATCAATCCCAGTGCTCAGCATCCACCTGCCGCCTCGCTGCCGGGCCGCGCCGGCGAGACTCGCAACCTCCCCCAGTTGTGTTCAATGATTTCTTGACACAAACAAATGACCATGCGAACCACCGAACACCTCCCGGGGCTTGGCGACATTAAGATGGATGTGGGGAACTGCCCATCTCTCCCCATCACCAGCTTCCCACTCTGCCAGGTAGCCAATGAAGTTCACTTAATTGTGTGTTTCTAATAAAATTCCCAGTAGATTTATAGATTATATACACATACACGCTTGCGAAGCTTGAGGTACAGTCCAGAGTAAACTGCTTGTCTAATCTCGCAGCAAAAATGCACTGCAGAAAAAAGCACGGCTAAAAAAATATTTAAAAATAGTGGTTTGAGACAAAACTCTCTGAAGACACAGGAAGATATTTAGCATTTGATCAACCAGCTCCAGCTGCAACAGGCCTGACCCTCCCTTCACAGACGTATAAATCACATTAGTGCTGAGGGATGCAGCAAACAGAGCCTGAAGGGGACAAGTCTGTCCCCTCTCTTGAGCAAACAAGATGTGATGTGGGCAGAGCTTTCCCATCCCGCTTCATAATTAGGATCATATTGGGGCTATAGGTGAAATTTTGTTTAATAACTGTAAAATATGGAGGTGTCACACTGGGGAACCAGCGCCAACCAGCTGGCTGCTGGAGGGAAAGAGCCCGACATCGCAAGTCATTGCTGCACATCCACGGGCAAATGGAGCCACCCCCAGGGACGGCTTCTCCAGAGCATCCCTCCTCCTCCCTTAGCTACAGAAAGGCGATCATGGGGCAGAGCCCTCAAAATAGCTGCCCCGATACAGCCCTTACTGGTGCCTTCATCCGTTGATGAAGGCTGCTGCACGCAGGAGGGAACTACCACGCAGCCAAGCTCTGTGGTTTTTGTTTTGTTTTGCTGCCTGCAAATCCGCAGCAAACACTCGAGATTTTTTCCATTCCATCAGTCATGAGAAGCCTGGATTGATTTTCAGCCCATTATTGGCCTCCTACCTCCTTGGGATCAAAATTGAATGGTCTGAATGGAAAAAAAGGAAGACAAAAACAAAGCAAAACAAATCTCTCTCTGGCTGCAGTCACTTAATTCCTCACAACAATGAAGGTGCAGGATGGAGGACAAATGCAGTCAGATGACAGTGTTGGAGGCACTGGCAGCAGAAGGGCGGCAGGGACCAGGACCATGGGTCGGCCCCAGCTCCCTCCTGCCTGCCAAACCCAGATGAAAAACCCAGTATTTGATTTCCGCCCCCCCCGCAGGGGGCACAGACCTCGTGGTGACCCTTCCGAGACCATGCACGCTCAGCACTGCAGTGCGCTTCACCTGCCCTGGGAAGGGACCGCTGTGCGGGGCTGCTCAGCCCCCTCCTCATCGTCCCTCCCTGCGGGATCCGCAGCCCCCTCCCGCTGCAGAGGAGGCCAGCAGAGCCCTGTGAGATGAATTAGGACCTTCCCCGGGCTTCACGGGGCACAGCCTGGGCTTCAGCCCTTGGATGTAATGAGTTTTCAATGACCCCAGCTGCGCTGGTGGAGGTGGGAACACAGGGGCGAAGCTGCCGCGGTCTTACCTTGTTCTCTCCCTCGGGAGCGAGAGGGTCCGTCATCCACGATCCGAACCTGGACCCCGAGGTCTTAATTGTGATTGGGTCACTTATTCCCGTCAGCTTGCCACAAGCTGAAAGAGAGTGCAAGGCTGGTGAGCAGCACGTCAGACCACCGCCACGGCCCGTTCGGCGGTGGGTGTCTGCCAGCCAGCGCCGAACCCCCGATGAGGGGCACCAGCGCCGGCCACCACCCACACCGCTCTGCCCACCGCTCTCCCCCGCTGATGGGCAGCTCTGGTTTTATTTAATTAGAGGTAATTAGGCTGAGAACAACTGTCGGATGCTTTTGTTTGTTTCATGCCTCTTAATAACAATTGTCCTTATCACACTGCCCCAAGAAAACAAGCTTTCCTGAACCAGCCACGCTGCTAACGTCACAGAACAGAAAATGAGGAGAGTTAGCCGGGGTCAAGCAGCCAGGTGGAGAAATTAGCTGAATAGCTCTGCTCAGTTCTGCTCTAATCGAGTGGGTGCAGCCGAGATAAAAAGACAGAGGTATCTATTCCAGCCCTGCTGGAAACATGTACTTGTTACAGGTTATGCAAAGGAGAAGAAAAAAAAAGGTGGGAAATTATTTGCAATATAAATCTCTTCCCTGCAAAAACTATTTACCAGCTTCTACCAGCCACCTTGTCTGTTGCCCATCATGTCTGCACACTCAGGAGACAGTAATGAATTCCCCAGCCTCCTCCTGTCTCCTCCACCCGCCGGGGCTTCGCCAGCGCCAGGAGAGGAGCCCAAACACAGCAGGATGGAAGGCAGGAGGTGGGAGGGTCCCTCGGGTGCTGCCCCAGGAATCCTGCTCAGACTCAGCATCACCGCAACAGCGATGTGCACCCATGCGGCGCTACACACCAGGTTTTGAAACATATTTAGGTGCTCCACACCGTTGATTTCAGGCCATTGAATTCACCGGGCATGTCAGCACACGTGCAAGCCCAGCTAAGTGCCTGGCTGTGCTTTTAAGCCCTGAACAGGAGGTGAAGCAGTGTCGACTCTCTCCCCAACTCACTGCGCCGGCTGCTTGTTCCTCTTCCGTGGTTCTGTCCCCTGACACTGAACTCAGCACCCCTCCAGGGATGCCCGGGAATAGGTGCCTGCAACCTCAGTGACTACAACCTCAGTGCCGAAGGCGCAGCCACACGCCGAGTTCCCACTTCCAACGATACCCCCGAGTTTCAGCAAAGCTGCCGTTCGGTCTCCTGCAACCCCAGCATTTCAGCACCTGTGTACTCAGGAACAAGAGGGGAGGAGGTGAAGATGTGGCGGGGGTGCGGGGGGCTGGTGCTGGATGCTCTGTCGCTACGGGAGCACTCACTTAAAACCCGGACACGTTCAGCGCAGAGCCGGTGCTGCAGCAGCATCTCCTGAGCCGGGCAAGCCGAGGTCAGCGGCACCAGCGGGACAGCCGCAACCTGAAGTTCAGAAGGTGTTTCCTGACGTCTCCTTTTTGACGTGGGTTTGCAGGCTGAGCTGCAGCTGCACTGAGGGCACCCGGGGCCGAGGCCACCGGTGGGAGCCCGTGGAGGTGCTGCTGAAAGATGTGTGGAGCTCTGCCAGCTCAGGACAAGGCCCTTCTGCTCAAAATTGCCAAGTAGAATCACAGAACGGTTTGGGTTGGAAGGGCCCTTTAAAGGCCATCTAGTCCAACCCCCTGCAGTGCGCAGGGACATCTTCAACTAGAGCAGGTTGCTCAGAGCCCTGTCCAACCTGACCTTGAACGTCTCCGGTACGCGCACTCTGCAACACCTCCTCGCTGCCTGTTCTCACGGGCCACAGCCACCGACCTCAGCTCTGCGCTGCGGGCAAAGGGGTCACCTTAGCCTGGGCATAAACCAGATGAAGACGTTCTTGATATGCACCAGCACGACATGGCCAAAGGGACCATCAGTCTTCCCACAGCATTCAGACAGCAGGCAGACAGAGACCCCACCGAGAAGCAGAGAGCTTTCCTGGCCTCGCTGAGACATGACGTATGGGAATTTGTCCTCTTGCCTGCCTGATGCATTCCAAGCCTCTCAGCACGGGAGGAGAGCGAGGTATTGACAAAGGGATGTAACGGGTTAAAATGACAGATGCTTAATGTCTTGCAAATTCCCCTTGCAGAGGACCAGCCTTCCTCTAATCACAGATCTGCTCAACGCTACCTTCCATTATCACAGCCCTATATTGCTGTCACTTTATCTCTTTCCTTCCATTTCCCTGGAGAGAAAGCCCATTGCTTAAAAAAAAAAAAGTAAAGAAAAAGCAGCAGCAGCTGATAAGGGTAAACCAGTGTTGTTTGCAAGTAGTGAGGCTACATCTCATACAGGTTTAGCTGGAGGCACATTCACAACAGCTCTTCAGCAATGCAAGAGGGTTGCTCTTACACAGGGCGAGGGGTTTTCTTCCTTGGCGTAAGGAAGGGAAGGCTGATGCTAGCGGGAAGGCTTCAGACGGATCCTGGAACCAAGCGCTTTAAAGCCCCTCGTTAGCTACATTGCTGCAGCTCTCCTGGGCTTACCACCCAGGGATGGACAACCACAGCCTCTGTGTTCCTCATTCACCGTCCGTTCCTGCCGAGATGCACACCACACTCCTAACACCGTCGGCTTTTTTCCCCCCTTCTATGGGACAAGCAATCATTAAAAGCAGGAGGATTATTTTACTGGGGGCAGAGGGGACTCTGCCTTCTACTGCTTCCCTTGGACATGTTGCAGCTTGAATCAGAGCAGCAGCTCACGAGACAAGATTCCCGCATCTCCCCGTGCTCCAGCACAAAGCAGCAGCTTGCGCAGCCTTGAAGCACCCACCAGCAGCGCTTGCCGGTCTCAGCAGTGCTCTCCTCTGCGGATGAAGAGCAGAGCTGGGCGAGAGCCCGAGCCACCCAGCATCCAAGTCCTTCCTCTGCCAGACTCTGCTGACTCGCACAGGGGACTTTTTAAGCCCTGGCTGTGATTGCCCTAAAGCTGCTGCCCTGAGCAAAGCCCTCCTGCCCCGAGCAGCCCAGCACCCACGGGTGCTGAGCTTTTCGCAGCAAACCTGCTCTGCCGTTGGGACGGCAGGAGCATGGGATGCTACAGGCATTTCAAGTCACTCAGATGAATGCACACCGGGAAAGCATGGCCTGGTGCTCATCCACGAGTCCGCGACACGGGGGAAGCCTGTGAGCAGCAGCTTTCGGGGCATGCACAGAGGATCTGTTTTCACTCCGGTTTCCCCAGCACTGCTCAGGTCCCTGGACCTGTGGCCCACGTGTGTGTCCCCGTTCCTGGAAAACAGCACAAATCAGCCTCTTCCCGAGTGACCCTCCAGGCTGACCCAGCCAGCTGCCTCCGACCTGCTCCCTGCAGCTCAGGGGGGCAGCGACAAAACACCACCTCCAGGCACACAGCCCCTTCCTCTAGCTGCGCGAGGAATTTTCCATCAGGAGAAGACACGCTTTCCTCCAGCCAGCTAAAACGAGCGCTACCATCCTCCCCGGTTACCAACACCCCCGCTCCATATTTCTCCTAAGATCCAGCCCACAAGCGACGTTTAGCAGCTCAGCAGCAATTTATCCGCCAACGCAACCACCGTGTTGACACCAGCACCATCTCCTTCTGGACTCCGCGGTTCTGCTTGGCCTGCTGCCTTCCCTGCTGGGGCTTCCCACAAAGCCGAGGTCTGACCTCCCTGCCATCCCGGTCCCAGCCCTCCGCAGCGGGGACGGGGCTGCGGCGGTTGGGTCGCGTCCTGCTCTCGCCTCTGTGACCTGGCCCGGACCCTGGGGTGGGTCCCAAAAACATCTGGGACAGGCTGGCAGGGCTCTGTCCCCACCTCTGCACTAGGGTTGTGGGCTGAGATCTTTGCAAGAGTCAGGGAAAGCTTGTGCTACCAGGCAAACGTGAGCCTGTGGAGCACAGCCGAGTTAAATTCCCCCTTGGATCAAGGAGCGACAACCTCTCCACTCCTCCAAGGCTCCTCTTAGGAACGTTAATGGAAACGTTAAAATCCCTGTATAAATAGTGATCTTTAAGAGTGTAAACAGAATAACAGATTGAACGTGCCATTATTGATTTTTTTTTTCCCTTCACACACATGCCAGGGTCAGGAAGTGTTTTCACTATTGATCCATCAATAATGCTCAGGAAACCCAAAATGCAAAACAGGACCTTGTCTAAGGAAAACGCTGCTGCACTGTTGAGCATCAGTGCTTCCCAGAGGATGGGGAGAGGCAAACTGGATGGGAACATGGCACATCCCCCCCTTCCCTTGTCCCGTGCTTATGCAGCAGCTCCCTGGTCCTGCTCTGGGGTCTCTAAGCTGTATCCTGAGCTCTAGCAGGTGAACACGCACCAGGGGAGCAGCGCTGCTGGCCCAGGCAGGAGCAAATCTAAGCTCAGACGTGCCACTTGAAGTGTCAGCGAATCCCTCTGAGCAGATAATTTGCAGCAAACAGCCATCCTCAGCAAACGGCTTCACCGTGCGGTAGCGAAGTGTCTGTAAGGTTGTTATCCGAATTTAACTCAATTAACCACCGTTTTCACCGGTTTACACTCCCGAGCGATAAACAACATTGGAAATTCAATCCATGCTGTTTGCTGTTAAGTGACCAAATAAATCACGCTGCCGGGAGAGCAGCAAACCCTCACGGACGAACCCTTGCGAGGCTCAGTGTCCATCTCCACAAGCACCCAGGGCTGCTGCAACACCCTGAGGCAGAAAAGCTGCCCTGACCCCACAGTCACAGAGAGAGCAAGAGGAGAAAGAAGGGGCACCAACAAGAAGCCCCAATAAAGCCTCAAAAAGATTCCAGACCCCCCCCAGAAGTTTCTAGAAAATGTTGTCCGCAAGAGCTCACCATCCTAGCTGCCTCAGTCTTAGCTGGGCTACTGCCTCGGCTGGATGGGCCAGCTGGAGGACCTGAGCATGAGCCAGGACATGGCCGACAGCAGAAGGGGCTAATGGTCCAAGAGCAAACTCTATTTTTTCTGGAGCCCTGAGTGGTTTGGGAGCTGCAGGAGGATCATCGCAGCTTCCTGGTGCTGGTGGAGTCAGCCGGGGCTGGGCAGCTCCAGCACAGCCGGCTGCAGAGGGGCTGTGGGGCTCAGGGCGGTTTCGTTTAAAGAACTACCCCTGGGAAAGTACTGCTACAGCCAGACTGAAATCCCTGGTCCTGCTGCTGTTCCCTCTCCCGATCACCCACAGCTCCTCCTCATCTTCAAGAGATGGACTGAAGGCTACGGATGCAGCAAGCGGATCCCTCCTTGGGCACCATCTCCTCTCGTCACGCCCGCCTCTGCCTTCAGCAGGGGAGCAATGAGAAAAGCCATAGGGCAGAGCTGCGGGGGGGCTGCCGGGGGGTTGCTGTGTGACCTTGCTCAACCAGGCGCTCTTGGGCCGGTTCTCCATCCCTTCTTATCTCACCTGCTGCAGGACCGCCATTCCCGAGGTGTCTGTACGGACCCCACGTGGTAAAGCCCCAGGCATTAGGTACTGCTAAGGCAGAGCGCACCAAGTCGTTACGACCTCCCCCCTTTCTGTCCCCCCCAAGCTTTCAGGGTGAAATTCCAGCGGGTGAGGACAAGGTCCGGCCTTCCCTGCCGCCACCCCCGGCGCCGCTGCCTCCCCCGTGACCAGCACGGGGCGAGGACAAGGACCGCAGACGCGGTGCGGAAAGCAACGGCACGACTCGCCTCAGCCTGTCCTGCCCCCGAACCAAAAAATGAGAAACCAGGCTCTGCCCTCTCCCGGGGGGCTGTACCTGCCGCCCGGCAGCTCCCCGGGGGTCTCAGGGCACCACTCGCTCCACAGTTAAACCCCTCGAGCATCCAGGCTTACGCGGAGGTTCGCTTTCCTCCCTGAGGTCGCTCATGGAGGACGTACAGGGCAACCGAGGGCAGGACGGAACCGCAGGGGGAAATACAGGGCAGGCGGCTGCCTACGGAAGCGCGGAGGCATCTAGAACCGAGCAAAAGCAATCCCAGCAGCGGAGACAAGAGAGAAACGAAGCGTTACCTTGCCAAGGATATAAAGAGCTCAGGAGAGACCTGATCTTCCATGAAGTTACCTGAGAGTGTAATTTCGTATGTGCTACCAAAATAGACTGCAGAGCAGTTAATGTGTTTAGATTATCTAAATTGCTTAACAAGAAAGTCAATCATGTGAGTAGAAATTAAATCAAGTCAGAGCCAGGCCAACAAAGGTGGGGAGGCTGCTGGCAGCCGCGGGAGGCAGCACCCTCCTTCCGCCCTTCGCCACCCTCTCCCTGGGGTCCGATGCCGGGTTTAGCTCCAGCTGCGTCTCCCCACAGCGGACCCGCAGGCTTCGGTCAGTTAAACCCCCCGACTGGGATTACCGAGGAGCCCCTCAGGGCTCAGCACCGCTCGTTACGTGGCCTGATGGACGGGGCTCCCTCGGGGAACGGGGGCGATGGGGAGGGCTCACACCCTGCACGGCGGCACCGGCCGGACCAAACCGCGAACCCGCGCCGGCCACATCATGCTCTTCTCAACAGGGGTTTGCAAGATGCAAAAGGAAAGGAAAAAAGGGAAACCGAGTCACAGCCTGCGCGCGCGCTACTCGGAGCGGCGCGCGGAGACCGCCGCTGATGGGCCGGGTCCGGCCAGCAAACAGATGGGACGTGGATGCGTAAGCAAAATGGGAGCATGTGTTTGCTTTGCATAAGCGGCGCTCGCCGCAGGCCGCGCGTTTCCCGCGTTTCACCGTCCGCTTATGCAAACGCGCTGCAAAAAGTCACATGCCTGGTCAAGGGCCCGATCCTGAAGCACTTACGCCATGAGCAACATCGGTCACGCAAGTAATCCTCAGCGGGACTACTCCCAAGATTAATGTTACTTATAGCATAAATATTTACAGGATCAAACCTGGCTGTGCGAACTCATCCCTTACAGCCAGGCAAGGCACGAGGAGATGTCCAGTCTAGCATCTCTGCCTCCAGACGGGATGCGTGGTTTAACGTCGATGGTATTTAAGCCAGTGCCACCACGTTGTTCTGAGCCTACCTAATTTTTGCATGCATGCACGAAGCCTTTCTTCAAGATTTGACACTCTGTTCTGAAGCTCTTCGTAGTCATAGGCGCCAATCTCTTCCTGGAGTTCGTTTAGAACTGACGTCAGATTCTGGACCTCCTCTTTAAACTGCAATACCAATTTGGCATCGGCTTTGTACTCTTCCAACACTGGTATCAAAGGCCTAAGTTCCTCCATTTTCGCTTTTATTGCCTGCAAGGTTAAAATAAGCTCGGTTCAGTGCTATGCGTGCAAAAATCTGCAACACTCTGCCTTGACCTGGTCGCTTCCTACGTGAGTGCAATGTTCATATCCCACAATTATTATCATTAAAATTATTTTAATTATTATTTTGGTCCAAATGATGTATTGGAAAGAACATATTAAACAGGCTGCAGAACACCAAAATATTTGGGAAAGGCCTTTATTTGTCATTTTTAGAATGCAACATCTTAGGGTTACATGCTTCAGATCACATACACAAAGAGTTCTTTTTTTTTTTTTTCTTTCCAAAAAATAAAATAAAATAATATATATGCATTGACAAGGGTTTCAAACTATTCATGAAATGCATCTACAATTGCATGCAAAGGAAGATCTCAGTTGTGTGGTTCAAGGTTCCTTAGTGAGATATGGTGCTAATTTGGAAAATAATAAAAAAAATAAATGCATGGTGCAAAATGCTCTGTGGCCCTCTTTTCATGGTTACATGGGAGTGAACTGCTTCTTCAGTCACTGCAGCATTGAAAAAACTTGCTTTTAAGTTAGCCCTGTAAGCAAGAAAATGAAATACTGTTGAGGATCTAGCTCACTAACCTGCCTTATATAGATAGCCATTCATAGACAAATACTCTTACGGAACGAAAGAGGAAAAAAAAAGAAAAACAAACAAAAACACAAGAGCTCCAAACCACTCACATTTTAATGCTGGCATTAGCAGAAACAAAATGCTGTGGCTGTTATTTAAAATGGTGCTTTGGCAGCAAAGTAGACAAAAATTCCATACTGTTTTTAGGCATGCTATCAAGAACATAAAAATCAAAGTCATTATCAAATTTATTTTGCAGAAACGAAGACTTTTTTTCTTTTTTGTTTTTTAAATTAAATGAAGGCCTCGTTTAAAGGCACGGTATGCAGCATTTTGTTAAAGATGCTTTGCTCCAGCAGCTAATGAGCAGACATAAATATGCATGCACCTAGCCGTTAATGAAGCATGTTAGTGTACACAGTATACCTGGGGCTGCTTAAACTATTGCACAGTGGCCAAGTTCACGGCGCTCAGGGCTGTGACATCTGGCTGTCTGCTGAACCAGCTCGGGGGTGAGCGGGATCAGAAATTGGTCCTCAGCCTCATTTCTTCCCTTCCCAACCCCTCCTATTTAAGCCAGGAGGCTTTCCCTCCTGTGGTTTGCATGTGGGGAATATATTTGTTTTCTTATTTACTTGCAGTTCCTTGGTGCAAGCTCCCTGGCAGGCAATGGGGAGGATTAAACGCATTAGAATGGAGGGGGGACAAAAAAAAAAAAAAAAGAAATAAACAAAAAAGAAAGTCATGCTTAAAGCAGAAAGATGGTCCTGACGTCCAGAGTGTGGAGCTAAATTTAGGGTCCTGTGGTTAACAGGAGATGGAGAGTGGAGGAGATGGGGTTGGTGAAAAGTTTCAAGAACGTTCTTCCCGGCTTTTTAGTAGTTTTGGTATTTCAGTATTCAACATATCAATTTAAAAAATTTGCTGGGCAGCTGCCTGAAAACGAGGATGGGAATCAGCTGGGTGGCTGATTAGAAATGTCCCCAAATTTCACTAGAAATCTTCTCAATTGTTTTTTTTTTAATATCTATTAATCCACGACATTACTGAACTTTAACCCTCCAAATATTGCTGACAGCCTCTTTCTGGCAATGATTTCCTTTGTTCTGAGGCAAGTTCTTGAAAGTCCATCGCTCGCAATGACAGCTTCATTTAAAAGGCTGGTATCTTTACTTCTAATTTGTACGACACCAGGACAACACACACATAATCCATCAGAAGGTGCTGGTTCTGCTGCCAACACCATTAATTCAAAATTGGACATTTGCACACCCTTCAGTCGTGCAGTTTGCCAGCCCAAGGACAGCTGCAATAGTCGTAAAAATAGTTGGTTTTTTTTTGGGGGGGGGGAGGGGGTTGGTTGGTTTGATCGATTGCCCCATTGCTACAACCACCCCAAGGAGGGGAGCGATTTGGTGACAGCCCGTTGCGGTCTGCCACGTGCTGCAGAAATGGGAAGGGAGCCCCAGCTCCCGGCTCTTCCCAAGAAAATTGGGTCCCGGGCACGGCGTGGGGAAGGGCTGCCTGGCCGTGGAGGGGAACCCACCTCGCCCTGACCTCAGCCGCCCTGGGGTCTCCCTGCAGACCCTCTCTCGCGGAGCAATCCTACACTGCCTTGTTTGAGGCACCCAGGTGGTTTGTGGATACGGGAACGCGGAGATTTATGCTTTTACCCTACAGAAAAACGTACTGCGGCTCAGGGTACGCCGCCGCATCCCGGATCTGGCCGTGCTTTGGATAGGAGGGACCCGCACAGCGGCGGCCGCCAGCGCCGCGTACGACCAGGCTGATGGGGACCGGGGCCACAGTCCCGCGTGCACCCCACTAAATCCCCGGCCACAGCTTCGTGAGCAGGTTGGAAAGCAGACGTACCTTAAACTGCCTTGCCAGGTGCTGCTTGTGGCTTTCTTCCACTTGCTTAAATTTTGATTCCAGTCCCCTCATCTGGTTTTCCATCTTCTCAACGTACTGTAGGTCCCTCTGAGTCCGCCTGTCCAACACCTCTATCGACTGGGACATGTTTTGCACCTGTCAAACGAGAAGGGGTTCGTTAAGAAGGTGTCGCAAGGCAGCCCCGCTCGCATCGCAGTGCCGAACACTGCCCTTCTCCCCAGGCAGCAAAGCTAAAGGGTAGAGCAGCCTATGCATTATTTACTAGTTCATCAGCAGCATCCCACAGTATTACAACCCCTACGCTCTAAAACAGAGCAAACTGGTTTCATAAACATTTATTCTGCCGTGCTGCAGAGAATAATTTAACAATCCCACGTGCAAATGAGGGTTGTAAGTCAAGGCTAAAATGCATCACTCACGACGGCCTCTTTGAGAGGCTGGGACGGCACCCGCTGTCGCACGAGAGGCTCTCAGTCGAGCAGAAGCAGGTCTGGCTACGAGAAACGCTTCTGCTGAGGTGCACATTATCATTTCTTCGTGTACGCAAGTGACACTTACTGATTGCCTATGTGCAAACTTTACTCCCAGCTAGTAAAAACTTCATTATCCAAACAGCCCCACTCTTACACAGCATCTGCCACCACAAAGCCAGCGGCAGGGGAGGGCATCTCGAAGCTGGGAAGTACCACGGGAGCTCCCGCGCTCTGGCTGGCCCCACGGGTGCCTGCCCACTCGGGCGGTCGTGCCGCGTCGGCATCTTTTCTAGCCGACCGATGCCGCATCCCCGCGGCTCCCCGCGCAGCGCCCATCTGGCCCCGCCGAAGGAACGATGCAAGAAGGTTGGCTGGGCTCATCGTGAGAAAAAGAGCTGAAGGTGCAAGGAGGGGAGGGAAACGATAGCTAGGCTGACCTGATTTTGAAGGTTGGCTGCCACTTGATTTATTAAGACATTTCCTTCTCTCGTTTTTCAGGCTAGGAGAGGGTAAACGAAGCTCTGACTTAGGCAGGCACCTATTTTAGCATTAAGCAGTGGGTGTAATTTAAGACGTCTGCACCAGGGACAGTTGTGTTTGTGCCATGGTTTGTACATTACAGGGCTCAGCCCACAGCTGGTGCTCCTGCCGCTGCCGCGTTGCCCACAGAAATACATACGACTGTCAGCACCGGTAGGGATGACGTCTGTGTTTAAAATGAATCAGGCATCTAAGCACGCTGCTGCATCATGGCCCTAACTAAAGGCATCCTGGACCAAGCCTCTTCGTCTGTGGGCATCTGAGCAAAACCCAAATGTGAGCCAGCGCCGTCTCTGCGGATCCGCTCCGAGACACTTCCCAGAGCCCATGCTGCCACATCCGCTCCCGTCTGCGTCCTCGCCAAAGCCACGCGCAGACAGGCTGGGATGGGGAAAGAACGGTGCAAGGGCAGTGTTTCCTCCAGCAAATCATACTGGGCTGCTGTGACTTACCTCGAGTGACAGAGCGAGGGGACGGCGGGACACCCGCACGCAGCCAGGTCTTGGAGACTACTTGCTGAAACCAGCATAGGTCAAATGCCAGCTCTGGCGTCTGCATCTCTGAGAGGGATCAAAACGCCCATTGCTCATGCATGATGACAAGAAAACTATTACAGGGAACTATTAAAAAAATGTATGGACAACCTATATTTCAAAGGCCAACAGTGAGGAAACATTTCCTACAACCAGTACAACTGCGCCGGGGGTCTAATAGTCTTCCTCAGCAAAGCTGAAGCTATTTTCAACCTGAGTCCCAACAGATCACCCAGAGATGAACCAGCACCCATCCTGACTACCACCACGGACCTGCTCAGGGAGGTGTGAGGAGCAGGGAAGAGCAGAACAAGACCCTCTTGGTTTGAAGAGGAAAAGAGCAAACCTGAGCTCAGCCCGAGCCTGCGTGGCTCCCGTTTAGCCATGCCTCCCCCGGGGTACGCGAGCACTCAGCGGACACGGCTGGGTGCTAATTTACCTGGGCTGGATGTGGAGGAGTTTGAAGACCTCTCTCTACCCTGAGGCAGGAGAAGGAAAGTCTTAGACAAGCATGAGTGGTCTGCACATATTTTTATCCTGGTAATCCAGTCTTATCCTCCTCTGAGTTGCGCTGTATCTACATAGCAGAATTGTTCCAGTGTGTTGGCATAGGAATGACTTGTAGGGATCATACAAAATTGACCTCATTTATTCCACTAATGCTTAACCCCAATTAAAGGCCAAGCTGCAAATAATCAGAAACGAGCATTTCTGTAACAGTACACTGGTACCTGACCCCGTAGGGGCTGAGCAAGGCTACAGGGAGGCTCCTTATGCTGCCTCTTGGATGGTGGGGAGGGAGAGCCAGGCTCTACTGGGAAATGAATCACAGCATCTCGCTCAGGCTTCTGCTCTGAATCACCTCTGGAGGAGTCTGCCTCTCCCCTGACTGCAGAGGAGAATAGCCTCCTCACATGTCTCTAAATCGAGATGCCTAAAATTAGCTGCTGTGCTATTTTGGGAATGTGTTTTACAAGTCCAGACTCTCACTCTTCGTTGCCCATATTGTTTTCAACCAGGCAAGATTCTGGCCAGACTTGTAAAAAGTCGGTCTTCATCGTTCCTGATCTCTGCATGCTTCATCAGCTGAAGATCTACTTGTTTTCCTTCATTAGCATATTAAGCCCTTGATCCAGCGAAGTACTTTGGCATATGATTAGATTTCAATGAGACTGTTCATAGCTTAAACTTAAGCACGTACGTAAGTGCTCTAATGAACTGAGAATGAAGGATACTGTCTCTCAAATTCCCTCAGCTTCATCCATTAACCGCTATCCTCAAACATCAGCTAAAATGCTCTTTGCCTCCATTGGTGGAACACACACTCTCAACATGAAACTTCATTCTCCACCAAGCTAATGGGAGAGATACCTGTGATTGTTTTGGGGCAAAGAGTTAATTTTGAAATAGAAAATTGATACAAACGAAACTTCCAGTGCTGTTCTTGTCATCATTTGACACCAAGTTAAGTAACCGAGAGACAATATTGGCCTGATGACCCTAGTGAAATTCATGTGGTCAAAGCCATGGTTTAAACCCTGCTCAAGCTTCCTTGTGGACCAGCCTTTCATGCCAGCTCAAAGGAGCTGTTCTAAGCCCATCTTTGGGGTTTGAACTGGGATGCATCTTTAGCTTTGGGTAGCTGGACAAACGGGGGGAGCAATAGCATGAGGCATCTGGAGGGAGACTTTTGTGGTCTATAGGAAGGATAAGCAGAGAGAGGGACTCAGCCGACAGACCAGGTCATGAAAAGCTCATCTTATAATGTCTCTAGAAGGCAAAGTGAAGACTGAGAAGAGATGTCATTGTCCTCCCTATATACACCTTGGAGTGAATATCAAAGGAACAAAAAGAACTGTTTAATCTGGCAACCAGGTGCTGGCAAAGAATACGAATTGGCAGGAAACCAAAAATGGTTTAACCATCAGAGGAGGAAGACCTCCCAGATAACAGGGCCAAAAAAAAAAAAAAAAGGAAAAAAATCCATTTGAAGATAAAACATAATCTGTTTATGAACAAGATTTAGGCAATGTCTTGGTTTGGATGCAGTCCAAGATCTGGACTCAGCACCTGACACATAAAAGACTGGAAGGACTCCGTGTACTCCAGCCAAAGATGAGCTCAGACACCTCGGTGTCAAAACATGGGCTGAACAGTTTGTGCGGTGGCGAGCAGACCTGGCTCACCTCACCTCCCTTACCGCCTGCTCTTTAAACTGACGGGGTGCCCAGGATTCTCTTGCAAGCGGCGTGAACCGCAGTTTCCAGGCATATGCCTGTGCCCATATGCTGAGGGTAGACGGGGTCTTGCCATCTTTGAACCTCAAAGTACGTTCAGCTGCTGAAGTCCCTGGGAAGAAAATTTTCACTGAAGATGCTGTAATTGGTTCGTGTACACACGCACACACAAATGCAGCTTATTTCTTGCCCGTAAAAGCAATGCCTTATTATCTCCATAGGTGACTGCCAGGTCTCCTCCTTTGAAAATCCAAACAGTTACCTCTTTGACACATGCTTCTTCATCCGCTGGCGGAGGGAAATTAGGAGATGCGAGTTTTTCCATCACAAAGCTGGAGTTAAAATGTCAGCTGAGGGAAGAAGTTTTCAGGTTTGAAATCCTTCCTGGGAAGCTGTAAGCTCTTCTCTGCAGTTGCATTTTCCTATAGGGATTATCGTTTCAGCCTTCGTCAAGATCAGATGTCTGGCACTAAGAGCCTATTTTTTATTTTGGGGTTTTGATATAGGTTAGCGTAGGAGTGAGATGCAGACAGATTAGCAGGCAGGTAACATATCCCCAGAACACACGCCTCGAAATACTGCTCCTCCTCACTTTATTCATTGGCAGCCGGAGAGCTGCATAAGGGAAAAATCACTGAGCACTTACACCCTCGGCACGGGAGCTGCTGTTATCCCGGGGCTCGTACGCCCAACTCGCCTGTCCATTAGCAGAGGGCACTGGGTCAAATCCCGCTTGTTTAATGCACGTGAGCGGTTCTGGGAACGCGATGGCTCTCGGATGCCCGTGTCAGCTGCTAATATAATGCCTGCTGCCTCTTAGACAAATGTGCTGTTGGACCGATTGCTGATATTGCTTAGAGTAATAAAAGCTTGAGTGGGATTATTTTTAGAAGCCTCTGACATACCAAAGAAGTGTTTTGGGGCTAAATGTTTCCTGCCTCGCTTTATTGTCCTTATCACATAGGAAAATCAGTTAAGTGTAGGTTTAATATTGTTATGAGTGACTAATACATCAACTTCCTACAAGCAGCAGGATAAAAATTATTTTGTCATGCACAACACATGCCAACATAGCATTAGGGCATGAGGGATAATTACATATCCAGCACAGGAGTCCACTTACATTTTAAAGAGAAGAGCACCATTTCACATGAAACAGCATTTCTTCAATGAAATCTATTATCTGGAAAATTTCTTGTTATCGGGAATGTTTCCCTAATGAGAGTCTTTGATCTCTTTGGACAGCGGGCTGTTAAAAACTGATCAAGTGGATGTCAACGTTAGAAAGAAAACCACTAACTGTCATTTCTGTGCTATTTGATGTCAACAACTTCTACTGTTTTATTCGACCTTTTTAATATCAGCTTGGCTAGGAATGCATGGGCTTGGGGTTTTTAATTCTATCTTCTCTCGTCTTTGTTGAGGCTCACCCTTTGAAACTGCTTGTGTTAACATAATGAAAAAAATGAGTAAATTACATCTTTTTTTTTTTTTTTTTAGCAATATGGTTCAATATCGTTGCTTTGATGTCAGCAGTTTTAACCTGACCTTAGGCCACGATCCCTTTTCCTCTGTGCCACAGGAACACTTAGAGATTTAAACTCCCAACTGCAGCTGATTTTTCCCCACTACACGCACAGGGACAACTATGGCACAGGAGGGCTGGCCCAAGGGCTCCATCTTCCCTGGAAACCCAGGCTCAGCGCAGCTCGCTCGGCTTTTTACTCCCAGTGTCATGCCAAACCAAACCACCTTTCCCACAAGGGGCCAACCATTACCTTTTCTAATAGTTGTCTCAGCTGCTTTGTCCTGGCATCACGCGAGCACATCGTCTGTTGAGGTGCCACCACTGTGCATATACAACGTCCCTCGCTATCTTGGGCAGAGCTGTAGACCTGCCAGCTTTCCTCTGGGTTGGTAGGCAACACCTAATTAGCACAGGGAAAGACGGGTTAAGTAAATGGGGGGAGGCCTGGCAGGGGTGTGGGAGGTGAGGGGGGGCTGAGTGGAGGAAGCAGGATGGATGTGGCAGATACTAGAGCTGTGCTGGAAGTGGAGGGAGGCTCCTCCAAAGGCTCAGCTGGCAAAACGCACTTGAAATGCAAAAATATGGATTTGGGACAAATAAAAGAAGGGTCTGAAAAGGAGAGCAAGAGCTGAAGCAACAAGGCAATGCAAGTGGGAAAGCACGGACATGAGGAAGGCCACGAGACAGCGAGGGTTGTAGTGTGCTGTAAGGCACCGGGGTGAGGAACCCGCTGCCTGGCTGTGGTTACAAAGCACTTGACTTTGACACTGTGAGAAGGACGTGCCCGAGCTACCAGTGAGGATACGGTGTCCTGGCTGAGGGCTAAGCAGTGATCAGTGTGCCTCTGCAGAGCTCTCCCGGATCCGGCAGCAGGAAAAATCAGCTCTCCTGAGTAAACGGACACTGGGAGTTATGCTTTCCCCCTCCCCTGCCAGATTCTCCTGGGAATGGGGAGGTTCACCAGACAGCCATTTCACTCCAAAACATTTGGTGGGTCCCGGGCAGGGAAAGCCCGGTGCCGTGCCCTGCAAAGCATGCCAGCAAAGAAGGGATGTGGTCTGGAGGGTACGATCGGTGCCTCTGTTTGAGCTTCCAAGACACACCACGGAAAGGGAGCCCAGTCACAAACACAGCACATTCCCCAGCCCCTCTCGTGCTCCTTGTGCTCTCCAAACCCCTCTGATCTTAAATTTTCCTTTGATCTGACAGTACTTTGCAAAATACATTATTTATCCACAATCCAGTCTCTGATCTCTTTGGAGATACCACTGTTTTGCCACCCAGAAAGGAAACGTTCTACTATTTCAATATATTGCAAATAACCTTGCAAATACCCATGCTGACAGACATGCACTGAGAGAGATGGCTAGGCAGACAGACAGACAATGTGATTCTCTAGCTAAAGCAACTGGAAAAGAAAAAATAATAAATGGGTCTCATAATCCCCGGTAACATGGAAAAAAAAAAATATCCCAGCTTCACTCACAAGCAAGCACCACATGAAATAGTCTTCTTAAAACAGCAGGGCTATAAGACGCTAGCTCTTTCACCAGGCACAGGCACGCAGCCTGGAGGCGAGAGGTGCCCGTCTCTCCCCGCTACGGAAAGACCGACGGCAGGATTGGTTTTCTCAGCCATTTCCGAAGTGGCAAGACCAGGCACGGTACCAGCCCTCCAGCGAAAGAGGGCACATACGGCACGACCAAAACACCCCGCAACTTCGCCACCGCGTTTGCCATCCCATTAAGGACGGTTGATTAAAAGCGGGGAGGCGAACGAGACCCGGCGGGACCCGCACCTCCTGTCCCACGCTGCTTCGCCCCGCGACGGCAAAGAGGCGACGAGGGAAACTTGGCAACCCACGGGCTAAAGGCACGGGGGGCCGGGGGGGGGCCGACAGCCGGGTCGCCCCTGGCCCAGGGCTAGGGCTGGCTCAACCCACGAGCCGGAGGAGGAGAGGTGCTCCCCACACCGCCACCCCTCTCCCCCGTCTCCTGCCCCCCCCCCCCCGACCCCGGACCACCTCGACCCCTGCACGGACCCGGGGGGCGGGGGTGAGCGATGCCCCCCCATCGCCGCGAGGGGCGGCGGCCAGCCTCTCCCCGGGAAGCTGCTCTCTGCAGCCGGGGGGGCTCCTGCAGGGCCTGCCGGTTTGGGGCGGGGGAGCGGCAGGGAGGGAGCCAGACGGGCGGGGAGGTCCCGGAGGGGAGGAACTCGGGCAAGGAGGGGTTTTAGGTAGCCCGGGGGACACCCAGACGAGGAGGGACCGGGCGGCGGCGGGGAGCAGCCGCCCCGGGGAGGCAGGGATGCTCCGGGCGTCCTCCCCCGCCCTGCGTGCCCTGCCCGCCGCCCCCCGCACTTACTCCCGTGCTGCGGTCCAAGGTGCCGCCCGTGGCCGCCGTGAGTTTGGTGGTGTTGAGCCCCACGAGGGAGGGCAGCGTCTGCGACATCCAGTTGGTGATCATGGCCATGGTGCTGAGGACGACTCCAATCTTGAGTAAAGGCACAGACATGTCTGCGGGGGGGGGCGCCAGGCACCCTTCATTCTGCACCGGCGCCGGGCTCCATGCCGCTGGGGACGGGCTGCGCCAGCCGCCCGGCCGCCGCCGCCGCTCGCCGCCGGCCCATCGTCCACCGCCGCTCCGCCGCGGCCCTGCCCGGCGCTGGCGCTGGTGCTGCCGGTGCCGCTGCCGGTGCCGGTGTCACCGGAGCGGGGCTGCCTCCCTGCGCCCCAGCCGGAGCGGAGCGGGGCCGGCGGCTGCGGGAGGCGGGACGGGAGGGAGGGAGGGGCGGGGGGCGTGAGCGCCGCGGAGCGCCCAGCCAGCCGGAGCGACTGCGGGGGCGGGCGGGAGGCAGGGGGAGAGAGGGAGAAGGAGGGGAGATGGGATGCGGGGAGGGGGGAGCGGAGGGGAGGGGAGGAGAGGAGAAAAGATTTGGGGAGGGGGGAAAGAATTGGGGAGAGGGGCAAAGGGCTAGAGGAGAGGCGGAAAGGCTTGGAGAACGGAGAGAAAGGCTTGGGGAGTGGGGAAAAGATTCCGGAAGCTCGGAGAAAATTGGTGGGGTGGGGAAAAGATTTGGGGAGGAGGTGGAAAGGACTTGGGGCGGGGGGAGAAGAGCGCCGGCGAGGGGCGGGGCTGCCGGGGCGGGGGGCGGGTCCCCCGCTGCGGCGCGGCACTGCGGCGCCCCCTGCCGGCGGCGGACGCGGCGCGGCGCGGAGCCGGAGCCGGGGCCGGTGGGCGCAAGGCCGGGGTGACCGGGGACGCAGCTTCTCCGGGTGACAACGGGGACCTGCTGCCAGCGAGGGCAGCCGGGAGCGCCATCCCCTGCTGGGGTGCACGCAGGGGCTACACCGCTCCCGCCCAAACCCACGAGGTGTGGGAGCCAGGCGGGTCACCTGGTGGTGCCCAGACATGTGGTCTTCCCCGGCTGTGGGCAACAGAGCATCCCCAACATCCCCGCTTGCCTCCTCACCACACTCTGCAGCCACAGCCCTCCGTCAGCATGCTTGAGCTAAATAAAAAATGCCCTGGCAACTCTGCCTGCCTTCAAGTTAGCAGCCCTGCTCTCGCCCCGCTGCCAGCAGGCAAGGCTGCACGGACAGGAGAGCTGGGACAGTGTCAGACACTGCCAGAACATCCCACCCCAGAGTTTGAAGAAAACTCTTGACTTTCTGTGGCTGCTGTGGCTCAGCGGCAAACCCTGCTGAGGAACCCCATGGGCTGTTACCCTGCTAACACCATACAGCGCATCTATCTGGGCCTGGCAGATAGTTGGCAGCGAGATGGAGCTTGTCACAACTTTGGTTTCCTCAAGGCGTTTGCAGAACTGTCCTGATGACTTCAGAACCAAAGACTCCAACCAACAGAGATCTGCAGTTCCTTACACATTATTCCCTAATTGAACCCTTAAACACCCCATGCAAAGGAAATTATGAAATTAATCCCCTGGCCCTCACTAGACAGAAGTGACACCCCTCAGATCCAACTGGCCTCAGCATGTTGGAACAGCCACCACGGCCCTGCTCCAGGAGACCCTGCACTGTCGCGTGGCCCCACCACACCCAGCGTGCCGGAGCCACCACATTCCCACTGGAGACTGATGAGCCCAGCCCCAAACCTGCCACCTCTAGAGCCGTGTGGGGCGTGGGTCTCACAGCCCCCTCCCCAGGAGCTGGCTGGGCTACAGCTGAGAGGGCATTGAGGGGTGCCCCACGGTCTTGACCCACCAGTACTTCCTTGCTCTACAGCATTCAGGCTGGTGTGCGGAGCAAGTCCCAACCAGGGAAGCGGGGAAGCTGTGCCCTGAAATGCAGTCGCTGCCGAGCTGGCCTGCCCCACCTTAATGGGACCTTGCCCTGAGCTGGGGACCTGGCCCTTGACATGGGATCATCCCAGCATCCCCCAGCACCACTGGTCTGGGCAAAGGGAGCAGAGACCGGTGACAGCCAAGTGGAGCTGTTTCTGCAGAGAGCGCTGGGGAGCTCCTGTAAAGCACTGAAACAAAAGCACACTTAACAAGTCCACCAGGTGGAGAAAAAGAGATGAGAGAGAGTACGAGTGCTGACGCCGGGTTGGATCCTGTCCCTCCGACAACGCGGCGGCACAATCAAGACACTGGCAGCTGGGAGGCAGCGGCTGATGCGTGTCACAGGCTGCAGCAGCTGAAATGCCATTCCCTTCCCTCGCTTCCCAGCACCCTCAAACCGTGTCACCTCTGCCCTTTCCCCACACTCAGGCCAGACGAGCTCTGATCGGGGTAAGTCAGCCAGCTGACAGGTCAATCTGCTGCTGAAATCAGTAAGAAAACACTCCTGCCCTCTGAATCGGACACTGTCCTGCTTAGGGCTCCCAAAGCAGCTGAGCTGTTTCCACCCCATGAAATCGGCTTCACCCAGCCCAGGCATTCTCTCCACGGCAAAACTGCCGTCAGGCCGTGCAGCGTTGTGCCTGGGGAGGTGGTCTGCACCAAGGGGCTGTTTCAGGCTGTGGTTATGGGAACAGATCAATTCAGCAAAATCCTCGGATGGCTTCCATCTTTTGGAATAAATCACAGCTCGCCGTGCTGTTCCCGTTCTAACAGGTGCTTATGCTGTGCTCAGCACTGTAGCAGACGAGACTCTGATTGCTTATCTGATTTCATACCATATAAACAAGTTGAGTGCTACACTTAAATCATCTTAATGCTCATTTTGAAACTGAGTTTATAAGTAAAGTTTGTCCCTCATATTTGTCTACTCCAAACACATGCAAAGGGAATTAGACCTATGGGTACTTTATTATTTAAAATGGTATTCAGTGGGGTAAGAAGCATTCCTCTGCCTTGCTCTGGATTCCACCTGGACTAAAGAGAGACTCATTTCCTGCCAGTGCACGCAGGTGATTTCATTCGTATGCCCTTCAAGTGCTTTGCAATGATTAAAGCTTCTGCAGACGGGGATGGCGATGCACAGAGAGAAGAGTAGCAGCCACAAGTCCCTGCTAAGGAGAGGGCCCACTACCAGGAGTTTTTTCCCAGTGCCCGGCACAGGGGGTCTGTGCAGGCGGGGGGAGGCTGGGCTCCGGCAGCGGCAGTCGGCAGAGCCGCTCCGCTTCCCTGGAGCAAAACCCTTCATGCCAGCGGAAAGAGTGGCTGTGCACGTAATAACAGGGGAGAGAGAAATCCAGGTGATTTTCGTTCTTTCTCCTGCTTCTAGTGTTTATGCAATAGCCAAAAGCAGCTGGTTTTTGTGAGTCTTTTCTTTGCTGGTAAGATAAAGGGAGTGAAGGTAGGGATATCAAGAGATCAATCGTTCTTCCGTACCTTTTCAGAAAGTTCAGTGACTTAATGCATTAATGGCCTGTGCCGGGAGCAGGATGGCCCTGAGCCCCTGCCGGCAGAGAGCCACGGCCCTTCCCCAACACGTCGGGCTGCCCATCGCACGGCCACACAAGCTGGACCCACATCAGCTGGTCTGAAGCAGAGACCTGACAAAAAAGAGGCTCTCAGGAATGCCGCTGCTTCCCTTTTTTAGGGCCGAAGGGTTATTCAGAGAGAAGAGGCAGCAGTCGCTGCTGTGCAATGAGATGCTGTCGGTCACCTCGTGCTGTGCTAGGTCGTGGGCATCAAGCAGGAAAACGACCTTTGTCATCTCAGTGCCTGAAGTAGGTGATGGGCAAACATGGAAACCTCTTCCCCACCCCAATGATTTCCCTGGTTTTAGAAGCCCAGCATGGAAATGAAACAAAACACAGACAGCAAAAAACCAGTAAGGACATGAAGTTGATGTGGGAGACCTGACATTGCCTTTACTCATGCTAGAGCAAATCAGAAGAAACACAGTGAAATGAAGAAGGAGGAGGCTGATGAAGAAGATGACTCCTTTTGACTCGATGGCATTCACTGATGGGCCTTCCCAGGGCAAAGCCGGATCTGTCCTTAAAGGAGCAACTTTCCATTCTAAAGTCTGCAGAAATCTTTTCAGTACCAGTTTTGCTGAACCAGTTGAGTTGACCTTTCTCCTGAAAACTTTGGGGTTTTTTTGCACAGGGCATTGCCTTGGAAAAAAACCCCATCACGTCCCCAAGTTTTTCTCGTCCTGATGTGCTCGCATCAGGAGCAGGGGGGGCAGAGCGGCCCCCTCGGTGCCCCTCCTGCTGTAGGCAGAGAGTAAACAGCAGGAGAAGATGAACCTTTAGGGAACAAAAGAGCCTCTTTGCATGCATATATTCCGAGCAGAGAAAGAGGAGGAATGACAGATAAAAGCAAAGGCCAGGGTCTTCCAAAATAGCTACTAAGTGGAAACTTCCGCTGCTGAGAAGCGATAATGCAAAATGTGCCTGTCTGCCTAAAGAAGCCCTACAAGGTCAAGGTTTGCAAACGGGCCAAGTCCTCTGTGCGTATGTGTGTGTGCGTGTGCGTGTGTATGTGTGCGCACGCACACACACAGGACACAGCGGACGTTGTCTCCCTCTCCTGGCTGGTTCAAAGAAGAGGTGCTGAAGTTTCTGTTGCTCCCAAGCTTAAGTAGAGATTGTGCCCGTGGACCCCAGTCAGAGAGCTCCTATTTAATGCATGGTGAGAGAACGGGATCTGCTTTAACAGACATACACCCGTATTCTAACGACCTCAGACCTTGGTGGTGCTCCGAGCTGGCTCAGGAAATGCAGGAGGCATCTCAGCTAACAGCCGACATCTCCAGCGAGGCGGTGTCCAGCTGAGCTGGTTGCTCAGCAGAGGGCAGGGCCCCAGGCACCCTCCCAGGGCTGGCAGCTCCTGTCCTGGGAGCGCAGGGCTCAGTAATTTGGCAGGGCACTCAGGCCTGCCCTGGTATTGCTCTGTGGTGCGTGGGACAGCCTGTACCCCAGCTCCTTCTGATGCCTCCTCCCTGCACTGGAGAGCTGTGAGATGTGCCGGGGCTGCAGGAAAGGTCAGTCCTTTCCAGAAGGACCTTGCTCTGTAACTTCTAAGGGAATCTCCTTAGATGCTTGGTCTAAGTGACTTTTCCCCAAACCTCCCTCCTGTAGTTGATGGAGGGGCTCTGAACCAGCCTCTGGAGGACTCTCTGCATCCCTGCTGAGCCCTGACTGATGCCGGGCTGCCCGAGTCCCTGTCGCGGCCCCACTGCCAGTGCTGCTGCCCTCGCAAAGGAGCGCGGGCTGCACGGAGGCAGGCGAGCTGCGGCGTGCAGAGGACTCCGCTTTCTGCCTGCCACCACAGGGGTGTGCGGGACAGAGACCTGGACTCTGCTCTTGAGAGGAGGACGATGTTTCTCATCCCTCTCTCAACTCACTAAAGGGTCACCCCTTCCCTCACATTCCCCGTTGCCTGGGCTTGTGGCAGGAGGTATCCGAAACCCCTCCGCACTGGCCAGCGGGCAGCGGGAGGGCTGTGAACAGCGCCGGGCAGAAGAGGCAGCCCACCTACCCTGGGAGGCAGCACGGGCAAGTTCAGCATCATCAAAGAACATACACTTTGTACCTGTCACCTTTGGACCGTGGGACAATCTTCTGTCACATTTGCCATGGGGCATCTGTCCCTCAGCAGGTCGTGACTGCCACAGCGATAAATGGTACCAGGTTCCCCCCATTTTTGTGTCTGACTTCCAAATATCCTCGCCCCTTCATCTGTTTTTGCCACTACCTGTGCTACCATCACTCACACAAGCCTCAATCCTGGAGCTGGACCGTCGCCTCAGCACCGTACCAACGCAGAGCAAACTCTTCCCCTCTCATCACAGGGAAGGTATGGATGGACAGTCGGGAAAAGCAAAGGAAGGAAACAAAATGGCAATCAAAGACCCCAAAGTACTTTGGAAACAGTGACCATGATGCTGCAGATCACTGCCAGCTCCTGGAGGGACTTTGTGCGAAGCTGCCTGTGCCTGGTGCTCAGCTTGGCTCCAGAGCGGCCGTGTTTTGGGATCAGGCAGCCCAGTGTGCTGGGCTGAGAGTTAACCCCCAGCTACAGCCACTGGGACTGCTCCTTGCGCACACCCAGCGCTCTGCAGCCTTTCCTTTTGTTACCCGCACGGCGAGTAGAAACGCTCCGCAGCAGAAAGAACATGCTCCCTATGTCACACTGGAACAGAATAATCCCCTTTGCAGGTCTTCACTTCGCCACATCTGTGTTTAGCTAAAGCTGCTCTTGACATTAAACCCACGCTCTAACAGCGAGTGCCAACACATGTCAGAGCCTCCGGGCTAGATCGGAGCCCATTAAAGTAGGCACAGGTTTCGCGGGTGCCTCAGGAGGTTACTGGGATGTTTTGGTTAGGAATGATGATTTTTTGGGGCACATTTCCCTGGGCCGGTGCATGCCTCCAGTCTGAAAGCGCCTTTAGACTGAAAACTTGTTCTGCACATTGCTTGCTAGAAAACACAGCATTTGCTCCCGGCTCGCTCGCTGCGGCGCGCTCCTCAACCGAGGGCTGGCTCCTGCGATTGCCCCACTGTTACCTTTCCAGGAGACCTTTTGCGTTTTGGCTGGTTTTGAATGCTGCCTCCCAGCTGGGACGGGGGCTCAGAGCCAGAACCTGGGTCCTGAATGGGAAGAAAGCTTCAGAGGGCCAAAACCCAGGACAAAGCTGGTCCAGAGGCTGGGACCGGGTCTCCTGGGCTCAACTCTGGGAGGGCAGTAGGAAGCAATAGCTACAGTCTACAGAGGAAGGAAAATCAGGATTTTTAGGTGCATTTCCCCCACAATTGGGATTTTCTGGTGCTAAGATATATTTCAGGCTCTGTGCCTCAGTTTCCCCAAGTGCATCTTCCCCTTTTTGGGGGACTGCTTGACAGATTCAACCTCTCAGGCATCCCCCTGCCCACCCAGGTCTCCCAAAGAGCCTGGCCGAGGCACCCACAGGCAACAAACCCCAGAGGAACACTCCTTGGGTGTCTCTGTCCCTGCCTTGCTCCCTTTTGTTCGCAGCTTCATCACAGCAGAGCAAAGCCAACACTTATCACTCATAACTTGAGAATTAGCTTCTTCCGCTGTCAACGCAGTCTACAGCCTTCATCTATCTAATTCACTCAGATAGTAATTAGTTTTGTATTACTTTACGCAGTGATGCTAATACTGATTACAAGGACTGATAACTTGAGTAATAAATATGACCCCGGGCTGAAAATTACCTTTCTTTTTTATTGGTTAAAGCTGAAGTTAGTGAAATGAGACACAAATTGGTTTATGAGATGAGGCAGCTGCCTCCTGTTACAGGCTGCAGATTTGCAGCTTAATCCTACTAGTTTCCATGTGCCTCTCTGACAGCGGAGGGAAAAGCCCAGTCACCAAACTGGGCACTGGGAAGTCTTCCATGGACAGAGGGGAGCCAGCACAGCCTGGCTGGGTGCTGCTGGGGCAGAGGGGCACATGCAGCACACATCCCTGGCAGCTCCCCCCCGCTCCCCTGAAAATAGCCCCAAGAGGGACCTGAAGTGCTTTTAGGAAAGTCAATGGCAAAACTGGTTTTGTTTATTTGTGGTGTTTTTTTTTTTTTTTTCTTGCAGAAGCCCTAACTGTTTAGTAACTGCCTGCTCCGGGAAGGGATTTCTTCCTGCATGGTTTCAATGATTACCAGGTAAGTGGATGTCAGAGCACTGGCTGCCCCGCTCTGCGCCTGCGAAACTTTGAGGAATGCAAAGAGGTTTTCACTGGTAATACCCCAGCAGCTCGCCAGCAAGCATGAGGCATGACAAAGGGATGGGCTGGACAGACAGACAAGCAGATGGCATCCTGAACCCCCTCTGACAATACCCCTGGCTTTACTACAGCAGCCCAAATCCTCTGCCCTTCTGGCAGCACCGTCCTCCTGCCCGTGACAAGCAGATCCTTAGAGAGCGTAAGTCGGCTCTGCTCCTCCACGGCCACGGGAGAGCTGCCCCGGGTCTCACCGAGCAGACGGCAGGGAGAGAAAGCCCTGTGCCGCACGCACAGCCAGAGCGAGGGTGCTGCACCCCGGGGTGCCCGCAGCAGCAGCTCTGCCCCCCCGCCCCAGCACCCATACCCGGCCGCTGCACCCCGAAATCAGCCTGCTCAACCCAGCCGAAATACGTCATTTCGGGTTTTGATCACTGGCCTGTGGAGAGCCAAGGCAAGGCGCAAAACAAATTAGGAGACTTTTGGCAGGTAGAAGAAACCCCAGAGCCTCGTGCAGGTCTCGCTCCGGGGCCGGGGCTCCCGCCGCCCCTCGGCCCTGCCTGCCGGCGGCACGCGGGCAGTCAAGGAGCGGGCAGGGGCTTCTGCAAAGGACCGGGACGCGGGGGGTGTGCGCAGGGGCGGCTCTTGCCTTGTTTCACACAGGTAGAACTACCATCCACCTTAGGCGGGTCTCAGAGCCCCTACCACACCTGGGGCTGCAGCCCGCGGCGTGCGCGTCACCCGCGTGCTCCCAGCTGGGCGCGGGCATCCTTCCTCCCACCCAGGGGGACCGTCAGAGGATGCTGCAGTAGCAATATCTTGAAGACTACTCCCTTCCCTCCACGAGAAGAGCTTTCCCAGCACCCAGCTGGCAGGACAGCCATGTGCTCAGCCCTTCCAGCCCCATTTAACAGCCATCCCTCTCCCCATTTCTTCCTTTCTTGTGCGCTGGCCTGCCAGTGTCACTGCAGGGAGGGAGAGGAGGGGACGGCAGTAGCTTCTGCATCATCAGGGAAAGCTGCCGAAATCGGCAACCTCTCTCCCCTGAACCTCGATCCCTCCTCCCCAGCACGGGATCTCTGTAGGGGATGGGAGAGACTCCATTCATGTGACAGAGAGATGAATCCGGCACTGAATTAAACGTGGAAGACACTGAGCTGGGCGGTGCCTGGGCTGAAAGGCGTATTTGGGGATTGCATTTGGCAGCTGTGCTACAGAAAGGAGATGCTAAAACTCCGAAAGGGCTCTGCAGTGCCAAGCGAGTCAGCAGGCACGCTGGCGGGAGAGCTCTGCACGGCCGGCGCGTGGGGCCTGGCAGGACTCGGCTACCTGCAGGCAGCAAAGCCCAGGCAGGTGCTGCAAACCAGAAACCAGCCCCAGAAAGGCAGCTCAGCAAAGCCAGGGCTTTAGCAGGGGCTCCCAACCTCCCACCAGTGGGCAGGGACGGGCTGGGAGGTAACTCTGCTGAAGCCAGCCCGTGGCGCTTGGCCCCACAGTTCAGAGCAGATTTGATTCCCCATCCTCACCCTGATGTAAAGTTGGCCAAAAAGTTGGAGTGCTGCATTCACAAAAAAAGAAAGCAAGGAAAGGAAAAAGTAGCCAGGCACAGCGGCATCCTTGGCACAAGAGGCGATAACTCTGCGTCCTTGAAAAAGTCCACCAGAGCGGTGGGGGTTGAGAAAGCTGCTAAGGGACGGTGACAACCCCTGGGGAGGGGGGTACCACCCAGGTCCCCAGGCCGTGGGTGCACTCCCTGGGGCTGGGCAGGCGGGGAGGCTGGAGGGGCAGCAGGGCAAGGGGCAGCCCTGTCCCACTGCTTCGCCACGGTGCTGCCACGGTCCCCGGCTGGCTGTGCCCTCGGCCGGGCCGGGCGCGTAGCGAGGAGCCCCTTTTTGCTGATTCCTGAGCAACGCTGGCGGCCGCTGGCTGCTTTGTCCAGCGCGGCGCATGCGCGCTCCCCGCGCATCCTCTCGCGCACAATGGGCTTCTCCTGGGTGCTCGCTTGCAGCTCTGGTTCCTTCCCACCCCTGCTCATCCACACAGCTCTTGGATGTCTTTGCTTCCCTCCCAGATGACTCCTACCTTCTCATCCCTTCTCCGCAGGGCTCCATGCAATTAAGGCAGCTCTTTACTTAAACCGTTTCTTCCTGAGGGCAGCAGGAATACTCTGAGGGTGCAAAGCCAAAAGGCTTCAGCCGCTGAAACTTCAGCAATAGGGCAGTGACAGGAGAGAGCATTGTCAGCAGGAGAAAGGAAAAAATAATCTACATAAAGCATCCAGGATGAGAACCCAGCTGCTAATTGCTTCTACACTAAGAAGCCTCCATTGCCGTCCTATTTATAGCTTCTTTTTCTTTCCTTTTTGCTTCCAGGCAGCATCACAATTAACCCCACAATCTAGAGCATCCTCTTGCAATTACTTTTCTTCCTTTCCTCAGTGACTGGGGGAAAAAACTCAACAGACAACCTCCCTACCTGCCTCTCCCCTCTTGTCTTAAAGAACTCAAATGGAGTTTTATTTCCACTTAGTAAGAGCTGGCTTTTGTGTGCCTCCTTCCCTGCTCCCTCCTGCCCCCAGCCCCACTACTCACTCAGTCCAGGGGCCGGGACAGTAAATGCAAGCATTAAAATCCAGTAAAAAGGAAACAAAAAAAAAAGGTGGAGGGGGGAGAGGGAGATAAATAAGATGCTCCTTTCTCCCACAAGCCTGTCACAGATAGAAACACCAAGGGACATTTACATGTCACCTAAAATCAGCAAAGCTACCCTCACAGGAGGAGCTGGGGGGGTGACGAGGAGGGATCGCCACCGTGCCCGCACCCCTCGTCCCTGCGGGGACCCGGGATGGGCAGCCCCCAACTTCGCAGAGCCCGAGCCCCGCCGTGCCGCTGCCCCCCGGCCCCCCAGCCCCGCACGGCAACTTTCCCCGCAAGTGGGACGGGCAGGCGGGCCCCCGCACACCGCCGGGGGGGCACGCCAGGGCAGCCCCCCTTCTGTTCCCCGGCTCTGGGGGTCCGGTCTCTTGAGCCCCCCCGACCTGCTCCCCCCCATCGCACCGCTCCCCCGCTCCCAGCCCGGGGGTCCACCTGCACCGCGGGCTCTGAGCAAAAGGGGGTGCCGGGGGGGGGGGGGGCACGGAGGTGCAGCTCCCTACTCCAGTTTTCTTTTGTGCTCTCAAGGTTTAATAGAAAATGGCGTTGGGGAGAAAGGGGGGGGGGGTGGGAAAAGCAAGAGAGAAACCTACTTGAGTGAGTTCTGTGCCCATCAGGAGGAGGAAGCAGAGGGTCAGCAGCTTGCTTGCCGGCTGCATGTCTCGCACCCAGCTCTAGGCACCTCGCATGCAGATCACCTCCCGGGCGAGCCTCCCCGCGCCGATCGCCCGGCGCCTCGCTGCCTCCGCGCTGCTTTCGCGGTGTTATTATTTTAATTAAAAAAAAAAAACAAACCAAAAAAACAACCAAACAAAAAAAACCCCCCACACACCACAAAGAAAAAAACCAAAACAACAAAATGCAATTAAAAAAAAAATCAGAATGATTCTCCGGGCGGCTCTCAGCACCCCCAGGAAGCAATGCAAGAAAGCTGCTCAGCAGAGCCTTCACTTTGCATATTTATTGGGATCCCAGTTTCTCTCCTCTGCTCTCGTTGCTGGCTCTCCGGCAATTTTTTTTTTTTTTTTAATGGCTCCCCTGATCGAAAGACATTTGCGAGGAGAAATTCAACGGAGCACGAAATGATTATCTCTGCTATTGCCAAAAGTTTCCCTTGAAAAGGGGGGGATGATGGGGAGAGGACAGGGATTAAAAAAAAAAAAAAAGGAATTGGTAGGGCTGGCTACGGGCAGGGGATGGCTGGGGAACAGGATGTGACATCAACTAAGGCGGGGGAAATTTAACTAAACACGGCGAAGGGAGCGGGGGAAGCCAGCCTCGGGCGCGGCGGGGGGCGGCCGTAACACCCCAACACCCCCTCCCCCCGCGGGCTCGGGGACGTGCTCAGCCGCCCCCCCCCCCCCGTCCGGGGGGGGTTGCAGAGGGATCTCACCCCCCCTAAGGACCGACCCCCAAGCGAAGATGCCTTCCCAAACCAAGCCCTCCAGGAGGGCTCTGAGCAGCACTGGCTGTGAGGCTCAGATCCGAATTCATTTAAGGCAGCGGAGGGAGGTGACGACCCTCCTGCTCCGCAGGGCACCCTCCCCTGCACCCCCTCCCAGGGGCTTGGCCGGGGGGTGCAGGCAGTGCCCACCCCACACTGCTCTGGCTGTGCCCTTCCCCTCCCCAAGCTCCCTGGGGACTCTACCCCTCCTTTCCCTCTCACACGCTCCTTGAAAGCTTTCCAAACCACAGGTTTCCCGGGACCTCATAAATACTATTAAGTCTCTTTGTATCTGGCAAGGCAGGTGAATAGCATCATTCCACTTTTCCAGAGGTGAGAAATGTGACACAGACCTTCTCCTAACGAGCGCTCAGCCACAGGCCCACAATTAGCAGGGGCTCCATGAGAGGATTTTCCGCCTTGATTGTTCATTGCAAAGGGTTTCTTCTGGAGTCCGCTGGTACTGGTTATTACTGGAGCCAGAGATGGGCTCCCTGTAGCAACGAGCTGACGCAGGGCCTTTTCCAAGGCCCGGGATCACAGAGCACAGCATCCAGCAGGACCGGGACATCAGCGGCGCGGTGACTGAGGCTCAGTGGTGACAAACGCCTGAGAACAAACTGGAAAAAGACTTCGGTGTTTTGCCATCAGCAAATGCCCAAGGGAAGGTGGTCCCTGGGCTTCCTAAGGGTGGGTTCCAGCAGCACCCTGCAGCGTCAGGCAGCTCTTCTCTAGGAAGGTAATCAACACACTAGTTTAGAGAGAGCTTAGAAAAAAGCCATCCAGAGAGCAGCTGCGGGAAAGCTGGCAAGTCTGACTATCCCACATAGATCTGTCTTTAATATACTTCCCTCAGCACCTCCCTTTAAGGTCAATGCTTTGTAGCCCATAAAAGCTGAGGACCTTTAAAAAGCATTAAGCTCCCCTTGACTTTATCAAGAGCAGCGCAATAAGGCCAAAAGCATCAGTGGTATGACAGGGTTTGAACACATCCTCCCCTGGTGCCTTAGAAAGTTGTGGGTTTGTTTTTTTTTTTTTAACCACAAGCATCACCTTCCCCCGGCAGGGATTGCAGCGGGATGCCCTGCCTGTGAATTGGTTCTCACCAAAAATCAAGGGAAGGAAGGGGGTCCAGCAACGTCATGGTGGCTGTATTTCTTTGCTGGGTGCACTGCTTAAAGTGCCTTCAAAAACCACCCGAGCAGCTTCCTACCACCCCTGTGACACAAGGCAGCGCATCGTTGATGCAGCTCAGGATGCACAGTGTGAGGCTTAAAATAAATTTGAGAGGTGCAGAAGACTAGCAATGAGAGCTCCTTTCACACAGACATTTTCAATGATGAGATCAGCTTCACCTTAAGTTGCTGGGACCATGGAGGGTGACTTCAGTGTTGTTGTCTTCGATCTCAGAAGAACCTCCCTTGTTTTCCACAGTGGTACCAGATAAGGCTCTGAAATGGCACCTTTTCCAAGTCAGCAACAGCACGTCCCCAAAGGGGAATCTCCTTTCTCCCCCTCCGTTGCTTTATACATGTCTAGCTGCATTGACCTTCATGGTGATAGTCACAGCTTGCACCTGAGTAAATGACAAAAGCATCAGCTCTGCAATTTGTTTTAATTTATTCTGCTTTTGAAGTCTTTCTTAATTAATATCAAAAACATTGTTATTGAACTTGAGCTCCAGGCTCCAGAGTGTGAGGCCCTGCATGGTCCCTCCTCCGGGAAAGAGCCCTGTCCCACGGAGCTCCACTCCCAGGACATAAATCACAGAAACCAAGAGAAATACAAAGAAAAAACTGCCTAATGGGACACAGCAGAGGAGCCTGGGAGTGCAACCTGGATCTTTTGATCCCTGCAGTGTCTTACCCAGACTTTGAAAAATACCTCCAGAAATTTGGAAAGGGTTCAAGGTCTGGAGAACTTGCCCATGGAACAAGGCTAAAGAGGCTCCAGCTCTTTCACCAGCAAAAGGGAAGCTGAGAGGAAGCTGCCCGGGGGAAGGTTTCTGTACATGAAGGCTCTTTTATGTGATAAAAAAAGTCAAAGCAAGAGTTCACAGTTTGGAGTAGAAATAGTACCTGTTTTTTTTCCTCAGGGGAGGGTAATCAGACTGTGAAATAACTCAGCTGAAGGCACCGTGCCCTCTCCAGTGCTTGACATAGTTAAATCAGAGCCAAGAGCCTTTCCGAAAGATGCATCCCGGCTCCTCCAGAAATTGCAGGCAAGATGCCTTCCAACGCAACTCTGCTGTGCGAGGCAGGAGAGGAGATCAAAACACTTCTGGTTTCTCTTCTTGATTTCTAAGATGTGATTTAGGCCAGCACTCTGCTCCCCCGACCCCGCTGCCCTCCAGAGCAGCCCGCTGCCAGCATGCTCCCTTCCTCTGCGCTGGGAACCAGGGGCATCTGCAGAGCCACGACGTGGGCAGCTGGGTGCTGCCGTGCATTGCGGGGACGGGCACGCGGGTCCCGCTTGGAGTCTCGAGCGAGGATGCTGACGCTCCCCTGACCCTGCCTCCCTCTGAGCTGGGTTTTGGCTGCTTCGGTCCTTTCACAGAGGACCTCATGGAGCCCCATACACTGCTTTCCTTGCACAGGGCCGGACGGTGGCCCTTAATTCAGGTGGTCTAGTTCTCCCTGCCTTTTACGAGGATCTAGACTTAGAGAACAAAACTCTGTTTTCTCCTCAAAGAGCAGGCTGATGGTGTCCCTCGCTGGGAGCTTTCCTGGCTCTGCAATCTCCGCTCACCTGCCACCTCTCTGAAAACCTCTTGCGGAGCCAAGTGCCTCTTGCTCACTGCGGTCCTGCTCTCTTCCTCCCTGCTGAGATGAAGGCTATTCCAGGCATGGTGAAAATAGCTTCACGGTACTTTGTTACCTACGGAAAGGCACATTTCAGACACAATTTTTTCAAAAGACCTATTTTCACACTCAATTGTCCTGCCTTTTATATAAATTCAGTGAATACACCTTCCCGTCTTTTTTGCACCCTTTTCCCTGAAATTTTGGTGTCATGTGTACTAGGGTGAGCCTTTACTGAAGACACGGATGTTGAAATGCTCCTTGAGCCCAGCCCTGCTGTTTGCTGCTCCCTGCACGGGCACCTCCTGCAGAAAACCATGGGAAAGCGAATGCCTTCCCGGCAAGTGGGTTCTCTGCCTGGTCCCTCCAAGCAGCGTATGGTCATACTGGTACTGCACAATTTCTCTTTGCTGGGACGTCAAGGGATGCCCCACACTGAGGAGGGACCCTCCCAGGGCCACCAACCTGGCGTGCTTTAGCTGATTTACAGGACCCGGGGTGGCTGTTGAGAAGAGCTGGGAGGTGAAAGTCAAGCTCTGACAGCACTGGTACACCCAGAGGACAAAAGAAAGTGAACTCAGTGGAACAAGAGAGATCTTCCACTTGCTGTGGACCATTTGAGCAAAGTGGTGGGAGACTTTCAGCAGCCCCAGGCTGGATGTGATGACCCCAGCAGTCCTTCACCCCTTGTATTTATCCTCATTCCCCGCTTGTGACACCAGGGAGGGATGGAGAACAACGTGCAACCCTGGGAGCAACCACAAATAATTTTCACAGTCAAAATCCTCACCGGGGTGAAACAGGCAACCAAATTCATGGGACAGGTGTTGCAGCAGCTCCAAGGGAGACATGGCCATTTTCATTCCCTTCTGGCGATGGCTGGATCACCGTGGTTGCCTGTGCAATAGTTTTTCCTCTTCTCTTAGGAATTGTCTCAGGATCCCAGCTACAGGTACTTGGAGGTGAATTTCTCTGTTGATGGTTTTTACTGGCATCAACCGAAAAGGCAGCAAAACCTGCTGTTTCTTGGAAAATTGTCCCACTCTAGTAGAAGATGCTAATAAGGACAGTAGGGGTGGAGACACCTGAACAGAGCTGTACATCCGGTGGTTACTTAATGTCCTTTTCCTTCCCTTACAAAATGGAAACACTTTTGGAAATTATCCCCCTTTTCTTGTAAGTTTATACAGCGTGTAGTCCAAAGTGGCTCTGGGCCATGACCAGACAGTGCTGTGGTCCAAACAGTAAATCTAAATTAACACACTTCCTCCTGTTTTGTTACCAACTTCTGTAGCATCCCTGGTGAGGGCTCAGCTCCGCTCCCTTTGCGGGGGAAAGGCACCACAAAGCCGTACGTGCTGCTTTAAGGCCGGGCTCCATGTACCTTGGGCAGAGCATCACCATAGCGTGATGCGGCAGTTACTAAGGTAACAGCACCAACGTATTTTTTCATGAATAGCAAAGCAAATTGTCATGGAACAGTAAAACCCACATACGTTGCCAGGATATATGGTTCTGTTGCCCCAGGGTTACAACTATTTACAGGCTGGTTTTTTTTTTTTCCCCTCCCGTCTTGAAAAATGATCCTATATGTGCCCACGTACTGTTTACGTCCAGAAACACCTTGTTTGCCGCTACCTTTGTCCACTCACAACAGAGACACCAAACCGATGGAGTGCGTTTGGCCAATGTGCGCGAAGGGGCTTCATCTGCATCTTCCAAATCGCCCCCCACCCTGAGCCTGCTCTTTGCTTTCCTCTTTGATTGCCCCAGTTGAACACATCTTCAATAACTGTCCCCTTAACACCTCCCCACTCACGTTGGTGGGGTTTGCATTTGGTCCCGAGGTACAAAGGGCTGAGGAACGCCAGCAAGCAGCGGCCGTTTCCCTGTTCCCGGCTCTCAACATGAGGCCAGCGCTGGGGCCAAGCACGTGCCTGCTTGCAGAGCCGGCTGCGCTGGGCTGTGTGTCTCCGCTCTCGGGGCTGGTTTCCAGCTCACAACATCGTCCTGCCAGAGCCTCCGTTGGCTCAGCCCCTCCTGGGCCATCCCTCCTCACCTTCACCACCTGCAGGAGAGCCTCTATGGACATGCAGAGGGCACCGGTCATGAGGATGGCACGGAAAAGGCATGGATTAGCCAAGTCAGAAAGGTGACAACACCCCCAGGTCCCATGCAGACTCGGTAGGAAGGACCAGGAAGCAGGAATAGGGCTGTCCCCACTCCAGCTGGAAACGGGAGCTGGAGAAGGATACGCTTTTTCCTCGGTGTGGAGCACAGGCAGAACTAACGCTCAGGGCGAGGGACTCGGTCGCGCCATGACAGTGGTGGGGAGCGGAGCTGTGGGGTGTCAGCAGCAGCCTCTGCCCAGGAAGGACACGATGCTTCGGCAAATGCCTTCCCATAGGCACCATGGCCACAGTCTGCTCACACCTTCACTGCAGAATGTATGTCCACATGGACGCTGGAAAAGCTGCCTCAGTATCTGCCCATACTCTGAAGTGCTATAAGAAACCTAGGGCCAATTTCAGCTGATTTCAGGCAAATTCAGAGATTTACCTCCTTCTCTGAGGACCGGATCTCTTGGGCTGTTGATTTGGGGTCAGGCAAGGCCAGTATTCCCATGCCTGTTCACTTGCTGCCTCAGCACTGGGGATTCCAAATGCACCCATAGGACAGAGGGGTAGGAACGAAAAGCCAGATGCACGCATGCATCTGAAAACACGGCATGTTTTTGTTTTTTTTTTTTTTAAGAAAATGTCTCTCATTCTTTGCAGCTCTTCACCTTCCTCCTCAGAAGCGGGTTGAGGAGCAGACACTGCCAGGCTTCAATTCGTGCACTAATGCTTCAGGGAGACCAAGCAAGAACAGGTCAGAAACCAGCAGCGTGCACAAGGAATGGTAAGAACCAGCCTTTTCCATCAGCGAGGAGAAATAATACAGCAGCTGAAGAAACGGGGAGTTGCGGGAGACAAAGAGCAGGAAGGGAACTGGACAAGACACTCCTAACGGCAAGAGAAAAACCCAACCCCATCCAGGTTCATTTCTTTATAACGTTTGCAGCTCGTCTCTTTGTTTGCTGCCCCGAGTCAGTGCACGGCTGGCAGCGAAGGGGACGGTGGACGGATGTGGGAGACCGCAGCAGCGTCCAGCCTCGGCGGCATCCAGCCTCGCGCTGCAGCCAGCCACGCGCCTCCCGTTTCCGCGAGATGCCGAGTCCTTTCCCCGCTGCCATATGTCCTTTTTCCTCCCCGAGTCCTTTCCCCGTTGCCACATGAAGTCTCAGACCACCCCGAGGCAAAGTCTGCTGTCATCCGCGGTGGCCCAAGCAGGAACAGATTCGTTACAGTCTTCTCCCTATCATTTGTCTCGCATTCCCTTTTCCTGGTGCAAGCAGCATGCAGGTATTTTGCCTTCGTGTCCTAGTGACTTCCCAGAGTCTTTACAGGTGTATCCAAAATTTCCAGATGGCCGCACAGCTAGTTCCATTGGCAGCATTGTGTTTTCCTTTGCTTTCCGGTATGGTTGTATTTTTTCCCTGCATCAAACACTTCAGTCCAAGCCTCACTGTTGGAAATTCTGTTTTGCTGCTTTTAAAGAGTAGAAAGTTGCCTTTCCTGGCCTCTTCGCTATCCAAATAATTCAAGGACCTGAGCAAGAGAGATAAAACCCCATGCCAGGCAAACCCGGCGCAGGAGGGCAGAATTTTCTGAAGCAGCCAGTCGCAGCTCCTCTGCAAACATCGCCTTCCTCCCCAGCACTTTAAAGTGTTGTTTGTACTTGATATATTCTCTTCGAAAGACAAAAAAAGCCCTATGAGCAGATTTTGAAGGACTTGCAGGCTTCCCAGCAGTCCTGAACTCACAGGATGATCAATGCTTCGTAACAACAAACTCATCTGCTACCCAAGCCAGGCAAAACCTCCAGCATATTCCTGGTGTTTCTGACACCTGGAGGGAATCCACACTTTATAGCACGTTTTCCTATCAACAAATGGGGTCAATGAGGATAACGACTAACACTCAATGAGCCTGAGTCACACAGGGAGGATTACCTTGTGCAGTTTAGCAGCCTGATCTCTTTTAAAATAGCACTAAATTGTGCACTCTTGCTTGAGAAGCCCCTCGTTTGGTAGAGATTTCAGTAGGCAAAAAAAAAAAAAAAGCTGGAAAAGGTGAGAGTCAAGTCATTTTGCAGAGTTTACCTCTTCCTTTTTATTTGTGGTATGCAGATAAAAGGCTGACTGGTCTGTGGGGCTCTGGTGTGCTCTCTCTGAGAGTTTCCGCGGTGTTTCTGGAGGGCAGCTGTTAGACAGAGAGCGGTATTTGCTACCGTTTGGGGTTCTGCCCTCTCAGACAATTTGCAACTACCAAAAAGATACAAAAAGCCTCAGACAAAAAAAAAAAAAAAAGGACAGGGAGAATAAAGAAAACAAATCAACAACCCCACACCAAATAAATTCCTAAATTTCCAAAATTAATATTGGCTCATAGGGGAGGGAAGTGCAGACAACAGCTTACGTTGCTAAAAAAACAAGTTTGCACTGTTTTGGGTTCAGCGTTTTAGCCAACTGCTAAGAACTTTAGAGTAAATCTCAGCATTTCCCAGGGCCCAGATTGCATATTGGACCATATACCCTGAAATGTTTTTATTTAATTTGAGTCCACATTATGCTGCCTACATATGGCGACACACACATTTCATTTTATGTAGCAGATGCTGCTTTGCTATTGAGAATGTAATATACTGAGTACATTATAGCATCATTTGGTCTAGGGTAACTGCAGTGTTTTTTAACTCTGATTAGCCTTAATTTTAAACCTGATTTCCTAAGGAAATGAAGCCTATGACACCCTGCTCTGTATGCATGCTGGTGTACGCTGTGTCCATCGTTCTCGTATTTCTTTAGAGCTGGGGGCCAATTTCGATGCAGTATGGGAAAACCCGGTTTGCTTCCCCTCACACTGCACAAAATGAGTTCATGTGGGAGATTAAGTTCATGATACAGGTTCATGAGTCCTGGGAAACAGAGCTGACATAGCACTTTCCCCTAAACCATAAGCGCTTCTGAAAATGAGAGAGATAAGGGTAATAAGGCCATTCTCCAGCAGCACCTGGGAAGAGGTATCAGTCAGGCTGAATTGTGCTGCTCTCTGCAGGGACAAAAGCCCATCTCAGTTTTAATTAGAAACTGATTAAAGCCTACAAGTGATTTCAGATTTTCTAACCTGCCTGCTAGCTCGCCCTGTGCTCTCCTGCTTTGATCCGCAGAGACCAGTTTCCCGTTCCGGCAGCGAAAGCGTCGCATCGCGGCAGTCCCGAGACCCGGCGTCGAGGGGGGCGAATTTTGGCCACGGCTCTGACTCTGCCCTGCTGATTGCATCCAAGCCACCCACTCTTGTTTTCAGATGATTTCCACCGAATCAGCAGAGCTCTTTAGAAGGCAGCGGGGCACAGCTGTGGCGGACACGCATTGCACTGGGAAAGCCAGGCGACGCTTTTCTGCAGCTCGGGTTGACGGCGCTCCGCGCTTCCCCGGCGCTTCGTAGCAAAATATCATGAGAGTATAAATAGCAGCACGGCTGCCTGCCGGTGCCCACCGTTCAGCCGGCACAAACAAGAGCCTGGCCCTTCGTTAAGGGCCAAACGCGGTGGGGTCCTCCCTCCGTGCATCTCCAGAGCTTGGACCAAACGGAGGGTCCTCCCTCCGTGCATCTCCAGAGCTTGGACCAAACGGAGGGTCCTCCCTCCGTGCATCTCCAGAGCTTGGACCAAAGTGTTTGGGGAACAGGCTTGTGTGCCACGGGCCAGCAAGGGGAGAGGGTCCACGGGAGGGCAGGAGCTGGCAGCACCACTGCTCTCGCCTTGCAGGGACCCCCGCTGCCCTGGCACCGGGCTGCCGGGAGCTCAGCCGCGCCGCCGGCTGCGCCCGCCGTGGGGGAGGCGATGCCGGGGCTGATGCACGGCGCAGCCAACACCCCGGGCTCCACGCAGCCCCGAATTCACGGTACAGTACAGATGCCGCCAAGAACGGCCATAAACAGCACTTAGTGATGCATAATATATGAAAATGGCTCATGCTGAGCTTTTAGATACAGAAAGATTTTTTTTCTTTTAATACTGTTACAACATTCTCCTGCAGCCATGGAAGCGCTGTCATAAATACCTAAAAGGAGCTTTAAAAGACCCAATCTGTGCAGATTGAATATTTATGGCCACCAAACCCCTGACCTTTAGATTTAGGGTACGGCATACGTAAAACAGCCTTATTAAACTGTACACCACATGTCAGCCTGGGGATCAAATCCAGACTGAAATCTCCTTCTGAGCATTTAGCATTTTTGAAGTTCCTAGCGGTAAACAGACGGAGTGCAATAAATAGGGGAGGAGAGCCCCTGGCTCTGCGTGGGGCTGCGTGGGGCTGGGTCTCCCCTCCCCTTGCCCGGGGAACAGCCCAAATTCCCTGTGCGCCTCAATTTTCCAGCATCTAAAGCAGAGTGAATAATAGCAATGGGGTAAACTAAAAAAAGTTGGCCAAGGTGTTAAATGTGGAGAGAAATGCAATATTGGGAATAACGGGAATCACCTGTGTTTTTGGAGAGTGTCCCCGGGCCAGCTCTGCTGCTTTGGGTTTGTCCCGCTATGGCGCTGAATCCCCGTAACACAAAGCCCCGTGTGCTCAGCCAAATTAGGGCCTCAGCACCTTCATTCAGGTTTTTCCATTCAATACTTCAATCAGAGCCAGTCAGAGATTTTCAAAACCACCGTGCTTCCCAGTTGGCACATTTTTTTTTGTGTGTGTTCCATTTCTTGAGAACTATGACTCATGCTCAGTGTTTCCAACCTGAAGCCCCACATTCCCTCTGCTCGTTCAGCTCATGAACCCAGCGCTTTCCTCCCCAAAATCCCTGCCCAGGACAGAGCCAAACCCATCCCAGAGAAGGATGGAAAGTGGGGACGTTGCATGCGCTGCCCTGCACCCCGGGAACCTCCTCCCCACAGGCAGGTGCCAGCGCTGGGGGAATGGAATGGAATGGAATGGAATGGAATGGAATTATGCTGGGGCTGGGAGGATACAGGCAGGAGCTGCTGGGAGCCAGGATTGGACCTCATGCTGCATCCAGCGTGAGGGTGCAGCAGGGGGAATGCACAGCAGCCGCGCGTTTGCGGTTTTTTCTTTTCAGGGTAAGGCAGGAGCCTCGCAAGAGCTCAAAGGCCCTTCAGATCTATTTGTAGTCAGGGGTTTGGAACACTCCTCCGATGTATTTGCATATTTAAAACTGAAAGAAAGGCAAGAAGATAAAAGGGAAGAGTTTGTGCATGGCAAACACTGACCTGCAGAACCCAGTGCTCACGGGGACCACAGGAAGGTGGCACCTGGTCAAATCCCATTCAAGCTACTGGAAAAAGCAAAAACTGAATTTTTTAATCCATTTCCATTTGTTCTTGGCCTACTCCCGCCCTTTTCTTTTTCCTGATTTTTTGTTCTTCCCCCCGCAGGAGAAACCTCCCTTGCCTGCCGGAGCACACAGCAGGTTGTGGGCTCACACAGGGCTGGGGCTGCAGGAACCAGCGTTCGGGTTCAGGCGGCTCCCAGTCTAGCTGGACCCTGCGTGCCACAGCCCGTATGTTAACTAACCCAAGCCCAGCGTGGATGAGCAAGGAGCAAGGCTCAAGTGCTGTTTAAAGCTTAATGGGGTTGGTAACAAGTGCTGACGGTTCAGTTTGGACAGTCACGTTTTGAACCAATTTGCAGCGCGCTGCCGGACGAGCACCGCTCCGATGCCGCTTACAGTCCTCGGGGGAGAGGCCCTGCAGGGAACGCTTGCAGCCCAGTTTTTGTGTGTGTTGCCTTGTTTCCAAGTGCGATTTTCCCACCTAGCCAGTGGCCAGTGATAATCAACGGGGAAAATGTGCTTTTATTGCTTTTCTGATGATGGGCTTTCCACGATTTGCGTCCACTTTCTCGCGAGGAATTCCTATTCCTCTCCCAGAGCACCGGATTAATTGTGCTACTGACGACTGTCTACCAGGTGTATGTCACAAATTATCCATGGGAACTGGACATCATTTTTCTGACATTCCCAGATTTGTTAGCTGGAATTGATCCTGCTGCTACATTAGCTGGTAAAATAAACAAAACCACAGCCAAGCTGGCTGCATGCCTATTGCTAGGAACCTGCCGGAAAAGACGGAAGATCCAATATTGCAATTAATAGGTCCACAGGGGTGTTTTGAGAAGTGCTTCAGTGTCTTCACCTTGCTCTAACGCTTCGCAATGCCTTCAGTGCTTCCTTTCAGACTGAGCCAAAAGCTGTTACGGATAATCCCTGCGCTTCCCGAGCTCGCTCCCCACGGAGACCCGCCAGGATCTGCCTGTGAGCATCCTCGCAGCTCCGCTGATAGCCGGTGCTCGGAGGGTTGCAGGGGAAGCCGGGATGGCTGTCTCCACTCTTCCCGTCTTGGTTCCTTGTAGACACAGTGGACCAGAGAACCCTTCGCCGTCCTGGGCTCTGAGCGCGGGTCCCTTCGTACATAACCAGGCAGCAGCTATAGGCGCTCATGGGCCGCCAAGGTTTGAGCAAGGGAGCAAGCCTGGAGCCTTTAACTTGGGTCTTTCTCGATCCAACCCGTTTTTTTGCAAACCCAAGGAAATATCCTTAAAATCTCTCTCCTCCTCTCAAATTCAGATGGTGCCAGAGTTCCCGGGGGTGGAGCTGGCAGCGAGGCGAGGCGGCTGCTTTGCCTTGTTTCCCCAGGAAACTCTCCCGCCTGCCAAATCAGCCAGCGATGTTTCCTGGAGCCTGGGGAGCCAGGAAGAGAAACCATAATAATTATTTTTCTATGTAAATAGCTGGGAGACGCTCAGATGGGAAGAGCTGTGATGGAAGACCTTAGAGGGAGGAGGAAGGATTGGTTAGAGTGGCCATAGGATGTACAGAAACGTGTGCTGGCTTTTGTGGGGTTAGGACTGTCAGGGTCCAGCTCTCCTCTGGGGTGGAAAGGGCAAAGAAAAAACCCGAAGGGGTAGAATCAGACCTATTTACTGTCAGTAAAGGATCCATCCCTCTCCTGTTGCTTTTGGGAGACTCTTTAATAAACTTTGCAGAGGGAAACGTTTTCTTGTCTCCTGTTCCAGTTGTTTTTACTGGCTTCCTTTCACTAGACCCCACCGCTGAGCCTGGTGGTCTCCACAGCAGGAAGGGATCGCCGGGAATCGCGCCGGTCCCTGCGGAGCCCTCCCTCCCCTCCCGCTGCCCCGGGGCTCCTGCTGCCCCGCTCCAGCTCCCTGGGTTCTCAGCGCCTGTCTGCCAAGGGCAAGGAGCCGACGGAGTTAAGCCGTTTGCGGGAAGGAGGGGGGTCGTACACCCCGCCAAAGCAAATCTTTGCGGGTGTCTGACGGGCGGCTCTTTGTGGGCACTCGGCGCATCCGCAGAGATGCTACAATTTGCTGCGCAGTCATCATTTCAACCCCTCTCCTTTTCTTACCCTCACTCCACAATAACAAAAATGGAGCAATAAAAATCCAGCCCGAGGGGGACGAATAATCACCTTTATAGTTTGTCCCTGGCCTGATGTGCTCGCTGCTGGAAAGCTGGCTGGGAGCACCAGGGCTTGTTCGCGCGGCCTGGGGAGGGGGTGAGCAGCACAGGGACACCCCAGACCTCGGCTGCGACTCTGCCGGGGATGTCAGTCCCCCAGGGTGGGACCCGAAGGGGAAGCGGCCACTTCGGAGCAATCCCTGCCAAGCCACCTGATGAAACCTCTCCGGTTTGAAACTGGTCCTGCTCCCCTTTTCTGTCCTCAGGGAGAAGAAAGAGCCAAGACCGTGAAGGGAGCGAAACTGTTGTTTTCACTGGCTCAAAGGCACTCCAATAGCTGTGTTTTTTAAAAATTAAATGCTTTCACCCAATTGTATTTGCACAGTATAACGTCCTTACCCAATGCAATCACTTCAAATCACTGTTCTTCAAATCCTTTGGGGCATCTGCAGTGAACAGAGGGCCCGGGTCAAATATAAACCTCCCAGCTTTTTTGGGAATGTGTGTGTCAGCGTTACCGTTGCGTTAATGAACCATGTAAATCATAGCCAGTTGTTAAATAACAAAGGGGAGAAGGAGGAGAAGGCAGAAGGGACTTTATACCCTTTATACACAGAGCTTTGCAGCTACAAGAAGGTATGTGTCAGTGTTGCAACCTGCCAGCTTGGAGGACATAAGTTTCCCATCCAAACATTGCTTCTTCGGAGGCTCTTGCTGCTCCCGAGAGATTCTGCGGAAATTTGTAAAGCCCAAGTTCAGCATGCCTTTAGAGGCATTTACAGAAGGCTAAGATAAATGTGAATATTTTTAGTAATTTAAAAAAAAAAAAAAAGGTAGAGAGAGACAGGTTGCTTATCTTCTGCTTTAAGCTTTCTCTGCAGTGCTGGGATGCAGGGATCAGACTCTAACGTCTGTCACCGACTCCCAAATACACAGTGATGTTTCTTGGTTTGTCAATCACCCTTCAGTTTGCACATGATAAAAACCCAGTCCTGAGAGGGGTTTCTCAGTTCCACATAACGCACTGTTATTACTTTAATATTAAAGGGAAAGAGAGGGGAAATCTGGGTAACTGGACATATTGCTTGGCTGGAACTGTGGCTTTTTTGCTGGCTGTCTCCCTTTCCTCTCCATCTGTCCCAAGAGCCGAGGTCCTCTCGGTGTCACCGCAGCCCTGCGTGGCAGACAGACTGGCTGGGTTTGCCGTTTCAGCCCTGCTTGGCTGGGCAAAGCCCTTCCCAGCCCAGGCATCAGGGCTGGCTGCTTATGGGCACCAGCTGAGGGGCCGCGCCGGAGCAGACATCTTCTTCAACAGCCAGGGAGGTGTCAGATATTGCAGCTAGACCAGAATACAACGTCTGAGCAGGAAACTACCCGCACCCACCACTAACACACACGTACCCAACGTTAGACAGTTGCTAGATGGGGAGTGAGTTTGGGGTTCTTATACTCTTTTTTCCACTAAGGAGCTGCCCGTGACATATGTAAAACGCTTATATTTCCTACCCATTTTATCAAGGAGACTTGATTTACATTATGTTTCCACTCTACAAAGCTTGACACTTACCTGTCCCGTAGAAATCTTTATTTGCTGCAGATGGCTTGAAATCGTAACATAGCTTCAGTCCTCTCCTCTCGGTGCTCCTTTCCTGAAAATACAACCCACGATGGTATAACGCAGAATTGTTACTGTAGTTATAATATTCCTAAGTCATCTTTAAGAAATTCACTGTGACGTTCCTGCCTGCAGTTTGGCTTGGGTTACTGTTGGAAGTGGTGTTTTGGGAGCTTTGTGTTTTGACATCAGGTGACAAAGCAGGTGAGATAAAAAATAAATAGTTCAGAATGATCCTCATCTATTACAAAACCCAAATGGGTTATTTCTAAAATTAGCTTTAAGTATTTCAAGTTTCACACACTGTTAACAAAAAGAAAGGAATGGATTTTTTTTGTAATGATGCAGATTACCATCAGCTGTGTCCCTCCCGCAGCACCCAACATCCCCTCTTCCCTCCGGGCCGTGGGTGCCACCCAACGCAGGCACCGGGGTAGCTGGTAAATGGCGCAGGAGCCTGCATTAAACCCCGGGTATGAACGTGTCCACCAGGGAGAGAGCTTGGTTCCGGATCTGGGTTTGCTGAACTGAAACACGCTGGAAAAGCTTTGGAGAGACGGTTTCTAAAAGCTGTGGGTTGGGCCGACTGGTGATAAAAGGGACTGGGGAGCTGCAGTGAATCATCCCAACGCACCGCGCGCGAGCGAGCCGGTAACGTCGCACCCACTACAGAGCCGTACGTCATCCCTGCATTGATGGACGCGGCCTCCGCCATCCTGATCCAAAGTACCCCGCTAAACACAGGAAGAAAAATGTGTTAGGCACATCCAGCAACACTGGGATGGTATTTTTCCTTCTCTCCTTATTCTCAGTGCTCGATCGCTTAGAGCATTTACCAGAGCTACACCAGAGACGTGTTCACTTCCACTGGCTTGCACTAGGTCAAGTCTGGAATCAGTCATCCACGGGGTAAAGAGTGACAATATTTCACGCCCAAGTAATCTGCCTTGTGAAAGAAATGAAGCTTACATGGTGGCTGGGCTGATCTGATCTTTATTTCCTGAAAAGACGTATTTCCAGTGCTCATCATCATTATTAACACAAATGTTCAGACCCGCATGCACCAGGCGGCTGCTAGGAAACATCCGCCGCAGCAGCAGCCCAAGCGAATTCCTTTTGCCGTGCCCTGACAGCGGAGCCGGTCCCTGACTACCCGAGGTGGAGGCTGATAGAGCGGGGTGGCTGGGGCTTTAGCTGCCTTCTTCCCCGTTTCGGCTCGGCTGGCTGTGATTGCCCGCGCATTCCCTACGCCAGGGCAGGGCAGAGCATCTCCGCATTGTGGGTACGGCATCTGCAACCCCGCTCCCCGCTTTGTGGGGACCGAAGAGACTGAGCAACAAAGCAGTGACGGACTTAGTGGTCCGTGATGGAGATGTCAGCTGGCCATCAGGTTTCAGGTTGAAATAGCTGCATCAGGGAGAGCTTCTAAGCAGCGTGTCCTTCGACATGCCCTTCCGGTCAACCACACACAAGACGACCCTCCACTTTGTGTCCATGCCAGGGTTGTGCAGCACATGTTGGTCATTAGGTGGGATTGCAGGTAGAAGCATGGTCAAGGTGTGGTTGTCTGTGGTCAGAAAAGATTTTGGAAAAGCGCTGCTTGTTTCAGAGAGCTCAGAGCCAGGTAAGCAAAAGTAGCTGAAAATAAAAACCCTGCCCAAATGTTTTTCTCTAGCTCCTAGCCAAGCCAGCCTGCTGCTGCATCCCTGGAGCAGTGCTAATCCTCGAAATCGTCCCTTTCCCATGACAGATCCCGCGTGAGATGAATTGGTGACTTAGGAAGGCGGGGGAAAGAAAACATGGGAACTGCAGAAGAAAGTGGTTTTACCATTTTGCCCCTTGATTAACTAACGCTGCCTGTACACTACATTTCTACAGAGAGCGTGCGGCCCCGGTCTGAAGCCTAACGGGGCATGTTGGCACGTGGGACGTGACTCAACTTACCCTAATTGGCTTCACCACCAAAGCCCCCATGGGTTTCACTTGGCTTCCCTCTGACCAGCGGCGCCTTGCTGCGTAAGACCCATCCATTCCCATCTCTGCCAGGCCCACAGCGGTGCTGCAGGTTTTTTCTTCCTATTTTGAGGCTGGCATTTGCAAATATATGTATTTATACAAAATCCCTTCTTTTGCTGAGGTGTTTTTTTAACCAAGCTAGAATGAGACAGATATACTTTTTTTTTATTTAACAGTGAGATGCCATCAATGCCTCAAGCTGCACGTCTTCCTTCTGCAGGAGTCAGGTATTTACGTGCTGGAATAATGAACCATCAGCTGAGTTGCTGCAGAGTGACAGGGACATTCTGCATTTTATGGCTTTTTGTGAAAACAGTCCCCAGTCAATAAGTACAGATTTTCTCAGGATGAGAAGACCTTATTTACAATTGATATTTTCCGGGAAACAGTAAGCTCTGAGCTGACATGAATCAGGGCAACAGCACAGGGGGAGGTGTCTCCGTGTCAGAAAAAGCCAACAATCAGTTCAATCGATCCTCATCTAGATGTGGTTCTCTGGGACCTGGAGTTGGAGAAATGTAATAACAACATAAATTTCTATTTTCTCTGCTGAGATTAGTGGCTTTGAGGCTCCATTAACCTACCCCTTCCCTGTGATTTGGTTTTAGGGGGGTTTTTTTTGCAACGATTGGTGCCTAATGCTAAATACCTGGTAGGCAGCATCCTCCACCCTGGAGTGCATTGGTGGCAGACGGACACAAACAAAGAGCTGCAGAAGACCTAAGATTTCCACTCCTCGAGTGATTCCAACACTTGCAATGGAGCAAAAGAAAGGAAACTTTCCTCAAACAACACAACCCTCAGGTAGGTGGAAGGAGCTCGCTGACGACATGCTCCTCTGCTGCCAGCATCCTCTGGTGGCTCAGCCCCAGGTTTTAATGCCTGAATCAGACACTAGATTCATATATATTTATTGATGACCGCTTTCTAGAAGCACACAGCCAGGCTGAAGTGTAATGCAGGGGTTAATAAAACCAGCAGCAATAAAGTGTTTTGAAATGTTTGATAAGAAACTATTCCTTGCTTCCAGGTTGGCAGTTTCCCTTATTTTTCATGCTCTTCGAAACATTTTAGAGCGGTGAGGATTTTAAATACATCCACATAAAGCAGCTTCAGACAGCAAACAGGATTAAAACCCAACTCCAGAAAGGGAAAGTCAGTCAGATTACTTGTCAAAATTAAATTTGCCTTTGGATGCCATTACTTTCTACATTGAAAAGCTCTGGGAATTAGTAGATAAAAGAGCTAAATCCAATCTGGAGACAAGCTCAGAGGAAAATGTCAGCCAGCCGGTAATCCAGGCTCTTTTCTTTAATAGGATCTTCCTGAAGTCAAAGAAAGTGAGAATAACTATTTAATTCCATTTTGGAGTCTGGATTCCTTATTGACCCGGCTCAGCATCGCCGTTTCAGTGGTAAATCAACTGGTGGCACGGACGTCACAGCTCCCACCAGCTCCACGAGCAGTTTGCTTTACCCTCTGCGCAAAACGGGCCCCGCAGGTCTTTGTGTCGTTCACCGATAGACTTAACCACAACTAAACCATGCCCAGCCGAAGAGCCGGGAATGGTCCCCCACCATTGCTGGGTAATTCTTCACCGTAGCCCATGATAAACACTAAAAGTCCTTTCTCAGTTTTTTTTTTTTTTTTGTAAGGGTAATACATAAAAACACCCATTATGCTGAAGCAGAAATGTGCCGGTGCACGTCCTTGTGCCACAACCACCATAAAATCTCGGCCCTTTCCATCTTCCGAAGACCCAGAGAGGCAGAGCCTTTTCTAGCAGATTCCCCTTCATCTTTTGAAGTACAGCCACGGAGCCGAAATTACAGTCTGCCCCAAATATGCTAGCACCTCAAAGGCTGTAACCATGGTTGCACAGTTATCTGCAGGCATGGCTAACTGTACAGACATGCATGTATTGACTCAGAGGATGATTTAATTCTTCGGTGTGGCACAAAAGACACAAGAAGCCCCGTGCCATCTGACACGCTGGTGGGTTCACGCCAAGGTTTTCTTTAACCCAAGTACTGGACAAAGCTCTTTCTTTGGTTACCACCGTGGCTGGGAATTAGCAATCAATAAACACCAAAGAGCGTTAGGGCTTAGTGAGAAACGGCACATGAGCAGGGCTGGTGGGTACGTGGTCTGGTTGCCAAACCCAGGCAGATCAGAATGCGGGCTGTACTTGGTCTTGTTTAATGCAGGCCCTGCATTATCCTGGGAGTTCAGAAGTGGGCAAGAAGCAAACACTAGATATGAGAGTGTTATTTTTAGTAGGAGAAGGAGAGCGGGTGCCTCTGGAGAGCTAGAGAGATCATGCACTGGAGTTCAGTTGAACACCTGTGTCAAACTGCAGGTCAAGAATTATCTATCCAGAGACACTTTTCTACTCTAAAAAGGAATCAAAAAATAGCCTTGGAAAGAAGTGGTAGGGCTCTACCATCAAGTAGGCTAAACAAAGGCGCTACAAGACCCCCGTGACTTTGGGGCTGGAAAACACTTCTCACGTAGAGAGGGCAGCTGTGCAGCTTGTAGATGATATAGAAGGTAAGTAAATGTCTAACAGGATGAAGAAAACCGCTTTTAAATCCTCCTATGTGCTTGCTAAGTAATTTTTTTCTGCCAGCTCAGGCACACTTCGGGGAAGTGCAGGGCAGGAGGCTTCGGTGGTGTCCCCAGCGTCTGCACCAACCCGCCCTGCCGCGGGCTGCAGGGACGAGGCTCGGTGGTGCCTGCAAGGACTGCCCGGGACGAGGACGGCCCCCAGGGCAGGCTGTCGCTCCGTACACCAGTCCAAGGCGGTGGGGACCGTCAGCGGCTGGTGGTGGCCGAGAGATTGGTGCTTCCCATGCACCAGCCATGAAAAGCTCTTCCTACCAGGACACCCCAAGGGTCTGCGCAGGAGTGGGGCTGCCAGCCCCTTCGCAGGGCTCCAGTCACCACAGGCACGCTGAGATAGTTCAAGTAGCTCTTTTTAATTTCCTCCTCTTGTTTTCTTCTGCTAGATCTGACTAACACGGTTTCTCCCCAGCCAGCTGCCTGTGGATGCCGGCAGTCGGCAGCGACAGGTAAGTGCTGCACGGGGTTGTGGAAGGACCGAAGGTAGGTCACGAGCAATCCTTTGCTCCCCACAGGAACATCTGCCAGCGCTGCCGAGCGCCTGAGGGCAGGAAGAAAAGCAAGCAGCCCTCCACATCACCTCCACCCCCAGCAAAGCCAGACCCAGGGACCCCCCCCCCCTTCTTTCCAAAATTAAAGACCTGCCTCTATCCTTCAGATCTTAAATATGGTGTACGTGCAAGTGAAAAGGACAGCAAGGCCACTGCCACCAACCTCGGCAGCCCGTGTCATGCCCGCACTCTGCCACCCATCGCTGCTGCAACCCAACGCCCGCCCGCGGGCGGTGCAGGTGCTCGGCACCACTCGCTGCTTTTGTTTCTCCTTTTGCAACCCAATGCAGCATCTTCGATGTTTGAGCCTAGGGGAATGTTAATTTATACAAATAACAAAGGGGAAAGCCGGCAGCGAATCCAGCCAAGTGGATGCACTTGAGGGGTGTCTGCAGCTGGCAACGTGGGTTTAATGACAGAGGAAACTCTGGGTGACATGGTCCTACTGGGGTGCCGTTGTCGGTGCCCGTGCCTGTCCTGCCGTTCCCGCTTTGGCACAGGGAAGGAGGCTCTTCGTGCCTAATGCATTGCTTGTTTTAATTAAACTAGCTGTAGGGAAATATAACATTTTCCTTCAGTAATTCATCCCCACGGCTCCCCTATTTTGTCATTTTAATTAAAGCCAGCTCCAGCCACACTTTCGATGTTTGCAGCGATTAGTATTAAATCAAGCTCAGGCTTTGGGGACAGGCCCTTCTTTGGCTTTTTCTTGGGTTTTTACAGCAAAAAAAAACAGGGTCTGAGGCTGAATGTGTGAAAAGGACAACACAGCCACCAACGCAGAGACTTCAGGCTTCACTAGGGAAGATTTTAGCTCAGTTTACTGAGTTCCCGCTGGCTTTGCTCCTCAGCTGGAGAGAGGCACTCCGGTCTGGGGATCTGATGGCAAGTGTGGGGAGAACCAGCTCCTGGGGAACTTGCTGTTGGAGGCAGGACCATGACTGCCACCATCTCCCCCTGTGAGCAGCTCACAGGCTCTGCTGGAATGGAGAGGAGGCAACGGGCTTGGCATGCCCCAAAACTCAGCCTTGGGGCTCCCGGGGCTGAGCTGAGTATTTCAGCCAGGTATTTCGACTTGAGTTGTCTTTGGGGAACAGCCAGGTCTTTATTTTAATTGTCCCTCAGTAAACCCACTCTGACCCTTCACCTTGCATACCAGAGCAAAAGATGGTCCCAGACCTTGTAACGTAAGAAGGCGAAGGAGCTGGGAGCTCCGTTACCTGCCCCCGGCAGACGATGCCTGACCGGGCTCTGGCCACCTCTCCCTCCCAGCATGGGCCCATTCTTATAACTGGAATTTTCCTTAATGCCTGTGCTGAACTTTCTTTTCTTCAAGGTTAAATAATTTGCCCAGAGCTGCTTTGATCATTGTCGGTGTTTTAATCATGAGCTGTAAGGTATTCAGTGTTTTTCTCAAATCCACAGCTTCTAGGCTAGGTAGTTACCTGGGAATCACACATTTTACTTTAAAAAAAGCTTTCGTTGTTTGTCAGAGCAAAGGTGGAAAAATACGATCCGTGCATCAGCTAATGGCTCAGAAACAAAGAAAGGAAGGAAAGAAAAAGGAACCCAAGAAGGATTTAATAAATCTGATTTTTCCACACGATTGCAAGTTTTCCCTGTGCCTGATTCAGCGTGTTTCCAAGCAGTAGCACAAGAGTGCGTGGCGTTTCTGGCAACCAGCGGTTCCCAGAAGTTACTGTGCCGGCAGGGCATGGTTTCATCATTGCCATAACCTGAATTTCATGCTCAGCTGCTTCCCAGGGGGGAGCAATTCCTGGAGGCGCACAGGACCCTGGCATGAGCCGCCTCTGCTGCCCTCCTGACCCACCAGCGGTCACCCCTTAGCGTCAGCACCCACCCCTGCAAACCCCTGACGACTCAGCTCATTTTAACAGCCTGGCCACCCTGGTGGAGATGACAGCTGAGCCCTCACCCCCACTCTCTGCCAAGGAGAGGAGCGTGGCGGGACACCGGCTGGAGCCAGGCTGGCAGGACGTCATTACCCGGCTAATAAAACTCCAACCAAACACCAAAGCCGCTGGCTGAAGGCTAAAGCCTCGCAGCATTGTGCACGTATGCGAATTCGAGAAAACTCCTCAGAGACGGCGGGTACCTTCTTTTGACGTTGCAGACAGGGACGTCTTCCGCAGCGCAGGAGGATGCTCGGTGCTCGGCGGCGGCGCGGAGCGAAGGGGAGGCAGCACTGCCGACTCCAACTGTCTGAGCAGCAGCAGATGGAAGAAACAGGAGGAAGTAATGCAGCATGAGTCAAGATTGTGGCTTTGCACAAGGGAAAACTGTTCTTGCCAAAAGAAAAAAAAAAAAAAGTAATCTTGTCAACAAGCCCCTGAGATCATGGCAACCACGAGGCTGCCACAAGCCCCCGCGGGGACACCTGAAATTGCCCCAGCTTTTTGCTGGATCCCAGCTGCAGTTACGCTCTTCTGCTGAAACCACACACAGAAGGTGAAAGCAATGAAAATCGAGGGCTGTGCGGGCAGAAGCAGGATTTGTGTTTCGGTTTCTCATCCCGTACACGGTACGGGGCGGAGAGCAACTGCAGACAGCGGCGGTCGCCCCTTGCCCCTGCCCTGCAGTTCTCAACACCTTGAGCAAAGGTGCCCACGAGGGCATGCATCCAGCCACCTTGACCCCTAGGAGAGGAGACAGCGCGTACAAAGACAGAAGTTGAAGCCTGAATACCAAGACCTCAGAGAGATAGCAGCCATGTCTAAATGCCAAGAAAAGAATAAAAATCTTTCAGCAACAAACTTAGCCTCTAAAGGACCAAAACGTTTGCAGTAACCTAGAAGCACAGAAAAACGTGAAAGCTTCTGCTTGCAGCCACTCAGACTTACATAGCCTCCTTGGTAATGACTTTGTACTTCACTAATAGTCATTAAAGTTACTCATCACACCTGACTCAGGCTTGCCTACGACAAGGCTGCAGAGGCTTTCTGCAACGAAGGTGGTTTAACCCCGTCGCTCCCCGGGATCAAGAGCTGCTCCCCGCTCTCACCCAGCCGTCAGTGCGTGCCTCCCGCGCCCCGGGCTGCTGCACGTTAGCACCAAGCTCTTCCCAGATGTTGGGAAGGCTGGGGCTGGTCTGGGTCCTACCTCATGTCTCGATGGCATATCTGAAACATCAGATGATGGATCCCATTGATGCAAATATTTTTGCCACGAGCCATGTTTCTGCCTGCGCCCTTTTGCTGCATCACACCCAGCTTCCTGCAAGCCGTGACCGTCGGGGGGGAAACGAGAGCTTGCAAAGCCATCATGTCAGAGCTCTTTCCTGCTGTCCTGTTTCCAAGAACAGACAGTCCCAGAATTTGGGACTGTTTGCTCCGCCCCAGGAGTGCTGCAGCTGAGGGAGGGGGCAGACGCAGCCCCCAGAGCTGCAGAGGGGCTGCGAACGCTGTGGGCTTGCAGCGAAACACCCTGCGCTGAAACGCTTACTGAACTGACCTTCCCGGAGTTTAAGGGCGAAGGGATGCATCACGCACAACAGCACAGCTTTATGTGAGTGCTACAGAAACGCTTAAGAATAAATTAAATGGGTCCAACTCCCCTTAGAAAGACAAATCAATCTCATTTGCACGTCTCACCCGCAGCTCTGGAAGTGCTGATGCTGGGAGAAAGTTCCTCCCATCCTCCTTTCTTCTCATTGTCTGCCCTCGCAGACACCTCCCCAGTCTCGCTTGCCAGAGCCCTCCTGAACAGCCGCACGCCGATGCCACGCTGGGAGGACGGAGCTGAACCAGGCCCGTGGAGGAGGACGGGCACCCGCACAGGCGCTGCCGTGCTCCCGCGGAGCCGCTGCGTGCACGGGCTCGGCTGCCGCTGCTCCCGCCGCGCGGCCGTCCCGGCGTCCGAGGGCTGGCGGCTCGCGCCCGCCCGCCGTCCCGCGGGGTCTCTCCCCTCCCGCCCGCTCTCGCTGCACGCGTTGCCGGCGGGTGAAGAGGACTCGGCGGTAGCAAGACGCAGCTCGCTGTTGCTAAATTTGGATATTCTTCACAATGACATGGCAGGGATCAGCAATCCCAGTTAAATTAACACTGGGGCATCGTTCACCTGGGACGCTACCTCTGACCAGAAGCGAGCTTTCGTGACTGGCTATTTCAGTACTTTCCACAGCAGCAGCGAAAGCTGACCCCCCTAAAGCCACTGTAAAAACAAGTTCTGCAGAGACTTCGGCTGCAGGGACTCAGTGTGGTTCATTGCGAAGGCATCAGTTCTGCATTACAAAGGCCAGCAAGGAAAGCTTTTTGTGCTGGGTTCTCCAGCTGCTAAGACAAGCTATGAACTCAAGCTGACTGGAAGCCTAAAATAGTAATTGATCAGTCTACTTCTGCTGGCCACGCAGAAGTAATTGCTATGGAGTAAAACAGAGAAAAGATCCATTTATACATCTCATGGAGTGTTTTTCCCCAAAGGAAACTAGCATCTCTCTCCTAAGTAGGGACTATATGATTTTTATTCACTTTTTTCCTCTCCTTCTCTCACCCTAAAATGAGTACACCTGCTGGGTAAACAGAAACGCAGGAGAAATGCTAAAGAACGGGAAGATGGGAAGATGCCTAAATTGCAAGTTCTTACCACGCGTACTAGAGAAACGCCAGGGCGATACAGCTCTCCGGTCCCCCGTGGAAGAAATCTGTGGGTTTGAACATGCGCACGTACAGAAGCAATTGAAGGTTAAAGCTGAGACTCTTCTATGGATGTCAGGCACATCTCCAGCGTGGGATTCATGCTGGTGAGCCTCAGTGAGCAGCCGAGGTACTCACCGAAGACGTAGCTGGGAGATAAAAGCGCACGCTGTGAGCGATGGCTGCGCACGTCTGCATGTGCCAACGGGGCCACCAGCAAGGGACCCAAACACCCACCTGGCTGCTGGGTTTGGAGGGTAAGAGAAGAGACCAGCGTGAGGGGGGATGCTCTCATCCTTGGAGGAGATAAGCACAGCTGTAACCCCCGGGCATGCACCCTTTGGACTGGGGCACTCTGGGAGGTTAAAGCAGACACTTTTCTGGGATTTCATCCTAATCACTAATGTTATTACTTCACAGAGTCACAGAATCATTAAGGTTGGAAAAGACCTTTAAGATCATCAAGTCCAACTGTCAACCCAACACCACCGTGCCCACTAAACCATGTCCCGAAGTGCCACGTCTACATGTTTTTTGAACACCCCCAGTGATGGTGACTTCACCACCTCCCCGGGCAGCCTGTTCCAATGCTTGACCACTCTCTCCATAAAGGAATTTTTCCTAATATCCAGTCTAAACCTCCCCTGGTGCAACTTGAGGCCATTTCCTCTCTCCCTATCGCTTGTCTACTTCCAAACTGAAATGTGGTTTATGGTCAGGAGATCTTTGGCCATAAATTGATGGGGTCTAAATTAATAGGAGCCAGCTGGGAAAAGACTCTGGAGCCCACTCTGGTTTGTTCCATAAAACATCTGGTCGAAGCACAGCTGGAATGGTCTGAATACAAAACACCTCCCTGGGACTGCAGAACCAGGCAAGAAGCATCCCAAGGGATGTGTGCTATGAACAGGGTCCATGTTTTGTCAAGTGAAACTACTTTTTAGAAGTGAGAATGACCGATGACTTGATGCCTTTCTCCTCACAAGCTCCAGGCACGCTCCCCAGCTGGCACCAACACCCACCGACAGCCCAGTTTAACCCTGAGAGGCACCGCGGTGCGTTCATATGCCACTTTCCACGGAAAGATTATTTACACACAGTGAATAAAAAATGATGATGTAGTATCAGCTTGATAGGCTTGGCTCGCTGGTACGGAGTAGGAGGAAGCCTGCAAACCCCAGCGTTCATTATGAGCCATACATCCTTGGCTGTTGTACGTAATAGTCTGTTCCTAATGAAGCTTGAACTGAAGCCAGTGAAGTTGTACAAATGTAAGAGAGAGGAAAAAAACCCAGGCCTCGTGCTTTAAGTCTGCATTAAATCATGTCTGCTGAATAGGTATTAAATATTACAGATCATTTTGCACCTGTGGGTGATGAGAGGCAACAACGCGGAATGCAGCACCTGCTGTATTTCATGTTTAGGCCTAACACAGTGGGTATCCAAGAGAAATGTATTGGAAAATATAGCTCTGCATGTGTTGTTAAGCATGATATATATTGTACCAAATCCTTCAATGGTTTGGCACAGTCTGTTGAACCACTGTAATGAGGAGGAGGATGATCCTTTACACAAAACCCCTAGTTTATGAATGTGGACTTTACACACTGAACTTGACTGCTGTGTATCAGACTAGATCTGGCTGCTCTGAGAGTGATTTGGAAACAGCAAATCACTTAGTACATTACTGCCAAAACAGAACTAAATAAGACCCCAAGGAATAACCCAGTCCATGGTCACCGCTTCCATCAAGCTCTTTGCTCTTGATACGTTCTTATCTGCCGTTGTATTACAGTGGTGCTACGGGAGTATCTGTCCCATTTTTAAGTGTATCAGCCTTCTAATAGAGATGCTGCAGTTTTATACTTTTCATTTCCTCCTTCCAGTAGAAAAGAAGGTGCAAGGTTGTCAGAGATATGGTGGGAGAAAGAGCGTTTTACAGGGCTGTTCACCTATTCCCGTACGTGCACACAGAGGTGGTTAGTTGCCAGATCTCTCTCTGCAACCTTTTTTCCATCAGTCCTTGATGATGGTGGACGTTTGCTGTGGGTTTTGAGGGGTTAATGAGAATTTCAGACTGGAAATATTTTTTCCTGATGTTCCTGAGAACTGAGCCAACAGGCAACACGCAGCAAATGTCTCCCGTCCACTTGACTTGAGTGGAGAGCTGCACCAGTATAGCTTAACAGAGGAGACTTCAATTGTAAGCAAAACAGACTGGCTCAGGTTGTTCCTGGGGCTTGATAAGATACAATGGAAATAATTAAGAGCTTTTTTGCCAGTGGCTTTACCAGGTGCTTTATTCAATTCCTAACTGATCCGGTAAGAGCTGGCCTTGCTCCTATTAGTTACTGATCCTAACTTGGCACCACCTCACACTTGAGGGGTCCCTGGTGCTCTCAGAGACGAGTTCCCTACACTGGCACCCAGAAGCTGGGCAGAACTGGGGAGCCATGGAGCACGGGTGCTGCACCGGGGTCTGCCTTCCCGTTGCTTTTGAGAGGAGCGGCCCCATGAAGGTGAGACACGAGAGCCCCGTGTTTACTCTGACCCATTTGCTCATCAGGTGAAGAGCAGTGCAATGCATAACCCTCTGTGACAAACAGATTTTCCCCAAGAATCCCATAAAGGACTTGGAAAGGACATTTACGGCTTCATAAAGCACTTTGCTAACGACTTGCTTTACCGCTGCTAAATCAACTGCAATCATTCAGCGCTGTCCTCTGTAACTTTCCACGTTTGGTCTACGGCGGCAGGGGGGGAAAAGTGAGTGCTGACATTTGCAAAATGCATCTCAACCCATATTAGATGGTGTTAATTAAAATGACTTGCTGGGTAATGAGCTACCAAAAAAAAGAAATCAATCAGAGTCTTAGCGCCATTAAAATCCAGCTAGCCCTGCTCCGCGCCGGCGTGGGCAGCACCAGCCGCTCGGGTCCCGGCGGCGCGGGGCTCCCCGTGCGGCTGAGCCTGCACAGCTCCCTTCGACGAGCAATCCTTTCCACGCAGCACCTCCTTCGTCCCTGCAACACGGCATGATGGGGCTCACACCTTTCGCGGGATGACACGGCTCCCGCGGGCAAGAGGAGCGGCCAGGCACCGGGGAGCCTGCGCTGAGGGACAGCAAATGCTTCTGCCGCCCTTTTTCCCCCCAGCATTTCTCCCTCCACGCCCTCAAGCAGACCGTTCCCACCATTGCTGGAGACCAAATGCTGGTCACGGCGGCTACACGCAGCGCCGAGCCCCTCGGCTGCGACGGCTCACCCCGGCTTCGCTCACAGCACGCGCTTCAAGACCTGGCTTCGATCAATACCGGCGGATAAGTCAAAGGATGTTCCCAGAATGAGGCAAAAATAGCAATGAGAGGAAGGGAAAAAAAAAAAGGCAGTATGAACGAAATGCACTGTTTCATCCCCCAAAAAGTGCCTTTCAGGTGGTTAGATTGTAGTGCAGATTAACAGCAAGGTGAGCATTTTATAACACCATTGCAAGCACTCCCAGTATTTGAAAACTGAATTGCAGAATGAAATGTAATCACATCTCCAAAGTGGAGAATTTCAGTGCTGTGTTGTGGAGCGAAGCTTGGTTCTGTATTCTCTAAGCATTTTGCAGCTTCTGCTCCAAAATGCACGTAAACATCTGCCTTAGTTTAAGTGCTTCCTTAATACCAGTGCTTTACTAAGCAGGGGCCTATTTCAGAATATGCAGTACAAGGCTTCTGCCTTCTAAAGCTCTTATTAAGTGTCAGAACAAAATGGGCAAAACTTGCTGGTAAGAGGAGCCTGGCTGACAGTACTGGAGAAAAGTGGCCTTTATTCATCTTCTGAACAGGTACATTCAGGCAAGCAGCGATAAAAGCTCTGCTGTTCCCAGCTCAGCCCTGGAGGACAATATGCAGAGATAAAGTTTAGTCTTGCAGGCTTGCCATCAAATCCATACAGCACGTAATAAATAACAGTAATGGTCCTTTTTCATTGATTCTCTCTTGAGACCATCACCTGGGTTACCAACCTGGGGAAGTGCAGCAGGGGCTCGGCGGGGAGAGCCGGCAGCTACAGCTCGGCTGGGCTGAGCAGGGTCTCCCACAGTCATGAATTTGACTTAATTCCCTCTCAGTTTGGGTTTGGCTTTGAAGCAATGCTGCAGAACCAGAAGTTTGTATTTCCAGACTTATTTACTAGACCATTACGTGATGTGCCACACACCGGGTCCAGAACACTCACATTTCACCATTTTACCGGTGTTTCTAAAAGAAGCGAGGGAAAGAGTTTCCATTTTAACGGAACCAGAAGATGCAGGTTTTTTCCTCTCTGTAGCTTTCATCACCCCTTGTGTATTCAGGCACACCACAGAGCTAACCTACCTTCCAAATTTTTAAATAAGCTATTACTGCACAAGTATCTGAGAGCCTCCCCGATCTCCTCCCCTTGCTCTTCCCTCCCCAGCCGTGTTTCTCGCCTGCACAACGGGGCAGAGCCGACCGAAATCAGCAGGAGGCTGAATAGGGAGAGGGAAGAACATCTTCTCCTCCCATCTTACACTCCACCATTAACAATAAGGCACAGCTGTGATGACTGTGAAGGAGGAGAAACCCTGCATTTCTCCTGCTCACACACACACACGGCGAAGGAGAGAATTCCTACTTGTCGCCAGCAGCCAAGCAGGCACCATCAAGGGGACCCGGGATTTTAGCAGTCAATCTTCAGGCTGTTCACCAGCAACAACTGGCCTCATGGCACAGAGCCTTTGCTTCCTAACGTACATCCAAATTATTGATAAGTGCTGTCAGAAAAGGTTTGAATGAAGGCAACGGTACCAACAAGCCATAGATAGAGACTTCTATTTATTCCAGCAAAGCCCCTGGTGCGTGACCCTGTGAGTCAGAAGGATGGTCACATATGCACTTCAGATTTAATTTTCTTAAATAGCAGAAAGAAATTATTATTTCTTAATAATGTATCGTTAGAAAGGATGAAAGCCGGGGAAGTGCGCCGGCAAGCCGGTTCGTGGCGATATACTTGAAGGCAACTCCGAAATGTCATCGCTGCGATACAGCTCTTCAGAGGACAGGGCAGATCACCGATCCAGATTTAAGCCTGTGTAAAAACTGGATCATGTGCAAGAACACGTGTAGCGAGTTCTTATGAAAATTCCTCCACCTCCCTGCTGACTGATGAACATCCCTGACTTTTCCCCAGCAAGCGACAGGAGTGCCAGCCGTCGCCCTGGGGAAGGCAGGGCCAGAGACACGAGTAGGACAGCAGGTCCGGAGTGGAGTGGATGGGGCTTTTCTGACCCAGGGGGTTCTAGCCCAGCAGGGGTGAAGTGTTTTGACAAAGCCGAATACCTAACACGGGGCTGGGAGAGCTCCGGGTGCCGCAGGCGCAGGCTGGAGCGCGTTCTGGCAGCTCAGGATGCTGCGACCCCCCCACTGCGATATCGCGATGTCGCAGCGCATCGAGGCGGGAGCGAGTTTGCTCCTCACGCCTCAGAAGCGCTGAAACATCTCCCCCACACTTTCACAGCCAGCAAAAACGTTCACATTTTCTTAAAGGAAGACACTAAGCAAACAAATGGGAGTGTACGGTATTCATACCACTGTCTGAAAAGGACTTCATCAACAGGGATATAGATGCCAGAGGAGCCTGTTGCTTTCAGAAAACACTTATCAGCATCTTTGTCAGGAGGAAGCCTTCCCCCCCCTCCTTTTCTTCATAAACTACCGGAGATGATGGGATGCAGAAATAAATGATGAAAGAAAGGCCTTAATTAAATACAAACTAAGAGGGACTTGGGGCACTGTATTTTAATTCAGTCTCCTGACAGCACTTCATAAGCCTGAGGACAACGTCTTACTTGCATTTTGTAATGGAAATGAAGTGCTGCACCAGCAACCTTCACCGGCCCAACAGAAAAGATGGGAGAGATGAAAGATCTGGAAAAAGCACCTGAGAGGCCAAGCAGAATTAGCCATTTTTGAGAAAAATGCTGCGGCAAGCAGTTTGCTTGGGTTCCAAAAGCAGAGCCCTGTGAGCTGTGAATGTCCTCCCCAGCCCCTCTTGGTGAGGTGGGATTTTCATGGGAGCTGCCTGGAGCAGCACAGGGAAATTCAGTCACCCCAAGAGAAAGGGCTCCCACGGTCTGAAACCAGAGCTTGTGGGAGGAGGCATCAAGGAAAGGGCCTTTCCATGCCCATCTTGTCACATCAGAAGTCAAGTTCTTTCTGTTGGGCGAGTCTAACCAGGAATTGGGCTCACATGTCTCTGAGCACATGCTGGTCCCGAGCACCACAGTGCACCCAGTGCTGTCAGAGCAGGTGCCTCCATGTGCATCAGGAATCCAGGCAAGATGCAGAAAAAGTATGCTGTTGCCTCTGAGCAGGAGAAGGTCACCAACATATAAGGCCAAAAAACCCATTAAAGTGATAAGAAATATCTTCCCAAACACTTTCAGAACCTTCCTACCCAGAACACCAAAAGCCTTTACACTCACCTGGGGCTCACTTGAATAGCTGCTCCCTGCACCCGAGATGGTAAAGGCAAAAAGAAAAGGATCAGCCACTAGCGTTGGACTTGGCCACTACAAACACAGAGCAGCCAATTAAAACATTAGCACAGTAAGACTGCAAAGGTGTCTCCCAAAGTAGCATTTCATTTTTGGTCCACATCAGGGTACAGCGCTTTTTCTTCTCTTTGACCCCTAGTCCCTCCAGATCTAGTAAACAGGGCTAATAGACAGCTACATCCCGAGATTTACCGCATTTAAGCCTGACACAAGGATCCAGAGATGGAGCCCTTAAGCTCCGATTTGTATTCGGCACGAGCCGTTAGCTCAGGGACCAATGCCAAACCTGGTGCTGAAACTCCCGATTTCACTGTGGAAGACTTAAAAGTCTGCAGGCACAATGTCATCAGAGATGGTTTGAACTCATTCATGAGTTTTTTAACAAGACTCCCAATCTCTCCATTTGGGTTATGGGAGGCCTTATGGGTTTAGAGAAGGGCGGTTCTCAATACATCTTACCAGAAGTTCAAACAGGAGGAGAACGACTCTTTGGGAGACAAGTGACAGTGGCCAAGGCTGGTGACAAGGGAGTGGACCCTGGATGTGCTCCTGTTGCCAAGTCCCCACTGGGGCCTGAACAAGTCTCCTCTTTCCCAGACCAGCCTGGATGCTGGAGAAAGGGGGAAGAGGCAGGATGCTCACTCACAACCCATTTTGTGTTCTTCTTGTTTGCCGCCAGTATCTTGAATCTTTATGCATTTCAAGAAGCCTAGAAGCGTTTTCAAGCCTTTTTCTTCAGCAGAACCTCTCCCCCATACAATCCCAGGAGCTCACTGATTTTGGGGGGTATCACAGAGCAATCAATGTCGGAAAGCTTTTGCGGAGTCATACAGAATCACAGAATCACTAAGGATGGAAAAGACCTTCAAGATCATCAAGTCCAACCATTAATCCAGCGCCACCATGTTCCCTAAACCATGTCCTGAAGCGCCACATCCACACGTTTTTTGAACGCTTCCAGAGATGGCAACTCCACCACCTCCCTGGGCAGCCTGTGCCAATTCTTGACCACCCTCTCTGTGAAGAGATTTTTCCTCATATCCAATCTAAACCTCCCCCGGTGCAACTTGAGGCCATTTCATCTCGTCCTATTGCTGGTTACTTGGGAGAAGAGACCAACACCCACCTCACCACAACCCCCTTTCAGGTAGTTGTAGAGAGCGATAAGGTCTCCTCTCAGCCTCCTCTTCTCCAGACTAAGCAACCCCAGTTCCCTCAGCCACTGCCCATAAGACTTGTGCTCCAGACCCCTCACCAGCTTTGTTGCCCTTCTCTGGACACGCTCCAGCACCTCAACATCCTTCTTGTAGTGAGGGGCCCAACACTGAACACAGGATTCAAGGTGCAGCCTCACCAGGGCCAAGTACAGGGGCACGATCACTTCCCTACTCCTGCTGGCCACGCTATTCCTGATACAGGCCAGGACGCTGTTGGCCTTCTTGGCCACCTGGGCACACTGCCGGCTCATGTTCAGCCGGCTGTCAACCAGCACCCCCAGGTCCCTTTCCGCCGGGCTGCTCTCCAGCCACTCCTCCCCAAGCCTGTAGCGCTGCGTGGGGTTGTTGTGGCTGAAGTGCAGGACCCGGCACTTGGCCTTATTAAACCTCACACAGTTGACCTCTGCCCATCGATCCAGCCTGTCCAGATCCCTCTGCAGAGCCCTCCTACCCTCCAGCAGATCAACACTCCCACCCAACTTGGTGTCACCGGCAAACTTACTGAGGGAGCACGCAATCCCCTCATCCAGATCATCAATAAAGATATTGAACAAGGCCGGCCCCAGAACCGAGCCCTGGGGAACACCGCTTGTGACCGGCCGCCAGCTGGATTTAACGCCGTTCACCACGGCTCTCTGGGCTCGGCCATCCAGCCAGTTCCTCACCCAGCGAAGAGTAAACCTGTCTAAGCCACGAGCCGCCAGTTTCTCCAGGAGAATGCTGTGGGAGATGCTGTCAAAGGCTTTACTAAAGTCCAGGTAGACAACGTCCACAGTCTTTCCCTCATCCACTAGGCGGGTCACCTGGTCATAGAAGGAGATCAGGTTGGTCAAGCAGGACCTGCCTTTCATGAACCCATGCTGGCTGGGCCTGATCCCTTGGTTGTCCTGCACATGCCCTGTGAGCACTCTCAAGACGAACCGCTCCATGATCTTCCCCCGTATGGAGGTCAGGCTGACAGGCCTGTAGTTCCCAGGATCCTCCTTCTGGCCTTTCTTGTAGACGGGCGTCACATTGGCAAGCCTCCAGTCTTCTGGGACCTCCCCTGTTAACCAGGACTGCTGATAAATGATGGAGAGCGGCTTGGCAAGCTCCTCCGCCAGCTCTCTCAGTACCCTCGGGTGGGTCCTATCAGGCCCCATAGACTTGTGGGTGTCCAGGTGGTTTAGCATGTCCTTGACTGCTTCCTCCTGGATTATGGGTGGGTTATTGTGCTCTCCATCCCCATCTTCCAGCTCAGGGGGCTGAATACCCTGCGGATACCTGGACTGGCTGTTGAAGACTGAGGCAAAGGCGGCATTAAGTACCTCAACCTCAGTCGGACGCGCTGCTCGTCTCTGGCAGACAAACTGACAGCTTAGTGCTCTAGCATCAATATTAATCGGCTCATTAACAAAGGCTTGTAAAACCAGTCCCAGGGATAGGGGGAGGGGAAGGGATGGATGAAATCAGCAAACCAATCTATCTTTGAGAATTTTTTTTTATGCTTTTGACTATGGATTTCTTTCTGCCACCCAGAGTCAGCCAGAGCAGGGAGGGGGTGAGACCTGTGCAGTTAAACAAGTCAGTTGATGAATTTTCTCCATGACATTCAGGGCCTGAGTCCCAGGTTAATCTTAAAAAGGTACTGCCAGAGGATTTTAATAAATCCCTTAATTAAGTGATATGTTTTAGAATTAAATTATGATGAAAACTATAAATCCTTTCCCAATGAATGGAGTTCAGTGTGCACAGAAGGAAAAGGGCATTCCTCTTCTTTTATCTTTCTGGTTTTTGCACCCCTTAATACAATAGGATTCAAACATTTAATTATCAAACAATACAGGAAACGGTTTATCACCCTGCAACCCAGCCTTCTAAATTAGTGGGACTGAACCTTGCACTAACTAATCCTGTGCTAGCGGAAGAGTTTAACTCCCCCCACACCGCCCCAAGAGCTCTGGGGCTTTGCTCCAAGATAGTCCCCCGCAGCCAAGGCAACCACCGCTGAACGCGGGTGGCCTGGCCTGGGACACCTCCATGGAATGCCCCAGGTGTCCCCTCTTCATGGCCTCAGCTTGCCACTGCCCCTTTAGAAACCTCAGCCCTGTGCCTCAGCCCCAAGGCAGCGTTCAGCCAGCCACCCCCAAGGCTAGACAAGCAAAAGCGTTATTCATACCACTAAGCACAGTAAAACACCCTTATACACGAGGGGCTTACACTGGGATACTACAATAAGCTGGCACAAGGTAGACGGGTCACTCGTCCCTGACCCCACGAGACCTCGCTCGGTCAGCAGTGGCACCACGACTTGATCCCGGGGCACGCAGCAGCTGTACGTGGTTCCTCGAAACGAGAAACATCCCTGCGGGACTAAGCTCAGTGCCTTGCAAAAGGGAGAAGCGAACCATTAAGCAGGAACACGCAGGTAGAGCAAGAAAAACCCCTGTTTTGTTCACCCCTGACCAGACCCAAAGGCAGGGTGGAGAGGATCTCCTGGCTAGATTGGTGGCTCGTTAAGAAGGAGGCTGGCAGCGAAATGAGAATTAGAGGGGGATGCAGAGGAGGGAAAGGTGTGTCTTGCCGAGTCGGTCACACCACCCTTCCCTTCTGTCTGTGCCAGGCTGGCTCTGCTGGGGTCATTTCTCTACTGCTGGTTTACCTTGTACATTGAGCACGGAGCTCATACAGTTCCACGCAGGGAAACCTTGAACCAGGGCAGCTGAGAGCAAGAGAGAATGGGGTTGCATAAAAGCAGTTTTGGAGGGGGAAAAAAAAAGAAAAAAATATTTTCAGCACTGCACACGAAGCTTTACCTGCTCAATGGGTTGCTTTATCCATCACCGTTTTGTTGTATAATGCAGGATCTGTCTTAACACAGCAAGGGGAGAGTCAACAAGGACAGGAGAGAAACTTAACAAGAAGAAAGATTGTTCCCCAAGATACAGCCTTGTCACAGCCAAGGCAAACAGAGGCTCTTTGTTAGCATATTTACCTTGCTCCACCATCATTAGACTTGCTACATAAACAGAACTGTTCATTTTCTTCTCCCAGCCAGCTCACCTCCTCCACTGGGACACCAGCGCAAACAGGTCAGGGTACCAGGCTGTCGTAACATCCTTTTCCAACAAGGCTGACTGTAATTTCAGGAAGAAAGAAAGAGAAAACAAAAATTCCAATTGGAATAAGTGCTGAAAGCTTGCAAACAAGATGAAGGAAATACACAAGTAAAATAATACAGTACAGAGAAAATAAAGAGACTAATAATAGGTACTTTCTTAATATTAAGCTTCTATGTTGCTACAAGAAGACCAGTGCACCGCTGCTGCTCTTTCTGAAATCCACGGGGGCTGCACCAGGGCCAACAAACTTTATCACTCAGCCACTGCTTTCCCTTTACAAATACTGCTCTGTCACTAAGCAATTTACCCCCAAACCAAGCAGCATTACAAGCCATTAACTTCTCTCTTGTATGAAGTTTCTTCAGACAGAAAGTACTTCAGGGGCCTATAAATTCACAGAAATTTTTCACATTCATTAAAAAAAAAACAACTGTTGTTCTAATAAAAAAAGCCTAAATTTTTATACGATATTTTGCTTTCTAAATGCTGCCAACAGTAAACCTTCTGGTCACCTCCACTTGAGTTCAGAGGACAAGCAAACACAAGGTAAGCTGCTTCTGAGCCCGAACCCTGCAGTTGCTGGCTTTTTATGGGGCAAAAGCAATCAGAAGCCTCACCTGGTGAAAGCCTGGTTTACTACCATGTGCCTCAGAATTAACCCTCTCAAATCTTGGTGAATAACGCGAGTCTGAGTACTTTGCAAAAGGCAGGCAGGCACAGGTAGCCCTGAGGTCTCCCACCCCAGAAGCATTTTCTGGGGCTTTTCAGTTACTCTGCCAAAAGCATCACCACTTACAGAACAGGGACACTTTGCACAGGGCCGTTCACCAATGTCACCTCGGGGTGGCACGGACACGTCTGACCTCTCTATTGCCCGGCAGCCCGTTGACCCCATGCTTCATTTTGGGCAAGATGCAAAAAACTACCGGAATCACAAGAAACGCTAAGGTGAGAGAAAGAGGAACAGAAGCTGCTGTTTACCTGTGCCTTAGTGAAACAGAGGGCCATAAATTTCCCTATTAAAATTCTCTGGAAAGATGGCAAATGATGAAACATAACTTATTGCTGGTAAAACACAATTGTTTTCAATAATTAACATACAAGATACCTTTAAGAAAGGCAGAGGTCTTGCAGAGTGGAAGGTGCAATTATTGTTTCATTAAAGATTGATTACATGTGTGGCCGGTCATTTGAATAATAGCTCCGCTGACACCTCAAATGGAATGATAAATGAGGTTGGGTCCGCTGCTGTGCCTTCATGCACAAGTTGACTCATGGATGCTAGTGAGAAACAGCAGCATCTTTCCAGCCCAAAAGGTCACCTGAAATATTAAAGAGCTGAAGATCAAGTAACTATGAATAAGGTTAAACAGAGTGTTGTGGTGACAGGACTGGAATTAATTGAGTGATAATTGCCCTACATTTATGCATTTACCTTTTTTTTTTGGTTATGAAAGGAATCCAAAGGGGTGACCTCACCTAGAAATGACAGGCAGGGTGTTTGTAAGCAGCCACAGCAGAACAGTTTCTCTGCTCAGAGGGAAAAGGAAGGTGCCCACTTTAAACGACGGGAGCCATCTGGAAAAGGGGTAGCTGCCGCCATGGTGGTGTCATCGGCTTGTGGGCAGAATTCCCCGACGGCTCTAGGAGGGAGAGGAGTCCCTCTCTCCGACCAGCAGAGCCCATGGTCACCTTCCTGGTCGAGCGGGACCAGGCGCCTTGGGCCGGCGCCGCTGGGGAGGGCGGAAACGCGGCGGCTGCAGCAGGGTGAAACCTGGCAAAGGCTCAGGACAGCAACCGCTGCCCGCCCTGCGCGTTAGGTCCTCCACGGGCAGGTCTGCCCACGCCCCGGCGATGAGCCTGGTGGGATGCTCATGGTTCCCGCAGTGCTGCATGAGGCGGATCCAGCCTCCCCAGGCTGAGGCTGCCAGCCTGGGCGTTTGCAGGTGGAGATGGAGCCCTTGGTTTGCTTCAGTAGCCCTCGGCTTGCTTCAGTAGCCCTCGGCAGCTGCCTGCGCAGCCGTTGCAGACCCTCGTACCTCCAGCTCCCCTCGAAGGAAACGTGAGCGGAAAGCACCCAAAGCATGGCGTGTCAGGGGACAGACGGGGGACACGCTCTGACGAAAAGTGCAGCTCGCAGCTGAGCCCCGTGCTCGGGGCCGGGGAAGGTGAGCGATGCCCCGTGGGTGCGCGTGCCGAGGGCTCGCTGCGGCACCGACGGGAGGGAGCGCAGCCCAGGGCGCGCGTTGCGGAGACAGGGAACCGCCGGAGGGTCTTCTCCCCCCGCCCCTCAGTGCCTCTCACAGGCCCTCACACTATTGCTGGCACTGGCTGCGCTCAAGACGAAAGCGTGAAGCCCGTGACGTCTTGGCCGTAAGCGTTTTTGGGTCATTGTGGCTGCAACAAGCAGAGCTGGGGGTGAAGTGGTCCCCTCTTTTCAATGGCAAAGTGGGGAGCAGGCCAACACCAATGCCCTTCTTCAGCCAGCAAAGTTTGCAAGGCAGGAGTTATAGTAAGAAAGAATAAATATATGTTGGAAGTAAATGCCTTAATTATTTTCATGATCGGTTTTGCCCTCGACTACGGCACTAAGGAGACCCTCTTCTATCAAAGTCAATTAAACAGTTGCTATTCTCCTAAAACCCAGCAATAAAACAAGAGCTGTACATATCCATTAAACTGCAGTACACATCCGTTAAACTTGCTTTTGCTGCTGCAGTTCATTTACTGCCAGGTTTGGACTTGATTCTGATCTCGTTTATGTGAGTTTTACCCTGGTGTAACAGCAGAGACTTTGCAAAGTCAGTCCGGCTGATTTACTCCAGCCCGGTGCAGGTACTGACGCGGTTACAAAGGGGATGAGACAGCTACTTTCATTTCCAAGACCTGCAAATAATCTTTGTGCATCAATAAACCCAAGAGATTAATAGTTTGCTAAACAGCCAGGTGATTCTACACACGTACAAATCTATACACAACTCTTGAAAGAAATTTCTCCTGCAGATAGGAAAGCTTTCTGCCCGCAAACACCTTCAGGAAGTTTGTGCAGAAGAGGAGCACTGTCTGCACGCTCCTCTGTCCCCTCAGATCCTGGAAATCGAGTCGGAGGTGACAACGGAGGGGGCAACGTGGGGCTGGCTGGGCCATCGGCACAGAGCTGATCTCCCTCTGCACAACGAGCTTCATTCCCAAATTATCAGCAGAGGAATCCTGAGCTGGGAACCTCCAGGCCCTCAGCTGTACTCAGTTGTCAAACTAAATCACTTAAGGAGAACAAAAGAGTTTTTTCCCCTTGTGTGAGACTTGGCTGAGAGTTTGCTTGTGTCAAGAGGGGTAATGTTCTTAAGTCTGGGACCGAGTTTCTCCTCTGTGCTTTACCAGACACCAAGAGCTTTACTGGATCTTACACTCTGCTCTCAGCCGTGCCAGCCCTTTTAAAAGAAACCTTTGGAAAAGCATTTGAGCTTCTTCCCTTTACCGAGACTGAAATCCCACCTCCATCCCTCCCAGACCTCTAGTAGTGCCCTGGGCACAGTAAATATACGTTCAGGTTTTGTCATATAGACGATGTCGGGGATGATGGCTGTGATGGCAGATACAGCTCAGCTGCCAGGCACAGGCTGTCGCTCACCCACAAAATTTAACTTTTTATAACTACCGTTGGTATTTCAAGGTGCTGGTGGGGAACCTGCTCATGCAGTGCAAGACAAGGGGTTGAAATTATCAGCACTTCAAAGATGCCTTTGCTTTCTTAAGATTTCCTTAAGAAGTCTCATGGCAGTTTTCTTGAAAGGAGCTGAAGATAACAGGGAAACGGTAAAAACGTAGAAAAGGGAAAGGAGAAACCCATGTTCGCCTGTAGGCAGAGCGCAAGGGAGGCCGGGCAAGCAGGGGGACGTTTTCGCAAGTATCCACACGTATTAAAAGCTTGTGTCCTGTGGCTTTCATACAACGTTGAGCAGATGCCTTTGCAAAGAAGATCCATACATCCCGCGGGCAGCAGTATCACAGAATCACAGAATCACACAGAATCACAGAATCACTAAGGTTGGAAAGGACATTCAAGATTATCAAGTCCAACCATTAATCCAGCGCCACCATGTCCCCTAAACCATGTCCTGAAGCGCCACATCCACATGTTTTTTGAACACTTCCAGAGATGGCGACTCCACCACCTCCCTGGGCAGCCTGTTCCAATGCCTGACCACCCTCTCGGTGAAGAAATTTTTCCTAATATCCAATCTAAACCTCCCCCGGCGCAACTTGAGGCCATTTCCTCTTGTCCTATCACTAGTTACTTGGGAGAAGAGACCAACACCCACCTCACCACAACCCCCTTTCAGGTAGTTGTAGAGAGCGATAAGGTCTCCCCTCAGCCTCCTCTTCTCCAGACTGAACAACCCCATTTCCCTCAGCCACTCCTCATAAGACTTGTGTTCCAGACCCCTCACCAGCTTCGTTGCCGTTCTCTGGACACGCTCCAGCACCTCAACATCCTTCTTGTAGTGAGGGGCCCAACACTGAACACAGGATTCGAGGTGCGGCCTCACCAGTGCCGAGTACAGGGGCACAATCACTTCCCTACTCCTGCTGGCCACACTATTCCTGATACAGGCCAGGACACTGTTGGCCTTGTTGGCCACCTGGGCACACTGCCGGCTCATGTTCAGACGGCTGTCAACCAGCACCCCCAGGTCCCTTTCCGCCAGGCTGCTCTCCAGCCACTCCTCCCCAAGCCTGTAGCGCTGCGTGGGGTTGTTGTGGCTGAAGTGCAGGACCCTGCACTTGGCCTTATTAAACCTCACACAGTTGACCTCTGCCCATCGATCCAGCCTGTCCAGATCCCTCTGCAGAGCCCTCCCACCCTCCAGCAGATCAACACTCCCACCCAACTTGGTGTTATCTGCAAACTTACTGAGGGAGCACTCAATTCCCTCATCCAGATCATCGATAAAGATATTGAACAAGTACCTCTGTCCCTTTGCCTCTCTGGACACTGCCCACCGTTAGCTGCCCTGTTTCTCTCTCCCCTGCTCCAAGGAGCTGTGGGTGCACAGAAAGAGATGCAGGCGTGAAGGTAGAAACCAAGGACTTCTGAGCTTTGGATGATGTGTCCTTGGGGTGACCCATGGTTATGGCTTTCGTTTTGCCATCAAAGCAGCTGCAAGCACCAAGCCACGCTGCTCTGTGGCGTACGCTGGGCTGTAACGCGCCGATGGACCCGGTGAAAAAGAAAATGAAAGGTCACCACACCCTGGTCTGTTAACGTGGCCCTGCAGAAAGACCCAGTGACTAATTAAAACTGTGGGCTTCGCAGTACTAATCCTTACATCTGTACTGGCCTTAATTATCTACCTCTGCGTGCTTCTTCACGAAGGGGAAAAACAACCCATATTCAATCTAATTGGCCTAATTTTTATAACTATGTTCCCCCCTGAGATCCATTTCTAAAACAATTTGGACTGTTCTTTCAATATCCTTTTCTTACATCCTTATGATCATCTCATTCATTCTAATTTGGAAGGAGGCCCCATGAAAGAAAGGAAAAAACCCAAGTTTCTTTTGTTTTATGTAGTGCATGATGTGAACTTCCTGACAGCAGGACTTTTGGGTCTCCTCCTCAGCGAACTTTTTTTTATTTTATTCCTGACTAGGAATAAAAACTACATTTTAAAGAGAGAAAATTAATAACAGCAGCAGCAACACTGTGTTTGCGGTGGAGTCGTCTCGATTTTAAAATCAAGATAAGGCCATTTTTGTAAATTAAAAGTTCAGCTTCAAAGAGGAATAAATTCATTCATGCACAGGAGGTCTGACTGGTCTCTCCCTGCCCTGTATTCTGTTCATCTCAGGCTCCCATTCTCTGAGCACTCCAAACCCTCCAGAAATACCCCCAAAAACATGGTGTTTGCAAAGGGATTTAGTCTTTCTCCTTCTCAGTTTGGACTTCAATTATTAAAGACAAAAGAAAAAAAAAAAAGTGAGAGCTTTGAGATTTATAGCACCCAATAAAGGCTCTGTACACAGTGATTTACGCAGCCACGGCAGCGGTCTGACTCCAGAAAGGAAAATGTGTGGGACTGTATGATTTATGAACACCTACCTGGCATTTTCAAAAGTCTTACAGCAGCCAGCTCTCAGGTCAATAACTCTGTTAGTGATCACCACTGGGCGTTAGGTCAGGTAACAGGCCTGGCACATACGATTTGTGCACGTTTGTCTACTTTTCTAATTACATTACTATCAATACTTGGCAAGGACACGCTACGGGCCACAGGCAGAGGGGGATGTACCTGCAGATTCCTGATCACGGCTTTAGGCTTGTTTTCATGGCCAGCTGCACTACAGCCATCAAAACCAAGCCTTTATTTCGGCTCTTTCAGCTTCCCCGGGTGAAGTCTCCGTGGCTGCGGATTCTGACCCCAGCCCCGAGACTCACCCGTAGACGGGGAGCTGGCGAATGATGCTGGAGGGCCAGATTTTACAGAGGGATTTGAGTGCCTAAATCCCTTTCAAAATTCCAGTCTAAAAGTGTGATTCAGTTCTTCTCTCTTCAGCTCTCTAAAGGTAAAGCAACTACTTTCAGGTGTGCTCTTAGACCGGAGTCCCGCCGTGCAGCAGGGCGAGGAAGCAGCTCCCGAAAGCATTTGGTCCCATCTGACTGGGGAGACTGCAAACGAACTCCAGTGCCTGATGCCAACGCCAAAAAGGATGTATTCCCTTTTTAATCATTTCTACAACGTTTCCATACCCCCGCTGTATGGGAGAGCGCATCTGGGAGCGTCACACCGGTAAATAATAGCAGAGGGAAAGAATAATTTAGCGTGCAAGGCATGGGAGCTAAGAAATGTTTCCAGTGAAGAACTGAAAAGCAATGGGGAGATCATGAAGATGAATAGGGAGGAAGGCTTCAGACAGAGGTGTGACGGTGGGGAGAAGACATGGGGGATATCGAAGGAAGAGGAGAGCCCTCTAATTTCTGTTCCCCTCCGTTGCGATGGGCAGGAGACCCATTCCCTGGAAATATAGAATTCCGCACGTGCCCCGGTTCCCTGGAGCTGGAGCGATGACAAGTTACCGTCTGTGAGAAACCTTCAAAACATATTGATATTTATGGGACATCATTTCATTTGCAAGCCATTACAGCAAACGTCAAGCTGGGCACGAAGCTGAGCGCTGCGATACTCTCTCCTCCCACTTCTTTTCCCTTTCTCCCACCCCTCCTGAACACAAAGTGCGCCTTAGCACCGAAATATATATATAGCCAGCCTAAAAGCAACGGAATAAATGAGTCAGCAGCATCCGAGTTCAGTAATGAGATAACTCCTTCGAGCAAAAGAACTACATGCCATAGTTACACTCTGAAATATCAGCCCCGTGCCGACGGTCCCGCTCCGAAGGAATATTTCATTTTGTTTTCCTGGAGGGAAGCGAGCGCTGCCGGTCCTGCCGGCGTCGATGCAGGGCGGAAGCTGGCCGGCGGGGACAGATGGACCCGTCCGTGAGTCACGGCGGGGAGGCTCCTCACGGCAGACGGTGAGAGGGAAAAACAACGCCACGGCGTGGCAATCTGCCCGTCCCCCCACCCGCGCCAGCCCCTGCGAGCCGCCCGTCCCCATGGCTGGCTGCACCCCGGGGGCACGGACCCCACTGCCCCTCGACGCGGGGTGCCCGGGCAAGGAGCCGGGTCGGGTCCTTGCGTGGTCCTCGGAGGGAGAATCCTGCGGGTGGCCGGAGGATGGGCTGCGCAGCCCTCAGCCGGATCCAGCCCCAGAGCTTCAGCCGGAGGAAATTGTCCCAGAAAGCGTGGGGAGATGTTAAAAAAGTCATTTAGCGCCGTGCCGGGGTACGCACACACGGGGGAAAGATGCGGGGGAAGAGGTAAGCGGTTAGAACTGATATTTAGCACAAGTTTCTTGATCATTAGCATATTAATGAAGTTTTTAATAATATGTTAACCTTTCCTCGTTCCTCCACCCTAGAAGATCACACCACTTCTTTGGTTCAGTGAAAAGGGCTGCCCTGGGGGTATGCGGTTCTTCCAGCCGATATAGTCATTAAATTTAACATAAGAAATAGGTTCCTCTGCACAACATTTTTGGCAGCTGAGGCCCCTCCCGAATCACCGGCATCCTATCTATGGGGCAATCCAGCCCTCTGCAAGGGCCCAGCTCCCTTCTCAGAAAAATCTGCCTTTTTATTTATGATGTTGTTGCTGCCATTTATTTATTGTTTGGTGGATTTTATTCTTCCGTAAGCAAACACGACTGGGTAAAAACTCAGCAGGGATAATGGGATGCTTTACAGGTGCCAAAAAAAGTAAATATCAGCAGACGCTACGCAGGAACTAAAGGTCTTAAAGAGCTTTCGCTGCTCTCGTGCTCCTCGGGAAGCGCCGATCCTTCCCTCTCTCCGAAACCCTATTTAGTGAATGAAACTGTAGTTTTCTCACGCAGTATTTCATACAGAAGACTCCGGGAACTAACCAAGGAGGCACAGCAGATCTCTTCCTCAGTCTCGGAGAAAAATAGCTTTGGATAAAATTGATTCCTTCGCTCCTTAAAGGCTTTTATTTCACACAGGTGGCTCCTGCGGCCTCTGCTGAGACACAGTCAGTGCAGGCAGACGGTACAGATAATTACGTGTCATTTCTCCTCACCACCAGCGTTGCCACAGCTCGGAAATATCTCCTGCACGCAACGCCAGTTGAAAAGGGCTAAGCTGAAACCTAAGCTCTGGACGTGCCACGGGATTGATGAATTCAGCAACAGCCCTGGCCTGGTGGTCTCGTAAGCTCCCATAATTTCATTTTTCCCGCTGTGATTTATGACACAAGGCGGAAGGCCCTTGTGTTACTTTTGAGGAAGGCGCTGGGGGTCTGCAAGCAGCTTTGCACTTTGGGACAGAGTTGAAAGGGAAAAGAAAACCGCACTAACGTCAGCAGCAGCAAATTGTGAGACGTCATGCAGCTTTGCAGAAAGACGGGACATGGAAACTTCTCACCAAGCATCTTAGAGTTGTTGATGGCAACGAAAATACTAATCTTTTCTTGATTGCCTGTCAACCAAAATTATTCATGCCGGGTGAGCAGATATTTGCAAGGCTGCATTTCTCTGGTATTTAAACATATGGGCAGGGGATCCATCACAGTGATAAATGAACCTCGACAGATTTAGAAAATCAGCTACACCCCAAAGCTGGACAGGGACCTGGAACTTTTTCCCATCCTCGGGGCAGCTGGAGCACCCTCACCTCCACGCACCACATCGCAAGAGAAATCTGCCCCATGCAGATGGCAGAAACTTTCGGGCATGCGCGAAACAGAGCCCGTCGCAGGCGGGAGATCACAGAATCACAGAACCATTGAGGTTGGAAAAGACCTTCAAGATCATGAAGTCCAACCATTAACCCAACACCACCGTGCCCACTAAACCATGTCCTGAAGTGCCACGTCTACACGTTTTTTGAACACTTCCAGAGATGGCGACTCCACCACCTCCCTGGGCAGCCTGTTCCAATGCCTGACCACCCTCTCAGTGAAGAAATTTTTCCTAATATCCAATCTAAACCTCCCCTGGCGCAACTTGAGGCCATTTCCTCTTGTCCTATCACTAGTTACTTGGGAGAAGAGACCAACACCCACCTCACCACAACCCCCTTTCAGGTAGTTGTAGAGAGCGATAAGGTCTCCCCTCAGCCTCCTCTTCTCCAGACTGAACACCCCCAGTTCCCTCAGCTTGGGCTCTCCGCTGTCACAGCCGAAGGGGTCAGGGACCACCGGGACCTGGCGGTCTGGACAGCACTAAATAAATTAACAGGTAAAACCAATATACGTGGAAAGAAATATTTATCCCCTGTGGCATCCCACACAACCTCTGCCCGGCTGCACCTCCTGAACGTCCTCCTGCTTGATCAGCACAGACCTGAGAGGTGATTCACCTCCACGCACTCCGGTTCTGGAAGCCTGGCTCTGAAAAGGAAGGGGAGCACTGGGAGCCCCGTCAGGAACTGCAGAGCTGGGGACAGCCGGGTGCCTCCCCCTGCACCCCCCGTCATCCCCAAAAGAGCCTGATAAAAATGCAAAACTTCATCCCGCACACAGGAACGAAGCCCACGGATCCGACCCTCACGCGGTGCGGTGGGAGGCGGCGCCGGCGCCAGCAGAGCACCGGTGCTCTGCACCAGCGGGGCAGAAGTCTAAGACTGGCGTTACTGAGCGCAGTTGAGAAAGCATCTTCGTGCGATCCTCTCTATAAATCATCTATACAGCGCCTATAAATCTCATCGGTCAAAGGAAGCGATACTCAATGATTTATTTTTACAGCTGGCTGAAAAATTTTCCTCGAAGCATCTCTTTTAGGATAAAATGGCTTTTTAACAATACGGACAGCTGGCAAAGTTTCTCATTTTGAAAAGTTTCTCATCCAGAAAAGAGCCGTTTCTGAAGATTCCTGGAATTTTGAATGATGAAAAGAAAACAGAATGTTTTGTCTTAGGTTTTCTCCCTCTTCTCCACAAGAAAAGGGATAAACGTATTTCAACCCCAGTTCACTTCACATTATTAGTTATGTTTAGGCTTCTACCTCATCAGGGATGCACTACAGGGCATCCGTAGCAGTATGACACAGAAAGATCTCTGACCCAAGAAGAGTACGGTCAGGCTTGAAACGTAACGATGAATTGTGCGAACAGACAGAGGTAGAAGAAGCTGCAGACTCAGAGAGGGCGGCAGGCTGGGACCCGGCCGTGCGCGTGGTCCCTTTATCCACCTCAAGCTCCTTGTGCCCTTGGCCGAGTCAGTTAAACCATCCTGTCCCCAGCTGCTGCGAGAAGGGGCAGGGCCGTCGCTCGCATCCGCCGCAGGCTCCTTCTTGCCCCCGTAGCCTCTGTCTCCGTCTCCGTCTCCGTCTCCTTGCCCGCGCATTGGCCCCTAATCTCAGCCAAAGTCTTCCAGGGCTGCTGCAATAACCCAGAACAGTAATTACAAAATGGGATTCCCACTTCCCCCCACCTCCGTTTTATTTTTCAGGCTTGATTACTGAACTCACATTTCCTCCAGATAATTTACGCAATCTTGGTTGCAAACAAATGCGCAGTTTATTATCTGCAATTGGCCTCTGCAAGAGGATTGTGCTGTTCTTGTGCTGATGGGTTTGAGTTTGTTTTTTTTTTTACCTCAGTGATATTTCTAAGGCCTTTCCTGGGCGAGGAGAGATAGTGCATTTGTTATTGATAGAATTTCCATTTAAATTGAGGATGTTGCTCAGTGCAACACGTGTATCAGTTAAACGAGACTCTTTCCTCCAGCAAAAGGCAGCAAATTATACGAAGGAAAAAAAAAATGATGTGAAGGGGAGCAGGGAAAGGGAGAAATCACAAAACTTAATATGAAATCCAGCTGGATATATGTCTGCAATAAAACATCTAGATCTTAATAAGGCTGTGGGTAAAGCTTGGATTACATGCCCAGCTTTATGTGCTATCTGCTATTCAGCAGCTGCTTCTCTTGAAATCTCCTTTCTCTGCTTGCCAATCCGATTAGCTCTCCAGAAAATTAGAAACAAAACGACGTGAAATCGTTTGCTTTCGCAAAAGAAACAGAAATGCAGCCGTGAGAAGGGGGTTGGATTAGCCCCAGAAAAGCCTTTTCAGATAAAGACTCCGTATGACAGGCTTTTCAGGTGCATTTCTTTTCAGTCTCAAAACGTTATTTCTACTGGAAATTAAGGGGAGGGATCCACTGAACAAACACCAGGAAAGTGCATCCTGATGGGGGCTGCGAGTCCCTTCCAGCCCTTCCCCTGGGCAGCAGGAAGAAGGCTCCGGAGCAGCCAGAGGAGGAAGACTCTCCTCTCCAGCTCTGGAGCATTGCCGGGGCTGGGCAGCCTCTTGCGAGCAGATTAAGGGGGTCCTGACCGCCCCCCCCTCAGCTGCAGCCGCCCGGGGTCTCCTCCCGAGTTAAAAGGCGCCGACGCGAGGCAGACGCTGCAGCTCTGCCCTTGCGACGTGCAATGTCCCGAACGGGCTTGGGCTAACGCAGGGTTGGGGTCCGGGACGCTGAGCCCACTTACTCAGCGAAGCGACGTCGGACAGGTTGTGCCCGGCGACCTGGAGCGGCTCCGGGGGTTGCCCAGGGCACCGAGGGTGTAAGAGGCAGCTCGGTCAGCCACGGGTGGGTTCCAGGCAGGAGGACCCGGCGCGACCGGGTGGGATGGTTCATCTCCACCCGCCCTCAGCCGCCTCCTATTTCTAACCAGGAAAAAAAAACCCATAAAAGGCACCTTGCAGGGACCCAGCCTTGCCCATCACATCCTACCAGCTCCAGGCAGCCGGCGCAGGGTCCGGGGGACACGCACATGCCGGCCCAAGTCCCACCATCCTGCCAAGCAGAAAATACCCGTGCAACCCACCTCAATCCCTGCCAGAAGTGGAAAGCAGCCTGCGCCTGCTCAGGGAAAAGCCCTCAGGCGTGCACCCAGCCGGCCAGGCTGTCCCTGCTCCGGGTGCTGGGGCACAGGGGGGACACCCGGCCCGCGAGCTGCTTTCTAGGACTAACGTGCTGAGCCATGTTTCTGTGCTGGGCTGGCTGGATCCACACCATAGGCGCTTTTTTCCACCCCCCCCCATTTGCAGGGTCACCTCTAAGTCTAAGTCACAGGTGTGAAGTAATCCGCTCCATATTGTACGTTGGCGGTTGCTACGGGGGAAGAAATGATTAATTTATCACCCATTCCAAGATCTGAAGAAAGAAAGATAGAAAGGGAAAGAGAGAAGGAAAAGAAAGAAGAGGAGGGGAAAAAAACCCCAGAATAATTCTGCCCGAGCTGCACAGGAGCATTATTTACAGTCCAAAACTTCCACAACCATCTGAATGTAAAGCAGAATCACATCATCGATAACATTGTGCCCTAATCAGAGGCAGAAGACATCTGAGAAGGAAAAGGAGGGAAATAATGGCATATTTTCAACTAGCTGGGGAGATTGCAAAGGGACTTTAATTCCAAAGATGCTGAACAAATTGCAGATGAGAGTCTGTGAGAATAAATAGTGTCTGGTCATAGATCAGCACAACTTGATTTTCTCCCCTGTAAGTGCAACGGTATCAATCTTTAAAGGGGAGGGAGTGAAAAAATCAAGGTGGCAAGTGAATTATTCTTCATACCTTTCTCCTCGGGCGGGAGAAAAAGAAAACCTTGCGCTCAGGACCACGCAGCCCTCTCCCAGCAGCGCGCAGGCGCTGGCTGGAACGGGCGACGCTGCAGGAGCTGGGGCGGCGGCGGGGGGGGGGGGTTCGCCGTTACTTTATCTACAGTATTTAACACAAATATTTTGGGCCTGGAGCATCGCTGGCCTTATTAACACTATTTAGTGGTAAATAGCTGGCTCTCATCCAAGGGTCTCAAAGCGTTTTGGAAACATTTGTTTAATTAGATTACACAACACTCGGCAATAGAAACGTTTGTGCTTTGCCAGACACGAAATGGGGGAATTAGAGGAAGGAGACAGAGAGCAAAGCATGGAGAAGTGTTCTACATCCCCCTCAGACCTACTGAAAACACATGTACAGTGCTTTGTGTTTTCCAGGCCCTGGGAAAACGCTAATTAATCCCTGGGGAGTTTGCATGTGGCGAGTGGAAGCAAGCACTGGGGGAGGATTTCTGATCTCTTTTTCGACTTATTTCAGGATCTGTATTCGAGTCCCGCTTTTCTCTTCCCAGCAGAGCCGTGTCCACTTGCAGCAGTTTAAGACGGAGGGGCAGGAGGCAGCAGCACCAACGCTGCAGGGGCTCGAGCTGCGCAGGCTCACGGATGCCGTACGTCAGGCGCGGGGGTTCCTGCCAGGCTTCCTTCGCAGGCGGGTGATGGGGAGCATCAGCAGGGGTGTTTCGGGGCGGGGTGACCCCCGCCGTCGAGGTGGGCTGCCTGGTGAAATCCCTCCAGGCGTACGGAGCTGCACGGGCTCTCCTGCGTGGAATAAACGCGACAGCAGAATTCCCGAGAGAAAAGCCATTAACTCTTGAGTATAAAACCCATCGGGATGAGAGACCAGAGAGGCATCTGGGACCGAATGGCTTTCCCAAAGACATGTTTCAGAGCCGATCCTTTCTTCCCCGAGCGCTCAGGCTACGGGCAATATCGTGCGTTATTTCGGCTACTCAGGCGTCAGCGGGCATCGGCCGCGAGGCTCCCCGGGCTGTGGATGCGGGAGCGAGGGACGGGTCCCGCTGTGCCAGTCCGTGCTCAGAGGCAGTGGTTCCTACGAAACAGGCTGATGTTCTGCGGCGGGAATAGCTGGCTCAGCAGCTCTGCGCCGCGGAGGCACTCGTGGCGCGGGCCACGGCGTGGACCAGGCGCGCTGCGCCGCTGGGCAGGCAGGCTTTGGCAGAGGAAGCAACTGAAATGCAAAGCAGGAAAGCAAGCAGGGCGTGGGGAAAGAAGGTATTTATATACAATAAATATTTAATATTAATATAGTGTTTTCTCCTGAAGAAACTTATAGCAGGGATTAATTTTAGCCTGCTCCGCTAACGCCCTTCAGCAAGGTTAATCTTTGCCCGATGCAAGTTTGAAAATTAAATCCACGGTGGTGTACAAACTTCCTGTGTAGTTTGATTCAATTCCTTTCATTCGCCACCAAAATGATGTATGCATTTTGAATTCACAAACGCTTCCTCTTAGAGCAGATAATTCATGAATACATGCTCCCCTCCTTCCTTCTCCCCCTCTCTCCCTGTTGTGTATCTTAATTAACGTTTCAAGTCTGGCAGCTTTTTGATTTCCATTTCAACAGGGTCTCTGATCAGCCTGCTTGAAAGGAAAACCTTAAAAGAGGGACAATTTTTTTCTGGTGGCTGCTCCTGCTCTCTCCTGAAATTCAACATTGCGGTGGTAGCGGCGAGGGGCAGCTCCGCACGGGGGTCCGACCTGCAGCCGAGATGCTTCGGCTCTCGAGGAGATGGGGGCTGAAGGGAGGCACTTTTCCAACCCAGGCTTCTTTCTGGGAGCCGCCAGAATGTGGGGAGCTGGATGTGAATTAGCACTGCAACCCCGAAGAGACCAAACTCTTCACCACGCTTGCGTACGTGGACAAGAGACCACCCGTGGCAGAGGGACCCCACGAGCAGGTCACGGTCCCAGCTCAGCTGCCCGGGTGAAGTTTTCACACTTACAAAGGCACCGTCAGTGCATCTTTTCCCTCTGGGTCCCCGGGCCATGGCACAACCGCAGCAGCCCCATCCCGGGGGCTGCGGGGCAGAGCCGCAGCCCAGCACCCGCCTCTTGCAGGGCTGGGACCGTGGCTTGGCCACACCGGGGGACGGCCCCAAGGCCAGGCTGGCAGTCAGCACCAACACGTCGTTCACCCAGCAAGGTTACTCTCTTGAGCACCCCAGGGTGCTTGAGGAAGGGTCCCCCAGGTGCAGCCCAGGGGTCTGCCCTGCCCAAGCCGAGGAAATGGAGAAAAAGGAAAATTTTCCGAGCTAAGGAGCAGATGAAAAAAAGCCAAGCACAGCGTAGAAAGTTTTCTGCAAGGAAGAACATCTTGTCAAATTAACATATTAATAATTAGGCGGAATGAGAACGTTAAGTCCCAACACAGGGCCCGAAGATGGCACGTTTGCTCTCTGCGTTCAGCTGTGTCGAGCAGCGATGCCGGGGGTGCCTCTGAGCGTGACAGCCTGCGCCTTACAAGATGTAATTTTAGCGCTTCAGAGCTCTCTTAGTTATGCATCTCTAAAAAAACAAGCATGTTGCCTTCTCTCTGAAGGAGAAAAACAGCTGCTTCTTTAGGATTTTCATGTGTTTGATTTCTTTGGGGTGTTTATTTTTGCTCTGGGCTATTTGAGAAAACCCATTAAATACAAGCATAAATTGCTAAGTTTTGTTTGCTATGAAGGTAGAAACATGCACGGCTTGTCTGAACTATTGAGTTTGTGCCTCTGGAGAAAATCACTTTACTGCCATGATGCTCTAGGATGGAAAAAATCTGCAGCCAGAGAAGTTACAAGGAATAAATGAAATGGCAATAGGTGCCATAAATAAAACTACAGCACATTAACACTCCCCCCGCTTTGGAGATCAAAACCAAAACCCGCTTTCAGTGCTGTGACTTGGGGAAAACCCAATGAGAGCCCCAAATCCAGCAGGTTGATCGTGTGCCCAGAGAAGATGCTGGTACTGATGCTCTCCTCGATGCGAGCGGGGACCACCATTCCCGGCAGCGGGAAGCGCTGAGGGAGGGACGAGGAAAGAGTAAATTATTTCCAAGGCTGTAACGATCTGAAGGATTGCTCCATGGTGCTTTTGCAGGATAATCCTGGTGGATCAGAGCTGCGGTGACAGGCCCCAGTCGGCTGCCAGCTGTGGCACAGCACCCTGCTCCTCCGAAGGAGAGATGGAGACCAGCCCCGGGGGAAGCGCGACAGACCTATTGCGCATCCCGGTACTTGGCGGTAAGCACCAAATGCCAGGGCTTGTATTCAAGCTTTGTGTTTTCTTATCGTTGCTGTGACTTCACAAAGCTGTACCTTCATACTCTCTAGTGTCAGTAGTGCCTCCTGGTTGAAGTCAGAGCTCGGATTAAGCCTTGAAAAGCACTAAAGCTTTGCGGTTTTGGGCCATTGCATAGTGGCAGGAGAGCAGCACTGGTTGAACAGCGACTGACAGATGTTGAGAACATCAGCCCAGGTTGGCTGCGAAGGTTGCTCTTGCCTTAAAGTAAGAAAAATACATGGAAAGAAAACAGAAAGGAAGGAAAATACCAGAAGTCCCCACCGCAGTGACACGATGATTTATAGGTAATTATGATAAACCATTGCTTCCCACCTGCTGCTCTCGCACTGCGCAGCACGGCAAAGCAGAGGGGAACACGGAGCAAAAAGGGAGAGCAGAAGAACCGGCTGCGTCAGATGAGCTCAAATCCAGCCCTCAGCAGCACCAGGCAGCTGCAGGGCCAGATCCTGCCCCACCACCCGCTGCGGCGCTGGGCAGCCCGTGCGCAGGCTCTGCCCCGGCTAGGCAAAACACAACTTTTCTCTGGAAAGAAGAGGTCGGGCTGCACAGTGCTGGCAGGAGCCGGGATCCTTCAGTATGACAGACACCGAGCACAGCTGACAGCCCGTGCACCGATAATTCAAATTCCTGCTGCAAGCTGAGACATCGTCGAGTGTTTCCAGCTATGCTGCGGGTGAAGATCCTGGGCATCGCTGCGGCCGCAGGCAGCAGCCTTCACCCGAACCCCCGTGGAGGACAGGTTGGGATGCTCATGGCAGAGGGACGCAAAGCTTGCGGTGCCTGGTGCGACTCACTGCTGCGGTCTGTCCTGCTCAGATCACCTGTGTTAAAAAAAAGATATTAAAAAAATCTGGAAATTGTCTGTCTGGTGGAGTGCCACGCTGACAGAAAAGCCAGAGCGGTGAATTTTGCAGTGGCACAGTTCCTGTGCAATGTGCTAAGAGAGGGGGATACATTTCACTTGCACTGTATTAGCTTTTGCTGGAGACTCTGCAGCTTAATTTACACATGGTGGTGAACTGCCAGGAGGCATCTCCAGCTTGCTTGCTCCTTCTCATAGAAAGTCATGGAGAGGTTGGGTTTTTTTCCCCCAGAGCTGTGGGTCAGATCAGTTTTAGTCTTTCGACTGAGATAAAAAACCCAAGTCAAACCAGGCCCAGCTTGGGGGAAGATGCTGGGCAAAAAGCACCTGAACAATGAAAATAGCTCTATCTTGCCTTGCATGCTGCGAAAGCCTCGCTCTTCCCAACACTTTACAGATTCTCTTCATGCTAAGGCACATTCCTCTTCCCCTCCCATGACAGCCTCCCACTTTGTCTTGCTGTTTCTCTTTCCAGGAGAGCTTTAGCCGCACTAAGGAAGACCAATACTTTGTTTAAAACACTCATTCACAGTTTTTCCAGATAATGTTTGCCCAAACTCACCTAGACCATAGGGAAGAGAGAGACCACAGGATCTGGTCTCTGCATTTAATCATAGCCAACGCCTCATTTTTAGCCATTTTTATTTTTACCAGTCTCATGTAAACGCAGTATTTAAGGACCCTGGAGGAATATTGCTTGGAGGGATAATAACAGAGCCGGGTGCACCCCAGCCAAAGCCGTCGTGTGTCGCAGAGAGCACGCGGCGCGATCATGCCGTGATCGTGGTGCGTCCCCGCGCGGCACAGCCCGGGCTGGGAGCGGAACACGGCAGAGCTGCGCCGGCGGCCCCCGGCCCCCTTCCCCGCCGGCCCCCGGGAGGAGCAGGAACGTGCCGGTCACCGCTGGTGCAGCCCCGGGGTCGAAGCATGACGAGAGGCAGCTGCGTTTCGGAAAAGCCGCTCCGCTCCGCGCCGGCAGCTGGCGAGCCCCCGGCCCCCGGCCCGGCCCGGGACGCACCCGCACCAGCGCTTCGCCCGTGCGAGCGACGGATGCGCGGGGCTGCGCCCCCAGCGGCCTCCCGTCCCACGGGTGACCTCTCGGTGGAGTCTCGGCTGGCGCAGACCTGGCTGAGCTTACGCCGAAGGCACTTTGCTCTGCCCGGCTGCCTGCGCTTAGAACCAGACAGGGAGCCAACACACACAGCTGGCGTAAGGGCCCGCGCCCCTTCCTCCAGACTTGAGCTAAAACATAAACCGGGAAGGAGTAATTCCCACTTTACCGGCGGAAATCGAGTCACACAGCAGTTCACGTTTTACCTTGGGGGACAGCTGGGACGCAAACGCAGACATCCTCAAGCCTGGGGCAGCTCAGGTAACAGGATGGGGAAAACTCTTCCGGCTTCACCTTCTTTCTTAATAAATCCTGGTCCAGTTAGGCCCCTGCCTGTTAGCAAAAAAAAACAAACAAACCAAAAAACCCAAACCCAAACCCCCACAACAGGCAGAACAAAGCGGACACCGGTAGCACTGTGACCCTGCCCAGGCTGCCCCAGCTGCTTATAACAGCCGCTGGAAATGCACTTGGGCTCCGCTGGACGTGGTTAACTCCCACTCCCCGAGTTGTACCGGGCTGGGTGCTGCTCTGCTCCCCCCAGGGCTGGCGTGGGTGCTGAGCGCGGTCCCCCTCACACGCCGTGCCCGGGCAAAGCCCCTGGGGCGTGCGTGAGTTTGGGCTGAGCGGTGCCATCCTGCCCCATCCTCAGAGCAGAGCTGAACTGCCTGGGGTGCTCACGCTGTTTCAGTGATCTGCTGTGGCTCTTCCAAAAGTTACCTGCTGCAATTGTAGCTCTAGCACCAAATCGTGGACTTTCTGTTATAGGAAAAGAGGTGAAAAATATGCCATGGCTTCTGTGGTCGGCAGCGCCAGAAACAGCCAAATACCTGCTCAGATCTCTGCTTTCTCCTAATGGCAGATCAAAGCTCCTCTCGGCAGCGAGTCCCTGGGGCATTTACTCGAAGTGTTTGCTGCAACCAGCAAACCACAACTGGCAAGTCAGCACAGATGAGGTTACTATCACCTTGAAGTATCATCAGGATCTAAGTTAAATCTTTCCAGCCAGGTCTAAGTAATTAAAGCTATTTTTTTCCTCTAGTTTCTTCCCGCAGCTGTGGTACCTTTGCATTTCTGGGGTCCATTTGGATAAAGATTTGGCCATAATACCCCAAGACTTCCCAGAACTACTCCTGTAAGCTAAAGGACTTTGGCTCCTTGTCTAACATCTCTCTCAATCCGAGATCTGCCACTGATTGGAGCCAAAGGATGAAGGGGAGAGGTTGATGGGACACACAACTTGGCTTGGTCATTGCAAAGCTTTGTGCACAGAGGTGGGTCTGTGCACACGCGTGCCTGTTCGTACCGTACGTACCTGCTGCGTTGTGAAGAAGGACGCGTTTCTAAGGTGCAGGCATCTTCTTGAACCTGCAAACCAGCAGCACCAAGCGACCGATCTCCGCAAGAAGCCCCCAAGAACCAGAGCGGTGCAAATCCAGCAGCCGCGGCTGGTGTGGGCAGGCAGTTGCACGCGGTTTCTTACAGCGGGTTCCAGAGCAGCCGTTGCCTGCCTGCACGTTCCCGGCAAGGAGGAGAGGCTGGGCAAAGCGTCCCCCACGCCCCTTCCCCCAGCACATCCATGCAGCGGCGTCCTGGGGCCGCGACGTCGAGTTTGGGGGTTGAGGAGCTCACCAAGAAGCTGGAGAAATATTTCTTTTTCCCCGAGTTCACCTCGGGGTGAGATCAGCCACAGCAGAGGCTGCGGTGCCAAGCAAAGACTCCTCGGGTGCCATTGCTGCTGGGGTGGAGATGGTGGAGAGCTGGTGGCCGCCTGATCTTCTCGTCCAAGTCCCAGCCACTGAAATTCCCGGCTTGGATTTTGGCAGTGTTGGGTCCAGCCAAGTTTCTCACTGAGAAAAAAAAAAAAGATTCCAGGCCTGGAAGTTCTCTCTCTGGCAGGTTTGGTTTATTATTTTGCAGTATATGTTACCTTCAGGTGCTTTCACAGCTCCTCTGATGAACTCTTCCGGCTCCACTGAGCAGAGGGGTCGTGGGGAAATCACGCTGCAATCAACTTCAAGAAGACATTCACATCACGTTGGTTTAGGTGGAAACAGTAAACTTGATTTATTGAAAAAAATCTATTACATTTATTCCTTTATTACACAGGTTTAAAATATTTAAAAATAGCTCTTATGGGCATTACACTTAAATTTTATGACATGTTTATTGGACTTTGAAGAAATGTACAATATGTCATTTGACACTATATTTTAAAAAGGGCCTATGTACTAAAATTTTTTTCCATAGGTTTTATTTTTCTTATCAACATTTGTTCAAGTCATATATATTAAGGGAGGAGGGAAATAAAATTACACAAAAAGAATGTCTGCAAATACAAGTAGTAATTTTATTGCAATATACCGTAGCTAAGTGGTCTGGGGAAATCGGAACAGTTTGGAGCTCAGTACAATTACAACACTGTGGAATTCAACAGAGGAAATTTTTTTTTTTTCTTAAAGCAAAGAAATAAAAGGAAAAATAAAAGAAAGAAGCTCCCTTGATGAAAATTTATAACAGAATCACATGACCTAGACAGACGCACACATGTGTACATACATCAATATATGGCTTATCTGTTGCAGAGAGGAATGTGCAACCTTTTCTGACCTTCCCACTGTTCCTGGACGAGGCTCTTGCCAAGGTGACCGAGAAGCTGAATTCTCCTATATATAATTATATACTCCTTTTCACTGCTTTGCTGCCGGAGTCTGCAGTTTTTAGGGTAGCACCTTTTTCTTTTTTTTTTTTTCCCCCCCTCCAAGTGGGGAAAAAAAAAAAATATGAGAGAACATGACAGAAGGGAGACAGATGGACATGGCTCTCCCAGACCAAAAAGCACCGTGCGGCATCGCCGCTCCCTCCAGCACAGCTTCACCTCCCTTCCTCGGATGCTGCTGTTCTCTGCTTGGGAAAGAGGGAGCGAAAAGACATCATATATAGGCTTTTCTTCACAGTAAATGTGATGTCTTTTCCTTTATGATGAAAGACACCCCCCCTCCCTTGGCTCAAGCGTCGCTGTAATACTCCAGGCCAAATAATAATTAAAAAAAAAACACCCTGCAACATCTATTTTCCAGCCGAGAGATCTAAACAAGGAAAACAGCCAGGGAGAAAACAAACAAACAAACAAACAGAAAAAAGACGACGGTGTCAGCAGGTTGCAAGCTGAAAACGCTGCATGGAAAGGAAAGCCATCCTGGCAGAGCCACCATGGGAAGACCAGGAAAACTGCAGACTCCCGGGAGCGCGCGGCGGGCAGGCACCTGCGCAGCGTCAGCGTCGCGTCAGGACAGCCGACAAATACAGAAATTAGCACCACAAACATTCAGCGACTGAATACAATCTGGTATGGTTACCCCCATGTAAAACACGTGAATATTCTTGGAAAGAAAAAAAAAAAAAAGAAAAAAAAAAAGAAAAAGAAAAAAGATGTAAGCACATTTAATACTTTTTTTCTACATGGACCGTATAAGCTACCGCAATACAATTAAGGAAGGAGCGGGTCTTCTACATTACAATTATGAAGATGGCATGCATTTATAATCAAAGACTGCAGCAAAAGCCTGCAGTCTGTATTGAAAGTGGCTAAAATGCAAAGGCTGGTGGGAGATTGGCCAGTGGCAGGGTATCACCAGTGTTGTATCAAAGTTATTCAAATAGATAGCACCACAGAGACATGTAAAAATAAAAAGCACCTTTTTTTTTTTTCCCTCTTTTTTTACACTTTATATTCAGAGAGGACAAATGGATTTCCCCTGCCACCGCAATCTGCCGCTGGGAATGGATTTTTTTTGTTTTTTTTTTAATTGTTATTATTTTAAAAGAATGCTGAAGGAAAAAGAAGAATTAATTTAAAACACATATGTTAAGGTAAGCAAGTGTATAAAAGGGCAGAGACTCAAAGCAGATCCTGCTTTTAGATCAGGGTTTTGTAGAAATCTTCTTAGAAAGTGGCTTTAATTTCCTTATTTTGAAGCAAATCATTCCAAAAAGGCACCTGTGGCTCAGGGGGCTGGTTTGCCACTCATTGGGCCCTCATCCTGCAGACTCGTGCCTGGGCGTAACCCCGAGCCTCTCCAGATCCAGGCTTGGGGTTGGGAAGAGGCGCGAGCCGTGGGACGTGAGCCGGCCGTCTTCACTCCCAGGCGGACGCTTGGCTGGGATGGTGGTGGGAAGGGTGGTGGTTCTAATACAGACAGGGTCACATGCATGTTTTGAAGCCAGAAACATTTAAACATTTAAAATAATATACAATACAAATATTTACTTACAAACATACAAAAATATAAGCACCTTTAATACATGGGAAAGAGATGCCCAGTGTGACTTTTAGCTATCAAATTCATGGGGTTAAATTTTGTAAAATGTAGAATTACGTGACTCAATGGAGATATTAAAAATGCTGGAAATGGCCATGACGTCTGCTTGCCAGAGCCGATCCAAATCTCGTGGAAGGCAACGAAATGCCTCCGCTGAGCTTCGGCGGGGTTTAGATCGGAGCCAGGACTGCCGGGACTTCAACGTTAAGCTGAACACAGGAGTTTCAAGTTTTTTCCATTTTCCCTTAGAAACAAACACACACACACTAATGTATAGACAAGCGCTCGGTATCTCTTCGTTGCAGGAAGAAGTCTTTGATGGCGGTGGGGTCTGCTCGGCAGCTGTGGAACAGTAGCGGCGGCGTGGGGACAGGTCTGCGGGCCACGCGTGCGGCAGTTGGTCATGCGATTCTGCGTCTATCGTGGGAATGGTCATCTTGGTCGGTGGTTCAGTATGTGTGGGTGTGGTGGCACAGAGGAACTCGGGCAAAATGAGGAACAAAACAAAACGGAAAAAAATAACCCATCGCTGTCCAGTTTCAGAACGTGCATGTGACAAGGAATTCTTTTTTTCTTTTTTCTTTTTTTTTTTTTTAATTAATTAAATGGCGCAATGAGGTTACGAGGTTGCTCATTTGGAGACTAGTTTTCAGGTGGCTCTTAGCCCATGAAGCAAGCTGGTCCCACCTCGAATCCAAATTTCTGTGATGCTTCTCCGAAGTCATTGAACATGATGTCGACTATAGGTACTTGCTCTACTTTAGGCGTGTTGATTTCCAGGATAGTCTTCTGGTAGCCCTTCTTTGCCTGATGGGGAGAAGAGGGAGAGAGAGGAGCTCTGATAATGCCTCCAACCCAACAACAGCAAGTTATCATGAACGAGCATTCACCAGTCAGCTGGGAATACAGTAGCAAACTTGCCCAGGCCCTTCCTGAGCTGAATTAGAGGCACCCAGCACCCAAACACACATTTGCCCTGCAGATTTATCAGACATACCCTCAAGTGGGATGGTGTCCACCAAGCAAACCCCTGGGAGATGCCTGTCCTGAGCCCAGACTTTGGAGCAGAAGCGGCTGCTGCCATGCAGATCAAAAGGCACAACTCTGCTGTCAGCACATCTCCGAGCTGGAACAGGAGCCCGGTAAAATTGTTGTGGCTGTGGTATTGTTCTTTTGCCTCCCCAAGGACGCACATGGGTTGAGCAAATGTGAGCGATTTAATTTGAATATATTAGTTTGACTATTATCCAAGCGCTACCGAAAAGATCACATTTAAAGTTTGATGGAATTCACAAGGTGATGTTGTCTTTTTATCGTGCCTGGTGGCTATACAGTTATTTCTAAAATATAAATAATTATTAGAGGAGCAGAAGTATACCTGAGGGCATACAAAGCTGTACAAACAAGTGAATTTATGGAGCAGCTTTTGGTTCTACCTTACCCTCTGATTTGTGTGTCTCTCGGTAAAATAGGCTGTATCACAGGTACTGAGAAAGGGCTGTAAGATCAGGAAAAACACGTTCACATAATGGCCTGAACATTAGCCCTGGAGAACCCTCCTGTGCTGGCTGCAGTAGCCTCAATCACAGCCAGAGCGCGGGTCCTACCAGGACCTCTGTGACAAACACCGTGCCAGGTAGCCCAACCTCATTTTTCAACGTGGTAGGGCTCAATCTTAAATATCCTGCTTGTGGTTCAGGAAGGATGCGCTACCAGGGTACCGGCGACGGTACAGGGAGACAGGAGATGCAGAGCCTCTTTCTGCAAGGCTGCAATAAGCTCCCTTGGCATATTCCACCTCCTTTTTACAGCCTGCAGGAACGTCTTTAGCAGAGAGGAAGAACTGGGGCAGCCCAGTTCAGAAGCGATGGCCAAAGCTCTGAGCCAGGAGACGACATCTTTGTGCCCCACCATCACACCAGGGCACGTTCAGCCTCTCCTGGTGCTCCCACTGCTGTAGTTCTTGCCACGGTTACTTATTTGCCACACTGCTAACAGCCGCCTGCGAGAAGCAACCACGCAAATACACTTGAAGGAGCTACAGTTCTCTTCCCATGCAAATACCCCTCGTGAGGGAGAGGAAGGTGCGGCACCTGAGCCAAATCACTTAAACCAAAAGGGTTTTCAAAGGGACACCTGCCTTAAAATGTGCGATTTTGCCGCATGCCTGAGTCTTAAGACGGGAAAGGGAGGGGAAAGCGCTTTTTACCGAAGACACACTGCATTTGCAGGAGATAAGAAGTACTTGAGGATAAACTTCCCCACGTGGCTTCTGAGTATTTCCAGAAGCAGGATAGATGCCCTTTCCCTCTCTGCAAGCGTGTTAAAAGAAGGGATTCTAATCTGATTTTTCTCATTGCTCACACAGTAAAAGATGTGCGTGTGCCAGAACAGAACCACGTTCATCTCAAATTATGTGGAGGGCTTTTTCTGTCAAACATCTCAATCTTTCTGTCCTGTGGGCTTGAAGCACCGCAGTTGCAGAGAGTGAGAATTACGCCTGCTTTTGCACCAGCAAGCTGGGTCTCAAAATAAATGCAGCAGCACCTGCTTTGCCAAATTTTTAGCTCCTGAGGGCAGATTTTTCAGAGCTCAGTGCCGAATCCAGCATCCAAGAGGAGGCGGCAGAGGGAGGATGCTGGACCCCTTTGGAAACTGGCTGTTGCTCATGGCCAAAGTGAAGGTGAAGAGCAGCACGGGCTGCGGGGGAGAGGGAAGGCTGCAGCGTAACGCCTGCTTCTGCACTCTGGGCAAAATAGTCACGGGGAACAGAGCTAGAGAGAAAGATGCCAAAAGTCACATGTGATATGCAAGCAGGGATGCAAACCTGTCTCCTGCATCCCATGGCCATGACTAGTTGTCTCGCTATACAGACTCGGCCCTTGCTTTGGTTTGCCCTTTCCTGAGGGCAGAGGCAGCTCCCGTGAGGAGCAGGGGCTTGCAAGCACGGAGGAAACCAAAGCACTGTGCCGGGGCTCCTGCGGCAGCTCTGGGGACACCGGGCTAGGGCTGGGCACTGCAGCCAGCCTTGGGGCGATGCAGCGAGGCACCCCCATGCCCAGAGCCCTCCTGGGGCTGCACACAGCAGCGTGCTGCAAAAAAACCCCAACCAACCCAATGCCAAACCCTTAACACTTCGCCTCCAAGATTTCCTGAAAGCATTTTAAAAAATTATTACCATTTTAAAAAATTATTACCAAAGCCTGCAAAATTCCTATGTAACTGAGTGTCATCGCCTGCGTCTCCCCAGGTGAGTAAACGGAGTAAGAGCAAAGGCAAGGGGGATCGTTTAAAAGCAACCAGTGGTTTTAGGAAGGTCCCTTCCTTTATGCAGAGCCAGCAACAAACCAAATTAATTTGTTTTCTAGAGGTGCTGCAGTTTCCCCTGACCTTGAGTGGAATCCTGTGTTCCCAGCATAGAGAAGAGCAAGCTCAACGCTTCCCATGCTGGAGACAATCCCCAAGGCAACTACATCAGTGGGCACAGGAAATTTGGAGGTGATTCGCTCCGAGGCAGACTGTGCTGGTCAACCAGGGAAGGGGGGACAGACACCTCCAGCACTGACCCCTTTTGCTGGGACTGGCCAAGACCAGCTCCGCTCACGTACCGCGCAGCCGTCGAGGGTGGCTCGGATGTAGGGGTTGTTGTCGTAGGACATCTCCTCGTCGTTGGAGCCCAGGAAGCGGATGGCCTTGTCGTAGCTGTCGGTGGTGGCATCGTGCCAGGCTACGGACTGGTAGCAGTTGTAGGTGATGTTCTGGTGGGCCGAAGCGCTCAGGAGCCGGAGGAAAGTCATCTGCACCACGCCAATGGGGTTCCCGTCCGAATCCACATAGGAGAGCTATGAGAAGCGGAGAAGGGGAAATGCTGGGCAGTGAGGGGCAATGCAACACATTTGGGGGGCTCCGAGGACCACCAGTCTCACCCCTCTTTATTACCCTGCGCATAGGGCTCAGACACTGCTCCTGCCATGCTATGGGCACGGGGCTGCTCTGGTCCTCCTGCGGCCAGGGCACAGCTACTGAGCACAGTTTATTTCTCTTGCCGGTTGTGAGCTAAAAAAATAAGTCTAATGCAGGGTAGGAGGAGGGAGGAAGGAGGATTTCAGCCCTGGTTGCAAAAAGGTGCAGTGCTAAGCAAATTTGGGGATATATGTCTTAAGTTTAAGCCAACAGTGAGCATACTTCTCCAGCTTTGGAAGAGGAGTGAAAGTAGATTTCTGTGAAGGTTTAGGGCTTTATTTTTCTGTCCTATTTGACATGATTTTCTGACTACTGTAGTTATTTTGTTCTGCACACACTGGGGTATTTCCCATTCATCTTTCCTGGGCACCAACACTGGCATTTAAGCAGTCTTTGCACTTATTCTGCAGCAATCCTGTTCCTGCTGATAAGGACTCCGTGGTGCCCTGGTCAGCAAGGCTACACTCAGCTAAAGGGAAAATGCATTTACTGCCCTTAGGACATGTCACGAAACAGAGCTGCACTGGCACAGGGATTTGCCCCATTCTGCACATCAAGGCTCCTTTTCTGCCTTGGAGAATGGTGTCTAGAAATATATTTCTGCAAACACAATTTACTGAAACGCACTTCCAGCACCTATGGGATTCAGGACCTTCTGGGACTTTCTCTCGCTCCCCACCAAGGAAGCAAACCCACAGCAGGACAGCTAGTTTGTATGTATAAACTAACTGTACTTCAGGTGGCATCTCCAGCCATGGCCAAGCTACCGGAGCTGCGGTTCGTTACTGTCCTCTGTGGACAGTGAGTGTCTTTAGAAATAACCAGGAGAAAAACAGACGCACACAAACAGCATAGTGTTCTTCGAGGTACCATGAAACATCGGTGCAAGCTGCAAACAGTAGAAGAAATTCATAACCGGACAATAAAACCAGGAATAAAAATAAATAAATATACCAACCGCTTGTCAGGATACTGTTGCACTGTCGTCCTGAGAGTTAAATATGACTGACCATGAGAGAGCCACGCATGCCAGGAGGAGAGCTACCAGAAAACCACCAGGACGTGGAATGAAGGGGACACAAAATGCCAACTACTTAACAGGCACCCAATGACAACTGGCACTACTGATCTGCAGGATCCACTTCTCTTATCTGTTCTTATTTCAAAGCAGTGCTTGCTTTGGGAGCCTGACTGCTTGTTATGGGGTCTCAGTTTCCGTTCTGCCTCTGCTGATTGCATGAAGACCTGTCCCAGCTTTGCAACTGGAGCCACTGGGAACTGTCTGTGTGCATGAGGCTTGCTCATGGGAACATGGTTTTGCAAAAAAATCAATCCTTTCCTGTTTCCTCTGTGATAGTATTTCCCTGTGGCAGATGCCATATGGCTATGAAGGATAACAGGACAGGATGGGTGGCAGGCCTTGTTAGAGCTACTGGGAATTGTGTGTAACACACACAGAAGGAAAGCAGAGTCCAGAAAGAAAACATCTGCAACCCTCCTATCCCTCTATATGCAGTTTGGCTGCATGATGAGAAACGGTAAGAAATTGGCTCCAAGTACTCTTTGCCATTGATTAATGACAATGTGGAAGCATCACAAAGAAACCATCTTGTTTTATTTCACATTTACTATGTTCTTCTTTTAGATAACCCCAGAAGAAAGGCAAGCATCTTCACAGCTGTGCCTCTCGCGCAAGCACCGAGATTCATACAGAGCCCCCGACATCAGCAGCCTGCGCTCTCGGCAGTGCGGAGCAGCCAGGCAGAAATCTTCCCCTCGGCTTCGGGGATCCCCATGGGCTCAGCCCCCACAAGAGACCGTGCCTGGGCTGCGTGGAAAGACACCAGGGACCTTCTCCATGGAGTAACAGGAGCAATGCTGCACCCAGAGGGGAACTCAAACTCGTTCATCCTGCCCATCTACGCACAGATCTCAACTGATCTTGGATCACGCAAATGCCTCCCCAATTTACCAGTCTCATAATTCCAAGTACCGACTGGGGCAAAATGAGGGGTACTTTAAAAACAACAACAAACCCAAACAAAAAAAACCCAAACCAAACTTTACTTTTATGGCTTGTGTGTTTGACAGTTTTATAGTTTGCTTAGGCAGGTCTTCTACGTGCTGGTGGCTTCTTCCCAAACAGAAAATGCAGGACAGGTAAAAAAGCAAGAAAATAGCAACACAGAAAGATGGAACAAAGGGCTTCAAGTAGCACTGAAATTCCTATTTAAAAAAAATGGGCCCAAAGCTCTAGGTTGGAAATTCAGCCTCTAACATAGCTGATAAATAGACTGGAGAGAGGAAAAAAAAAAAAGCAGAGAAGATGGAGAAAGAAAGATGGAGAAATCCTAATATTAACTGATTCAGTGCTCTGTAATTAAGCTATGAGTAGTTGCCCTCCAAGGAGCTATGAGGCTGAAGCCTTGGCTTTGCCGCCTTATTCAATAACGCAGGAAAGCTGCAGAAGCCATATCCTTCTTGTGGGCAGAATCAGAGCAAAATGTGTTTAGTGGCGATGAAATGTGGCTTTAGGAAAACAACGCGGTGATTTTCTTTGCTGTTTGCCTTTTAAGGTGGAAGTTTGGGGCATTGCAAGAAATCTCTGCCCTGGGGAGAGGATGGCTGCACAGCGCGGTACGTCAGAGCATCTCCTGCTTTCAGTGGCAGGTCGGTTTTATCCACTGAATTTCCTTCTTCCCTTATTCTCCTGATTTGACTGAGCTTATTATCTGCATCCTGCTAGTCCTACAAGAATTGATACACATGCAGGAGATTTCTGTTGCTGAAGGAGACCTGGCTTACACAAATCAGCTGCTGCTCTGACATCCCTGACCAGGGCTTGGGCTCTGCAGGAGCGATCTATCCACAACGTGAATGTCCTGTTACGGGACAAAATACCAGAGCTTTTTCTCTGTTTTACGTGTTGCTGTCTTGCTTGCTGGCATCAAACGTTGTTTGACCTTACGACAGTTCTTCTCTCTTGAAAAAATCCTTAATTGTGACTAAGTCAAATTCCTGTCCACCAGCCTTGGCAAACACACTTGAAATCTTTCTTTAAACCAATGACTTCATGTCTCCCAAGCTCTGGGAGTGGCATGGGAGCCCCTGATGTGGCTCATCTCCAGTGTGGGAGACGAAATCCATCCTTTGGGGAAAACCTGCCCCAGCCCAGAGATGTGCAGATTCAGCACCTCAGCCTGGGTACCAGCAAGCACCGGCTGCGCCAGCACCGTGCCCAGCTCCAGGCTGAAGCATCACGTTAGGTGCCTCTCAGCTCTCGGAATAAGGCTAGACTGCTGGGGACAGCGTGCACAGGGACACCCAGTTTGCCCTTGCCGTAAAGGGAACTGCTGAGGAGGGAGGAACAGCCTTCCTCGCAGGATGCAGCCCTCCTGCAGCGCTCTGCGGAGACAGACCTCAAACAGCTCCAGCTCCGCAGGGTCCCCCAGACACACATTAGTGTGTCCCCTTTTAGCGCAGGGGAAAGCCCGTCACCCGCTCATAGGTTTCCAGTCAAGCAGACTGGAAAGAAGTGTCCCCACTGGATTTTGTTTCTTTTTCAGTATTCCACCTTAAATGTTTTTACTGCGACTTGCGATGGTTATTAGTCCGGCATGCAGAGTGCAACAGGTCTGGCCATACCAAAGCAGATGACGTGCTCTGATTCAGACTAGAGGGCCAAGGTTAGCCACTTACCAAAGACCCCCGCTTGTACTGACTATACCATGTGGAAGGCTGTTCTTTGGGCCAACGAGCCATTTTACTCTGTAAAATATGACATGGGTTAAAGAAAACAGAAAGCACCAAGATGCATCTTACCAGTTTACCGCGCTTGAATTCACTGAACCAGGAGCCTGGGTTTTCCTTTGGCCAAGAAGTAATTCTAGCCTAGTTTGTGGACGGCAAGGAGGAAAGAGAAAAGAAGAAAAAAAAAAAAGAAATAAAAAAAGTTACATTCAGTTCCACAAGCAAAGTCTGCATGTCTTATTGAAACTGTCCAACTTCCTTTAAAATGTTTTCTTAATCTTTATATACCAGTAACGAGACCAGTCGGCAGAGCCCTAAGGTGCCAGCAGCCTCGCAAGCAGAATGGGACGGCGTGGTGCTGCCCCGCGTGCCCGGCGCTGCCTTGGCACCGGCCTCCTTTGCTAAGGGCTAATGGTCTCTGCCTCCTAGGTCCTTTGGCTGCAAAACCAGCAGTGCAGTCTATCGGCAGGAGAGATAAAAGGAAAGATAGAGGGGGGAAAAAAAGAAATAGAAATGGTAAAAGCTCCACTGATCTTCATGGGAGGGCTGGGGTGGAAAAGCAATGCTGGTAGGTGAGAAGGCTGCTGCCACTCTAATGTCAAATCCAGATGCTGCGGGGCTGGGAAAAGCAGGATGTGATTAAGGAGAAGCCTCTGCCTGCCTCCTGCGTTTGTGCGGCAATAAGGTGCATCACGGGCAGCACATCCTCCGCAGTCGGTGCTGGACCATCACACATGATGGAGCTCCAACTATCTGGAGCGATTCAGGGAGGGACCTTGACAAGAAACGAGCTGTCAGAGCCCAGTCTAAGCAGCCAAATCATGTTTTTTGAGTCAGAGCACAGGAAAGGAGAGTGGCTGCCATCTGCTCCCTTACCCTCCCACAAGCTCCCTTGCTTCTGCGGTAAAATTCTCCAAAAACAATGGCCAAGCTACATGCAGGTGTCTTGGGATTGTCCTTTCCTTTCCAGTATGTGAACCATAAAGCATGTCTGTGTGTTTCTGCTGCGTTAAGGATGGACTGAAAGGGAATATGGCTTTAACTCTGCTGTGGCTTATAGTAAAACCGCTCAGCCAATACTTAATGCCCATCCGGTAGCTGTTTTCCTTCTACACGAAAGAAAAACAGGCTGAAGCATTTTCTCATTTACGGCAGTATTGCAGAAGTGTAGCACAATTTGCATTTGAGGAGCATCACAACCTATGGGCAGAAGAGCAGCTCCACAGTGGATGAGATGGGGCCAAAGAGCCACTCGCAGAGTCAGTGTGGCAGGACGCCGAGCAGCTGTAAGATCATGGGCAGACTCCACTTTTTTAGCAGTCAACATTTTGAGAAGAGCCATGGCAAGTTAACACAAAGGAGAATCCATCTCCTATTTAAACAGCCCTAACAAAAACTCAAGATTAGGTTGCATGTTATTTGTCCTGGGCTGGCACATATTTCTGGTGGATGAAATTCAGCAAGCAAATGGCTTCCACCTGAGTGAACAGCTTTGTCTGCAGCTTAACACAGCTGGAGCACAACCGTGACACTCAGAGAGCTCCCCTGGGTCACTTTGCAAGACTTTCTGCTTGGCCAGTGCAAGAGTTGGTTCCCAGGCATCAGGGAGAGCAGCTCCAGAAAACAGAGTGCATGGATACAGGAGAAAAATTACAAGTATGGCTGAGGTAAGCACATCATTAGACAAATAACTTGATCAACCTTGTGCACTGGTGCCAGGAAGAGCGCTGAGGCTAGTTGCAATCATTTATGAAACCAAATACCCACAAGAAACACCAGAAAAAAATGACAGGAGATAAACATTTATCTGCTGTGCCTGAAGACACAGTAAGGGTAGAGGAATCAGTGGTGCTTATGCACGCAGTCAGTGGAGCGGCAGCCTGGCTGCAGGAGGGAAGACAAGGAATGAGTTAAATGAAGCTCACGGGGAGCCGCAGTTCCTGTACCAACACGCACTTCTGTCTTTGTAAAGCAAAGTAAAATAATTAAGGTTTTAGCATTTATTATGCCTGGGAAACCATCAAAGACTTGTCCCAAATCATAGTTTAAATCTGACGTACTCAAAGAAATTACTTTTGTAAACATATTCCTTATTATTTTAGAAGCCAATGTTGTGTAACAAAGAAATGTTCTGGATCTTCAATCCTTACTTGATCTTGTTCAATTCTCCTGAAATTGTCTATGAATATTCACATTAGGAAGCAATCTCTTATCACCATGATGGAAAGGGTAAAAAAACCCAGTTGTGTGGACTTACTCCTTCAGATTTCTTATCAGGGAAGATGCAAGTCTCTCCACCAGCTGTGAAATTACAGTAAACTTTGAAAGAGTCCCTGGAACATCCTTGGTTAGGATCAACCCAGTATTCACCTGGAAGCACAAGAGGGAAGAGAAGGGAAGAAAGAATCAGCACTGTGAAGGAAGGACGCTGGGCACTTCAGCAACCATCTTACCAGGGATGTTTCATCTCTGTCATAGGCTACTATTTATACGAGTTTTTTGGAAAACTGGTTATGTTCTGATTCCACGTAATACTGTGGCACCTTACAGGAAGGGCTTTTTTTCATCATATATTTCCATTCTTAGAATAGAAGTTTTTGGTTGGAAGGGACCTACAGCGATCATCTAGTCCAACTCTTCTCTACATACTCCATCTTTGTCAGTCACATTCCTCATGGGCCACCAGAGCCAGGGACTCCCCGGATTACTTCTCTTCCTGCACTTGCTTGTATTCACTGTGTGGAGCTGGGAAACCCACAGTGTTCTCCCCGCACCCCCCTCTGGGACACACCATCTGGGAAATCGGGGTGACAGAGCTGCAGATCCTTGCAGGTACGCGCTGGGTTATGTTGAGTGCCCAATGGATGCTTCATTTGTTCAATTTCCAGTTTCAAGGAATTCAGTGAGCCGAAAATTTCCTCCATGCCATCCGCATAGTCCATGTAGTTGTCGGTATTTCCATCATCCACCAGCTGGCTGGCATCAATGTTTCTCCTGGTCCTCTTGGAAGACTGGATAGGCAATGGCTGGATAACTTCCCCAGGAGGACCCTGATTTGTGGGGAAAGAAGATACAACTTCTCATTGCATTGGCAGTGGGGAAAAGACAGAAGAGATGGCCAAAGCAGCCACCAGTGCTGAAAAGCAGCATCATAAGCTGACTCTAGAGATGGAAAACACCCGTGATCATACTGACAAAAACCACCAGGCTTGAACACTGGCTCCATCTTCTCTTGTCATCTTCCCATTAGTAACTTCTCCCTTCACACCCTGATTTCCTCCTCAGCATCTCTAGGAGAGGCCAATCCATCGCTAGGACTCCTGATATGCTGAATCTTTGTCCAGAAATCTTCTACTTCCTACCATTACAACACCCATTAAATCTGAACCTCATTTCACACTTCATGTAAAAGGTTCTACTTACAGGAGGTCCTGGGGGCCCAGGAAGACCTGATTCACCCTTTGGACCTGTTGGACCCTGAGTGGAAAAAGAAGGGAAAAAACATATGACTAACTCAAAAAAAAGCACTTGCCACTTATATCACATCCCAAACATTATTTCTTTTAATAGTGTCTTGTGGCAAAAACTTTCTTCCTGTCCCTTCAGGCACACAAGAGGAGTCTCCTTGCACCCCCCCAAGAAAATGTTTATTTTGGTTATTTTTGATGTTTATGTAAGAAAAAAAGATCAAACACTTGGGGTTAAACACTCAAATTTTGCTTAGGCTTCCTACAGAAAAGGAAGGATCTTCCCATGCGTGAAAGTGTTAATTCTCCAAATCAATTCAACGATTTTATAAATCAAATAAAATATATTCTGCACTGAAACAAGACTTTAGGATGTTGCCCAAGCAGAATTTTTAGCTGGCCGCACAGGAGATCTGTAACATGAAGCTTGCTTCAGTGTTGCATTTGTCACAGAGTTCTTCGCTTTTCAGCTTGCCACCTCCCGCTTCACAGTCTATTTTTAATACCCTCGCTTTATAGCAGTAGGTTTTCTCCTAAGGACTATGCACTGGATTCCTCTTTATGATCTTTGCTGCACTGATGTTCAGTGAAGTACAGTGTGTGCAACAGAAACCTTTCCCCATTATAATTTCTGGGCTTAGACAGCCCAAAAAGGCTGCATTTGCTATAGTCATCGTTGGCTAATTGCCTTAGTGCCACTGATGTGGAGGAATTGCAGCAATTTATGCACTTAATAAAAGCTCCTCAACCTCTGTGTTTAACAATGTCTATACTCACTGATGATCCTTTAGCACCTTTGGGACCAGGCGGACCCTGCATAGAGAGAAAATACAGAAAGGAGTCAGTACGTTTCCTAGCAGAGAAGGCAGTCTCTCCTCAGAGAGAGACAGAGTAGTGTTATACAAGGTGGAGTTTTTAATTCACTTCCTTTCTGTTTCCACCTTTCACATCCACTTGAGTTCGATGTTGCTTTTCTTTGCCAACATACAAAAAGCATTTGTGTCAGACCAATCTGTGTCAGCGCTTCACATTCCTGCCTGGATGGGGACTGGAAAAGCTGCTGTGTGATTATGGTAACCCGGGACTGATCCTGGCTCTGTGCTGAGGACACCCAGCAACAGCAAATGCTGGTTGCCCATGGGTGGAGGCTGCAGCCTTTTGAGCATCCAGTGAAAAAAAAAAATGCAAATAGCAGAAAGTACAAAAAAATCACCATGTGATTGTAGATAAACCAAAAGAAAGGGGAAGAGAAACAGGGTGGGCTAAATTCCCTGCCTCAATCACGCCGTGTCCCCTGTGCCTATCTCTCAGCTCACACGTCACCTCCCAGTACATCTGTAACACATTCAAATGCTTTTAGTGAGCTCAGCTGCGCAAACCCGTTCCCATCAGCATCCTCATACAAGGTCAGGCCAGAGGGACTGTGCTGGGTATATCTGGGAGCACCAAGGTGACTCCAGAAGGACTCTACAGCTCCCGAGGAATTCAAAGATAATCACTTGTCACATACCGGTAATCCTGGTGGCCCTGGAGGTCCGATTGGTCCAGAAGGACCTGTGATACCCTGAAAAGTAAATGCAGAACAACATTGATTTGCATGCAGCAAACTAACATCTGCTTACAGATGACCACACAGTTTTGGAGGACTCCATTCAAATCTGGAGCTTTAACTGGTTTTTAAGCATGTGCAAGATCCAGACAAGAGCATGACTAAGGGAATCTCATACCTCAATTAGGCACACAGTTTTAAAAATCAGTCCTCTAGATGCATATTTAATGTAACCATCCTTCCAAGTCTATCAACTCTTTTCATACAACCCTTGAGAATCTGCTCTCCACTAAAATGGGTCATTTTGAAGTATCTCTACATTTCACATGTAGCATAAACCACATTAATGTAGAAAATATTCCTCAAAAATTAGCAAAAGTCTCCTGCCGAGGTTGACCATCTCTGCTATGCCGTACCTGCTCAAGGGCAGCAAACCCCACAGCTCAAAAGCACATTCCATGAAGGTCTTATGGAATTATTTACCTGCTCTCCTTTGGGTCCTGCTGAGCCCTGGGGGCCTGGGAGACCTCTGTCACCCTTTTCACCCTGCTCTCCCGGCGGTCCAATAAGACCAATTAAACCTGGGTGACCCTAGGGGAAAACAGCAGATGTTAATTATGATCTCTCGCCGGAGGTAACCAAATGCCAAAGCTACCCAGCAAAGACATTTCTAGACACAAACCCAAATATCTAAGGTCATAGGAGTTTACAGGTATCCCTGACACCTGGAAGAGGCAGAGCAGAGAAGCACACTAGCTTTTTGCAACAGAAAATGCCACAAATATAGAGGCAGAACTGCTGCACTGGAGCACCTGCTCATTTTGGGTGCTATCATACGTTACAGAAAGGTCTTACAACACTGAGAATCCTGCCCTAAAGCAAACCAAGTGTCTGCACCTCCCTACGGCCTCTGCTAAAGCGCCTGCGTTCAAGGCAGACCCAACAACTAGAGCTGCCACGGACTGCAAGGGCCATTGTAGGGGAATGCAGAGATTCAGATCCTCTGGGTCACCTCGTTGCCCTCAGTGCTGGTGATATGGGGATGGGAAACCTAGTCTTGGATCCAGACAGGCAGTGGCACAAGCTCACCCACAGCACAACCCTGTTCATCCCTTGGGGCACACTCACAACTCTCCATCTCTCCTTTAAAGATATGTCCAATGCTTCTAGAGTATGAAAGAGAGCACACGGTGCTGGTGGCACTCCTCAGCCTCATCCTGCCAGCTGCAGGACCCCTCTACAACGACATTTTTTCCCCACACCCAGACATGGACATCAGGTCATGCAGTGAGATCACGGGCAGCGTTCTTACCTTCTCCCCTTTAGGGCCAGAGTCTCCTTTAAGACCAGGCAAACCCGGCGGGCCCTGTGGGAGACAGAGGGGAAAACGAAAGAGAAAATTAATTAATGTAAAATGCATTCACCCATTTAAAAAACTCATGGAATTTGATGGTCTGGACATACCATTGGGCCTGGAGGACCATCTGGGCCAGGGGATCCTGGAAGACCTTGTTCACCCTGTAAAACAGTGCAATTCCCTCAAAACAATCATTCATGACAGCAGTGCTCCCAGCTGGGCTTATTTTGATTATTCACCTGTCCTCATCTGGTCCCTGGGCCAGGGAACATTTGCCTTGGTTTCTCACAGATCGTAAAGACAAATGGATTTATGTTCCTTTCATTCTCAAATCTCTACTGGAGAAGGGACTTTGGAGGTCATGGAAACTCTCACCCATGGAGAGTGGGTAAGCAGACCCAAGACTCAAATAAAACATGCTGGAAGACGATATCCACCATTATATTATTTCCACTAAATAGGTTTTATCTGCTGTCAGGCATTTAAGCATAGACAGAACAGTGGGAGAAAGACATCTTCCAAGGCAGATGGGTTACAGTAAAGCACCAAGAACAACACTGCCCAGAAGCTTTCTCAGACTTTGCTCAGTTTGGGAATACTCACGACTGGACCAGGAATCCCTCGAAGGCCATCAGGGCCAGGCTTCCCTGGAGCACCTTGAGGACCAATTGGGCCAGTCTTCCCAGGAGGTCCTTCCAAACCAGCTTCACCCTAGATGCAAGAGGCAGCATGGTTTAATTGGCATTGGGGCATCAAACGATCTTCTAAAATATGCTGTGGCTGCTGCCAGGAGGTCACAGAGTGAATGCAATTCCATGCAAAGCATGTAAAACCTTCTGTTCATTGATTTTCCTATTGCTCCCTATCCTCTATGTGCTGAGGACAAGTCTCCAGACTCCTTCACTTTTCAGCCTTACTTATTTCTGCTGATTTCCAGCAGGAATGACCTTTTGGCTCCAAGCTCTCCGGAGAGAGAACGGAAGCTTTCCTGGGTTTGATCCCGGGAGGTGAGCTAGCAGAGGACATCCTTCCCCATCAGCACTCCTGTGGCTGCCACAATAAATGGACCTATAATTTGCAATCCCACTCTACATTTCCTCACCACGCCTACCAAAACAATCATGGTCCAATAATACTTTGTTTGCCCTGTGAAAGGACATGGTGTATGCTGTGTTATTCACAACATATTAAATTGCCAAACACGGCACTTTGTCATTTCAAAGCAACAAAAACATTCCCAGGACCTTACCAAGCTCTAATTATCTCCACAGGGTTTGTTAAAAGATGAAACATAAGCTTAGATTTGAGGCCAATGGCCCCAAATTCAGGCTAATTTGTTGTAACTCACAACAAAATCAAATCACTGTCTTTCAAACACCAACGTTGTCAGAGGGTGATCCTTTTGGCACAGAAAGACATGGTAAAAGTGAAATCCCATTCAGGTCTTACCTTGGCTCCTTTCTCCCCTTGCCTTCCTTCAGGACCAGCTGGACCAGGAGGGCCCTAGAGAAAGCACAAAATGGATGCAAAACACAATTAGATCACACTGATCTCAAGTCATCTATTGGAATTAGCAAAATGATGCTAACAGCCCCAGGGAAGAAGACAAAATTGAGACAAATATCTCTGAAAAGCTTTTTAAATTAGCTTCCTGCTAAATGAATCCCTGGGCTCTGCCAGCAAGGCAGGAAGAGCAGGAGCACCTCATGCTTGTATTTTCTTTTGGGAGTTAAAATCTCAAAAACCCCTGTGGGATTCAATTGACAATTTCCCATCAATTTCCAATGGCTGAGGATGGCACATCAAAGTTTTTTAAAAAATTCTTACTCATTTATTTTACACACTACTGCCTGGCATTTACTGTAGACCTAGTAATAACATTAGTTTCAAACAGTCAATACAAATACATTTGGAAAAAGACTCTTAGACAATCAGCTTACCCTTTTCCCCGGGGGTCCGGAGGGGCCTGGCTCTCCCGTGGGACCAGGGGAACCCTAGATGGAGAGGGGAGGAGAACAAGCCATAACTGCACCTCGAGATGTAGGAGGGAGGAGCAAGCATGTAAAACTCAAGTCAAGATCTAGAGTTTGTGGTAAGCTGAGGTGTGGGCGGCCAGTACAACTCCCGACACCTCCTCGGGGGTGCAGGTGGTATCTTGTTTTATCCCTTCCCACCATGAAATACCATAAGGCACAGCAGAGTTAAAATGAAACTTAGATTTTGTTTTTCCATAAGTTAATTTTTGCTTTCAGGATGTATTTCTAAGCAGCCTGGATAGATGGCAGCAGCCAGGCTGACGCACAGAGGACTGGACAGGTATCAAGGGACCAGCGCAGCAGAAGCTGGTGGAGTTAGACGCTGCATGTCCTTCTGTGTTAAAAGTCCGTGATCCTGCACACAGACACCTGGTGGGGAATTCCCCCCTGATGGGGAATAGATCTCATCTATCCAGTTACTCACAGTCTGTCCAGGTTCACCATCATCCCCTTTGTCACCAGGGGGACCATCTTGACCCTAAAAAGGAAGAAGAAAAGAACAAGCAGGTGTTATTTAGGGTACAAATAGAGTTGAGCAGAATATTAGCAGCAGCAGGTATGGTTTCAGCTGGTCTTCATGCCATAAGGTACATCCCTTCCCATCTCCTATTGGGAACACTGGCAACAGCAAACCTCCTGTGTCACACACTGTGGATAGCAACATTCGTATAGCTGCTGCCCCAAAGGTTGTAGGACGGTCAGACAAACAGTCATGGTGGCACTTCCTACTCTTTCCCAAGTAAAGGAAGAGCCCATGACCGAGGAGCTGCTGGTGAATGAACAGCACACGGTCGTATTTCACTAAATCAAGAGGAGGAACCTAACTGCCCTTCTGTGAGACAAACACTTACGGCCGGACCAGGTTCTCCAGGAGGACCAGGGTCACCAGGGAAACCAACCGGACCCTGCAAAGAGAGAAGAAGGATATTCCCAAGTCAGAGGTATTGCATCTGGGGATTTGCAGAGCACTAGTGCCTGCTACCCCAGTGACAGCATAGGGAGTCACCCTATGGAGCAAAACCCCGATTTCCTAGCCTCAAACACAATCCCAGATCATATCCCATCTTTGCATCTCCAGTAATTTCACCCTGCCACAGCCACCAGTTCAGCTCTGCATCCAGACTACAGAAAACTCCAGTGTCAACACTGCGACTTTCATCTACTTTTTCATAAATACATTGGACAAGTGACAGCAAAATCCTCACACCTTTGGGGAAAGTGTAGATTAGAAGATTTTGCTTTTGCTTACTACATGATGTGTAACATTTTTCACATGAAGATCCTCTCAAAGCGTTTAATGACTAAAACACTTCACCATTCTTCTCTGTACAATGTCTATTGTGCACTTCAAATGATTCTGAGACCAGCGTTCAAACACTAGGCTTCAACCAATAATGCGATATCCTCAAAACCCATCTGTTAAGAGAGATGACTAACTCCCCTGCCTCCTCCACTGTTTCATGCCATCTTTGCTTATCGCATAATAAATTTCTTCAGCCAGCAAGCATCAAAGAAGCCAGCAAGATAAATACTGTACCATTGTCATCTGGTATAAATCAATATAGCTCTACTAGCTTCAATAGAGCTACAGCAATTAGCATCAGCAGGGATCTGACCCTAGAGGTTCAACTCCCAAATTCACATAAATCTCCTCTACATTATTTTGGAAGCTTTGCTCTGCTGCAGAGGACCTTGGCAATGCATAAGCTCCAGTGCAAAGTAAACCTACTGCAGGCCCTCTCCATAAGGGTGAGTTTTCTGATAGCCTGCAAAAAGGACTAATAATTCAAGTATTGCTGGAAGATATGGCACAACTGAGTCTTCTCCTCATTAGCACCCTAAAGGAAGGGGACTAGTATCACACATCATTAGAGGAGCAATTCTCTGGCTGGTAAACTATTTCAAATTTCCACAAAAATCTCTAGAAAACGTCTTTTCATGCAAAAATCTCTGCTGGGCAAGACAAGGAAGCACTGCTTGGACAAGAGGGGGTACTTACAGGGCTACCTTTGGGACCATCATCACCTGGTGGACCTTTAGGGCCAGGTGGACCAGCAGCACCAGAGGGACCTGCTTCACCCTTTTCACCTCTTTCACCTTTAGGACCCTGTAAAGGAAAAAGGGTGTTTCTGTTATCCAGGAAAACAACTTACCAATCTCTAATTATCCTTTAATCAATTCTGAGAAAGAAGCTCTATTTGTATCTAAAAATACAAGGACATTATTTAGCAGTCCCTTCCCACAAAGATTAAATGGTGTTCATGTTGTTCAGTTGTGGGTAGCCCATATTCAGTGACTAAACATTACACTACAAATAGCCAGTAACATGGCGATGTCTTGCCTGATACCCAAATCAAGGACACACCTGGTTCTGTCCCTGCAGTCCCATCCACATCCATGCCTCTCTGGCACCCCTTACCAGCTCCTCAGGGGCCACCACTGAAGAAAAGCTCTTCTCCACGAGAGCAAGAGCCACCCTGGAGCGTACTTACCGGGAGGCCAACCTCGCCGGGAAGACCAGGCTCACCAGATTCACCAGGTTCACCCTGCAGAGTGGAAAAGAGAATGAGCACACTTACATTTCTGCAGGGTGCCGAGTTTTCTGCTGACGTAGCAAAGCCCCTGCACGAGTGTTGTAGCAAACTCCTGCGGGCTTCAGTTAGGTTTGTCTGGATGCTTTACCTTCTCTCCTACTGCACCAGGATTTCCTATTCCCCCGGGAGGACCCTGTGGACCATCTGCTCCTGGTGGTCCAGATGGACCTCTGGGTCCAGGTGGGCCGGGCGGACCCTGAGAGAAAGGGGAGACAAATTTATGACATGTTTCTTGGAGCAATGTCTATGTCAGTGATGAAAAAAGAAGTATGAAAGCATCTTACCATTTGCCCAACATCACCTGTTTCTCCCTTCTCACCAGGTGGCCCAGGCAAGCCCTGTGGAGGTGAGGGGGAAGAGTTTTAGCTGTGAACATCTCAGGTGGAACCCTAGCACTCATTGCCCTAAGCCCTCCCTTGATGCTGCAAATTACCTGCAAGCCCACTGGGCCAGGGGGACCAGGGAAACCTCGGGGTCCTTCATCACCTTTCTGACCAAAGAGGCCTTGCTGTCCTCTGGGACCTGGCTCTCCATCGGCACCCTACGAGTAAAGAGTCTAACGCAGCTTAGCAAAGATAGAGGTAGATGTGAAGCCCCATCCCCACCACCTCCTGCTGCAGCCAGGGGCAATGCCCTTCTCATGTGTTGGGCACCAGCAGCGCCAGGCAGAAACTGCCAATTCTTGCAGGGCTTCCCGGGAGATTTTAGGGTAAGAAAGGGGATTTCTGCTAACAGGGGACAATACTCACAGCTGGGCCAGGCTGACCAATTGGACCCTGTGGGCCAGTAGGACCTGGTGGACCCTGTCGCAAAAGAGAAGTACAACATCAGTGTTAGGAGCACGAAGTAAAAAAGCTCTTGGGGAAAAGGTGATGCCCTTCAACACAGCCTCCATTAAACATGCATTAACTCCCAAAACAGAGAGGGAGGACAGGGTCAAGTTCTCCCCAGACATACCAGCATTCTTCCACCCTAGTGCCAATGGCACAGCAGACACATCTAAATGCATTTTTGCTCCAGCAAAGCAATATCACACCACTCGATCCTATCTAGATGCTTATGTATCCTTTATTTTCCTCAGGCTCTGAGCAGCACATAAAGGGTGCTTTAGTGTGCTGCAAGCAACTAAAAAAGCAACTACAGCTGAACACCCAACTTTAATGACAAGGGCTGCTAATATTTCACAGATATTTACACAGTACATGGGTGACATGGAAACATCGCAGTGTGTTCCTGGGAGCTGGAGGCTCACACTTCAGGCACTCACTCTTTTTTACATCACGTGGGTATTTGATGAAGCAAAGGAGAAGATGAAGCCGTGATAGAAAGAAATTAAAATATTATTGTTTTCTGTTTCCAGCAAGTCACACAACATAACCACATTCCTTCAGGGAAGCAGCTATGCCAGCGTCCACCCCACTTACCTGCTCCCCTTTGTCACCCTTGCTGCCCTTCTGGCCAGGCTCCCCGATCTCGCCCTGCCAGGTAGAAAGGGGCACAGTTAGTTCACTTGGTGACCACTTCCATACCTCAACGTTCAAGCAATAGTCCTGCGTATCTACATCCTCGTCCCAAAGATGCCAATTCACACAGAAGTATCCCAGAATGTTCTGAAAAAGGCCAGTGATTTGGCCAGTCCAGGTGTTATCAAAACCTTTTACATCCTAAAACTTCCCTTAGCTGCCATGCAATGCAAGAAACATCATTTTGCAGACCTTGTTAGCAGCAATGAGTGATTCATCCCAGCTAATGTTTTCTAGGAATCCTCCAGTCCAGAGGGGCTTAATGAGAGAGTGGGGAAAGGTAATTAATTTGGAAAGGCCAGGCACCCGCGGGCAGGCCACCTGCTACAGGCTTCGGGAGAGGCTAACTGGATTTCAGCAAGCGGTTTGGCTGGCAGAGCACACACAGCCCAGTTTGCCTGCTGCTCCCCAGACCGGACACTGCTGATCTCACGGGATTGCAAGTGCCGTAAAATATCCTTGTGTTACGACCAGCAGCACATCCAACCCGATGCAGCGGAAGCAGCGTGGTGGCAATGGGGCGCGTTGCCCAGCTCCTTCCCAGAGCGACCCTGCACAGCAGGGAGCTGCTCCCACCTTGTCTCCATCCTCTCCAGGAGGGCCAACGGGACCTGCTGGACCTGGTAGTCCCACTGGGCCCTGGATGCCATCCCGGCCAGCCGGTCCTTGAGGACCTTTCTCGCCCTGGAAGCGGAACAAACAGCAGGTCACATGGAGCTCACCCTCCACCCAACCCATTACATCCCATTAACGTTTTATTCAGCTGCTAATGACCCCTGACTACATGGGCATGTATAGCAAAACCGGTTTCCAGCTGATATTTCATCAGGCTCTCTGTGCTCACTGTCTGAAACAAGACAAAATTTCTCTCTCGAGAAATAAAGGAAGAACAAACGAATCTAAACAGTGAATACCCAGATCACGGTTGCAATTTCACTGCTACAGCAGTATAATCAGATTTAATCTGAACCCTCTGCCATCTCTCTCTGGATGACAAACAAGACCGCAACTAATTTTTATTCCCACAAGCCAGTTTTTACTGATTCTGATCCTGGCTGCTCCAGCACTCACTGCCTGCTCCCGCCCTGGCTGCTCCCCAACAATGGGGGTTTCTCAGGAGGTCCTGAGCTCCGTCCTGAGCTTCTGGACAAAGGAAAACACCTGAAGTGAATAAAGCAATCTCTGCTGTCTTCCTGCTTCAACATCTATTCATATGGCTCAGACCTGAAGAGCCTTCAGTCGAATTTGTTTGTTTATGGGAACTGAACAGTGAATATTTTTCAGTTTCCTCGTACATCATTTAATTGCATCTGAATTCTGGGTGCTCTCTTCTGAATAATTAGATGCCACATAAATTGCCTATTCATCTATCCACTGATACATCATATAGGTACTTGGCAGGACAGATGTTCATAAAGCTGATTCACCAGGAAATTCTTGCCTCTGGACTAGCTGCTGGAGTTTCTAATAAGCCAGCAAATGTGGAATACAGCGGCTGATAAACACTTCTGATAACAACAATCAATCACCGTAAGTGTCCTCGTGGAGTCTGAAATCACCAATGCCAGCATTTGCTCATTTTGCTGGGTCTGAAGCTGAGCATAAGTTTGAGGCAAGCAACCCAAAAGTCCCCACAAAACCATTTGGGCATGAATTAGAGGCACAGCCTTCGTCCTTGGGACTGTCACGGTGCTGTGCTGTGCTCTTCGAGGACGGAAACAGTCATCCCAGCCCACTCTCTCCTGCCTGCACGTGACATTTCACACGCGTGCCTGGGGCGTGAAAGACATGAGAGTTTGCGCGGGCTGGCTGGCGAACGCTCAGGAGAGGGACCATATGGCAGGACTCAGCCGCGCTCTGCTCGCGTGCCGGCGGGATGCCTGGGAACACTGATGCTGCGGCAGCACCCAGTACCCCAGGAAGTGGAGCCGAAACCGCCGCAGCACTTTCCTGTGCTGCTCCTTGGCCGGGGCAGAGCATGAGTAAGGATTGATTTGGGCTCAGTGGAAATTCTTGCTGCTGTTGCATCCTTGTAAGCGGTGACAAGGGTGGCTCATTTCTCTACCCAGAGGCCTGTCCTTTGGTTGTTTGTCACTAGGAGGTCATGCAGGCTGTCACTTTACCCATTCAGTCCTCACCCCTTCTTGTTGCCTAAAGGCACTTTGGTCCCTGTGATCACATCCATTTTTGATAGCACGGGTGTTGCAAACAGGGTAGTTGAGCAGCTAGCATTCAGTGGTTTGATGCACTCATGATGAGAAAATTCCTTTCTAATTGAATTCCTCTTTTTTTTTTTTTTTTTTTTTTTAAGTCTTTTATACATCTACCCAGGGAATGTCTCCACACTTAACTTCCTACTACACATATCTATTTAACCCACAGCTGTTAATCTTTATACTGGTACTTACTGGGGCTCCCTTTTCACCTGCGGGTCCTGGAGGTCCCTGGGGGCCAGGTCTCCCTGGCAAGCCTATCGGGCCAGCTGATCCCGCAGGACCGCGCTCACCGGGAGAGCCCTGTTCAGAGAAGAAGGAAGCATTAACTGGAGTATCAAGCTTTATCTATATACAGACAGAAAGAAATTGAGCAGTAGGGTGCTGCAAATACATCATAAGTGAGCACATTTGATGGGGTGACTGCCATGTGATGACTTAGTACCATCAGCCCAAGGGGTCCTGCAGATCTTTTTTTAATTAAAATCTCTGGAAGGGCTGGGTTGGTGCAGGGAGTCCAGTTCCTGGGGGCACATTATCAGCTTGGAACAAGAGAATGAGCCACTTCATGGTCAATGCAGCAGGGATAGTTGGATGATGCATATTTTCTTCCAGGAGGACTCCACTGAGCACATATCTCAGGTGGGGACAACTTCAGAGAGAAAGCTGGTGACTTAGGAGCAAAATTCTCGCTATCCTGAATCATCCCTGTTCCCTCAGCTTGTCACGTACCTTCATAGCTGACACCACAAAATAACTGAGCTATTACATGTGCGTCTTGTAAAGTAAAGCAATATCCAGCAAGTCATTAGTGCAAAGGGAATAACAGATAAAGCACCGAGCTGTGACTAACCCTCCATTTTGGCTTGCCAAGCTTGTAAATGCATTAGGTGGTGCCTGTAAGGGCAAGGATACTCACTGCTGGTCCTGGAGGGCCTGGGGGACCTTCATTGCCTTTCAGCCCTGGAGCACCCTGGAGGGAGGAAAACAAAGTCATTTTGGGAGCTGAGTGCTGCATTGCGTGGGCATCCTTCCCGCTGGTAGGACTGGGCAGCCTCTACTCACAATGGGGCCAGGAAGACCTCTCTCTCCAGGGAAGCCTCGCAAGCCCGGGGGACCATCCTTCCCTGGGAGGCCGGCAGGACCAGGGTCTCCCTGCAACGACAGTGATAAATAGCTGAGGATCTGCAGACTCCGTAGAGACCCAGCTTCTCCCTCTGGGCTCAACTCATGGTAAGACACTGCAAGACATCATTTCTTTTCTGAATCATCCCTCTCCATCTCTGGGAGAGAGGCAGGCATCCAGGCTTGCAAGGAGGGTGAGTTCAGTATGCTGCTAGTCCCTACCTTGGTCCCTTCTTTTCCAGTGAGGCCAGGAAGACCTTGTTCACCTGGGGGACCTGGAGGGCCTGGATGTCCTCGCTCACCCATTGGTCCAGTTTCACCAGTTGGACCCTAAAGAAACAGAGATTGAAGAGAAGGTGGTAGGAATCAGCAGAGCAAACAATGAAGGAAGAGGTGCAGGCTTTCAGTTTGCTCCTTTAGGTTGCCGTGGGCTGGAAGATGCTCCTTCCCCTAGCTGTCCTCTGCAGTGACACCAGGCATCCCTGCAGAGATGCCTCCTTTGGCATCTAAAGGGACCTGTTTCAGAAGCAGGCAACATTGCACTTGACAGACTAGAGGCATTGGGAACCTCTGGAATGAAAGTGTTCACATAAATGAGATATTATTACTACAATTATTATGCCTAGGGTTTTTTTTTAATTGAAAACTTCCTAAGTACTCTACAACAATGCCGATTCTTCCTTCTATGGGGCATAAATAATGGATTAGGCTTGTACTACACGACAATTACTGACTGTCTCTGTGCCGTACGCAGGCACTCACAGTGACGAGTAACATAAAGCCCAGTGCAGAAGGTTCCCAAGTGGCCCATTTTGGAAGAGGACAAAAAGCCATACGCACAAGTCTGTAACATCCCTGCATGTTGGTGTCCGCTGGGACGGAGGTTGTAATTCATGTCACGCTGCAGGGTGCCACTTAGTGTAAGCAAAACGATAACATTGTGATCGCTCAGCAACCACAGATCACACTAACTATGCACAGCAGAGCCAAATAAAATTGCCATAGAACCTAATTTGCACTTGAGAAGACAGACACAGTTCAGGGAATTGCCCCTAATCGGGGAATTTACAAATCGGGGACTTTACATTATCATTAAAGAGGACAAATCAATTACTTTGTAATTAAAGAGCAACTTCCCCAGGAGTTCAGGAAAGAAGACTCAACCCAAAGCCAGTTCTACTCAGTCTAGGACTCTGCCTACAAAACTGATGCATGAGCCTTGCATGCCTGTACTTAAGGGGTACCAATTCTGATTGTGCAGTTATTATTTCCAGAATGCACAGAGTTCATTTTGACTAAAATAAAAATAGCCCAACTCTGGCAGCACTTTATATTAAAGAGGGATGCGTTTCTTCATAATGGCATGTCAAGAGCACTCTTGCATCACACTTACACTGCCCCGAACGCCCCAGCAGCTGAACAGCCCTTTGAGATCACATTTTACTCTTGGGTTGCTTAAGGTCTTTTAGTCAGGTTGTGTGTGGCTGGTCTCTCTCTCACCCCTATGCTAATTTTAGCCCAAGGTAGCTCCGTTAAATTCACAGGAGCCACTTATTTACAGCAGCCTTCAGGCACACTTGCCTAAATACCATCCTAACACTCCGACAAGGTGGGCTGGGACCTGCTGAGGTATTTCAAACCCTGGCCAAGCATTTCAAAGCCATCAAGCTTGCTTTGACATGGCTTTGCATTCCCTGGAAGAGGAATGTCTGTGCTGTAAAACCTGTAGTCCCAGCAGCTCCAGCTGAGCCATCACTGCTGTGAGAGCTGGCTGTGCCGTACCAGTGAAGATGAGCTGCAGGGAGCTGGTGCAAGCACAAGCATTCGTTCCTTACCTGAGGGCCTACGACACCAGGGGGTCCTGGAGGGCCGGTCTTGCCTTGAAAACCCTGTTAGAGAAAGGGAAAAGAGAAAGAGATCACAATTTTGCAAGGAGTGCTCCAGCGAGGGTCACAGGCTGCCACCCAACTGCTCCTCTTCTGGTGAAACTACTGACCAGGAACGGATGGACACCCAAAGACAAAAGAAACAAGGAATCAAACAGAAGGTGGAAAATATGTCTTTGTTTATACAGGGGCGTAACAGAGGAAGAAAAAGGGATTCTCAAAGCTCAGCTCTGCTACTTTGATGGAGTTACTGTAGTTTGGCTGAAGGACTGGCCATATATATATAAAAAAATTTGCTACGCTCATAAAACCTATAGAGCAAATGGCTATTAAAAAGTCAGAATGGGCAGGTTTCCTCATGCTGAGTAATTCTCAATAACCATTTCCCTTCTAGTGCTCCCTGTTCTGGTACTGGTTTAGGCTTAGCTCTCTTTTAGGCTTAGCTCCTAGGAGCTTGGAGGCTGGGTGACTGTCTTCCACTTTTGTCACTGTCAGCGCCAATCTTCAGCCCCTGCAAAGCCCACAACCCACCAGCATCGGAGGCTGAGTAAAGCTTTACTTCCTTCATCAATGTCTGTTGAAAGAAATCACAAACGTGTTTCTCCCCAAATGCTGATAAGCAGCCAAGTCTCCATGACAGCTACTTATAATGACATTTGAAAGGTGACAATAACGAACTATCACCACTGCAATTGTTTAGCTCTCCTAAGCTACTCTTTAAAAAGCGCATTAATTATCAGTCTTACTATTGCATGCTGACAAGCTCGAGAAATGTCATTTAGGGCATAGAGGCTATTTTCTCATTGCCACAAAAGATGATCAGATAAATCCCAACCCAACAGTAGTGTGTCATGCTAAAAAAAACTACTCAATGATATTCTATAGCTGTCTGTGGATCACAGAAAATATCCTGTCATTGATGGGGAAATGGCAAAACATCTTTGTGAAACAAACGTACAATTTAAACTTTTATCATAGAAGACGATTTCAGCCAGCTCTGTACAGGACTCTTAATCTGAAGAAAGGGATTTCTTTCTATTCTGCCCTGAGCCTTGGTCACAGAGTTTTTAGTGTTTTTCTTCTTTTTTAGATACAATCTTTTTAAATTTAATATGGCCAAATATTTCAGTATCCTTCAGCATGCCTATTTGCTACTAAATGAAAAGTAAAATAAAGGGAACTATTTGACATACAGATTTCAAGTCTAGGTTTTCTTGTGTGAAGGTACAGAGTGAGCTAACAAGGCTACTGATGTGGAAATAATATTTAATTAATTTTTATGTTTCTTCTTCTCACTTTTTGGCACTGTGTAAGCAAAGGGGGACCAAAAAGGGACTTCTACTGCCGGGGTCTGCACATGTCTATATGCACCCCAAGCGGATGCAAGGGAAAGTGATCTTTGCAAGCTTGCCGATGGCACAGATTAACAGATTTTTGGTTTTCTGGAAACATTTTCCTGTGGTAGGCAAGCTACTACTGCAATGAGTGAAGAAAGCTATTAGGGAATACTTTCAGACCCCAAATAATTGAAAGCCCATCCTCCATTCATACTCATGCAGGCCTGGAGTTTGATGCTTTATTCCAGTCTCAAAAGTTGATAACAGCAGATGCAAGCAAAGTTTTTACTGCTTCTCCTAATTCGAATGTAAGTGCCCTGGATGTCATAGATAACTCAGTGAAGGAAGACTAAATGTCACAGACTCAGGCAGGTGAAAACTCTTCTCTTCACCTTTAAGTTAATCCCAACCTGAGGACTGTGTGTTCAAAAATACCACAACCATTGCCTTAAAGGCAGCCTTATGGAATGTAAATAAATATCCAGTGTTGCGCTGAGCAGTATTTGCATTGCCTTGCTTAGCAAATGCCAGGCAAGTTAATTAAATTGTTGTGTGATAAGTTGAGGGGGGAAAAAATGCATAATGTGTAAAGTCTTTTTAATGCTCATTTGCTAGGAAAGGCAGCAGAAAAAAATGCAAAGCTGAGTAGAGGAAGTTGTTGTTTTTTTCTCCTGTAAAATAAACACAGAACAAAGAGTCTATCTGCTAACATGCAGCATGCAGTGTTAGGAAGAGGGATATACCAACAGCAAAATGAGCTGGATCGTAAACAGTCGAGGAAAAAGAATAAACATCCCCAAAAATGCCAAACAGAAAGATGCTAATTACTGCATGCAGAGGAATACATGGCAGAAGGGTCATTTTTGCTTAGGGTATCCTTCAAGCAAAAAAGGTGCAGAAAACAGACCACCAGAGACGCACAACAGCCAGGGTATCATACCTTCCACATGCCTCATCGTTCTCCTTTGATGAGAAACAATGATTACATCTGTGCAACAAAACCTTTTAAAATGGATAAAGCAGTATGCGTACGATACAGTGAGGCTCCTAAACAGCCAGGAGCTGCTCCCTGGGCTGCAGCAAGGGATTATTGCTGCAAGGGGCTTAAGCAAAACTTCATGAGGTCCTTGTGCATAGCTTTGGCTAAAGGGCAGCGTCAGCAGAGATGCTTTTCTTACTCAGGTGCTAAGGCAGATACATGAGTGTGCTGCAGTAACCGGTGTGGACAGAAAAACTAGAGCAAAACCATTGCACCACTCATCTTGGCCAGGAATTGCCTTTCCCTCAAAACAAGCACTGCCAAAACTGGGCTGTAAGTCTTACTCTCTCTGTAACTCTATGCAACAGTTCCTGGTGTTGGCCACATGGCAGATCAAGAAGCAAAAAGCGTTTATTTCTCCGCATTGCAGGTTCCAGAGAAAATAAAACTGCCCCCGACTTAACGCAGCTGGGTGCAGAAAGCTGAGCTTGTGAAGGATGGAGCCCGTCTTGCATGAAAAATTTCTGCTATCACAGTCCTAGAATTATGCCTCTGGAACAGAGGGATGTAAAACCTGCATATCTCCAAAGGACGGAGTGGGAAAGAAAGCACAGAGGTTACCCACAACGCTCCTGAGAGTGGAGGCACAGCCTTCCCCCTTGGGAGGCCAAAGGGATGAGCGCTTCAGCGAGTCCTTGAGGTACAAAGCCCATCCGCAGGGGCTGCTTAGAAATCACCCACCAACTGCTTCTCCGCCTCACGAAAGCAAGCGCCACACCAAGCTGCAGGTGCTGACCTAGACTCAGCCCCAGCCAACATCCTCCCACCTTGCGAGGAGCTGTCTCTGCAGCACCCATCACGGCAGAAACCCAACTGCCTCCGATGCCAGTCATCAGCATCACTACATCTCTCCATTCGTATTTTCTCTGTGCATGATGCACATGTTGACCTCCACAGTCTACTAAAGGAACAGAGAGGAGTTGGTGCACACAACCTTCACATAACTCATCATTAGACTGACCCATCCCGCTCAGAAGAGGGTTGCTTCCCATAGACCGTCCCATGCAGCTGGAGACACAGAGACCTCCAGGGAAACCAAACGTGTGGCCACATCTCCCCAGCTACACAGAAGGGTTTAGAAAAACCAACCAGCAAGATGAGACTCAGGGGTAATGATCTGCCCAAGATTTCTGGCTACTTACTGTTTCTCCTCTCTGTCCAGGGTGACCAGGCAATCCATCCTTCCCAGGAGGACCCTACAGCAGAAAACCAGGGTGAGAAGGAACATGACCAAGTGCTCAGTTGTCAAACTGGTAAGACTGAATCAAACCTGCTTGCATCCTTGCTCCCATCCATTTTATAGTGAAATGGGGGTGCTCAGAACCCTAAAAGTACGGCCCTTTCCCACACATCTCCCAAAGGAAGGATTTATCTTACAGGTCCAGGGCAGGAGTGAGCTGTCCACCACAGGGAAAGAAATCACTCCAAAAAGGTTTCTGAGATCCCCCAGCAGTATATAATAATTGCAGAGACAGAAGTATTACTCTGTTGTGCTGTCCTCCCAGTATACAGAGGGAAAATAAAGAACAGAGCAACCATGAAAGATCTTAGTGATACTGAGTCATTAGGAAATGAACATTTATAATCAGTCACAATTTACTCGGCTATTTAAAATCTTAAACTGTTGGGTTATTATCATGATGCCTCAGTAATGCCTTTTATTGGGTGCGTCACCACTTGTCAGAGAAGCGGCTAAGACTGAGCTGGCACAGGCAATCACAGCTTGATGAAAAAAACTTTATACATTTCTTTGTGTGTTCTAGAAAAGAGAGTTACTTACAGGGGGGCCTTTTGGTCCAGGAAATCCAGTCGGTCCTTGAGGCCCTGGAGGTCCCTGTGATGCAAAACAAGCCAGAAAACATGGTTAAGGAACCTATCATGCTTTACTATGAAATACTAGCTCTGTGTGAACAGCAGGCGAGCACAAAGATACAGAAAGCCAGCTACCCCAAAGGAATGCCCCAAAGTGTGAGATGCAGCTGTATAGGGCCATGCCTTGAAAAAATGGAGAGGTAAGAAACAGTAGGCATTTTTAACATAGGAGCCTGGCCAGCTGCAAAAAGCACTGCAAACGTGAAGAGGGCTATCAACCGCTTTGTGCCTTTCCCTCCCAGTGCTATGAAAAATAGACCTTTTCCCATCCCAGCTCAAGTGAGTGCACCTGGGAGCTGCCAGCTTGTGCAGGAGTGAAAAAGAAGAGAGCCCGGTGGCTTTGGGGCCAGAGCTGCAAGGCAGCTGATGCTCTTCAGAGCGCTGCTTCCCCGGAGTGGCGTCAGCAGCAGCTCCCCCCTCGCCCCTGCGGTCACCCAGCAGACACAAAGCTGGCACCTATTTCATGTATTTCCTCCCTGGGCAGTTTTATAAAAAATTTACAAAAAAACCAAAACTCAGAAGAAAAAAAAAAAAGCAGAAATTGAGGCTAAAGTCCCATTGTTTCAGTATTTTCCACCTAGCATGCTGTAATCTGGAGAAAGCAGCATGAGGTCCTAGAGGATCACCTCCTCGAGAAAACCAGGGCTCTGGCTGTCTGCACAAAACCCATGGGTGACTTTTCCCATGGAGCAATGCTTACACAGGACACCCAAGGTCCCATTCCAGCCTTCCTTGGAGAGCTCAGAAAAGACCTAAGGGCCATAGATGACTTGCGAGACCTCTCTCCATACAAGCACGTTTCATCTTGTATTTCCAAACAGATTTTTCCTTTTTGCTGACCGAGGTATGATAAGCTGCATCCTGGCTCCTGTGATCTGCCCACCCCTCTCTGCTTAACCAGGTACTTGGTAGGATGCTCGCTGCAAAAAACCCTCAGCACCATTCTCAGCCCTGCAAACCCGCCTCCTCTGCCGTGTTTGATGGCTTAGGTTGAGTCCTGCTTTAGCCCCACCAGTTTGCCTTACCCTTTCGCCAGGAGGACCAGGGGGGCCATCACCACCAGAGTTGCCCTTTCACAAATAAACAAAAAAACACACCATTAAAAACACATATATCACCATTGCAGCTGCTTTGCACAAAGACTTCAAAAGGCACCAAGCCCACGGTGACAACACACCCCACCAGCTCCCCCGGCCCCTCTCTATCAATAATTCCGTATCAGGAGCAGCACCCAGCGACAAACGAGCAGCTGCTTGTTCCCCCCACTTCATAAAAATACAGGAAAGATAACGTCAGTGAGCTCAGGATATTTCCACCAGATAACAGCCTCCCTCTGAGAGATAAATGCCGCTGCAAAGATGAGGTATTTATCAAAAATTCATGCCGACACAAAGCTAAGACATTTATTTTTAAAGCCGGCAGCATGGTGCTGACAACATCTCCCTACAAAAGCTTTGCTTCCATCACGCCCAGCGATTGATGGTCACTTGATCGGTCTCTGCAGCAGATTCTGGAGCTGAGCGTGCCTCCAGATTGGCTGGCAGGGAAATACCTCTTTTGCCCAGTTGACCAATCGTGGGCCAACAGTGTGCATGCAAAACGGTTTGGCAAAGTGCAAGGTTCTGGAGCGCAGCAGCAATACGTGCCCCTTCACCCATGGCACAGCCTAAGGCGGTTCCAATGTTACTTAAACACTAAAAAATAGGGCGCAGGGGAAGCGTCATAGGGTTGTGCTAGTCTCTGATGTGGGGATGGTCTCTCCCCTTCTGGTTGCAATGGCTCTTAATTCGTGTATGCACTTGATGTCCTGCTGTGAAACATGGGCCAACACATTTTTAGGATATGTGCGTATACTTTATGGGTGGGTTATGAGCCATTTGGCTGGGCGGCGAGGATCAGGAGAGAAGGGAAATGAAGGGCAATGAACCAGATGGTCTCTCACACCAGCACTTTTTAGGACACAACTCCACTAGGCTCCCCAAAACCTTACCTTTGGGCCAGGTTTCCCAGTGCTTCCCCTAGGGCCTCTTTCCCCACGTGGACCCTTAAAAAGACACAAAAGACAACATTTTAGTCCTTCTTGCTACCCGCAGCATGACACTGTGATCAGGCAAAGCACCCAAGTGCCTGAGTTTCACCAGGTCACCGAGTCGTCCCACCAGCAGCAAGGGGATGACAGGAGCCTTCATCACTGCCACTGGAGGTCTGGTAACTTTCAACCACATTCACTGGTAAGCCCCAGCCCCAAATCACTGTGTCCCCGCTACTTAGCTTTAACTGCTGAAGGCCAGATCCTACCCAGTGAGGGAAAAAATCAGACCCCACTTTCCCCGGCCTTAAGAAGCTTTCAAAAATGCACAAGAATGAAGGAATGGATTGTTACCGTTGGACCGCGCTGACCCCTTGGACCTGGCTTGCCAGGTGTCCCCTGGAAGGAAAAAGAAATGAAGAAGAGTTAGCAGCCAGCTTCGCAGGCTGAGCTCGCAGCAGATGAACCTGCAACAGAGCTTACTGCACACAAGCTGCCCCCAAAACCTCTCTGGTTCTTATTTGTAATGGAAAGGACAACAGCAGATTTCATTTCGTCTCCCAATTCTTGTATTTATTTTCATTTATAATCCTTGGGCACGGCTGGACGGTAGTCCCAATGCCCAGACAACATCTACCATCTGAGGGAAAGAATCTCTTAAGAAAAAATATCCCAAGTCCTTTAAAACACTACAAAGACTTTCAAAGATGAGGCCACCCACTCAGACCAGGCAGTCTCCTAAAAAGCCAGCAAAAAGCTTCAACTCTGCCACCCCAAAACCTGTAATCCCTTTTCCCACTGGTCTCTGCTTGTCCCTTCACCCAGCTCCTGAAGTGGGGAAGGGCTGGTCCTCACCCGGGCTGGGAGCAGGGCAGGCTGGCTCACCCCGACGTACACGCATGCTGCAAGACCTGTACTGTTAAATATTTAAGGAATGACAACAGCAGAGCAGGGTTCCTGCTCTGAGCAGTTATTTTATGCCACACAAGCCAATTAAGCTGCCCCACATATTTACAAATCTTTCTCCTTCTCTGTGAACTTTGTGCTAAACAAGTAATTTAAGACATTGTTTTGCAGCAGCGACAAAGCAGCAGGCTTATGAGATCTGACAGATGCGCTCAGCTTCCTGTAATGGGGGACTGTGATTAATTCTGACAGAAGACAGACAGACGGCTGGGTCCTAAATCTGGCATTACGTGAAGCTCCATTACCCTGCGCCTAAAAGAAAACTAATGGCCTAGAGCTTGCTCCCTGAAAACACTATTTTGGCTAAGTGTCGAGTTACCAAAAAAAATACCCATAGGTTTAACTTTCCTCCTTTGGACCTGCAGTGCACTATTGTTACCAATCACCTGTTAAAGGAAGGAAAAGAAAGACTTGCTTTCTATGTAAGGAACACGGAATGCTTAAAATATCACTTGCCATTTTCTGCCCCAAATCGATCATCTCACAGTCTTGCCTTCTCATATTTGGCACTCATTAACCAAGTAAACATAAAACAGCAGCCGGAAAACTTTATAATCAACTTTCTTCATGCTACTAAAATTAGTCCTGTTGTACCCTCCTTGTTCTGTGGCTCCATTTAATAAACCCTGCTAGCATACCTTTTTTTAATTAATTACAAAAATAATTTTAAAGTACTCCAGCTGGTTTTCCTTTAGCTATGGGAGGCTAAATTCAGAGCAGGTGGAGAGGAGCATGTACCACCTTCCCTGCAGGTAGCACCCCCCCTCCTCTCCTCCTTCCTCAATTCTATTTTTAAGCAAATTTTTCCCCTGCTTATTGCTATCATTAATCATGCATACAGCACTGTGTACTGTTGCGAAGAATTTATATAGCACTGTAAATGTACACAGACCTATATTTTTCCAACAGGGATAGCAAGGGAAAGTCACCTAAATTCAGATTATTTCCTAGGCGCTCAGATAAATGGTCTGGATTTCGGTACCTCCACGCGCTCCCCGGGCTCCGTCAGAACGGGTGAGCAAGGAGATCTATTACCCCATGCTAATGGCAGAAGTCTATTAACTCTAGAAATAAGACCACTTATTCATGTCTAACTATTGATTTTACGATCAGGTTTTGAAAACATCCAAGCAAGCTCACCCAAGCTCACCTCCAGTTGCAGGCAGCTGGATGATAACCGGCACCATGATGAGCTGCCGCTCACCAAAACTACCCTGATATTTAGCAAGTTACACTTCTCCAAAACCCCCAAACATCCTTCCCCTGCCCCTCTTTTTAACTTTACCAGCCCTTTTGTGCAACTGAACAGCCAGAAGTTGCTGTTTCAGGTTTGGGGGGCTTTAATGCTGCAAGGCTCTGCCAGCACCAAAATTCAGCTGCCCGTGCCGGCAGGATCTGCTGGTATTGCTCTTCTGCCTTTGGTTCTCACCTTTTCTTTATTATTTAAGAACTTGGGAAGGCTACTTGTGCTGGTGAAATAATGAGCTGCAAAGCTTATTTCAAATCCTAGATGACGACAATCGTAAGAGAAACGTGTGATTCATAGTATTTTGGACACATAAACAACCGTGTTGAATAGCATAATAGTAATACCTTGGAAAAAAAAGACAAACAGATGATTTTTGGTTATTTCAGCTGCTAATTGGGTTACTCCACAATGCACCCGAGAAGCAGATCTTCTAACCTCTCTTTCTTGACTATATGTGGACATGCTCATGAAATAGCAAATTTAGTGGTCTTGGGAGAAACAGAGCAGGATTTATCAAGTCTAACTCAACGAGGCTTAAATTAAATTGATGGTCTCCATTTGGTTTGTGGTGTGATCCCAGCTCAGTCTACGGTTCTGAATATAAGTGCTTTTCACTTATTTCAAATTGGATACTTGGGAGCAAAATAAAGGAGGATACTAAAACAGTCACTGAAAAGCAGTATTTCTGCTATTCTTAAAAAAATTTCAAGCTGGGCTCCTTTTACTAAAGGAGAGATTTGTCCGTGAAAATCTTCTCTACCTCTCCCCCTCTCTCTCACATACCAATATACCGATAAAACAAGTGCAAGCTGCTGCATTGGGTGTAAAATGGCAGAAATGGTCCAATCACACAATGGAGAGGAAAAAAAAAATATTAAATTACCATGAAATAAACCAACATATTTCTATTTGACAGAGGCATGCCAGATTGTGCTCCCCCTTAGAGGTCGAGGTGCCAGCCCCTGCCCTGCTCCCCATACACAAAACCCCCTAATTTCTCCCCAGATTCCCATTTCCTTTACCCCTGGGGTTTTTGGGCTGCTGGCACAGCGGTGCCGGCCCCACCACGGCGTGCTCTGGAGCCCGTCTTGGCCCGGACGCCCTCAGCTCCCAAGCCAGGACAGCACGAGCTGCCCCGTCTCCTTCCAGGCTGGGCTTGAAATGCAAAAAACCCTTTTCAGCTCCCAAACTGAAGATACATGTGGCACGCCGGGGGGTGTAACCAAGTGTCCTCGCTACCTCCTCCTAGGAGCACACGGCTCATTTAAAGTAAAAACGAGAAAACTGCTGCTTTTGTCTTGTCATCATTGTCTTGGGCCTAAAGTTGGGCCCCTTCCCAGCACGCTTGCCCTCCTCAATCCCTTTCAGGCTGGGCATCGCCAAAATTCAACCAGCCTAACCCTTGGGGGCTTTTTCCCATCTCATGAACAACCAGCTCCTGGTACCTGCTCCGCTCCCTGAAAGGTTTCCCATCCCAGCAGTCTGGCTCTCCATCCCACCAGAATAAAATTAGCAGATGGAGCAAGAAGGATGCAGATGCTCACGGATGCAAACCAACATGTCTCCGCCCCGCTGCGGTGCCGATGCCCTTTCTACGCCACCCAAAAATCCAACCCAAGGATTTTATTGCTGTATATTTGATAAGGCGGGTGGTAATTATAGGGCTACAGTGAATTGAAGGCTGTCACGGCAGCTGCCTAATTCATGGTCTCCCTCCTCCCACCCGGAGCAAAGGGAGGGGAGAGGATGCCGTGTTTGTAGTTCAGAATGAAATGAAAATTACTTGGTGCGGAAAAAAAAAAGAAGGAGGTTGGATATAAACCAAATTTCAGTGGCATGATATTAATGCAGTGCAAGGTGATTTATATTTTCTGGGCTCCTATCAAACACATCTGTTAGAAGTCATTTGTATTTAAATGAGAGTAAAAAGGAAACTAATTCCACTCGCACTCCTCGCTCCCTCCTTTTTTTTTTCCCTGTGACCGGAGCTGATGCAGAAAATGACTTTGTATTTGTAGACTGAATCCCCTAATTCAAGCATGTCTTTCACAAAAAAAAAAAAAAAAAAAACAACCAACAGTGTATTCAGACAATCCCTACTCAGGAGCAAAGCCTGTGGAGGTGGGGCGAGAGGTAGAGACGAGTCTGGAGGAGAGAGCCCCCACGTTTTAAGGGTGTTTATGAATTTAGAATAGCTCCACTTATTAAAAGGAGGAGCTTGTAAAGGTGTTTTCAGCTATTTTGAACCTCAAGTTAGGCTAAAGATGGTTCTTGCTGCTTCTGAACAGATTCACCCATCTCTAATAGTTACTGTTAATTAAAAACCTCTTCGTGCCCTGAGCAAAGTCTGACAGCGCAGGAAGGATTCTGGTTCAGCGAAATCTCTCAAAATATCTTGAGGGAAAAATTCCCCTGTTTAATTGGAAAGCTGCTGTCCGCAAGGGCTGACTGTGCTGTTACTGGCATTCTCCTCTCCCAACAGCTGGCCTCTTGCCTGCTCCAGGCTCTTGCCAGTCCCACACTCCCTGCACCGGGGACCTCATCCTGGGATGCGAGCGGGTGGAATGACCCTTCTTGGAGCAACCCCTTCATGAAAAAGCAAGCAGAGCACCAGCCCAGCAGCTGCCCACAGCGGAGCGCTCCCCAAGTCCTGCCCAAAGACCTTTCTTTGGAGAGAAAAAACCAGCAAAGCGGCTCTTACCCGTGTGCCCTTCTCTCCGTTGGCTCCTGGAAATCCTGGGAAGCCGATTGAGCCCTTGGGGGAAGAGCAAAGAGAGAGTGAGCGGTTCAAGACACTGAAAGGGGCAGCTCTGTCCATCCATGCCAGGCGCCCACTGGCCTGGAATAACCCCCAGCGAGTGCCCGCTGACGTCTATAGCTCCTAATGCCTTTTTTTTTTTAACCCTCCTTTAATAAAAATAAAACTGAAGACAGACCTGAAATGACCTCAGAAACTAAATTTCATCCAAAAACAACAAAAAAAAAGGTCCATGCCTCGTTAGGAGTCACGGCAAAGGCCCAAGCCCACGGTTGTACCAGGCGCCAGGGGAACAGACAGGCTCTTGTTTTTTAGCTCCTAAGTCACTATATGTTGCACATGGAAATTTAACTCCTGGTTTGTTCCTTTCTGATGTGAGTGCCTGGAGAATAGCTGCTGCTCCTTTTAAAATATGCATTAGTTGAAGAAGTGCAAAAAAAAATGTACCCCAGATATAAAATGCAAATTATAAAATGAACCATCAACACCACAACCAGGAAACAATCTCTTGCAGATAATTATGTCTCCAGTGTTAAACAAGATTTTTTTTTTTTCAAGCCATGAACACGAATAATAAAATATGATTCTTAAAAAAAAAAAAAGTTTACAAAAACATAAGTTCCCAAAGCCTCCAGGGCGTGTAAAAACCTGCAGGCTGCAGCCTTAGTCTGTGTAGTGGAATTCACAGTTTTAATGTAAAAAGAACATTCAAAAATAGCCCAAGTGAAGGTGGGTGTGTAGATAAGAGACAAAGGATGTTTGCAAATCTGCAAATGGCAGTTGTATTTTAATTTCAGGAAGACCCTGATTCATTAGCTATCCTCTTTAATTAATTAGTTAACACCAGTGCAGAACTTTGAAGATATAAAACATAATACAAGGAGAAGGGCTTTTATGCCTATTACTAGCATGAGAGCTCGCATGGAGCCTGTTTCTACCCACCACCAAAGCAGCCCTGCACGCCCTCGCGCGCTGCAGCCCCTGTCCCACCGCATCTCTTCCCGCCGGCTGGCAGGAGATGGAAGCGATGCAGAACCAGCCACCGATTTCCACCAGCTAAGGGCTGGGAGCTATTTTTAGCCATCTATAAATCTGTCCTGCGTGGGTGGGAAGGAAGGACTGCGCGGTGGGAAATGCTGCCATTCCACCTCATCCCGTTAGCAGGGGCTGAGCCCTCTGCGTGGTACCACCATGGGAGCTCAGCCGGCGTCCGCTGGGCTCCCCAGCGCAGCCCGCACCGCTCGGGGACTCAGCCCGACCAAGTTACCTTTGGGCCCTGCCTGCCTGGGTAGCCGGGCAGTCCTGGAACGCCGAGTTTTCCCTGAAACGCAAAGAGAAGCGTGTCAGCGCGGGCAAGAGAGACCTGGCGAGCAGCTCCAGGTTTGCACCAGCAGAAAGGGGAGATGCCAAGTGCAGAGAAGTCAAGAGCAAAGCAGACATGACATGGATGGAATAAAGCTGTTGGGGCACTGCGATCATCCTCTGCCCTCCCTGGGGGAAGCCCAGGGGGTTTGATGCAGAGTCAGCACTGTAAATGTGTCGGGGACCCCATGGGGAATGGTTAGTTTGTGGGGTTTTTTTGTTTAGTTGTTTTTGGGTTTTTTTTTTTTGTTTGTTTGTTTTTTTCCAACTGGATGCACCTAGAAATTAAACTGGAGTCCACGATACTTTAAATTTCTCCATTTTTTTTCCTCTGGTCTTTTTTTCAAGCCATTGTACCCAAGCAGATAACCCCAAAGAGACCAACGTCTCCACATGCTCAAGTCACACCGCTGCAGTAAAACCAATGCTATTGGGTCTCCTCTGGTCTTTGTGTTGAACAATTCAGGCCAGCCTTCACACAAAGCTCCTGCAGATCCTCTTCATCCTTCTGCCCTCAAACTGCCCCCTCCCCCAGGCACTGCCTCAGCCACCCACCCGAGACACCCAAAGAAAAGTGGCATCCCTGGGCAATTCCATCGTTGAGACTCACCTTCTCTCCAGCAGGACCAAGAGGACCAGGATCTCCATTGGGGCCAGAGCGACCTTTGGGACCTTCAGGACCATCCTCACCTCGGGGGCCAGGAGGTCCAATTTCTCCCTGTTAATCACAAGACAAGCATTGACAAAGCAGGTAGGCCCCAGACCCCATGTCTGCTGACAGTAATACTCTCACAGCTGCAATCAGATACTCCACGGAGCTGCTAATACAGCTCTTGGAGAAAACTGGTCTTCACCAGGAGGCTCAGACGAGACTGTCGCCGAGTAAATTACAGAGCATTGTTAGAGCACCCAGCTTTCATTCACACAGCCTGGCCATTACCTCCAACAGCCATCTTTTCCTGTGGCCCAATTATCGCATCTACACGCAGCGCCTCTCCGCCAAAACAGCCTTCAGTAGCTCTGATTGCAACGCACCCTCTTACCCACCCTCCCGGCTCCCAAATCCCAGTCTGATGTGCAAGCAGGCCCTGGGAAGCGTTTAATTGAGGGCTGAATAGAGCAACTGGAGAAGAAAGACTGGGCTGGAGCTTTTGTGCTGAAAATCATTAGGAAATCCGAGCGCCGGGTGGACCAAGCTATTAACGTGAATTGTTGTGACACTGCAGGCTTCGGCACACAAAACAACAGTTGTCGTTTTGTCAAGCGGGGTAACAGGAGACGCTTCCAGGCTGCGAACACAGGCAGCCTTCTTCTCGCTCACCAGAAGCTGAGTAGATGTAGATTTATCTCGAGTACCCCTTGTCCTTTCATTGCTCATCACAAAGCACAAAGAACTTGCTGGTGGGAACTGGAGTCGTGAGCTTTGTTTGAAGGAGCTTAAGTCTGTCTGCATTTGGCGAAGACAGGAGTCACCTCCCTGAGATGCCACCTTCGGTCCTTCTTCCTTGGTGCGAAGTGGGGGCTGGGGAACTTTCCAATTATTTTAACTATTCGCTTACACAGTTAAACACCAGGAGAAATGGAGGATTTGATTTCTACTTTTACAAGCCTTCACACAAGGTATTCATTTTTCCTTTAAACACAGGGATGAATGACAGCAGAGCTCTCTTGATCCCTGGGAGGGCTTCAGAGCTCAGGGAGACACACCAAGCCGCAGGTGATGCATCACTGGGAGAGGGGACGAGGACAGCCCCCTGCCCCAAAGGCTGGGCGTGGAGGACAGGCAGACACACCATAGGCTGCAGCTGCTGCCCACCTCCGAGCATCATCTGGGGGTTCTGGTGGTCTGTGAGTTCCACTGATTTTAAAAGCTTTTGTGACCAGGCAATGTGCCCTGCTCCTGCAGATATGAGTCTAATATAACACTCCACCCCGGGCAGTTTTCACAGCGCTGCTTCGGTTTCTATTGAAGTGTGGTCCTGGTAGCTTTACACTTCACACTGATGGTATGGAAGCATGTTAGGCTCAGCAAATAAAGATGCCTATCAGACCCTAGATGCAATATTACAGGGGAAAAGAGATACTGGAAATAAATACATGATACAGCTGGATCACACAGTATTCCTAGCAGCCAAAGCAGAAAGACAGGGCCCTCTATTATCACTCAGTTTTATTTTACCTTCAAGGTGGGACTAGCAAATTTAGGGATTTACAACTGCTGTGCTTGATGTGAACATGAAATTCCTGAGTTTCTGCCTTGAGATCAGACGTGCCAGAAGGACTCTGACAACAGTGTCTCTCCCTGATCCGCGTTTGCATAACAACACACGGGCTTGAAAGGCAAAGCACTACAAGATCACATCAGTCACAGACTCTTACCCGGTCTCCTTTGATGCCCATATCACCTTTAAAGCCAGGGAAACCATCTTCTCCCTAAATAATGGAGAGGGGAAAAACAGACAAGGTGTATAGATGGAAAAAAGGCTTCTTTAGCCTCACTGTATAGCCCCTACCAGGAGGGGACAAAATTAGGTCCCTGACTGCCCATCACACTGGCTCTGTAAGTCTTTGGTGTGCACAAACAGGCATGGAAACCCAACCAGGCTGTGACGGCCAAGGTCCCCAAGAGATCACAGCAAGTATTCCCTACATCCCGTCCTGGCTGCAAGTCAAGATCACAAATCTGTCTCAATGCGAGTAACACCACCTTGCCAGTACCGGGAACCAATTATTTCGGAAGTACAACTAGTTTTATTTTCATGAAGGATGTTTTACACCATGCTTTGAGGCAACCTCTAGGACAGTGGCAATACTTCTTTCAGCCAAGAAGGTTTAATTGCAGAGCTCAAATCAATAATATATTTCATCCTACAGCAAATCTCCCATAGGCAATGAAGTCACAGTTCCCAGAAAGACTTTTAAAGTTTGGAAGGTGCCTGCCAGGGTTCCCTAGCTAAAACTGCTGGTTTTGCTGTGGGCAGGAATGAAGGAACACACATCTGTTTACAGGGCAAGATTTTACTGCATCTCCTGCTTTTCTTCTGGGATAAACTGATTGCATCTTTGAGACATGCAGAGGTTGTGTTGACTTTCTTATTGACTTGGGTTTCACAAGCTGCTCTGATGACCGGGCAGGGCAGCATATCCCATATACTGTTATCCAGCTATAACACACCACAAACCCTTCAGCTTCACTGAATCATTCAACCTGCAGATTTTCTCAGGAGGAAATCATCCCGACGTTGGGCTCTGAGCTGTCAGTAATGGCTGGCCTCAGCAAACAGCTCCAAACCAGAGCACGCCATGGAGGCTCAGTTACTCCCAGATCCAAAGCAAGATATAGCAGAACATCATAGCAGGCACCCAGTCTGCACCCGCTCCAAAAATAGAGGTTCCCAGGCCTTTTGGTGCTCAGCCCCTGCTCGTCTAAGAGAAACCCCCATGCAGAAGAAAATGTCACAGGAAGTGTCTGCAAAAATGCTCCGAGGTTGTAGAAAATCAATCCAAATGCACGGTGTTAACTCACCTTTTCACCTTTGGTGCCTTTCAATCCACGAACGCCATCTGCTCCCTTGCAGGAGATAAAACAAGATGTTACAAGGGTATAGGTAAGCTTAAGAGTGAAGAGTCATTAATCATGGTGATTTTTGCTTCCTCCAATGTTGACAATGGTATCTCTGCAAGCTGTGATGTTCCTAAACACATTGCTAATCAAATATCAGCCACTGATGTCGGGATTTTGGGCCAGCAGTGAGTGTCTTTAGTCACAGACCTCTGTGGACTTGATTTGGCAGGTGGGGTTGGTGGTCTCTGCCCATTCCCTGCCCAGGAATTATGTTTCCAGGGATAAAATTCAATATAAAAAGTTTTTTCTGCGTATATTTTCCAGAAGAACATTTCCACAAATGCCCTGCCAACATTCTGAGTTCACTCGAGTATTCACGGAAAAACCAGTGCTCAAGCTGTGCGCGGACACTTGGGAAGCGAAACCATTTTAAAATCTCTGAGCACATAGCCAGAGATTTCCATGCTGCTCTGCAGTGGGCAGCAGCACCGTGTCGAATACCCCCTAAAGTTAAGCTTGGCTCTTTTTTACCATGGTGCTCACCTCTGCACATGCACAATTTTTAACCACCAAAAGGAGGGGAAAAAAAAGTAACAAGACTGGCATGGGCATTTGTGACGTTGTGCAGAAGCCCTTCAAAGCTTCACCAAGGCATGGTGTTCAGCCTGAGGGTGCTGAGTGTGGTCAGGATCTGCCCCCTGCTATGCCACCAGCCCAAACCTGTTGGACCCCCACGCTTCCCATCTATCCTGCCTCTTGGGATAAAAAGTCACCTTCAGGTATCTACACTAGCTGTACTGCACAATGCAACTCTTACAATAAAAAACAGAAGCTTTTTTTTTTTGAAGAATAATATTTTGCTTGGCATATTTTAATCTTTTTTCTTCCCTTTAGCATGTCAAGGGAAAGTCTAATTAAAGTACACCAAAATTTGTGCAGCAGGACAGGGTTCTGGTGAGCAAGGCAAGATCTAAAAGTTATTTATAGCGGCAAACCCAATGAGATGCATTTTTTTCCCCCGAACTGGAGGCTCATGCAGTTAATAGAACGCTGCTTGTAGGAAGCAAAACCTTCTTGGTACACGCTACAGGTCTGGTGTGTGACACACTTTCTCTAGATGTTTCTAATGTGGAACAGTTCCACTTTAGCAGCAAACACAACAGCAAACTATTCCCTAATTGACCACTTAGTCTCAATCTGCAGCCTTGCAAGAAATGAGCTGTAAGCTTGCTTTGGCTAAATACATCCAGCTTAAATGTTGAAGGCAGAACAGCACATGGGGTTCTGCTATTGAAAAAATATACAAGGGGGTTTAAGAGGGCTTAACTTCACCTATAGCCAGTCCCCAAGCTGTGTTTGTATCTGCTAGCACAGATCCCTGCAGATTCATTGGACCTTTGGGATGCAGGATGCATCTGCACCTGAACTAATACATCTTGATGGGCATAGCAGCTGAAGGGGGAAAAAATACCCGCTGCCGCCTTATCAGCATGCAAGCACTGCAGGCAGCAGGAGCAAGGAAAGAGCTGGAATTCAATCTAGTGAAAAAACACATTGCTGAGATGCACAAGCTTCGTCTAACAAGGTTTTGGATCAGGAGCATGAAAAGCTTGCTTTGTTTTAGTAATGGGCTATTTTGTTTTATTAACAAGCCTTGTTTAAAGTCTTCACATTCTGGCTGAGATTTACTTTGGTTGTAAACTGGAAACGATTGGAATGGGACTCAGCCACGCTCATGAAGAATTAAGAGAGAAATCTCTCCAAAGCGCTGAACAACGCTAGGAAGGGTTACTGGAGAGCAGGGGGCTTGTAATCCTCGTGGCCTGAGAGAAGATGCTGGACCAAGGCTCGCTCAAGTGGTAAATACAGTTGGTCATTGAGGTGGCCCTAAGTGCCTTGGTAGGGCATCTATGCCCGCTGGCAGTGTCCGCCTCCAGCACAAGCCAGAGAAATTGAGTTGAACAAGCAACACCATGGATGCTGTTTTTGCGTCCTCCTTACCTTCACTCCGCGTGGTCCTGGATAACCGATGGGGCCCTGAGGACCTGGTGGACCCTGTAGTGAAAAACATTCAAACAAAAAAAAACTCAACAAAAATCAACACAAAGGTTCAGCAGTAAGGAGGGTGTGTGGAAAACAAATATTCCAGCATCCGGTTGCTTCAGACCGGGTGGAAATGGCAGTGGTCAGCTGAAAATAGCTCAAAAATAGCACAGAGCTACAGGAACATCACCCCAAGCAGGTGCACTGGGCCAAGAGTGAAGATCCATACGACAGGAAAGGAGAACGAGAAGAGTCAGGATAGCAACAATTTGTTAGAAAGGGGATTTATACATAAGGCTGATGATTTGTGTTTTGCATTAAAGAAAAGAACAAGTTCTCTGAGGAAGAACATGTTCTGCTGTCTCCCCCCTTCCAAACCATCCTGGTTTTGCAGTAATGCAGAAGAGCTTGTGATGACGATGATCACAGAGAGGAGTTATTGCTTGAGGCACAAGCCTTGGGGTGATGTCCTGTGGTCTCAGCTATGTGGGAGGGGAGATGTTCACAAAAGTCCTTTCTGGCACTGAAAGCTGCAAATCCCCAGGGACACCATGAACTGCGCTAGACACAGCGCCCGACACGCACCCTGCAAAAACTCTCCTTCCCACCCTCGCTGCCACGCTGCCTTTTACCTGCAAATAAATCATGACTCCAGTTGACTTTTATTTTGCTCAATTCGCTAACTACACAAATATGCCTCCACTTCTCCCAGCCTGAGATGGACAATTTTTTTCCAGTCTGACAGCCAGACAGAGCCGACCGGTCCACCAGCACGCCAGACCTCGCACGAGTGTCGGCTGGAGGAGACCCACAGCACCAGTGCTGCTCTGAGATCACCTCCCTGACGTTTGCTAAACGTCTCCCAGCACAGGGAGCACTGGCACAAACCCTTATTGGCATATTCTGCAGAGGCCAACATATGAATTCTTGGCCTTGTGTGATGCCAGTGGGACAAACGGCTGCGGCCATGGGCTATGCTCCGTGCAGCACCCAAGCAAGGCTCAAGTGGACGTCCATCAAACTGGACTGCGGTCTAATCAAAGACTTCTGACAAATGTAATGTTTTTCAACCGAATGGGACACAGTGGAAATGCAGATGGTAAATCTCCCAGACAGACGGATGACTGTATAATTCAAGGACTCTAGCCTCCAGCAATATTCTCAAATATATTGTTAAAGAGGGACTTTGAGGGGGAAGGGAAGAAAAAGGAAGATCAAGAATACAAAAAGAGTTATTTTCTGCATTCTCTATGCCACAAAGGATATTTATTTGTGTCAGATAAAGAGAACGCTTCCCTTCACAGTCTGTTTTCATGTCCACTGGGCTATGGAGCGCTGCTTGCCAGGAAAGCTAGGAGGAGTTGAGAAAAAAACAGCCCAAGCACCAGAAGAGACTCCCAAGCAGATGAAAGCTGGGCTCAGCTTTCAAATTTCAACAGGGTTTGGTTCTTGACACCTCCACTGACCCACATCCCCTGGCTGCCCGGCCATCCCCAGAGCTCCATGGAGATCTGTCTCCATCCACCTACTGTGACCTTCCCCTTAGCAGTGATGAGGATCTTGTTGACACCTACCTGACTGCCCTTCTCTCCAGGAGGACCCTCCTTGCCAGGATGACCCTATTAGTAAAAGAGACAAAGAAAAGAGGGAAATGGGTTTAATGCACATCTAATGCTTCAGGAGACAAGCTCACTCAGGCAGCTATGATTTATTTGTAAGAGAACAGTTGCTCTCCAGGAAACTCTTACTGATACAAATAGCCCCCCTGAAGCCAACTTGCAAGAGCAAGCTTTCCCCAAAAGGAAGAGAGCTGCTTTTGGGTCCTTGGTAGTATTCTACCTGGTTATTTTACACTTTTCCTCTTCACCACCTTTCAGCAGAGAAAGACAAACCATTTTGCAATATTCTTCATGTATTAGAACACCTCAGTGAGTTCAGCAGCAAGCAGCATATAAATTTTGCAGATAGGAAAACAGATGAAATTAACTCCATGTGTTAGCAAACTTGTGAAGGTCACAAGATGCCCAGACCCCCTCATTAGTTTCCTAATTCCTAGAGACCATTACAAGATCTCATGACAAATGCTCAGCTAACCTGCATCCCTGTTAGACGCCGTCTGGCTGGACACTGGCCAGCATTCCTCTTGGGATTTGATGCTGAATAACTCAGCATTCAAGAGTTTCCAACACATTTTCATTCATAGCCTTTAGAAGCCTTTTGCTGGGATTGCAGTCAGTAGAAAACAAAAGTGTGAATTGCCTCAGGTATAGCTTAGTGATAGATAGTCACTTATGGATTAGTGAGAAACAGGGGAAATCCATGGAAGTAGTTTTTAGTGTTGATTTTCCTACTGTTGGAACCAAAATGGAGCCAGGATGGAAGATGAGTCTTTGGTCAGCAATGTCTGTACAAAAGCAATAAGCCCTCCACGAGGGCACTCACTGCACACCCAGGGACCTTTTCTTTTATAAAGATGATGAGAGCACATCCAGCTGCTCTAAGCCACCAAGACCTTCTGCACTCAATGGTTTCTTTACTTATGAACTCCCTTCTAAATACACAAAAGACTTTCTAGCAATATAACAAGTAAAATCATAGGACTATTTTCCATCATCAGTCTTCAGAACAGGAATGTCAGACAAGCTGGATTTCATAAAACATGGTGGTTTAATTAAGAAACAAAATGACAGCTGTCATTTATACATCAACAAAACATAGGAGAAAATGCAATCTGAATTTGTCCTGTAAGTTAAAATAGCACCAAGAGCATCAGTGCACAAAGGGTGTCATCTAACCATGCTTGCCTTCAGCTCCTGATATCTCCCTGCACCCCAGGGGAGCCAAAATGGAAGTGCAGCAAGATTTCAAAAGCCCTTGTCCACACCCTACACTAAATCATCACCACTTTCAAAATGCCCATCTCCATTACTGCTACTAGGATCAAAAATTGATGAGCAACTTTGTTGGCTTTTGCAGCGAAATGCTTCAGGCCCTCAGGGATTTTCAAATGTCTTCTAAGAGCAATTTCTGTAAGGAGAACACAGGTGTGGTTTTGTCCTTAGAAAGAGCAACCCATATGCTTACAAACCTACAAAGTGTCTGTAAACTACATGGCTACCCATGGCCAAGGACCTGTGTCCATGCAGACCCACACATGCTCAGCTTTGTAGGTATTAGACAGCCTTCAGTCTGCATAAAAATAGACCTGGCATCTTCTCCAGCTGAACTTCCCTGGAGGCTGCTGTAGGAATTTCACATCGAAAGCTACAGACTTAGAGATGTTCCAGGCTTCGCTTTAGCTGCTCTGTTGACTCAGCTAATACTTGTATGAATGTTCAAAATGCCCTCTGTAGCAATGAGAATCCCAGTCTGGGAAATGTAATTTTTTTTTTTTTCCCATGCTCTGCATTTGCATTAGTGGAATGTAACTATTTTACATTTGTCACTCTTAAAACCAGGTGCCTCTGAGGTGTGTAAAAATGAGATCAGGTTTAAAGGCCAAAGATTTTTAAGAGCAATTTCCAGAGCAAGGAGCAAATGATGTTTCAAGTAGGATTAGGAGGCAGCTGCAAGAATACAACACTGACATGCAATTTCAACCTGTTCTTATCACTGTTCTGCAGCAGTGCCCAGCAGCCCCGAGCAAGATGAGGACCACCCTGTGCCAGTGGTGCAGTACGCATAACCACACGTGCAGGAGATCATCCCTACCTCGGTGAACTGCCAACCGATGTAAAACCAGAGAGGAGAAATAGAAGGAAGGAAGGAAAAAAAGAGGTGAGAAGTACCTACTGCTGTGCTGAGCAAAGCTTGGAGCAGGGCCAGGGCTTCTGAAACTCAAAACCTTCAACCCAGCCAAAACATGGGCAGGGTGAGCCTGACCTTGCAGGTTCACATGCTTCAGAAGCCCATGGTGCACCCCAGGGTGGATGGGTGCAGAATCAGGCACCAAGCATAAACCTGGGAAAAAACAACTTACCGGAGGACCATCTGCACCAGGCATGCCAGGAAGACCAGGTTTGCCCAGCGGCCCCTAAAAACAAACAGAAAAACAACAGCGGCAATGGTCAGAGTCTCCAGAGCATTGCAGGAAGGGGCTTTTCAGACACATTTCTTTCTTTTCCTAGCTGCAAAAGGCTGCATAGAGGTAAGTCTGTTGGAAAAGCTGCCGTGACTTGCAGGAGTCTGCTTATTTCTGCATCCTGGGATGCTGCAGCATTAGTGCCGGCACCTCACACAGATGTGATACAGCAACAAGAGCTCAGCAGGAGACACCAAGGCCTAAGGCATCAAGCTGCTGTCCTGCAAAAGGCACAATGCTGCTCATGTGTATAAGCACAAGTCAGAGGACATCAAACCATGGGGCTCACTGGACCAAGAAATGTCCATTCTTTGGTGACAAATGGCAAGGCGATTAACTGGCAAAGGAAGCGCGGAGCTGCCTCCATTGACTGTTCTTGCTGCTTTAACACCATTCAATGATTACCTTTTTAATTAAGCAGCCCCGTGATTTCTCACACAACCGAGGAGTGCCACTGCTGTTCTGAGTGTGTGACTCGGCACTGAAGCCCAAGAGCCCTTTAGCTGGCAGAACTGCTAATATGCTCCTTCACAGGAGAATTATCGATAATTTTGAGTCCACCTCCCACTGCCAACACAAACAGGGGATCTCTCCCGGCGCACACGCCGCGTCCCGACCCAACGGGAGCTGAGCAAACAGCCAGAGAATTGCTGCTCTGTACGCAAAACAATTTGCCTTGTTTAAATCCTGACGGTCCCAGGGCTGCCTGGGGGAACCAAGGCCAGCACCTACCCCACGTCAACAGCAGTGGAAAGTCAGAGCGAGCTGGCGCAGGCAGGGAGGAGGCAAAGGGAGGGGATCTCAGCTGAGCCAGCCAAATCCACGGGCTCTTCCCATTACCATGCCGCTCAGACTTCCAGGCATTTAGCCCACAGAAAGAGACAATTTTCAGGCTTCTCCTAATGTTTTACCATAGGATGCCTTCAAAATGTTTCTCTTAAGATGGGAAATGAATGCAAATATTATGAATTAGAGGTAAACCATGTTTTCTTGTCTCTCTTCTGTCTGGAATGGGACACATTAGACTTTCATAGACACAGCTGCAAACAGATGTTGCATATGGGGCAAAGGAGCAGCTGAAGTAGCAAATCCATATTAATGGAAACAGTTGTCTGAAGTCAGAGCTGCAGTATTTAAACATACTTTCTCTCCTGGGGGACCAATAGCGCCTTGTGGACCTGGAAGACCCTGTGAATGGAAAAAAAAACCTAGAGTCATTAAGGAACAAGTTATTCCTTCCAAATGCATTTTGGCAGTGCCTCAGCTGAGCATCATTCTAGTGCCTGTGATGGCTGGGGATTTCCCCAGGTCCATTCATTCTCAAAATGTCTTGTGAGACATGAAAAAATTTCATTTTTGCATGGCATGTCTCTTCTAGAGAGCTGCACCGCGCTGCTGTGTGCAGCCAGGCTCATCCCCAGGATGGAAACAGAGATGCTCTGAGGAGAAAGGCTTGCTGAGAGCCGTGGAGAAGGCTGAAAGCAAGGCTTGGACATCTGTATTACTCATCTGGCTCCAGAGCAACTGGACCGTGGGATGCTAAAAATCAGACATGAGCCACAAGTTGCGGCTCGGCCGAAGACACTGCTTGGACCTGGGTTTGGCTGTGCATCCCGGCAGCAAAAGCCAGGTGAGAACCAGGGGGATCTGAAACTGGGAGCATTTTCAGGAAGATTTTGGGCCAGCCATGTATCGTCAAGCAAATTCCCAGCAAGTCTCCATATCGCTGGTCTTGTCTCTGGCAGGGCAGTGAAGCTTATTCAAAATTATCATTCCCTTTTCCTACCCACTGAAAAGGAGTTTTCCTCTTACCTGAGCACCTGGGTTACCCTGCTGTCCTGGGGGACCCGGCTCACCTTGAGGACCCTGCGAGGAGACAAGGGCAGAGCTGAAGGCAGCAAAGGCAAGCGCGGAGCCGGTGCTACCTCAGGCACCGTGGCTCCTGCCCCCACGCAGCCCCGCACCCTCTCGCAGCATCTCAACACCCTCTCTAACCCTCCGCTGGTACCCGAGAGCTCCTGGGAAAGGGAAACAGCTTCTCTCCATGGTGGGATAGGGAGGAGTAAATTTACTTCAGCGCACACTCACTTCTCTGCATGGACACGCAGCCCAAATGAGCTGAGCTGGGCTTTAACACAACCTGGCTTTGCACTGGCTCTTCTGCAGGGAGTCCATTTCATCTGATTAGTACAAAGTATGAGGCACATAAAGGTTTCTCTTCTTCCCCCTCAGTTGAATTACTATATTTTGATATTCATTAGAACAACACACATCTCAATGAAAATGTTTGATCTTTCATGGGGAAATAACATGTAATTCCATCAGAAATTACAATAAATTAACATCCATTTGCTGTAGGAAGATACCCTCTGTGGTTTTCACAGGTTCTGACAGGAATCTAGACAAGGCTAAAAAGCAATTAGCAAATCAAACTTAATAGCATACATTTTACATTTTTCTATATAACATGTGAACTGTCTGTGAAATTTGCAGTAAAAACTTACCACATTCCCCTTGGGACCTGTTTGTCCGTCCATACCAGCCACACCCTGAGAAAGGATTTAAAACACAGGACTAAGAAAATACCTCATTATTTTGCACCACAAAAGCAGAGAAATTGCCATAAAAATAACAAAACATCAGGAAGCCCTTTAGACCATGTGGAAAGGGAACAATTTTCTAAAGGTGTTTGGTAAAGCAGCCAATTCCACGAATCCAGTTTACACCTTGAGAAGTCATTTTGGTGTTTTCTCCACTGGTTTAACCTGCCTCTGGGGCAGAATCAGCGCCAGGTTGAGCAAATCCTAGCTACGTATCGCAGCTGATCGCCTCCAACAGCGAGCAGGAGTGTAGTAGCAAATGGAAAGTAACAACCAGACCAAAAAAACCTTGCTTGGGACATGAATGCATCATTCACCAAGGCAGCAGGTGAAGCCAACGAGGCCACGCTGCCTTGTGCCAAAATGAGGCTTTGACCGCAAAAGGCAACTGGGGTCAAACACACCCTGAGCATCTTCAGTAAGGGGGTAACACGGTACATGGTCAACTGGAGATGTCTCACTTGGGGTTCCCCCCCCACCATTTTGCTCTGGTAGGGCAACTTCTCTAGGTGTAATGGTATGCTCGTGCAATATGAGACAGTTTTGGAGAGGATCCTGAATGCTCGTTAAATTTCAGCAGGACTAGGAGCTCAAAGTGAAGATGTCTTCACACCCCAGGAAGGGTTAAGGGCTTCACAACGCTCACCATTAAATGCTGACCCCTTTAGCTCTAGCAGCAGCCTGGGGCTTGGTTTTTAAGTTCCGGGACTTCACCGAGCTGCAGTGATTTATGGAGAAAGCCCCTGCATCAGCACTTCCAGCAGTGCACGACAGATAAGGTGACTGTCTCCCGAATAAAAAACAGCACGTTCTTTCCTCGGCTTTCACTCAAAATATGAACAAACTGCTTTAAAGTCTCACCAGCCCTCAGGCAAAAGTTAATAGCAAAGCCACTGTGTTAATAACTCTCATTCTTCCCTTTCAGCCCAAGCGAGGCATTAATATTTACTCAGGTGGGCCAAATCTTGAGCTGATGTAAATAGATGTGGCACCATTGAAAATGGGGGAGAATATGGACCTTGAGCCATAACTTTTTTTGACCACCACTTCTTTTTGTTGCACAGATGTATAAAATTATGCAGCTGTATTATCTGCTTGAATGGTTAATGGAGACAGGGTATTCTGCCTGGAAAGTTCAGCTGACTGCCTGAGGGCAGCAGCCCCAGGAACTCACCGGTGGCCCCGGGGGTCCGGGTGGCCCCTTCGGTCCCAGCAGTCCTCGGGGTCCCTGTTGGGTGAAACAAACAGGGTTAGTGTTCCCAGTGCCCCCCATGCTGCCGTGAGCATGGATGGGGGTGAGCTCGTGCCTGGGGAAGCATCAGGGCTGGCACGGCAATGACCTTGCTGGTTTTGCAGCAACAGCATCTTTCTTGGTTTACAAACCGGTAAGAGAAATCCTGTGTGCACATATCCTTGAATTCTAAAGATAAATAATACAGGCACAGACATTTATTCTTTGGATTGGAAGAAGGCCCACTTAAACCAACATTTTTTTATTAATTTAATCATATTCTTGGATTACCCTGTAATGCACACAATGATGCAAAACACTTTGCAGCCAAGTCATTTCAGCTGGGGAGTACTGTGAAGAATGACCTGATACCACTAATGGATCATTAGGGTTAGCATTTCAAAATCTCTCCAGATTTAATTTTTATCATTGACAATCTATACAGCTCAGCAAGGCTGGAAAAAGGTTTTCAGCTTGCAGCATAAATGTACATTTTCAAAAGCATTTGGTTCTTAAACCTTATCCAGCCAGGACTACTGGTATCATGGTGTTTTCTTTCCATTTCTAGCTTTCTCACCAGATTTAACCTTTCATTATCTTCAGGGAAATTGGTAGGATTGGAGCATCACATTGAATAAGCCCAGACATGGCAGGAGAACGGTATTCATTCAATAGGAAGCTTTGCAAATCACGCCCTGGCACCTCCTCCACGTTGAGCCTTCAGCTGGGTTGGTATTGAAAGGAAAGGGATCTTGTGTGCACTCACAGCTGCAGATCTGAAAGCTCACCTTTTAAACACAGGCCCTTTCTTAAATTAGGGACCATAGGGGAACACTGGGTATTTACAAGGATGGTGCTCGTTCACTGTCACAGAGAAAAATTGTTCTTGATTGATGGGCAGTTTTATCTGTCTGCCCAAATATTATACATCCCTTTTTATGATACTGAGAGGACAGAGGAATTAAAATGAAATGTTACAGGATAAAATAGGAGACATTAAGAAAGTGTCTGATCTTGGAGACTGCGGGGATTTTCATCCTGAAAAAAACGCAGCAAAAACTGAATGTATCAACCAAGCGGTCTGTCCCAGCCACCGGAGACCTTCACGGGCTAAAGTTTTGCACGCTGAGCCCCAGCAGAGCAGAAACTCTACTTGTACCAACTGCAACGGGAACCAAAAGAAAATGGACCAGGAGGAACAGAAACAAATTCTGAAGTCCCACCACTAGTCTCAGTTATCATTAAATTTGGAAAGACCCTCTTTTGGCTCAGCGCAGAGAAAAAGGCAAACATACAGATTTAGGGTGTATGTATTTATGACAAAAAGTTTCCCGTAATGCAATTTAAACTTTTACTCTGGCCATCACAGATATTTTTACTCGTGTTGCTGAAATAAACTTTCCTGCATGCATTATCATCATTTAAGTTCCTCTTCTGCTACTGTGTTACCTGAGCATATAAACGTTTTTAAGAAGTTAATAACCCATAAGTTATTGCTTAGACATGTGCTAAGGAGATAGCTAGGTTGATTAATCTTTCTCAGAAGTTAATCAGACATCTCGTCTATAATTTAGTTCCAGTGAGTCCGTAAATGCCAACCCTTCCTTTTCTCACATGAAGTGTGTCCAACAGTTCTCATCAATTACTCTCAGGCCACCACGCTGGGCCTTAGACCAATAAAATAAGACATCTTGAAAGCAAAGCTGATGGTAAATGTTAGATAGTTAATGTTCTTTTCATAACAAAGGAAATGCATTTTGGATTAAATAAGCAGCCAACAACTGTACTACACACAAAAATCTACAGAGAGCCAGAAGCAGAGCTGCCAATAAAGTAAAAAATATCAGGGAAAAAAATGCTTTCAGAGTCTCAAATTGACAATCCGATAGTTTCTTTTTGGTGGGATACTCCCTGAAAGTATTTTTTTGGGTTGGGCAGGAAATTTTTCTTCAACACCACTAGCATCTCCTTTTAACCTTATCGATACTAGGAACTCCCTCCTTTGCTAGCCCTGTTCAGCTCCTCCAGTGTTAGCAGCATGTGGAGGCCCAAACATTGACAGACTCTGTAGATTTATGAAGTTTCGTGCACTGTGAACAGAATATTGACCCCACAGAAGTCAGGGCAAAAGTCCTCTTGAGCTCAATTCTGCCAGGATTTCATCCTGAGATTTAAAGGGGATCACTCACACCGCACAAAACTAAGCAAGGGAACTGCATGGCTAATGGCTGCCATTGCCATGCAATAGCAGACAAAACCATTCCTCACTGGAATTTGCTATGAACAGTCACAAAAACTGTATTTCACATATATGTTTACGATCCGTAATTTCTACTCCAGCCTACTTACCCGAATCCTAAATAAATCAGGAAGAAGTATACATGCAGGAAAGTTATGAGACCAATCTAAGCTAAGCTTTACATTTACAATTATACAAACAAAATCAATGAGAATTTTGCTCACTTAAAAAAACGAAACACACAAAACCAATCAAACAAAAACACCAGAAAGCATCTCCTGTTCTTGGTAAACCTTTTAGTGAAAAAAAGCAAAACAGTTGTTACAGCACAGATACTCTAAACGGTTCACATGGGTCTTCAAGCAAGAGAAGCTCAGTCCTTGCAGGACCTCAGGGGTCTTGCTTAGCACCAGAAGAGTTGCCCCATGGGACCCCTAAAAACATTGTTAGCATATCAAGACTTTGATCAAAGTAGCGCTGCTCTACGTCAAGCCAAAGGAGGAGATACTCACAGGCTCTCCAGGTAGGCCTCTGGGTCCAACTTCTCCATCATCTCCCTGCGCAGCAGCAAAGACACAGAGAGAAGCAGCAAAAGAGACAGAACAAGCCAGTTATATTTCAGTCACATCATAGGTGTTTCATTCTTGTTAGACAATAATCACACAGAAAACCAGCTTCCCTGGAGTAATAAAAGGGTGGCCATGCATAAGGAAGACCTCATAAGCCTGGAGACTAATACTGCGTGTACAGAATTTACCGAGGATTATAAGTGCTGTAAGGATACTTCATAATTCACGTAGATGTTTATAAAGATGGATTTTGCTAATAGACAAGATATTGTAGAAACAACTCAGGGCACGTGAGTCAATAACTGCAAGATTTAGTAGCAAACTGAATGGGCAGCCAGTATGGGACCTCTGCCTTGGGAACTCGATTTAGCCAAATTAGTCCCCGGGCTCCTCAGATAAACCAGAGGCAGCAGAGAGGTAACTGCCCACCCTCCACTCCCATCTCCTGCTGATGCCCCACCGATCAGGAGTATTAGATGGTGATTCCTCTGAGTTGCTTTTAAATCACCCAAAACCTAAGGGTCCCTCTTAGGAAATCAATCCCAGCTGCCGGCCCTGGTAAATCCCCCTCTTCTGCTGATAAAATTCATCCTCCCCAGTTACGTGCTTTGAGCTTCTCTCCCTGCATACCTGGAATTGTTTCTTTCTCTCTAGAATTAAAGTTCTCCAGACACTTGTTCTTCCCTTGCAAGACACAGGTTTGGTATTTTCAATTTCAAAGCACTTTACAGTTGCAACTAATTAATCCTCACAACCTTATGGTGAGGGAGGTGTTATTATCTGTGCTCCACAGAGGAAACAAATAGCCAAGGGTGGAAACAACATCTTGGAGGGGGATTGGCCTTTCAATACTTAAAGAGGGCTTATAAGAAAGGTGGGGACAAACTTTTTAGCAGAGCCTGTTGCGATAGGACAAGGGATAATGGTTTTAAACTAAAAGAGAGCAGATTCAGACTAGATAGAAGGAAGAAATGTTTCACGAAGGTGGTGAAACCCTGGCCCAGGTTGCCCAGAGAGGTGGTAGATGCCCCATCCCTGGAAACATTCAAGGTCAGGTTGGACAGGGCTCTGAGCAACCTGCTCTAGTTGAAGATGTCCCTGCGCACACAAGGGTTTGGACTAGATGGCCTTGAAAGGTCCCTTCTGACCCAAACCCTTCTATGATTAGAGCCTGGGAAATCCATATTCACTCCTCCGATTAAACCACACACTCCTCACAATTATAGATTCAGCATTTTCAATCTCTCCTCTTAAACCAGCCCTTCTAGACCTGTAATCGCTTAGTTTGAGCTTTGCTAAAGGCCTTTGACTGTTGACTAAACAGCGTGGAAGGAGAAGTGAACAATTTAATCTTTGATTCCTGCATCTGTCTGGAATTTTTATTCCCCCAGTCTTGCTGCAATTTGCTGGATCTTAGAAAAATCAGAAGCAATAGTTTGCACACCTAGAGGATGAACATTTTTCTTCTGTTATTATTTTTTGTAATTAACAAACCCTGAGCTTTCTGACCAGAAACAAATTCTTTTCACTTTTAGTCCCATCCCCGTGCTCTGCTTCCTTCTCGCCACGGCCACCCACAGCACCCGCAGGACACGAGGACAGGGTGCTGCCGCTGCCAGCCAGCGGCAAACAACAGGCTGGCGCTGGCTGCTCTTGCCACGTCTCGGGCTGATATTGCATCTGCTTCTTGTTTACAGGAGTTAGTCATGAATTCAAAGGTCTGCTGAATCCAGAGACAGACTTACCCTCTCCCCATCCTCTCCGGGCGCCCCTGGGGGTCCATGGGGGCCTGGCTCACCCTATAAAGAAACAACAGAAGAGCTTCAGAGAAGGCATAGATGCTCTGGCAATAGAAAACATTGGGTAACGTTGAGAAACCAAGCAACAGGCTTGACTTTTCTGTCTGTGCCATGTGCTGAAGGCACTCATACCCTCATGGTCCCCGTCTCCCTGTGCTCTCTGAAGCAGCAGCCCTTCTCTACCTGCTCAGGGCCACACGTGGGCTCCAGCACTGACAGACTAATGTCCTCCAGGGGCTAGAGCTCATGAGATTTACCAGTGACACTTTGGCAGGGGTCTGGGAACCATGGTAGCTCCTTCAGGAGAGGGACTCAGGCTCTGGATGCAGTTATTGCTTTACCCAAGGCATGCTATTCCATTTCTGGCTGATTAAGCATCTCTCTCAGGCACTGTCTTCCCTTTCCTGTGTAGCTTGTAATCACGACACAATCTCCGCTGTTCAAACACTCCCTTGCTTTATAAAGCAATGGCTGCACTCTCTAGGGAGGGGAGGCACGAACAGCCTGCCAAAATAACCGGCTTCTTGCATTTTTTTCTCATTGTTTAATTATACAGCAAAGAGAAGAATCTCATTATAATTTTTGGCAATTTCCATCCACAACTGCACTGTCTAAAAGCAGTGTTTTGCTTCTTGCTTTATTTTTCAGTCTGCATTTTATTAAGGCTTTTTTTTTTCCCCCTTTCCAATTTCAAGCAGCCTCAGAAGGATCTTGCAGCTTCCCGGGATGTGAATGCTGTGCCTGGGAGGCATGCTGTGACATCCCGCACGCTCTTACAGGACACGCTCATCCTATCCTAATTGCACCATTGCGGCTCATCCCCAGCAATAGCTGCCCTCCGCCGAGCACCTCCCAGCCACCTCCTCCTGCCAAGGTTTCGTTACAGACCATGGCCAGAAGACAAGTGGAAGATAACTTACTCTATTTCCCTTCTCACCAGGCAAACCAGCCAAGCCATCAAACCCTCGGTCACCCTAAAAGAAAAACCAGTTTAGTACACATTTCCACCTGCTGTTGAATATCTTTCCCATTTGTTTCCTTTCTGTGTCAAGGAGGGATTGATTTCCTCCCTCAGACATTCAGCCTTCACCTCCCATCAGACCAGTGATGATTTCAAACTTACAGAATAAAAAAAAAAAAAAAGAAAAAAGCTCAAAGTCGTTTTACCTCCTCCCTCTTCCCCCAGCACCTACAGTTTTAAATGCTTTCCCATGTGGATTTCAGAACCCCTCTGGGTGACTTCTCCATGGTCTAAAGCCTCTCTCTTCCGGACAGGTTCTTCTACTCCAATTATTTATTTATTTCTAACTCCATGGAATTAGAAATGACAATCCACAGTGAGCAAACTGGATGCACTAGTATTCCCATGCCTGCCAACAATGCAAGCTTTACTGCAGTCCATCCGTTTAACCCTCCTGAACTCTCCAAGGAAACAAATTTATATACAAATAAAGTCTGGAAACTGTCTTAATGAATTCAAGGTCAGAAGACAGATCTGTTTTGACCTAAAAAGGAATGTCATCAGCTGGTAACTTTGGTGACTTCACATGGATGCTTAAGGGTACTGTGAATGTGGCATCTCCATGCTACTCTCACAGAGCAGTCTGCTCTGCCTGCCCCCAGTCTGAGCAGGCACAAAGCCAGCTGTGAGACTGGGGGTGTATAGGGGATATATAGTCCCAAACTACTGATAGAGGGAAGGCAAACCAAGGCAAGGACGGCTCCCAGCATACCTCTTTTCTTACACATCTCCAGCAGCTCCTGCCACTGCCTACTGCTGTAAATGCAGCTCTGGGCCAAACAGAGCTTTGGGCATCCTTCTGGGGAGCGTGATGCCAAGCCCAAAATAATGAACTCTGCTAAAAGGCCGGGTGTGTTAATTTGCACTTGGCATCGTGTTGAGAAAGTCATGCAACCTCACGCTGGCAGAGCGCAGGCAGCACTTGCCAGCATCTGCCTGCAAACAACCATGTGAATGTCCCCTAAGTGCACTCCTCACGTCACCTGCCCAGGTCCATGGATGCTCCCAAAGGAAATGGGCAACTCACTATAAAATTCAAGTGAGAGGCAGGAAAAGCAAAACCCCAGTAGTGCTGAGAGCAGGTGGGCGGCAGGAGCCCCTTGCCGGGGCTTTTGCCCATGCCCATGTACCTCCTCCGGGTCGGTACATGGAGACCTCATGGTGAACACGGCAAGCCGCAACAGGGCTTCTCTTCTCCAAACTTGTGCCCTGTTCAGTCTCCTGTGTTCTGGGGAGAAATGGGGACAGGAATGCACAGAGACAGCCTTCTCCCAAAAACCTCAACTCTTAAGAAAAGAGAGAAGATACAGGGGCGTTTGCAAATTGTGCGTGACACAGTCTCCTAACGCCCAGAGCAGAAGGCAGTGGGTACCACTCAGTAGATAAAGAAGTCCCATTTTCTCTGTAAAGAAGTGAAGACATTTGTATTTTCACATTCTAACGGCATGTGAAAATAGTATCAGCTCCTCCCTTCCACAAATCCTTTACCTATTCACAGGGAAAGGAAAGTCGATCGCACCGGAGATCGGTGCAGATCAGTCTGGCTGGGTGCACCCAGGGTAACCGGCAGCGCTTTCCTTTTGGCAGGTCCTAGAGCATCGCTCTGTCTCTGCTCACGGCAAATTTCCTTCTCCTTTCCAGCACTACTTGTTATTCCGTTTTCCCTTCTTCCCTGGCATCTACTCCTTTGAGGGCAGTCGACGCTCATTAAAGTGCTTTACTGGATAAATGATTTGCAGTTTCCTGTCTCTGTATCAAAACCCCCCATCTATTCCAGCTTTAAGTATCTACATAATAAAGCACTTAAACCTTCTACTACATGATTCCCTGAGCAAACTTTCTCTGCATTCAATTTCAGTGGAAGAGCTTCTTTCTTGCTTGATAATACCAGCAGATCACAGCTGAATGAAGGGATTTTGTCTCAAATAAAAATACAGGGCATTGAAATTCCTCACCATGCCTTCTGCATTTCCTCCCCCAGTTAATAGGTATTTTTCTGGTAGTTATATTTTAGGACATTTCCAACTGCTCATTCATGTTTGTTTTTCATAATTGGGATTCCAAGTATTTGTTCTACAACTGCAGCCAAGGGAACATATTTCATTCTTAAGAGAATCCAGCAATTTAAAAAAGTTGCATCAAACAAAAAGGAAAAGGAAAGAAAGATTGCTATTGGGCCTTCTAGGTGTGTGCTTAATTTCCCCTCTCTCAAACGTGGAGCCCATGACTTCACAGGAGTCGCTGAACCATTTTGACAACCTTCTCCAGGCAAGGTGGGCTCCTTCTGCCAAGGGTCTCTCAGTTCATACTTGCTAAAAAGCAGATGCTGATTCCAAAAGCACATAAATATGTGGCACTACCTTTGGTCCTGTCTGGCCTGGCATGCCCCGGGCACCGTCGCTGCCAGCTCGTCCCTGCAACAGAGAAAAGCAAAGTCAAATACAAAGGGTAAGGCAGGACCAGAGAGACATCTGCTCTTTGGTCTGCGGCCGAGTGAAGTTTTATTTAAGGCAGAGCTCACCGGCTGGGGAGCCGCTTCCCTTGGCGAGGGAAAAAATGCCGGTCTGTTTTTGAGGCAGCATCCCAGGCTCAGCCCGGCACTAATGAGAAGGGTGAGACAAATGGCAGCAAAGCTGCTTCACTACATGGGATGCTGAGACACGGTCACTGATTTTAATTTGAAATAATTATCTTCCAGTGCATTTTAAGATATGCTAATGACAACATCCACAAACTGAAATGAGTTGTTTTGTTTTGTTTTTTAAGAAAGCCAGAAGTGGGTCACACAAAAGACTTCCTTGTTTCTTCTTCCAGCAAGCCGAATCACGGCAAGCCAGAGGACAGAGTAAAATAAAAATCAACATCAGGGATGTAGACAGAGCAAGTGAGCACAATTTTTACCAGCTCCAGAAACCCTCTGGGGTGGGTCCTCTTCATGCGCTACCAAGACCTGGGGACTGTTCAAACCATCCCAGAGCTAGTTATGAAGTTACAACCTCAACACCGCAGAGCGGGGGAAAAAAAAAAAAATAGCGACAAACGTGGATTTGCAGTTCTCCCCACGCTGCCCAGCTTCTGACTCTCATCCTCATTTGCGTCTGCTCAGATGGACAGAGAGGTCCCGGACAAGCCACCGGCTGGCTGCCAGCCTGCTCTTGTGCAATGCTCTCGGTGCTCAGAAGTTGTTTGGCAGCAGAAACAATCTCTAGCAGAAATTGTAGTTAATGCAGTCACCAGTGCAGCTCCCAGGACACTCACCCTGCGGCCTGGTTTTCCTGCCGGACCGGGAGGACCCTGGATGCCTCGTGGACCCTGCAAGGCATCAAGCAGAGAGGAAGAAATGCCATCACCCAAAGGCACGACAGACGGACCCAGTGCCTGCAGCATCACCGCTGGGGCCGTCAGGGTCACCAGGGCTACAAAACAGGATGTGAACCCCTCAAGCAGAGCCCGTGGCTCAAAATACACAGGAAAGGCTCAGGATCGAGCATCTTTGGACAGGAATTGCACGCGTTTATCCGCGAGGAAGCTTTGGCCCTGCAAGCAGCTCCACACGGTGGAGACAAATCACTTCCCCCACCATTAGAAAATGGGAACTTTCCCTTAATGCAGGTTGCATGGCTTGGAAGAACAATTTCCTGAGCGTCAGCAAACTCCCCATGCTCCAACCTATCTCATATTTACGGGACTCCTCCACAAGTGTCTTTGCAGGAAAGGACTACCACCTGCAGAATTTTACACTGTTGGCTTAAAATTATGTCTTCAGTCTGCATTTGGATACTTGAAGGGACATTTATATGCAAACCCAGATGTTCCCACACCTTCCTACTTTCAGCTGGCATTGAGTTACTGAATCGCTCCTCACAACAGCCTCTAAAGAAGGACTGGCTGCTCCACATCTTCATTTCCCCCAGATCCCCCCAGTTGCCCAATCTGCCCACACGCACCTGAGGTCCCATTTCTCCAGCTTCTCCCTTTAGTCCACCACTGCCTGGGGGTCCCTTTGGACAGAGAACACGATTTATTACATTTTTCCACAACAGAGCCAGAGGGAAGATTCATACCATGTTAAGAGAGATCCATTCATGCAGGTAACCCAGAGCACCCACAGCGCCGGCTGGGTCTGCTCCGTCCTTGCTGGCCCATTCACTTACCATGGGGCCCGGCCGCCCCGTCAGACCCATTGGACCTGCTGGTCCTCTCAGCGCCAGCTGCAACAGAAAGAGAGAAACGTTGCTCAGTTGGTGCCTCTGCTTCACTGCTGCAACAGGACAGCCACCATCGTGCCACCAGCCACGCATTCTCTCCACGCCCCGAGGACCATGAATCCTTGGAGCAATGTCCATACGCCCAGTGAATTTACCCAAGAATGTCCAACTTACTGCCCCACCAACTCCTTCCTGCATCCACAAATGGGTAAATCCCCCGGACTGCACGTGGGTCTGCTGAGAGGACGTATGGACCTACACACAGTCTGCCTGTAGGCATCCTTCCCCGTACGCCCGCTCCGCCCCGTGCACGCAAAGAACAAAACCCCGAATAGATGCATATAAACACACCCTGGCCCAGACCCATAGCTGGTGGAGGGGCGAGGAGTTACCTGCATTTAAACCAGAGAGAATCTGCCTCTGCAGGTCAGATCCCCTTTTCCATCATCACGTATAGACACAATAAAATGGACACTTTTGGCAATAAATTATTGAAGGTAAATGTCAAAACTTTGCCTGGACAGGTTATAGGGGTTTGTTCACATATCTTTATGATCCCAGTCCATCTTAGGAGGATTTTTTCTTTACAATCTTAAGAGTTAAATTTTGGAGGAATTTTTTTTTTTTTTTTTTTAATTACTATATAGTATCCTGCAAACAGAAAGACAATTCTATTTGCAACAAGGTAAGGTGAGGGGAAGGTGTTAACTCGATAATTAAGGAGTCACACAACTATGCATCAAGTCAGTAATTTCCACGGTGGGTAATGGTGTTGGTCCACACTTTAAAACATCACTCGGACAACTGGTTCCCTCGTGACAATTCAACATTTTAAGAGTTGTAATTATCTGTGTACTCCAGTAATTAAAAGCTACCCGTGACTGCACTTGGAATGGCATAAATATTGCACAAATGCTAGATTATGTGGCATCTTTTTACAACATCCCATTAAAAGGGAGCTGCTCTGATACACTGCCGACTAGGACAATGTTCGGTATCTACTGAAAGCCAAATTTTAAGCGAATAAATCAACCTAATAATGCAATTAACAATAACAAGAAAAACAAAACCCAAAACAGGGAAGAAGATATCCTCCCTCCTGCAGGAGTCCTCTTCCATCCCTGCCATATCCTGTAACTTCCCCCGCCCCCCCAAAAAAAAAAAAAAGGTAATTTATTTCCCTTTCTGCTTTGGTATCAGGATTTTCAGCTACAATTGTCTGACAATAGGTTGAAGTTAACCCCAAAATGGATTTTTTTTTTCCTTCTGGAAATATTCAACTTTTCATACACAGCTCAAAAGTCCCCCAGGATTTGTTTGTTTTTTAATTTTTTCCCCAAAACTGAAAATTAAAAAAACAGAAAAGAGACTTTAAGTGAGAGGAGAGAGGTGCTTTGTTTGTTGGGTTTTTTTTTTTCATAACAGTCACAATTTTCAATAGGCAGGGGAAAAAAAAAAAAAAAAAAAAAACGAACAAGACCAGAGAGTCTGAGAAAGCAGATGCTTCTCATGAAATGTTCATCTGGTCAAAAGCCCTATTTCCCAGCAAAATGAAATGCTGATGGAAAAACTGTAGGCAGCCTTGAAATTAAGACTGACAAGGTAACACCAGAAACATAAGCCACCAATATTATTCTCAGAGCAAGGTTAATGGACAGGAAAATACAATGGCTGGTGGCATCAGAGCCCTGTACTCTACCTGAATATGTATAAAATCAAACTCCTTTGTAAAAGGAGAGTTGGATGGAAACCAGAATAACCCGGGGCTAAGCCAAAACCCTTGTTATAAACCAAAAAGGGGAGACCCCAATGGACTTTATTTCATTCAAGGGTAAAATAAATTGCTTTTTAGCCCACTTTAGCAGACCGGCCCAAAAAAATCTGCGCTAAAGAGACGGCCAACAGCACTGAGTAACAGACTGGCTGCGTCCGAGCCGCACATCCCAGCTGCAGACAGATGTGGGCTGAGGGGCCTGAGGAGCGCAGCTACGCTCTGCCCCGGATGGCTGCATTTGGCAGGGAGCGGAGCAATGCCCCCAGAGCTCCGTCCCTTTGCGAAATGCTCCCTAAACCAGCTTATATTTTCCCCTTTACTGCAAGGGCGTGCTTGCAGTCCGAACTGGCTCCCTCCCAGACAAGACTGGGGTAAATATAGGAGGGGGCTTGTGGGGTCCCCGTATGTTCCCTTCTGCTGTAATTGTGCCTCTTGCATCAATGATCAACGGTAACCTCACACAAGCGCTCACAGAAGGAAAGTTTCAAAGCTGTATTGGCTAGAAATTAAGTTTTATTTTGAAGAGATGAATATGAGGCCTTATACACTACAGTACTCATCTAGCCAGGGACCAGGAGCTGTACCGGGAACGCGCACGGCCGCTCTCGTTTCACCAGCGAGCCTATGTAACAAACGCCGCCAGGGGTTATCTGATCATCGATCAATAAGATCATCTGAGAGAAGAAAAGGTTGCATGGATATTCATCATGTATTTCCAGATAAATACATCAAAGGAAATTGCAGCCTGCCTGTTGAGATTTGCGCAGCTGGGAACAGCTTACATCCGTGACATACATTTAATGATTATAATTTGGGGGGGGGGGGGGGGGGATAAACAAAACCCTTGCAGCACATACCACGACTGTTCATACAGACTCTCACAACTGACATCACGAACAGCAAACACGACCGAAGCCAACAGGCCTATGTCTACTTGCACCAGCAGAAGGCCTGGTCCAGGGCCTGTAAGCAACTCAAAACCATGCTTCTAGGGCCTGGCCTATGGCTGAGCGTTAGTAAAAGACCAAGCCACCCAGATGTCATCACCTCGAGGAATTCCATCTCAGGTGAGAGGCTATTATTACCATCAGCACATGGATGGTGCAAGTATGGAGACATCGCCCGTGACATCTTTATTCCAGTCCTCCTCCTCTTCCACAGGCACCTGCTGTAGAAGACATCCCCACCGCCCTCCACTTACCCTGGCCTGCTGCAGGATGGCTTGGGCTTGGGCCTCCTGGGCCGAAACGAGAGGTCCTTTAGAGCCAGCATCTCCTCCTCCACTAAAGCGGAACTGATGGGAACAAGATGGAGAAAGCAGGTCGCAGGGTTGCTGTCTCCCCACCCTCGCACTAGCCTGAGTCCTAAACAACTCTGCTCAGCATGACTGACCCAACCCCGTCACTGTCGTTCCAGACCATCCGATTAACCACGGGGTGCTCGAGTTACCCAGCTCACAGACACAGACTGACCATTTCCCACGCCCAGGCCCGCACAGCAAATTCTGCCGCTTCAAAGTAACGCACAGTAAGAGGGGTTGCAGGCTCTGAACTGTAAGGACCTCTCACACCACCGTTCGAAACAAAATGCAAAGCTCTCAGAGACCTGATACTGCCTGCGCGGGCACTGCTGGCCAGGAGACCCCCGGAGATGGGGCTGCATCAGGTTATTTGGCTGTAGCTGCCGGCTTGCCATGGGACAAAGGCTGCCTTTCTCAAGTGTGGCAGCGTGCTTCACAGAGCAGAGTTTGGCCTATTGTTCGAGCCAAGATCCTTCAGTACACAAAGGATTTTAAAAACCTCCCAAGCATTAATGTTTTTATCTTCCCAAACTTGAAAGGGAAGGAGTTTAATGTTTACTTCTGCCTCCTCCAGCCCCAACAGCTACAAGCCCACTGTCCAGGACACACACCCTTCTCCTGCCTTAATTGCGTCTTTGGGATTTTGCAAGAAGGACTCTCCGGGCTGCAGAATCTACTTGGACGACTCTTTCACCTCCATTTCACCTCTGCATTGCGCTTAGTTACTGCTAGGTATGTGACCACACGAACTTGGCAAGCAGATTCAAAGAGATGCAATTTATAGGCCTATGGTTGGTTACTGTAGAGGCCAACAAGTGTATTGTAATGGCCAGCTAAGCTCCGTGTTGAGCACTTGGCCCAGGCTGTCCCAGGCACTCTGCCAGTATCCTACACAAGTATCACCCTACCACTTGGAGCCTGTACAAGAGTGTTGTGGTTTTTCACTAAAAGGCTCTTTTCCTTTGGTACCTAACCACTTATTTTCAGCATCTGGTTTTCTTAGGGTTTTCTCACATCAAAGCAGACACAAAATATAACCATTCCTTTAGCATCTCAGGATGAAGAAGGCTGACTTGCTAGCTTCATGTAGGGGAAGAAAACCCAATGCAATATAACCACTGGTCATCAAAAGTGACCGGTTAATTCAGGCGCTTACAATTTTGGTACCTGCTTTGAAGAGCTGTTAGAGGTTCCTCACCATAGGAGGCTTCTGCCTGGAAATTGGGCCCTTGGAAGTGTCTTCAGTTGCTTCTTCATGACTGTCACCTTCCAACACTATGTCCAGCCAGAAACATTTAACCTTATTCATAATTTCTGGAAACTTTAACCTAGCTACCTTGTGCTTTTGACCAGTGAAGAAGTTCCAGTGCTTTGCAAAAAGTGAATTTATTAAGGAAAGCCATCCATCTTTTATACCACAGAAAACGTGTCCTTGGTGTGGAAGGGATGGGAGACTTCTGCAAGAACAAGCAGTAGCAAAGCCAAGCAGCTCTACTCATTTAAATGCTTTTTTAGTTACTTGTGTACTTACAGGCAACATAAGCATTGTCCCTGGTGGTCCTGGTAAACCATCTGCTCCTGGAAGACCTGGGCGGCCAGGTGGTCCCTACAAGAAGAATAAGTAAAAATAAACTCCTATAGCATCATTTTAATCACGTCCATACATAAGCAGTTGTGGCTGTAAAGGTATATGTCATGATATAAAAGGCTCCCTATCTTGAAAGACAAGCATTGAGCATGTAGGCATCCCAACGCTACGGCAAATTTTGTGAAAGCACATTTGTAAGCGCACATGATTTTTCTTAGTAATCCACTCTTACATCCTGGCCCCCGTATTTCCAGGGTCTGCCATACATAATTTTTGAGTGAGCAATAGAAGTCTCTGCAATGTTCCAAGCCAATGGAATCGATGCTTAGTTGGGTCTGTTAAAACCTATTAAAAAAGTATATGAAACTTCATAACTCAGGTCAGTGAGATAGATATCTGGAAAGATAAATACATTTCTGTACATGTTCAGGCATCTGGGTCATTCCATTTTTCTCTCTTGTCTTTTTTTTTTAGTCCTATGAGGCTACTTCCATCTACAATGAAGTGATCCTGTCAGCAGCTGTAAATCAGCAAAACTCTGAGGATCTCAATGGAGCTGTGTTGATTAACATCAGTTGTCTTTAACTTGTACTAAAGAAACGATTATGCAATAAAAGATGTATCGATGAAGCTATAAATAATCAAATATGGCCAATTTTCCTAAGACAGCCCACAGATTATTTGTATTCTCAACTGTGTATTTGCAAAAAGTTTAAGTTAACCCAAATTTGCACATCCATCCAGCAATCCTACATGCAAATGAGGATACCATCCAACTACTCAATATCCATGACCAATTACAATTTTCACACCAGCTTACAGAGCCGAAGACAAGAGTGACTTGATCATGTCCCAGTGAGGCCAAGAGGAGCCCTGGTGCTCATTTCATTGCAAGACAAACAGGACTGCCTGGCCGACAGCTCAAGCTTGAGGACTTGGACACTCTCCTATTTAGTAAATGCCAATAATAAATCCATCTGTGGACAACCAAAGCTCTTCGAAGGGCAAGCAGCAAACATCTATGTCAGTTCTCACTCTCTCCAACCTGCCTGAAGCCCTCCAGCCCATGAAGACAACAAACAAAAGTAAAAAATAAAACCCTGCCACAAATCACAGATGTATATGGACAGGCTACAGGGACACACAAGAGCCGGACCTCGCCCCAGAGAGTCACGCACTCACCCCTCAAGGCAAAGGGAGGTGGATAAAGATGGGAAAGGGAGGAGGGAAAAACAAATAGGTAACAAAGTCCCTAAAAACCAGAACGGTTTAAAAAAAACCCCAAACAAGCCAAAACACGTGTCCCTCTATGCTGTGTTCAACTTAACATTTCCCTGACGGTCTCCCTCTTAAAAAGGAACCCAAAACATTCAAGTCAAAGTTTCAAGCGCTAAATTAGAGCCCAGCACCAGGGTGGGGGCGAAGAGCTGCTGCTACTCCACCCAGCCCCAGCCAGCACACGGCTCCAGCCGGGCTGTGGCTCGACCCGTGCCGCAATTACAGGGCAGAGCAGCGCGGCGGCCGAGGAGCTGAGGTCTGCACCGCAACCGGCCCGGAATAACAACGCTGCTCCCAGCGCTGCAGCAAGCAGACAGTGCTGCAGCCAGTGATTTATCAGCATTTAAAAAAAAAAAAAACCAACCCCCCAAAAAAACCAACCCAGCAGCTCCCTTAACACCAAAGGGAGGCTGCATAACGCACCAGCCCATCCATTTTTCACGCAAAGCTCGTGATGTTACATTCATGCTGTTTACTTAGTCTGGCCGACACCGGAGTGTCGGAGTGACTCCACTGATGAGGTGCAGAGGGCAGTCCCATCTGTTAGAGCAGAAGCACCATAAATAATTTAGGCCAGACTCATTTTATATAATAAACTTTCTTGCCTCCCCCTCTTCCCCTTTAACTCCGGTCCTGCACATGATGGATCAGGAATGAGCTTGTTTATCTCTCTGTGTGTACTCTGCCTGACAAACGTTGATGCGATGTTTTCACGCATAAATGCCTCTTTTTGTTTCAGGTTGGGTGTGTGAGGTCTTTTCCTTGCAGGGTGGAGCAGCAGAAGGCAATGGTATGGGGGAAAATCAAACCCAATAAAGCCCTTTGTAAATTCAAATTCACAAATGCTTTTAAAAAATGCAGCATGCCAGACTCTCAGTTGGTGTAAATCTGTATCACTCATTAGGTAAATAGGGATTTGCTGATATATAGCAGCCAGGGATGGGGACTTCAACTTTCATTTGGTGCAGTGCTCTAAAATGCCATGCTGAGTGCAAACACTAACACAATATTTCAAGGCAATGTTTAAACTGAAACCTCAGTGTGCTGGTGCTCGGGCTCCTCGACAGGAACAGCAGTGCCCAGCAGCCCACAGTATTGAGTCTCAAAATTTGCTTCAAACGTCTCTCTCTAGGATTATTTTTCTGCCATTTTCAGCCCTGGTCAGAAAATTATGCAACAGAAGATCTTTCTCATGGTATTTGGGATTTTCTAGGTAAGGCAGCGCTTGGCATCTGATGGACAAACGGGCACCCTGAAAACACCAAGCCTTTCAGAACTGCCATAAGGATTTTTAGGGCTTGTATTACACTTCCGAGATGCAAAACTGTCCTCAGGGGGAACAAGCCCTTTAGGACACAATGACTGTATGGTCTCGGAAGATACAGCTATTGCTTTGCAGTCAGTCTTCCCCCAGAGGCACGCTGACCAAGCCCAGAGCACCCAGGCACCCAGATTTCCAACCACAGCAGGGTCAGTGACAGAGCTGCTGCTTCGCTCTAATGCTGCAGCTCACCTCAAAGGAGCACATTTTCCCACTTTCTTCATTCCAGTCCTTAGTACCAATGAAATAGCTCTCTGATCTCCTCAGTGCCGTTATTTTCTTATTCCCACTGCTCGAAGAAATCTGCCTAAGTCGTCCTAAACCGTCCTCCTCCCAGATGAATCCTCCGAAACCTCCCACAAACAGGCTGCTCTGCAGCCTTGCTGGTGTCGCAAGCTCTTCTCCGCGTTGTAGAATAACTGGGATAAATGAACAAACTGACATGATGAATAAAATAGAGCTAAATGTGTGTTGGCCAATATTAACATAGCTGAATATTGTTGGTATATTAATTCGGTGCACCTGCCTGATTGCAAATAAAAAGTCTTTCTATCAGACGCAGGCATAGGAAATGTTCCTCACCGTACACGAGTGTCATGTAAATTCATGAGCTACACGCAGGGTTAATAATAAACAAATTAGAAGAGGAGCTGCTCTAATTGAAAAGGAGTATTTTAATAGCGTTGCAGTCCCTGGCTCTGCAAGTTCATCACTTCTCTATGCACAATATGTTGCTTTACATTCTGTTCTGGACACTCAGAAAAAGCAGGATGTGCCGTCCTGTGCTAGATGCAAAGGACGCCTGTCATTTCAGGGTGTGGAGCAACACCATTGGGGACCGTGTGTCTGCTGCTGACTGGCTTTGTGCCACCGATCAAGAGGAGCCTGACCAGCAAAAGTCAAAAACAAATGGCAAAAGTACAGACTGTCTCGTCACCAGGGTCAGCACCCATCCTGCCAGGCAACTGAATTCCTTGGAGCAGAAGCAGCACATTAAAGGGGAGAAGACGACAAAGCTGGGCAACATGTAGGACCCACGCAGGATGAAGACCCACAGCTCTTTTGACTAATCCTAGACCACCGCAAGATGCAAACCACTGCTGGAACCTTGCCCAGCTTGCCCCTCCTCTAGGAAGCCTGACACCCAAGGATGCAGAGCCATCCGTTGGTCCTTCTGCTAGAGTACTGCAGGAAGAACCAGGACCACAGTCTCTCAAGGGTTAAGCCAACCTCTCTGAGCAGTGGCCCTGGCTCCTGGCCCGCAGCTGCCTATTGACTTTTGGAGCTTGCAGGCATCGATCGATGGAGCACAGTCAGGGCCTCTCGTTCTCAATCATGTCACAACCACAAGAAACGTTATTACTGTTCCATCAAAAAACAATAAATACACCAGGAGCGTAAATGAGGTGGGGGTCTTTCCAGCAATGCTCGGGGGGGGATGGGGGAGCACAGCAGTCAGCGGACTCCAGCCAAGTCCCCGGGAACAACACAGCAACAAAGAGCCTTAATTAAAAAAAACAGGGCCCAGGTTAGGGTTCATTGCCACAAGAACACCCAAACACCTGAGTAATCTCTTCAAGTACACCTTAAAACTCCAGCAGACACTTCCCAGTGCAGGCCAGCAATGGTTTTATTTCTCTCACTGGTTGTATTTTGCAACATGCGTGTCTGCAGGTCGGGAGGGGAATAATGAAGGTTCGGAGCCAGCCGGTTGCTTTGTCCTCCAGCAGGCAGGAAAGCTGGGAAGGCAAGCCCTCCTGCCCGTGCCCCCGCGGAAGGCAGCCAGGCCCCAGGGGACCCCAAATCCACCCCGACGGAAGGGTAATTTGGAAGAGCACCAAACTGCAGAGGGGCAGTTCCCCATCTCTTGCTTATTGCTGATGAGCAGGTGAGACGGAGAACCACCTCGATGGGTGGATGGGTGGGAGAGGAATGACAGCAAGGGCAGTGAGAGGGAAGGACCACAACTCATGGGTGCATAGGACAGAAAAGGGAACACAGCTGGATTTTAGAAGCTGGGGGGGGATGTAAACACCAGCTTAAAAAAAGGCATCTGCAAGTTGAGGCACAGTGGCTTAGTCTCCGCTTAACCCATGCAGAGACCTGGGCCAGGAAGGACTTAGGGAAAAATACTCAGCCTTTCTAATCGGTGTTTTCATATTTTGATACGTCCCTCCCTGCATCCTGGCGCGTAACGATGCTTGGTCACTTCCAGAGGTGCCTCAGCCGGTGTTGCCGTGCCCACAGCCAGGCTGGGAGTAAGAAGAAATGAAAACCAGAGGGTCTGATGCACACCTGATGGCGGCCGCAGAGGCAACCTCTGGCCTCGCTCCAGTGTTAAAAGAGGCTAAGGTAAGATCCTTGGTAGCACAGAGATCTTGTTCTGATCCTCTGCAATGGAGTGAATTCTCCCTCCTATTCTTTCTGGGTCTTAGGTTACTCAATTAAAACAAAAAAGTTAAAAAAAAAAAGCGATAAACAAGGCCACAACATGAATCCTTAACAGCAGTCGCAGCAATTAGCTGTGCTAAGACACACATCGGAACTGCACAACACCCCTTATCCATCCAGACCCTCCCATTTGAGCCTGGATCGGTGGTGTTTCCCACCTCGTCCGGGCAGAATTTAACCAAAATCTGCCAGAAGAGCAGGAAGCCCTGCAAACACAGGGAGCCTGGGTCACCCCAGCTTATCCTTCCCAGACACCCAGGATGCAAACGGGATGCGGTTTCCCACCTGGAAGCCAACCGCTGGGTCGGCGGAGGATGCTGCGGTGCGCGCGAGCCGGCCACAGGTAGCGGGGCTGCCTTATCGGCCGGAGAAACGTGCTGGGGACCTCAGCGATCGGGTTAGGGGAGCGCTTGCTGATAAGCGCTCCCTTCCTCGGAAGGGTGTTTTGCATTCGCTGGTGACGGCGCTGACAGCAGCAGCAGCATGTTACGTGTTCAGGCGCATCTCCTGTGATCCGTGTCGCTCCCTCCTGTGCCTTCCAGGAGAAACTGGAAAAGCAGACCTCCAACCAAGCCTGCCTTCAGAAACCCACCCGTGAGCACATTTTTTGCCCTTTTGGCTATCAGGATGCCTCGATGGGCCACAGGTGGAGGCTGGCGTTGGGGCTGCTGGGAGCCCCATTTCCCCCATGAAACAGCAGTACACTAGAAGCTATTTTGAAAGCACATTCGACTGCACTCAACATCAAGACTCACCAAGGCACTGAAACGGTGTCAAGCTCCGAGCTCCATTTGTTTTGCTCACTCAAACCTGCTGAAATCAATGAATTCGCTCATGCGAAATGACTGCTGCTGGTACACGTCCCCGTGCCGCTGCTGCACCAGCCTGCAGCCCCGCTGGGCTGCAGCGAGACAGGAACGGCTTTTCTCCTGCCAGCACAGCCCCGATTTTGGCACTCCAGCACCCAAAGCACTATTGCTCAAGGGCACCGAGTGCACTCCTCTAGTTTCAGACCCGAACCAAGCTGCTCTGGCAGCTGAGGCTGTTCCCACCTCAGCATCTGTGCAAAGCCAGAGCCCGTCTGTGCTATGGTGCATCTTCCACTAGATGTCAGGCCAAAATTCCCGCTGGGTGCGGGGCCGGGAGCAGCGTGCAGCCTGGTCCCCGTCTGCTCAGGCAGCTGCGCAGGGGTGCCTGCTCGCCTGGCTGCCTCTGCCGGGGGGGGGATAGGCCTGAACTGTGGGTGAGCCAAAGCAAACGAGGAGCGTCTTGGTGTGAGGGTCGTTTCAGAGACTCGGCTCAGGGAGTGAGGAGATAGAGTTTCAATTTTTGGCATTGGGTTGCTGCTCAAATGGCGACTGTGCACCACTTACTGACGCGAGGCTCGAGTTCAGCAGCTCCGTAACACGGGTCACTCCCGATCCCAGGTGAGGACTCGGCAATAACAAATAAACATGCAACTCTGACCAAAGTGCAGTGCTAAACTATGGAATCTGGGGTCACATTCCACAAAAGTGCTTGGGAGCAGCTGCCTTCGATGAGACACCCCAAAGCTGGAGGCTTCTGCAGGCACAGTTTACAAAGCAGCGGCTGCTACGGACAGAACTGGTTTAAAGGAACATCAAAACCATAACACAAAACCTAAGTTACTGCATTGCTAAAGCACATAAATCAGTCTCTAGCGCTCGCTGGTACAGACTAATAAGCCACCTACAGAAAGGGTGAGGTGCTGCACAAGAGCCACCTTCCCCCCGAGAGCAGGCTGGGACACAAAACGAGGGTAAGGAAGGACCTTCAGCAGGGGTGCTGGCACGACCCTGGGACCATCCCGGACCCAAACAAAACCAAACCCTCTACCAGGACTCACAACATCAGCTGGAACAAGGACGGAAGAATCGCCGTTGAACCTCGTTTTATTGTGCTAAGAGCTGTTTCGTTGTTTGCTTATCTTGTTTTCCCAGTGCCACGGCCCAGTTCCTGCGCTGGAACGAGCAGCCGCGTGCCAAAGGGTGCAAACCAAGAGCAGAGGGTTTGTCAGCCTTACTCTTGGTTTTAACCCGGAGAAAACTGCTTAATGCATTTGATTAGCCTGGCTGTTCCCCAACCGTCTACCCTGTACCTATAAGCACATGTATAAGCTCCTTGTGGGGCTGATTCAGAAGAGGTTGCTACTACAGGATGAGCCGTATTTTAGGGCTCCAGCAATACACCACAGTCCCACTTTGCGCACACACAAGATGACCCCAGGCTTCAGCTAAAGGGGCCAAAACCACAGGTACTCACTCTCTCCCCAGGGTCACCCATTAAGCCCACGGGTCCAGTTGGTCCTGGAGGTCCTGGAAGGCCCTAGCATAAAAAAAGACAGAAAAAAAATAAGCCACTACAGGAAAATGCATTATTATTTGTAACATATTTGTACAACAGGCAGGAAAAGAATTAGAGCTTTCTATTTATTTTTGCACCAGAAAATCGACCCTGAAGCACTCTGTACACGTGCGTGGCATATGGAAGCAACAGAGCCAGGAACAGCTTGCGCCGAACCCTCCACATGCATCCAGCACCCCGGAGCCGCGCGCATCCTTCGGTGCTAGGTGTAGACAAAGCATCACTTACTGCTGGGCCTTCGGGACCAGGTGGGCCTTCCACCAGCATACCCTAGGCAAGAGGAAGAAAAAAGGTCATTAGCAAGGCGCATCCTCACAGTCCCTTTGACTACAGGGCTGGAAAAGCTTTTTCAGTTCTCAAATATTTCGGGTGTTGCTGCTAGGTCTAGGCATCCCAGAGCCGAAGGGTTTCCACTCTCTCTGGGTGACATCGCCTGCATCTCCATTGCCAGAGGCACAAAAGGCACTGCCCATTGAAAACCCAAATATCGTCTATTTGAATCACAAAGGGCACAGCAAAACAGCTCTTTTCCCCAGCACCTCACCCCACCACAGGGTCACCTTCTTAACCACAACCCTTCTCCCTTAGCTCATGGCCAGGCAAAGGGCAAACTCTGGAGCACGTCCAGCCTTGGCAGTGCCAGAGTGGGAGAAGAGCTCCTCTTCAGGAAGAAGCTGTTTCTAGACCCAAGTAGCTTAAAAAAAAGTTAATAATCAAATTGTAATTTTTTTTTTAAATTACTTTCCCACCAGACTGCATGCCGTGATTTACTCTGTGTACCTAGGAAATCACTGTGTGGGCAAAATAGTAGAATAATGTTATTCCATTCCTTTTAATCTAAATATTTTGTCATAACTTTAAATCAGGTCTATCATGTACTCGGTAGAATTGAACATTTTATTTTCCCTCATGGGTATGTAAGAGGGAGGAGAGAAACCTCCCAATAAACCTGGCAAATGCTTTCCAGAAGGCATCAGGATGATCTGTTGGGAAGAGCCTCACAGTGAGCGTTGCCTTTTTATCTCTGGAGCAGTGACCGTGCCCCCAGCAGCACCCAGGCTGAGCCAAAGCAGTCCCAGCGCTTGCCAGCTCATCTGTAGCAAACAGGGACATTTCTCCTACGGGGTGAAATCAGCCTGTAAAAATCTGTGGATAAGCAGCCGGTTCATATGGGAGAAGCCTGGAGGAAGCAAGTGCAGGGACTGGTCTCAGGTCACCCTTGGCCGGTCTCCTGGGCTCAGGCTCCGGTGCCAAAAGCCTCAGCTGACCCCACAGCAGCCACTACGGCAGACAAGGCTGAGCTGAACGAATCTGAAATGTCTGGAAGAAAATCCAGGCATTCCTGCCCCAAAAGCCACAGTCTCTAAGCCCAGAGGAGCAAAAAAATAGGGTAAAACATGCTGCCATGAACCATCCCTGCTTCCATGACTGGGATGCATGTTTCTGCACCACCAGTGCATGACCATTTTCTGTCTTTCCCAGTGTCCATACAACTCATTACCACCTCATTTAAAATCTGGCTTCTGCATCATTTGGATGTGTTAGGGGAAATTTTCTGCTGCTGTCATCACAGAAGCGCCTGCGGAGTCATTTTTCACCAGTAAAGAATTTAGGTCATGGACTTCGCCCTGTGCCCATTTTCACAGCAGTTTCACTGTCTGCCATGGACACGCTGCTCTCTTCTGAGTGGGAATTGAGGGTGAACCCTACACGACATTCCTCCAACCTGCACTAAGCATGAGCTAGTTGCTGTTGGAGGCTACCAAGAAGGGGCGAGGTATACCGATGGAGAAGGTGTCCCCCAGGACATCCACTAAGCACTGGCTCCTTTTCAGAGACTCTTGAGGACGTTGCACAGGAAACCCCAGAGCTTCCAGTAAACCTTTCCCCACATGGACACCCCAGGGTCCATCTCTGTTGAGACCAGTGATGGCATGTTTTGGTGGGGCAGGCTCCAAAACTAAGACGACCAAGAAACTAAGAATTGTCCCCCGAGCCATGGCCCACGTAGGTCTTCCCAGGACATTTTTGGGCCGCTGGGTACCAACATTACTACAGTCTGAGCATGCACAGCACTGAGGTTCATGCTTCCTATGGCCAGCTGCAGAGCCTTGAGAGCTCCTCCGCATGGGGGAAGAGTCTGGGCTAATTAGCCAATTTGCAATGCAAACATCCTTGGCATCTTCCCATATTTATCTGTTGGTTTATGTTGAGCTCTAGCTTTAGGGACATCTGGAGACTCTCCTCAGCAAAAATCACCACTGTTTATATGACTGCTCATCAACAGGAGCGATGGAAACATGAGAGGCTTTTGGGACCAGGACCAGTGGGGGGATGCCACCGAGGGCGATCGCCTTGAGGGTAGCAAGCAAAGCATGGATTTGGGACCGTCCCAGGGGAAAACAGGCTGTTGCTTCCATTCAGTCACTGCCCAGGTGCTACCCACAAGTGAAGCTGTATCACAGGAACAGCCCAAAAGCTGGCTTCAACATACAAAGGTGCCATACAAAGGCTGATCAAACCCTCCCCAAAGGCAGGTGAGAGCACCAGGGAACCCCATGAAGGACAGCGGGCTTTGAGGAGGCAAAGGCAGCTTTGGTGCATCCAGAGCTGGGATGCGGGGGTCCCCAGGCATCCCTCTGCATCCCTCCTCGCCCCGTGCCTGTGCTGCCCCGCTGCCTCCAGCGAGCGTCAGCACAGAGCAAGGATTGAATGACAGGAGGTTTGAAAGAAAAGGAGAGAAAATCCAGCAAAATCCAACTTCTGCGTTTGGTTTTTATTCCCCGCTCTGCTGCAGCTCCCATCAGGAAGAAAAAAAAAAAAGGCAGCTAAGGAGCACGGCAAATCTGAATTTCTCTCTGCTGAAGAGGAACCACACCGAGAGGGAGAAGGCGGCATTTGGTCTTGTTTACTTTCTGGCAAAAGCTATACATGCTCCAGTGTTTTGAAATAGCAAATGCGGCCAAATTCTTTCTGGATGATTAAACTTAACTATTTTGTTCGCTTTGTAGCATTTCAGATTGGTTCTGGACAGGGCAGGCTGGGTTTCTGCTGCCGTCTTCATGCATTTCAGCTGCCCCCCACCCTTCCCACAGCTCCGATAAGCAAATCGCTCGCTGCTGCTTTTGTTTGCAGAGTAAGAGCGAGACTCAGAAAGGAAAAGAAGGAAGGAAAGGTCGGAAATGCTTTTATAAGGCACCCGTTCAGGCTTTTCAAAGCCCTGCTGCTGCACCCCCGCCTTTCCCTGCTCAGCCCCACTATCTGCAAAAGCGTCAGGCAAAGAAGGAAAGGGAGGAAAAATTAAAAGAAAAATAATGGCCTCCAAGTGATGGGAAGCGCCGCCGCGACACTGGGCTCCGCGCTGGCCCTCTGCCAAGGAAAATTAGGTTAATTGAGTTGCTGGTGTGCAGCGAGCGTGCGCTCGGCCCTTCAGGGGTGAGGTTCAGGGAAGGTGGTTGCAAGGACCCGAAGCCCCATTTCCAGGCCCAGGGAGGAGCAGGAACGGGGGTACCTCGGCATCCTGACACATGGCGAGGGACAGACACGCGGTCGTCAACCAACGGCCGCTTGCTCTAGTCAACGGGCGCCTCTGAGCAAACACCAGCCGTCGCCACCGCGAGGGCAGCTGGGGAGCGGCTCCATCCTCACCTCAGGAGTGCTCTGTTGGGCACCCGCATTTTTTGCAGACCGCGAAGGGCACAGGCAGTTTATAACCGTTCTTTAGAAAGACAAACAACCTCAGAAACAGGCCAGAATCATAGAGAAAGAGAGCACCGGGTTGCGCTCCCAGGACAACACAGGGTTTCTCTGGAAGTGGAAAGCTGGTGGGACCTTGGAGCAGGCACAGGAGCAAACCTCTCCTCTCCCACAGCTGTGTGCAGGGAGAACCCTTTTATTTCCACAGAGATGAACCCATTAGTTGCACAATTAAAGCCGGCCCCAAGCTGCAAGTTCAGGTCAGGATATGACCTGGCCACCGGCTGTGGGCACGCAGGGGAGCAGGTTCCCTGCTGAGTTGGGGGCACTTCAAAACCTCTGGAGAGGCGAGACATGTCCTCTGCTTAATACTTCAATTCTAAAAGGCCTAGGTTTTATTTTAGTAAATGGGAGATTTCATGGGAAATTCTGCATTTCCTTCGTAATTTAGGTCGCTTCTTGAGGTTTAAAAAAAAATTATGGTATTTTAATATAAAAGTTTTTAAATTAACCAAGTAATTCCTCCATGGGAAACTTTCTTCCCAGCTGTACCACTGAGAACACCAAGCCATACTGGACGTACCCCTTCTACTTTTTTCCTTGGAGGGAGGGGAAAAAAAAAAACCCCACACCAAAAACAAACCAAAAAAACCCACCAGAACCCCAGATATCCCTTACCGGCTCAATAATCGCAGGCTCCCCCTTCTGTCCTTTCTCACCCCGTGGGCCACCGATCTGTAGCACACAAAGGAAACACAAAGCCAGACAGTCAAAGAGGACATCACCTGCATCAGCATCATCACTCCAAGCGGGAACTGCAGATCCTCGGACAAGTTCTGCAACCAAAAGACTGCTGGTGTTCACGTAGAAAAGGCACAGGGCACCTCCTCCCTGCCTTGTGCAAAACACGCGCATCGCAGGTGAATGAACCCGAGCAAGATGCTCTTACTGGTTTTTGCAGTACTGTTATCTGTGCTATAAATTATGGGAAGACAAATGGAAAATTAACTCTCTTACCCCTTCGTAGATAGTGTCCTGGTTAGCAGGCATGCCGGGGCCAATATCAGGAGACACTGTTCGGTCATAATAGTTATCATAATAATTTCCATCATATTCTTTTATTGTTTCCTCGGTGAAATCTTTATCCAAATCATCTCCTCCTTGAGCAGCCTGGAAGCAAAAGAGCAGCAACATGTCAGGCTGCAAATCTCTCCAGGCTGCACATGCTGCAAATATAAGGGGAACACTCTGGTTTTTGCAAAGGGAGGCTGCTTTATAATAGTAGTTGCAAATAAAAAGCACAAGAAAAGTTAAATTCTGGAATTTTAACGTTTCCAGTGGCCTCCAAGAGTCTTCTCCAATGCCAGACAAAAAGGATGGGAGGATCTTTATGTCAAAGCATACACCCTGGCTTTCCTTGGGATTTCTCTGTCAATCCCTAAAATAACAGTGAGTGTAAAAGTCTGAGCAAGGAAAACAAAACACAGCACAAAGCAAGAGCTTATATCAGGAGGATCCTGCAAACTCTAAAGAACTAGAGAAAGAGGGAATGGAAGTTTCAAACTCCAAGCCCTACTCATCTCTCACAGCCTCAGTTCTGCAGATGCTGGATTATTAAGCATAAAAAGTCACACATCCAGTCCCATATTTAAAACACATTGTGTCACTAGGCGTATCCAATTACAGGAGAAAACGTGGAAAAATTCAAGTTCACTTCTACAAAAACCTCCTGTTTGCTTAGTCTGGGATCTACATTGTGATTGTGCTTGTTCAAAGAGCAGAAGCAGAAATTTTTACAAATCTGATGCATTAATCCCTGAATCCTTTCTGAATCCTTACAGCAACAGATGCTATGGACCACAAAGCAACATCATCTAGACAAGTATCAGAATTTCCTTGCTTCTCTCCATGCCCCCGTGCTTTCCGCAGCCTGGCAGGCAACTGCCTCTTGGCAGCCTTTACTCTGAGCAGCACCGTAAAGAAGAACATGTGCTGAAGATATTTTTTTTGTTTCTTTCCCATCCAGGTAATGACCAAAATGGTCTATAAATTGAATTATTTCTAGTGCTTCCCAAAGAAATTATCTCCTCACTGCTATGAATTCAAAATCACTCAAATGCCACCACCACTTCCAGAGCTTGTTTCTGTGCCAAAACTGCTCAGAACCCATGAGCATGAGCATCTATAGCTAAATTCAAGAGGTTTTAAAGTAAGAATAAGCCTAGTGTTAAGGCAATCATTACTCTGCCACCCCATCATCTTTTACCCCTGTAAATACCAACTAGTCTTTGCAGAAATTCTAGTTTGGCAATTACTCAATTCGCAAACTTGGAAAAGTTGGTATTGTTTTTCCTTTGTACCGTCCAAATGGGTCTAGCTTTATCACAGGCATCTTTTATCCTGTTTGAAATCTTTTATCTAGGTTTGCTCTTTGAAACCTTAAGGCCTGCTTATCTTTGCTATAAAGCTTTTGGGGATAACAGAAAGTTTTTTTCAAATTGCATTTCTTGAAATGAATGTCAAAAATGTCTGGTCTGATATTTTGATTAAGGTCCTCAAATCAATTTGCATGGAAAAATACGATATTTTGAATAACTGGGTAGAGAAGGAGAAAAGTTCTTCATGCTGAGATTTGCAGGTGCTTTGGAGAAAAACCAAAACAAAAGCCTAAAAAATAATCTCCTTAACAATGTTGTTAGACAACCTGAATCAGAAAACAGTCCACAAAGGAAAGAGGAGGTCCAAAAATCAGTGTGCAAAATACCATGACTCTCCTTTGCTGATAACAGCTTCATTTAAGCCACCTTTTAGCCTTCCCTTTGGAGAAGCAATGCAGATGTGAAGCCCTGGTATACGTGTCCGGACAAGTAAAGCAAACTACCTGATGAATAGCAGGCAATGAACAAAGTATATCTGTCCCCAGCTCCTCTTGTTCACAGGAGCAGTGCTGCCTCCTAAATCTCGGAATTGCTTCACCGGTATTTATCATGGAGTTATTAGCCACCATGAAACCCGGGCCCAGGAGGGTTCAGTCACTACGCCTGCCTCCAAAGCCTCTCGCGCAGCCTCCACAAAGTTTCACTGGTGTAAAACTAAATCCGCTTTTAACTCCCGTTGTCGGAATTGGAGTCTTCCCAAAATCTAGACAGGAACTTCAACAGTGACAGACACATCCCACTTGCAACAGGTCTGTGAAGGGATGCTAAAAATTACCATTCCGAGACCAACATTACCCTGTTCGATCCCACAGCGAGCAGTGCCAGGGCCGGCACCACCGGCAGCTCGGGGGACGCCTGGTGTCGCAGCCCACTGCTCCCTCGCATCCCTGTGCAACAGCTCCGGGCTCCGGCCGCCTTCCCCCGCTGACAGCAGAAACCTGGGGCTACTTGAAATTACACCACGCTTACTCATGACCATGAGCACTATTTTTTTTCCCTAAACTAGCCAAAACATAGGGGATTTTTTTTTTTTTTTTTAAGAGCAAATAAATGGCTCCAACCACTTTAGCAGTCTATCTCCCACTGAAACCCTGCTTCTAATAACAGGTATTAGGCAGGCAATCACACACACAAGCTCCTGATCCACACTTCCATATTGCTCATAAGGCAGCTTGGTCTGCTGCTGGATTCGCTTCAGGACATGGTTTAGCGGGCACGGTGGCGTTGGGTTGATGGTTGGACTTGGTGATCTTAAAGGTCTTTTCCAACCTTAATGATTCGGTGGACTGAAGTACGCTGTTACCCCCGGAGTTCATGGCTGCAGGCAGGGCCCTTAGCTCCCACTCCAAGGCGTAAACCTGAAATCCGTATGCTCTTGGGTATTCATCCCTCAGGCTGGCACTTTTTGGGAGTCTTCCCTATGTCACACTGCATTAGCCTTCACCTCAGCGCACAGGCATCTCCTTCAGCCAGGCAAGTTGTGTCCTTTTCTCCGCTCATCAGCTAAAAGATCAACTGGAGCAACCTCCCACCCCAGCAGCCCTCCCCAACTAAACGCTGTCTCTTTTGGAGCTGCTGGAGGTGGACAGTTTGCACCCTCCCTGAAAGATGCTTTGCCAAAAGCAGGCTGAGCTTTCACATAGGAAAGCTTTGCCATGCATCTCCCTACCTGAACTCTCCTCCTCTTCTATTTCCTTTTCCTGACAACTAACATGGCCCTTGAGTCTCTTATTTGATTCTGTGAAGACCAACAGCATCCTGGCCTGTATCAACAATAGTGTGGCCAGCAGGAGCAGGCCAGTGATCATGCCCCTGTACTCGGCAGTGGTGAGGCCACACCTTTGATACTGTGTTCAGTTTTGGGTCCCTCATTACAAGAAGGACTTTGAGGTGCTGGAGCATGTCCAGAGAAGGTCAACGAAGCTGGTGAGGGGTCTGGAGCACAAGTCTGATGAGGAGCAGCTGAGGGAACTGGGGTTGTTCAGTCCAGAGAAGAGGAGGCTGAGGGGGGAACCTCAACACTCTCTACAACTACCTGAAAGGGGGTTGTGGTGAGGTGGGTGTTGGTCTCTTCTCCCCAACTAGTGACAGAATGACAGGAAATGGCCTCAAGTTGGTCCAGGGGAGGTTTAGACTGGCTATTAGGAAAAAATTTCTTTACTGAGTGGTCGAGCATTTGGAAGAGGCTGCCCAGGGAGGTGGTGGAGTCACCATCACTGGCAGCATTCAAAAAACACATGGACATGGCACTTCAGGACATGGTTTGGTGGGCATGGTGTTGGGTTGACAGGTGGACTTGATCTTAAAGGTCTTTCCCAACCTTAGCAATTCTGTGATTTCCTCTTACAATTTTTAAGGTCACACTATTCAATCTTTAATTCCTCTCTATTAGAAAGGTCAAGCTTGGCCAAAGATTTCTGGCTCTTTGTCAGGAAACAGAAAAGCTTCCCAGCTCCATGGGTTCCTTCAGGTTGGTACTCACTTCCTCAACATGCTGGAGTCTTTTCCGTTTCTCTGTGTATCATTTTGGGCTGCTCAACCTCCTCCTCCACTGCGTTTTTTTACCCTCAGCTGGCTGGACTTCATCCACACCACCAGCCCTCGGAGCAGCTGGCTCCCCTCCTGCCTCGCTCCAGCTCCTCAGCTCTTTACTTGGACACTTTCCCCACCACCTTTTCATTCAAGCTTCCAGGTCCAACTCCAAATACGTCGGCCAACTTCTGCTGTTTCTTTTGCCACCCTCCAGCACCTCCCACAGAAAGCCTCGAGTTTTGACAGTCCCACAACCAAGTAATTCTCCCCCATTTGAGGAAGAATAAAACTCTGCCAAGTCCCATCCTACCTCCCAGGAAACATTATCCTACTATTGACTCCCCTTTGCTGATGATCCTGGATAATGAAGAATTTGCCTTGTCTAGCGTAATTATTTCCCTGCGTAGTGAGCTATACAGCACGCAGCTGCACAACAATTTGTTTCAGTCCCACCTAAGGATGAGACCAACGTTCATCTATTTGAACAGCAATATAAGAGGCAAGAACTGGGCAAGTCTTATGGATAAAAGAGTCTCAAGTGCAACATATTTCAATTGAAGCATATTAAAGTTTGGGTAACTAAAAATGTAATTGCTCCACCAGAAACGTCAGCTGTGGGAGCTGGACTGATCTCATATTTGAGCAGATCTGTGCACAAAACAGAGGCTGTCTGAATGAACGCAGTAGTTTGAAATCAAGGGTTTGTCCTAGTTTTGACTTTTTTTTTAAAAATTACAATCTGAAAAATGTGAAGATGCTATCCAGTGGGAATGACAAAATGAAAAATATTGCTGTTCTCCATAAAATCAACATTTTAAGGATTTATATTAATAGCTTTGAAATAAAATGCTTTTACTTAGATTTTAACACCAACCCTTCCTTTTTCTTTTTGTCAGAGAAGCACTTCACACAGGGAAATGCAAACAACCTGAACAGATTTTTCCAGGGGAATAATCCTTAACCAAAATCTAAATATCTGTGTTCCACATACTGAAATATCTGGAGTGAAAATATTTTACAAGAAACTTCCTCTTCCAACAGCTGCCCAAACCACTTACAGATTTACCATATGGATGATCACATCTCCTTTGCTCTCAGGGCTACGAAATACCAGAATTAATAAAAAAAGCAGAAGGAAAAAACATTAATTAAAATTACATCAGTCTCATTGTAGGTCATGACGGTACTTGTGGGGAGTTCAGCTTCCACGGCGTTTTCAGTGAGTCCGCCCTGGGGGTCTACTTCTTCGTTGTAGTTGACATCTTCATAGGGGAGAGGTGTGAAGTATTCTTCATTAATGGTTTCATAGTTGTACTCATCCACGAGAGGGTCATCCACCACAGCATCCCCTTTTGTCAGCTTGCCGGCGTCCCCTCCACCAGGTGAGGTCGTAGGGGCAGGATAGTCCTATTGCAGAAATAAAGTGCCAGAATCAGAGAGACAAAAAGAAAATTCTGCAGCATCCCCCACCTCCCTCCCTCTATAAAAGTGCCATTTATCAATGGATAAATTGCCAGGACCCCGTGTCAGTACCTGCTTGGTTTCAGGTCTCTCTCCAGCAGCCACTTCAGGAGTGCCAGGTTTGGTGGTGGGTGCTTCTGGCTTTACAGCTTCATCAACATCTTCATAGTAGGGGTACTCGTAGTAGTAGGTGTCACCTTCTCCCTCCCCATCTGTATACTGCAAAAAGAATACGAGAAGCATAAAATAAGCTGGCAGCACTCACGCGCATTCCTGCCAGCTCTTTTAAGACTTTATTTCACATCAAATGGGCCATGCCATGATGCAGGTCCATGCAGTGAAATCTTTCCCTTCCTCTTGTTCATCGGCTTCTGCGAAACCTTCACCAAGAGCCTGGCTTTGGGCTGCTTTGGCAATGGTTGGCATTTGAGGAGGTTCCCCAATCATTTTTTGGTCCTGCAGCACATTCTCCCTTATCAGAGAGGATTGACCGACCCTGTAGCAATTCAGTCACCCACAATAACACAATAAAAAAGAAAAAACATTATTCTTTCTTCAGCCTCAGATTGTTGAGACCTCCCAGGTCACACATTTAACAGAGAAGCCTCCGAGAAGCGGGGATGCTATTTTCACTCATTTAACTGCACTAATAGCATCTGTGGGACTTCCCATCTACCCGTGGCCTGCAGGCAGAAGGGCTTCAAAAACAAGATATTTTCAGCGTTTTCCACAAGGCGTCAGTCATTCTTCAAAATGAAATACAAACAAAACATTTGGTTACAGCTGGGCATGGCAAATTTCTTCACCAGTCCATCGCTCTCACTGGCAGCAGACGCCGGCGCGTGGAAGAGTTATTCTTACATGGAGCAACACAGCCCTAAGACAAGCCAGCCCTTGTTGAACCGCTGGCTCCAAGAGAAGAGTTTTATTTTCCTACTACCACATATTTTGACCATACCAAAGTCTATTTTATTTTACTTATTTATTGTTTCTCCAGAAGGGCTGGCAGAGTGGTTACGGCACTTCCCCAGGGCTGGATGGCCGTGCCTCGCCTGCAAGCATCGCTCTGCTCCCCAAAGCCCTGCTAGGCTCAGGTTTTTAATTCAATCCCAAAGCTAAGCCAGAGTGGGCTGACAGCATTACAGCTTCATGGGGATTCGGCAGGAGCCCACAGATCTGAGACCAGCTGAAAGCAAGAAAGTGCATGGACCAGCAAATCAGACCAAGAGAGCAGCCAAGATGCTGAGAAGCAGCAGAGGATGCCAGACACTTTAATTGTTGTGAGCTGAGCTTGAGACTTCTTAAAAACATGTAAAATTCAGGTGATGCTCTTCTGGAAATCAGCCACATCCAGACATTTCTAATTGAGGAGCAAAAATAGAGAGATAGCCTGTAGCAGTCTTTTCTCCTTTTTTTTTTTTTTTCAAAGGAACGATCCAAGATTAACTCTTTATAGAAAAAATACTGAGCACAGCAGCTTATACAGATGAGCTGGGAGCATTTCTGCCAAAATGATGAAAGTCAAATGTCAAATACATGGGCAAAAGTGTTTCCCCCTCCTTTAACACCTGTTGTTTCAAAGAATATTGAAAAAGAACTGCTTAATCTTTTTACAAGTTCAAGAGTAAAATTAAGTTTAGAAGCAGGTGCCTGTTACCTACAGACAGGATTTGACCTGCCAGGGAAGGTCAGTATTTCACACTTGGCTTCAGGGTGTCTCTCCTGCAAGTTTTTGATCTCCAAGCAAATATTCATTTCGGTCTCTGGAAATGGGAGGACTACAGAAAGGAAGGGAAACTCCCGAGGGCAAGAGCCAAGACCAGAACCCGCAAATCCTAAAAATAAGCTCTGTCTTGGCCCTTACAGATGACTAGCAGGGGAGCTGAACGGGAGGAAGAAGCCAAGTGTGTTTGCAACCGCCATATAGAGCTGGATGCTGCTGCCCCAAAAGCATCCCCCACCTCTGCAAGAGACTTACATATTCATCCTGGTTGGGGTCCTGGGACTGGGGGGAGTCGGGGACGGCGGTGTCGCAGTCAGGGCTGTAATGTTCGCAGTAATCGTGGGCTGCTCGGGGGTCCGCCACGATCAGGAGCTGCTGGATGTCGCCCTGCGGGGAAAGACAAGACAGAGCGTCAGGGGGACGGACGGCGCACGCGGAGCCACCAGCCCCAGACTGCAGTCACGGGCATAAACGCCACCGAGAAAAAGTGAAACACTTGGCAGGGCCACCTCGCTGGCACGGGCACCTTGCCCGAGACGAGCCAGGAGAAAACCCTGTGTCCGGGGCTGGGTCAAGCAGCCGCTTATCTCGGGCTGCTCTGTGAGGTGTGAAGCCCCTGGGCTTCGCACCCGGTCCCCAAATGCACCTTCCCAAAAGATAACTGCATCTGCAGTCACCCCCACATCTACAACAGTGCTGACAGCCCCGGGCAAGATGGGTGCAGTAAAAATAAGAGCAAAGGGCTCTACGCATCCCAAATAGCAGCGTCCTGCGGACAATAAACAAGCTCCTCTCCCACCCGGTCCCGCGCAGCTCTGCAGGGATGCAGTTACCCTGTCCGGTCCAAAAAGCTGTTTACTGACCTCAGAACTTCTCTGCTTTTCCCACCCCATCAGCTGGTCTCTCAAAAGACATCACCCCCTCTTTCTTCATCTTGCCTCACCTTGATTTGCTACCCACAACAGTGTGGCAGACATAAAAAGATTAGAAATGCATCCGATAACAGAAAAAGAGAAATAAGGGAGGGGGTTTGCAATGGCTTATTAAGAGCCAGGTGCAGAGCAAGCTCGTTAGGCACCGAGGCTGCTTAACAGACCACTTGCTATACAGCGAACGAAGCACGACACAGCCACAGCCCAAAGGTCAGGGCAGAAATTGCTCTCTAGTTTCCTAAAGAACCACGGCACTGCTCAACCATACCACCGAAACACAAGTTTGTTCAGTAGACAGTTACATAACACAAGACTTTACTACTTGGATTATTAGAGCTAATACTTCAATTAGTGGGAAAAAAATCATATTTAATAATAGAATAACATGTCTAAGGCATCAGGGGAAAAAGAAGCATTACAGCAAAACTGGGAGGATGACTTGGGCACATAATAGGAACCAGAAGCTCTGAACGGAGCCTGGCCAGACCAGCAAACAGCCCTGTGGAAAAGCAAAGAGTATTTTTGAAATTATGGGCCAAATCTGCCTTTGTGCACGCAAGCTGCACGTGGTCCAGCCGCGGGTGCTGCTGGGTCCGTGAGGAGTTCAGCTTCCCATGAACACACACCATCAACTCCACCAAAAAAAACCAGCACTGATTACATTTTTGGCAGAGATCCATCAGGAAAGATGGTTGCAAGGATCATGCAGATCTGGCCGCATCCCACCCGGTTCTGAGGGGCAAGGACAGCTTACAGCTGCCCAGGGTTTCCCTCCTCAATTTCTAAGTTATCACTTCCATCTCTGCAGCAGCCCACCATAATGTCTGGGCACCCCCCAGATGCTACACAATTTACCTTAAAATTGACCATTGGTTTAAGCTTAAGAGTCATTGTTTCCTGTGAATAACCTTTACAAAATTAACAGGAATGTCTGCAAAGTAGTTTTCAATTTTTCTATTTTAAGAAACAGAAATAGTCTTTTCTTCCTTTTTTTTTTTAATAAATCTGTAGAGCAGTTCTGTAATTACTGTTCTGGCTTTTTCTTTTTCAATGGAATTGCCAAAAATGGGGATGCACTATTGGGTAAACAGAAAATACAAAGTTCTTGTCTCATAGAACATTTCCCATTTCCAGCCAGCTCTGTCCACCAGCTAATGTGACCTGCATGGGGAACTCAGCCATGGTGTGACCTAGAGGACATCACCCAGCCCTGAGCAGAGACTTTGAAGAGCTGAGGGGTGTTACGGGGTTACTCACACCAGATGTTACCATCCTTGTCTTCAAAGGCAGTTCACAGCAACAAAACAGGCTGCCCCCCCTTTGGAGCTCCCTCCAGTGGAGAACGCCCAACCTGGCCAAGGCAATTTGCTTAAAGTTGATGATGTGAAGATCCTTCCAGCTGCTATTTCTGCACACAGGACCTCTCAAGCACCCCTGCCCCTCACTGACACCCAAACTACGCCGTTTATGCCCTTCTCACTTAGGTGGTTAAAGCTCCCCAGTTTCCATAGGGTTATGGGGAGTGTCCGATACTGTTGGGATAAGCTGAAATAAAACAGCCACAAAAGCAGACTTGGTATTTGTCTCCAAGAGGCAAGGAAGGAAGGCTGAAAGCTTTTTCTTCCTGATAAGGTTGGATTTACACCTCAAGGACAGCTGATAGCCTGCATCCCATAAGTGACCAGGACTATAACTGCGTTTCCCTGAGGAACAGATAAAGCAAAAGAAAGGCATGTTGGCTAAACACAGTGCAAAAGGTTAAGCAGAAGAGAATTTTCTAAAGCTGAGTTTGCTTTTAGTCTCAGCTGATGGCAGCTCCTGAGCTACACATGGGGAGAAATCCTGGCTCAATCCCACCAGACTTCCCTACAGCACAACAGGAGCTGAGCATCCTCTGGGTCTGATGGCTCCAGGCACTGGCAGTACCTTTGAGTACATGGAAAGGCATCACCTGCAAGTCCCAGGAGCCACAGGCTCAAGTCTTGGGGTCACGGCAGAAACCTCAGCCTCACTCAACATAAAGGACAGCATTGACCCAGTGGTTGCTGCTGGCAGGGGGGATGAACAAGGGAAGCTTCCTGCTAGCTCTGGGTCAAGAACCTGAGAAAAACCAGTGCGTAACTGAATAAATTTGGTATGCGAAAGGTGCCAGGAAAAAGCGTGAGCCACATCAGACAACTCTCCTTCAGAGCTCACCACGCTTCATGAGCGCCATTCAGCATGCCTACTATTTTCCCATTTCCTTTTCAAACCAAATCAATCAGCCTGCCCAGCAAAGTTCATCCTTTTCTTCTTGTTCCAGCAGCAGCGTGCAAGCATGCAAAATCAGAAGGAAAACCAATGCACCCAATTTTGGAGGAATGAGAGCCCCAGGGAGCATCTGAGCTCAAGTACACTGACATGGGTTGAGCAGCTCAGTGGTGGGGGAAGGAGCAGAGCTCACGGGGTTGCTAGACCATTCATCTTTGCTTCATTAACAGCAAATGCACGGCCCTGGTGGATGCCCCGTGTTAACACTTGCAAACAGCAGACAGGAGTAAAACCTTGTTAGCAAGATTCCCAGTCAACTGACCTCATCCCTCAGTGCAAAACAATAAAATGGGCTAATTTAGCCTGTAATAAAAAGGCCCACTATCTGAACTTCACAAAAGATGCACAAAGCTCTGCTGTCAAGAGCCCCATTTCTTTGATTTAAAAAGCTGACTTTAAATAGAGCAAGCCGTGCTGGGAGGTTCAGCAAGCCTTTTGTGTCCTCTCAAGTGTGTTGCCGCTAATAAATTTCACCAAGAGATAGCTGCCCCCAGCCCCGGTGCGGGCTGACAAAGGCAGCGGCCAGCTCTGCTCCCTTTCCTCACTCAAGTGTCTATTTGTTTCACTGTTGTGGTTACACAAAACACCCAAGCCTCCCTCCTTCCTAGGTCAGCATCTGCTTTTTTCAGCAAGAACAGCGATAACGAAGATACCATTAATTTCCACCACCCCCCTCCACGCACATGCAACAGCTATGGATTTTCCATGAAGCCTTTGTAAAATGACAACTTACAATGACACTAAGAGTGGTTTAAAGACTTTACCAGCCAAGCCATTTAGGTTTTTAAGACTTATTTTGAAGTAAAGAGGTATCCAAGTCAGGGAGCAAGTCAGTAACACAATGGTACTGCTTCGAAGGAGAAGCCACCAGCAGTGTCCTCCAGCCACCCACGGACGGTGGGTAAAGTCCTCTTTTGGTACATGAATGAGTCGGGCACATCTGGGCACACAGGGCTCAAGAAAGTGCTCCAGTAACTGCAGTGGTACTTCACATGCAGGAGCAAGGCACAATTGCACTTTCCTGGTTTGACAAAAAATTTGAAGCGGAGAAAAAAAAAGGTCAATTTTTGCCTGAAAATAATGAGTATTTCATCCATCAGAAGAGCTAGTTTTTAAGAGGGGAATAAATCACATTGACCTTTATTCCTAGAGCTTCCTGTGAAGGGGAAGAGGCAGGACAGCACATTTATGAAAATGATTGTGAATTGCGATGCTTTTATTTGCTCCACCAAACAGATGTAAGTTCTGTCAGGACCAGTAAAAATCTGTCTGACATTTATGGTAAAGCCATTTATGCCTGATGACTCATTTGCTTTATGGATTAAGTTCCATCAAGCCAGTTTAATTCAACTCCCCAGCCAGCTCCCAGACAAGACTGGAAAAGCTCTTCTGGAGCATTTTTTTAACACTTATTCTATATGTGTGCAAAAATGTCACATCACTTCCAATGACATCAACTTCAGTAACTTGGAGAAATTGCTGTGGTTCAACAAAACAAACAGCTGGCGAGGATAATCGGTGTGACTTCATCTGGCATTGGCAGCAGCTCCATAAATACTGGGATTCTTCAGGGCTCTCACTGCAACGCACCAATAATTAACTGGACTGTTGTTTTAGTGCATTACCCCAGAAGTCTTAGAGACTCTTAACATCCGTAAGAGCAAATACTGCTTGAGGGGCTATTTTAAACTCATACATTTAAATTGGATGACCACAGGCCCAGGATGCATGATTGTAACACAGACCCCCCCCCCCCCCCAAAAAAAAATTTTAAAAATTATTGGAAGCAGTTGGGATGTTGCCGAGTTTTATTATGACAAACTCATGGTTTCCATAAATGCAAACCCAGTCGGGTGGCTTAAGAGTGGCAGCAGTTCAATGCAGCTCTAAGATGAAGTGAAAGCTTTGAGACCCAGCCACCAGCAAGCTTCCGAAAAACCTGATCCCAATCTCAGAGACAGCCTGCCAGCCCTCAGATGTTCCACTTGATAAAGCCTGTCATCAGCACTTGCCCACAGACAGAGGCTTTCTGCTAAGGACACAGTGGCTGCCCTGCTCCAGGGCTCCGAGAGGCTCCTTGTCTGCACAAGTTGTCCTAAGAGCAGTATTGGAGAAGTCAATGAAGAAGGGAAGCAAGGGGTGACCCAGAGCTCACGGTCTCCCTGGCTCTGCCAGCATAGTGAGACCCCAGGTCCAAGGTACGGTAACTGCTCAGAGCATCGGTGCATCCTCTGTTGTACTGGCATCATCCCAGAGTCCCTCATTTAAACACAGCCGTGCCAGAAGAGCCGCCAAACTGCAGCAACAGGATCAGACAAAGCCTCATCACCCCTGCCAGGCCCTGCACCTCTGTCCTGAGCCCCTCTCGCTGGCCAGCCACAGACAGAAGCAAGCTCACCAGACAGAGCACCTGGTACCCAAATAGCATCTTTTGGGCTTCCAAAAATTTTGCATTACAAAAATGGGAAGGCAATAGTTGAAGGCCTGGCTCAAGAAAAAAAAAAAGGGCTTGACTCACACACAGTCATGAGTCAGCTACAAATACTTGGTGGTTTGGATAAATCCAACCCGGATGTTTGCTTCCCCATGCTGCGCAGAGGGGCTGCAGGAAGGGACGGGCAGCTTTGCTGCGAGACCTCTGCTATTTCCCCTCCTGAGCTCCAGTTACCACACGAACGGCTCCTTCTGGCTTTTCACACTCAGATAGGAGCCTTTTCCGAGCCCTCTTGAGAAAAAACAGGTTTAATTAAGCAGAAAAAGGATAAAAGTTTCACTAGAACCAAATATGGCTTCAAGGAAAAACCCTTCTTAAGGGCTGATAATAGTTACTCTTTCTCACTGCATCTCCATCTCAGAGAAGAGGCACCTTAAGAAACACTGCTCTCATGACACGTCAGCCTAGTCCTGCATCCCCCTGCCAAAGTGAAACCATTAGTATCAGAAATGCTAAACTTGCAGAACACAAACTAAGGTAATTATTTGGACAACCCACATGCCTCTTTTCCCTGACCACAGCAACAAGAAGAAAATAAGCCCTTTGGCTCAAAGGTAATTAACCTCCCCAGTAATTTTCAACCTTTCTATTTTATAAACCCAGGGAGGAACCCAATTTCCTATCGCATGAGGATCCACTAACTCACTGTTAGCCTTGGCCGCTGGCTTTGAAGGAGCAGGGCAGGGAAGCACGGTCCCCTCCTCTACGCCCCTTCCCCTTCCCTCAAGCCTGCTACCCTCCGCTCTGAGCTGTCGGCGACTCTCAGCCCTGCTCCCATGGGTGGGAACAGTCGGGCAACGCCACGTCGCGCTTCCTCCATCCATAACTGCTGGCTCCTTGGGTCAGCCACTCCATGGCTGTTGCTTAGGAAAGAAGCTTTTTGGAGCAAGGGGTTGTGTTTCATACATGCTTGCAGAGACCACAGCACGCTGTAGGCCTGTCGGCATAATATCGCAATACAAATTATGAGCAGTTTAGCAAGGACTCCTTACTGGAAGGGAAGGACAAGCAATTCTCTAAGAAGAAAACAAAAGCCAGATGGCTTTGCTAATTCTGGAAAGCTCTCCTGAAGAAGCTGTCGCTCTGCCAATACCCAATACCAGTCAAGGACTCAAGTCATCAGCAGAGCAGGAGACACTAATACAAGGTTCATTCCCAGGCAGGTGTCCCCCCCCCGCCCAGCCCCAATAACCATGCAATGTAAATAACGCCCTACCCTAATGTAAACACTCCCCCGGCAGCGGCCACAGCCGCCGGCACAACACTGAGCACCCTCTGCGCTTGCCAGAGCAAATGCTAAGCCAGCACTTATACCAAAGTTCTTTAAGTGACAATGCAGAGCTAATTCCCAAAGACAATATGCACAGTATTCATCAGCAGCATGGATTATTTACACAACAGCACTTTGCAGGCAACAGACCCATCCACCATTCCAGTTTCCTGTCCTCAACGGGTGGAAGATTTTCTTGCCTTTCCAAATGGCCGAGTTTGTCAAACGCATTAATCATTGCTGACATCTTCCTGCTACTTTCCCTGGAATCCTCACCAAATCCTGACAGCCGAGAGCCCCTTTGCTCTCTCCAGTCCCATGTAACATCCCTACAGTCACCCGTTCCTCAGCCCCCTGCTACCCCTGCCCACTTAACCATGACGTCCTGCGCCAAGAGCTTCTCGGGTAGGGACTGGCAATGGCCCGAAGAGAACAGAAAAAGGACAAGATGAAAAAACCTGACCAAGCTCAAATGGCTGTTTAATGATGAGGCAAGAGCCCAAGCCAAGCTCCAGACTCACCACCCAGACCACAGAGTCCCATCCTCCCCGCACCCCACCCCTTCACTGCCAACACTGATTCATCCCCAGGCACTTCGCCTAATTGAAGCCTCCATCCTTTCAGAAGAGACATCTAATCACCAGTTTAAAGATCCCAAAAAGCTCTGGAGCTGCTTTATGCTTTGAGGCAATTGTACTTCACCTTATTCAGCCTTGACCCCAAGTGACTGAAGGGGGCCGCAGTGCTCCCATGAAGCGTCGCGTGCGCATCGCCGTTTGTTACGCTGCGGCTCCTGCTAAGCCATAAATGAGCATCTCTTCCGGTGGGCAACGTGTCTTTCCTATCTAAAGGCTGATACCTAGACCTCGGAGAGCAGTTTTCATTCAAAAATTTATCAAATGGGTGGGAAAACCCTGATAACGCAGATTAGCAACCTGTCATTTAATTAAGATCCAGGAATTTAGGGGACACGGGACAGAGAGAAAAACAATCCTGAAGAAAGAGGCAGCTTGGAAAACAGGTGGCATTGGCAGAAGCACAGAAAGCATCAAATCTACAAAGCGTTTACTGCAAGGCTATCATAGCAATGTATTTCCCCAGGGTTTTTGTACCCGAGCTGGAAAAGCCACTGCGGGGACAGCGCAGCATCCCTCGGCTGGTCCGCCCCACGCAGCCCTCCTCCAGCCGCGGCACTGACGGGGCAGGACCTGCAGAGCCAGGCTGCACGAGAGGCACGGCTGCCGGTAGCAAGGGGGGGTTTCTTCAACAAATAGGAAAATTTAAGCTAGAAAAAAAATCATGAAAAAAAAGTGAAGTGGCAACTGAACTGTGGTTTACAACGCCAGCAGAGAGGCTCCTGCAGGAGCATCCCGGGTCAGGCAGCACCGAGCAGCAGGCAGCGTCCGTCCCACGCACGTACCAGGGGACACATCCAGCTTCCCCCTTGACTCATGTCTGGTGCTGCAAACCACCAGACGTCGGCTGCGTGATCCACAGGCTGCGCTGCAAAGCGCTCTTAATAACTGTTGCAGCTAATTGCACAAGGGAGCAGGACCCACCCAGAGGAGAAACGTCTCCTCAGCTTCTGTTTATTCTCACGCCTTATAGCTCGGTGCAGGCAGCCTTACATCAGCCGCTGCAAGCGTGGTAGCATCACCGTCACACACTGCAGTCCTTCAGAACAGAATATTTGCAGGCTTTGATTTTCCCTTCCACTTCAAGCTCCCTGCTCACCCAGGTCGCTTTTAAAACTGCTGCCATCCATGGGGCCAGCGCTCCGCCGCTGGTTTGTCTGCGTTCCTCCTCTTTTGAGCGAGCACAAACACCGTAACTCTTTCGATAGGACTGGAAGGTACGCCCAAGGCAAAGCAGCAGCCAAGCAGTAGAGACTGCAGGAGAGGAAAAGGCAGCCAAGATGCCTTAAAAAAAATAAAGCAAATACAAAGACCTGCTAAAAACACCCAAAGAGACAGATATCCTTAAATCAACAACTGTCATGCTCAGATGCTCAGCTCCACTGGCTATTTTTATCTATTTATGCCTGTTAAACAAACCACAATCTATCTGCTAGGATTTTTGGGCGTGAAGCAATCTGTTATGGACACGGAAAGCGGGATGCGGCCAAACGGATTCCGCTACTCTGCGGCCCCAGCCTGGAAGGACGGACAGAGAGAGGGGCTGCGTAGACTGGTGTGACAAAAAGCTGCTTTATATTCACTCCTCCTCTACAGCCTGGCCAAGCACTGTGGTAACATACGCAAAAATAATGAGAGGTTTCTGCAGCTATTTTGCAAAGAGGGGAAAAAAATAGCAGCGCACAGTTCAGGTTTTTAAAGGCAAAAAAAAAAAGAAACGAAACCCCTGACAATCCCACCTCTCTCCACACCAATAAAGAAAGGACATGAGACTCAAGTTTCATTTTCCTATTGTAAAGTCAGACTTTATATTTGCAAAATGAGCATTTTAAAATATTTTTTTCTTTTTAAATTGTGTGTTCTGGGCAGATGGTCTAACCCCTCCTCCCGGCAGATTAGAAACATATGCAAGAACAAGGAATCTAAACCACAGGTTTTTATTAAACTGCATGACTTCTAGTTCAAATTTCATCACATTGAAGTATATCTTTTCTCACTAAAGTAGCAGCTGCATGTTAAGTTACCCACAATAGAGGTTTCATTTGTACACATAGGCATACAGGTGCCCATACATGTACGTCCCATGCTTGCGGATAAACTTCATAGATGCCACCGAGACCACATGGCAGAAGCCAATTTTGCCATTTTGCTTTTAAAAACAACCTGCCTGTGCACACACATATGCAATTTAAAAAAAAATAAAGCTGCAAGGGCTCCAAAATTTCAGAAATACCAGATTTAAGGTTGCATACCCTTAATCTATCACTCTCTATAGACATATTACCATGTAGCCTTTAATTATCACCCAGGAACATGATGCTTTTCCAGAGTACTTCCACCTCGCGCGGTGCACGAGTGACAAGGACGCTTTCCCGCGCAGCCCCTTCGCACGCTTCGCTAAGCTCCACTTTGCAGGCGCAGTGCTCACATCCGTTTTACACATCCATGCTGCCCACCTAAGCATGTATATTTTTAAGTGTGACATCTATAGATGCAGATGTTAAGCACTGCTGACTTAAACGAGCTCCTCCACTGGTAGAGGAGGAAAGCGTCTGGATTTGGGTGGTTTTGAAAAAACACTGACTTCCTAATGATTTAGCTTCCACTTCTGGCACAGGGCATGTACCCTGCTAAAGCCTGACATATCCCTAGTGACTTCCCTGAAGCCAGGCCTTAATCCTTATCCCCGGCCTCTTCCTGCGAAAGCTGGGACATGTCAAACACAGCTATTGCCGGGTGTTTACGGAGCGCCTGGGCATCGCCTCCGGTGCAGAGCGTAGGTTTCCTGCCAGAACACCGACCGCACGCCACGTCGGCAGGGATGAACCCCGACCCGGCCAGCGCAGCCTTGGGACCCCACGCCAGAGGCACTGATCTTACCATGAAGTAACTTGCAGCCAAGGGCAGGCTCCCCATCCCACCCAGCCCTTTGGGGGATACCGGTGCTCTCCCACCAGCCTTGAACCCCTCCTCTGAAGGGCTGAACGGGGCCAGCTTGAAGCCAGCTGAGCTTGTGCCATTTACCCCCCCATCAGCCCCCCAAGCCAAGCCCTAAAAATCTATGGGATTTCCATCACCTGCAGCAGATGCAAAGCCAAGCCACAAGACCTGCTCACAGTACCCACTGGTGCTCCGATTTCAGTCCCAGCAGTGCAAGAAGCCCACACCCCCAGCTGGTGAACACCAGCTCCAGGGGCACCTTAAGGCTGGAGGACAAAGAACTACGTCCATCTACAACAACCAGCTTGCTGTAGCTCTCCTGGCCCACTGGGGACCATCCTCAGCTGACACTCTTCTCTTGAGAAACCATTTACAGGTCTCCTGCAGTAACACCTTCCCCAAGGACAGAAAATTGGACAGGACCTGGAGCCCCTTGGCTCATTGGGACTAAGTCAGAGGCCCCAGAAGTTCTCACAGCTGTGGGATGGAAACCACACAATGCAATCTATCCAGACCCTGCTACTAACCAGGCTTAACTGGAAGAAGAAACTCCTTTTCTGGCTTATTTCTGAGTTGCTGGCTGGGCAAAGGTGTTCTTTCTATTTCAGGGGAAGAGTGGAAAAAAAGGTAAAAAACCTGACTGCAGAGAACCCTTCCAAAGTGACTCAGTTTTCTTTGGCGGCTCCAAAACTCCCATGAACATGGTAAATAGTCTGACTCTTTTCCCCTCTCCAATTTTGACTGAAAAATAGGAAACCTGATTCTGGGAAGAGCTGGAATAAGAGAAAAGCAGGTTTAGACTCTGCATGCAGGGCCAGCTTGGCAGAAGGTCTTGGCACACTTGCACCATCTCCTAGGGAATGTGAGATGTTAAGGTCAGACCTGGTGTAGGTCCTTAGCAGACCCGATCTGTGCATGCTCCTTGGGTGGGATCCTATACATTGCCTCCATTCAGCTAGGCAGAACCCATTCTTGCATTTTTGCCAGCACAAGGAGCTAGAGCAGAACTGGTTTCTCCCTACAAGGATCCTACCTAGAGGAAATATTTGGAGTAGAGCTGTTGCATGCATAGGAGGCATGGTGGAAGGAAACACCTTCACCAAAGCAGCAACCCAGCCTTCTGGCCACCTCTGTAATTACAACTGCTAGCAACTATTCATCTCTTGTGTATACCAGAAACCACACTGAGAGTTATTTAATTTGAAGGTTTAAACTAACACATGAGGAAGCATTCTCCTCTAATGAATTCACTAGGACAGCAATGCATTTCTTTGGCTGGTTTCCCCTGAAAGCAAGCCATGTGTGATCACTTTGTGCAGCCACAGGTGTGTCCGTCTGTCTCAATAACTCTTGAATCTGATAGCTGATTTCAATCACTTTTGACAGAGGGGAAAAAGCTCAAGATAATTAAACTCCTATAAATGTCACGTAACAGACAGCTAGGTAAAAGAAAGGCATCATACAAGTTCACTGTCTGAGGAGCAGCTTTGTGGCAAGTTTAGATCCGATCAGATATAGGCACACACAACAAGAACATGTCTCTTTAACACTCCTACCAGAAGAAAAGTTTAAGCAACCACAAGACACAAATTAGAAGGAATCTAGACCTGACTAATCTCAAGGCATCTCGGAGATTCCCAGTTCCCACAGTAACAGGAAAAAGATGAGCTGAAGCACCGAAATAAGCAGTTCTTGCATTTCTGCCTGTACATGGAAAACACCCTCTTCTCCTCAATTTTCCAGACCCAGGAAGAATGGAGGAAAAAACCAAGCGTCTCCAGGTCTCAGCTAGCCAGCTCTCCTGACAGCTCTCAGAGGAACATTAGAGGACATAGAGCCCAAGAGTTTGTTGCTACCTGGTCATCAGATGCCAGCCACATTCAGGCTGGCATTGCCACCCAGGCCACCTCGGATGAGCCTTTACTCAGAGCGCTTTATCCATCTGCACCACAGACTTGTAATCGTTACTGGCTCTCCAGCAAACACACTAGGATCAAACCCTTAGAGTTATTTTTTTCTATATGACCACAGCGCAGCTTGTCACTCTGTGATTTCTGCCTTTAAACTCTTCATTTGGTAACTTAAAATCAGTATTTATGTCATACTCAACACAAATTACAGCTAATTACAGTTGATCCCTAAAATAGAAGCCCCACAATCACCACACGCTGTTGGGCTAGATGTAAAGACAGTGACAAATACAACTATTATAGCATGGTCACTATACAGCTGTTGGTTCCCCCCGCCCTCCAGATTCCAAATGTTTATCCAGGAATAGTGCAAATCTATAGGATAGCTTTGAAAGGAATGCTTTAAAACTGCTCAAAAATTGTACTGCCAAGTTCAGAGGTATTCTTTAGAAGATGCACCCACCATCTGTTTACAATATTAATACCACCAGCTGAGACTGACTTCATAGCAACAGATTATTCAAAAAAACCCAAAAGCTCTCTATCAGATATCCATCCAGAATTTAAACATGGTTTTCTTTTTTTCCTTTTCTTTAAGGTATTGTCTATTCCAAAGCGTTTGCAAAATAACAAGCGTGAATAACTCAACAGCAGAAGTTTTTCAAGCAGTTCCTTCTGATCGTTTTCCAGTAGGAGCTGATTTGGCTCAGGTCTATTCACACGGTGTGGTTTTGTTCCCTAATTGAAGCATCAAGTCAGATTACGCTTCTGAACCCTCGCAAGCAGCAAATTAGACTATTCAAAAAAATCTCTTAATACTTACTCAAAAAGTTTGCTTCCATGGATATGCTTAAGCAGGGCAACTCAGGAGGCACCTGGCAGTGGGCTTTTGCACACCATAGCCTCCAGTCAAGGAAAGAAACGTTCGTGCAAGGATAGAATAAAGGGACAGTGTGACAAGACGGTGCTCGCCCCGACAGCCGTCGCAAGCGCCCAGCGCGACAGCAGGGCTCAGACACTGCCGACCGGCGATGCCAACTGCCGGGACAATCTGGGCGAGTACCAGAACCAGCTGAAGTTTGGCTTCACACCAGCGGTTGCAGTGGGAAAAAAAAAAAGCAAGCCATGAAAGATTTTCCCCTCTGCTGCGTGCACACCCTGCCTGCTGCTCCTGCGGCGCAGGGGATGAGCGGGCAGCAGCTTGCACCCGCACCACCACCCTCCGTCAGGGTGCTAATTGCTCCAGTGGTGCCCCGAGGCCAGGGTGAGGGGACCAGCACAGGTCAGCATTACCAGGACAACGGCCCCACGGGCAGCATCCCGCAAAACTCACATTCAAGCCCACAGGAAAGCTACATTAGCTGGTAGCCTGCACATTGTGGGAGGCATTTACATAAAGGGAGGATAGTGTCAGCCTGACCTTCCACTGTCCAGCATGGAAATTTAAAAAAACAAACCACAAAAGCCCAGCCCAGGCCTCCGAGAAATGAATAGGACAAAGTGAATGGATGTCATTGTCTACCATGAGCTGCCAGCCCTTTAACTAGCGGTTAATAAAGCTGAGAGGGAGAGAGGAGAAGATGAAACAATGGGCAATTTTGAAATTCAACACCCTCGATTTTGCATCCGGTGTATTCCAAACAACACTGCCCTTCTGCAGCACACGCTGAATATCCTGCGCTCCATAGAACAGGCTCCAAAAAAATTACTTTCTCCATTTTCCTCATCGCATTCATCAGGAATCCCCGGAAGAAACCCAAGTCCCCATTTCCCCTTGTTCACCACTGCTCTTTGAGCACCAGGTAGCCCAGGGCAGCCTGGCTCTCCCCCACCAGTGCCACTACTGTCCAGGTCCCAGTTGTCACCACCCGAAGGTCATCCCCATTCCTGCAGGGCCCAATGCACGTGGCCTGAGCAGCCCCACGGCCCGGCTGGCGTCCCCATCTGCAGCCTGAGGGTCAGCTCTGGGCACTGCTCTTTTATCCAGGCTACATTTCTCATGCGAAATGAGGAAATTGCAGCATTTGCCTTGGAGAGATGCAGCCTGGAAGGGACCATGCAGTCTCTGAAAACTCCACGTAAACCCAAATTAGAGTCCACAAGGCTGCCAAAGGCTGCCCAGCCTTCACATTACTTCTTGTGGTCGCATAGACCTGACCACATACTCAAGTTCCCTATTTTCTTTACCATTTCATTTAGCACTGTATTTCCCCCATCCAACTTCATCTGCTGATGTCACTGCCTTACCAAGGGCTAATCACACTCTTCCAAGCTTCCTCTCTCCATCCAAATCAAATAATCCACTAATAACTGAGCTAAAGGGCTGGCTTTTTCCTATAGAAGTTATTTTTCAATGACATATGTGTGAACCATAAGGGATAGTTTAAAAACAGATTCTCCCTCATTACAAGCTGCGGCACAGCACATCGCGGCATTGCTCTTTTGTGTCTTCCCCCTCCGCGTTGAACGATGCCGTTTCCTGGCTCCGGTTTCAGGTTGATTTATTTCCCTTTCATCTATGGAAAATTAGGAACGAGATCAGCTTCTGCTGGCTGCGCCGCCCACACAAAGCTGGGTACGCCAGCGTATTGTAAGGGGGACTCTCTCGCAGTGGAAAATATGTAGTAAAGTGAAGCTCTTGGCTTAAGTTACACATTTGAAAACTCGCTGTTGGAGCTGCGCTGAGCCAGTGGAGGTAGTCACTCAGTTTTTACTCAGCCCTGTGTAAACAGGGTCGTGGTGTCTGCCCGGGGAGGTGTTGGTCCCAATGACCCAGAAGGCTTTGGGCTTCGTTCCCACCCCTGGCTACGATGGAGGTGGGGGATGCAAAGGGAAAGAGATGGTCTAGGGAAGGTGGTGAAGAGTTTCAAGAGACTTGGGGAGCAGCCGGTTTTGGTACAGAAACGGAGGCGGCAGCAGGAAAGAAATCCAACCCAAGGTCTCCAAACATCTAGCCATGACCATCCATGATGGTCAAACACAGCAGACAGCGTTTCGCAGCTCCATCAGACAATTCACACCACTGCTACGAGGGCAGTGCTGCTCTGGATTGCCCATCCTCTCCCTTCCTCACTCCCTAAACACTTCCCAAACTCCAGTACAAAACCCCAGGTGAGCCCTCAGACAGCTCCAAAGCCCATGGCTCATTTTGGAATGCCTCAGCCTCCTCCAGCCTGGGCTCACTTCCATCAAAGGGTGGCTCTCTGCTTCTAGCAGCACATCAGGGCTTCCTGCTCCCATCCCACAACAGCTGGAGCTCTTCCAAATACTAAGGTTACCTAAAAGCTGCACACCCCTTGCTTTTACTCCATTTTTTTTTCCTCATAGCTGAATTAATCCAGAAGCTGAGCTGCTGTTTTCTCAGCCCCACAGCCAGGCTTTCCACTCCCCGACTGCCACAACCCCAAGATCCACCCTGAGGTTTTATCCTCAGCCCTCTACACCGAGGTGGCTCAGGATCAAGGGTTTTGTATACACAGAGGCTTTTAATCAGGACTTGGAATGTTTTCTGCCCCAGGAGGTAAATACAGAATCCAGGTTTTATGGATTAAAGGGAATGCAGGGAAATAGACCTCGCTGCCAAAGTTATCTCAGGATGTAAGTGGGATTACATGCTTAGCCATGGGAATATCTGCTGATGCTCAGAATTCAACTTAACACCAAATTTTGGTTGGGAAAGAATTTTCCTGCATTTGCCCAGCAACAATCCACCAAAGCATGGAGCACCGAGTAGGACACATCTGCTGGGACCACGGAGAAGGAAGCTTTTGTGCAGGTTCCTATTGCTATTTCCCACCATTGCTGCAAATTTGGCCAGTGCTGCTCTGCAAAGAGCTGAAAATAGATAGCTGAGCTAGTGCACGCACATAGGCGTAACACCTCTCGTCCATACACATTTCTCCCTTTTCCTCCAGGCAACTGAACAGTCTCCTTTGTTGACGTTCATACATCTCACCTCCACGCTTCAAAGTATTCCTGCAATTATGTTTCAAGACTGCTAATTGTCCATGAAAGATGATTTGAGGGGTTTTTTTTTTCCACCCCTGCATGAGAAACCCTGTGCAGCATCTCCCATCTCAAATCCAGCTTTCAAAAAGTCTTGCGTTTAAACACAAAATCCTGCGTAGCTCCCATAATGAAGCTAACTGGGCACAACCCAAGCTTTCCATCCCAAGTAAGGGAGCTGAGTTTGTATACCCTGTGGCCTGAAGAGCAGATGTGAAGCTCAGCCCAGAATGCTGTTATCTGAACAAACCCCATTAAGGAACAGGAACGGATGCAGCGTGACCTACACGGCCAACAGTAGCTGCGCATCACGGCTCAGATTTTGGTATTCTGAGCACCAACTTGGAAGAGGGTAAACATAATTTGCAGATAAATTTGCTTATGCAAGGCATCAAAGCCTCAGGAAAACCTTGCTATGTTTGCAGACATTCCAGAGCAGAGAACAGTGCACAAAAGTAATATTCACCACAAATTCTCTCATCTCCCCACACATTTCGCTTCAGTGGCCAAAGCACTGTTTGTTCAAGCAAACTTGACCTCCTGAACCACAGCCAGTATGTGGCTACGTGTGGAGAACAATGAGCCCACGGTTAGAGACTTTTTTCCGTGTTCTTGGAGGGAATAGAAAACACACATACACACAAATACACAAATCCCATCCAATACTCTGCACAACTCATTAGGAATACCCTCTTCCAGCTCCCATCCCCGGGGTGATGTATTTATTGTGAACATATACATTCGATCCCACTCGGCTCTGTCAAAGTAAGTAGTACACCTGCACGCTGGGGATGTCTGGAGTGGGCTAGGATTTTCCTTTGGGCTTTGGCAAGCAGCCCAGACTGCCTCAAAAAAATAAAAAGGCCTCACCATGTGTAAGGAACATGTGTTTCATTTGTTCGTACCTAAATGACAAGGGCATGGGTTGAACACAAAGTCAACTAAGAGGCTTCTAGTTAGGATGGTCTTTTCTATGCTGGGTTTACTCTGTCCTCACTGCAATAAGAGGACAGAGTATGTGCATAAAACCCTAGCTTAGGGAAATGAAGACTTCAAGCAGTGTCCTGCTTGCAGGACAACAGCAATAAAGCCCTACATTTCAAAGAAACATCAGCTTGAGCACTGCCAGGTTAACAAAGCCATAAGCCCACCTCCCTGCCTAACCAGCTTGTTGCCGAGCTTAGTGCTGACCATCCTCTTCCTCATAGTGACTTTCCCACGAGTTTGGCTCAGGCAAGTCTGTACTTCCTAGAAGTTTGTTGCAACAATACAAATCAATTGAGATTTTTGTATCTCAATTTGTATATTTTGAAGAGGATATTTTCCTGTCCACAGGCTTCTGCTCCAGAAATTCATTTTTATAAGACTAATTGGTGTGTCACCTTCCACACAGAACAGGGTTCCAAAATTAGCAGGCAAGGGGAAACATGCACTGATTTGGGCCAGTGGCACACTATCGCTCTCTGCTCTCAATAATCACTTTTGCATATTGCATAGTGAGGCTGCCAATAAAGTTCAGCTGGAAACTTCTCCCCAATAGCATGAGCATTTGGCTTTTCCCCCCATGCTCAAGCTGAAGAAAATAATCTTTCCCAAACATGTCCATCTGCTCTCTGCTTCAGCACCTTTCTGACACACTCTGGGTCCCTTTGCAGTCCCTTTTCAGCTCCCAAAGCCCTGTCCTGCTGCCTGTTCCCAGCAGACACCCATGTCTACAACGCCACTGTAAACCTTGGCATGATGTCACCGGAGAGGAGCAGGTTTCCAGCATTACATCACCCTGTCTGGGCTCAGCAATCAGCCTTCTGCACCTCAGAGTTTCCATGGAAGAAAGAGTCCCCTCCTCCTCCCTCCTGCTATCCAAGTGGGGAAGCAAACTACAAATGAAGCCATCAGTGGAAAGAGTAATGACACTACACCTAACAGCATCCATCACATATAACGAGCCTGCCTGGGTTGCTGCCTGCCAGCATTTAAATACAAAACTCTGCCAAGTGAATGTCAGGAACACCAGACACAACTCTGCTCCCCAAACCCCACAATCCTGCGGTGGATGGAACTTGTTTTGAAGGATGAGCTTTGCCTTCCAGACACCACTCAGTTTTCCTCGTTAGCGGTTTCAACTGGTTACCCCACTCTGCAGGAGGTACCCCAGGCTAGAGAAAGTTGGACAACAGCCTGTCATCTCCATGTCATGGCCCCAGATGACAACAGTGATGGAGAGCCCTGCATCGCATGGCTTAGCCTCCCTCCCACTGCCAGTTCTCCCCACTTCCTGCTCAGCATCCTTTCCCATGCCCTCCGAAATGGCAATAGCTCATCCAAACCAACTCTCCTGCAGAACTCCCTGAAGCAATCATCAGGTTCCGAAACCTGCCTATTTGAATCATAATAATAAAAACTTCAGGTTTTTTCCCCACTGCTGTAAGCTCCTGGAGTCATGGCACGTTGCTATTATTGTGACCAACATCCAGGAGCCAACAGAGAAGCCAGCTGTTTCTCAAACCAGGGTGAGGTCCCATGTCCTTCACAGAAGACATTAGCCATGGATTTTAATGAGTGCTAAGTGCCCCATATCCTCAACACTCGCCATGTTTTTCTAACAGAATCATGAGCAGGGACCCCTCAACAAGCAATTGCTGAGGGTTGGGTGCCTTCTCCCATTTATAGACAACACCATCCCATTGCTGCACTCAGGCTCATGAGGGGCGAGCAGGGCTCACTGCAAGCTGCATCCCACCACCAGGTTCCTCAGCATTGTCTGACACCACCCCTGCTCAAGACACTTAGCCTATACCTAAGGGAATTCTATATTAAACAACATACTAAGCTGCCCACTTGCCCACAGGTAGTACACAAATGGGATCGCACAGTGAAGCGCCGATTAAAAAGCCCTTGCTCAGGATGACACTGAGAGGACCCTTTCTAGACTAACAGTACACACCAGCACCGAGGCAAGGACAGGCAGCCAAGCACACCGCTATTACACGATGCCAGGCTGCCTGGGATCCTGCTTTCTCCCCATCTTCTTCCATGCAGAGTCCTCCTTTTATCTCCTCTGCTGGACACAAGGAATATAAAGTGCTTTCAATAACCACAGCTTCGCCTTATCACTCCCTCAAGTAGGATCAGTAGGGCTCAAGGGCCATCACTCTGCCTTATTTTAATTACAGCACACACTGTATATTACCGACTGCAAAGATCCAGAGGAGGATTCTTCACATTAACTAATGAAGGTGCCTGAAACTGAAATCCAGACCCTCAGCAGTCAGAGCCCATCTGACACAACATATTGCTGGAAGTTAGAAGCAGCCCCTACTCAATAAGAGACATCCATTGCCTTGAAGGTAACACCCAACAGCACCCATCCAGAGACGAAACCCATGCGGGTCCTCCTGCAAGACTGAGGCTTGACTCCGGACAAACTGCAGGCAGCAGTAAGACCAGGCAGCTTCCTAGGCTGGTGCTTAACTTGGTCATATTAAAAGATAAATGATGTACTGCATAACTGTTAGACATCAATGAAAGCACTTTTATGTTCAGATTGAACAATAATGCACATCTCCCCGCACATTGTATGCTATCAGAGGCCTGAAGGCATTCGATACCAGCAAACTGCAGTAATTATCTACGCATGCCAACACACAATTTTCTTTTACAGTTTATGAAATAGAATTTACCACTGACCAAAACACCCCCCCCCAAAAATCAAAAAAGTTAGAAACATTAAATATGTGTGTTTTGTAATCATGACTAATACAGCTACATCATTACAGGCAACCCTGACCCAGTCACAAAGCTTGACTGCAGTCCAGATGGCTAAACTGCCAATTACCCAGCAAATCTAAATGAAAAACAAGAGTTTGAGCAAAGTGTATGCAACCAATTAATCTGATGTTTCCACCCAAATCCTCACTTTCCTTGCTGGCACCTGACAGATAGAGGTCAGGTGAAACGGTGTCAGTTTAAGGATGCGAACAAAACCACCTGAAGCACAGGCAAACTTTTACAAGCTGTTTTGCAGTTCTTGCTCTGGGTCCCATCCTGCTCCTCCCTTGGTACAGACGCACTGATAAAACCAGATGCTGTCCCTGGGCACCTGTGTAAGATGATGCCATGTGCAAGACCTTGCCAACTGCAGCCAAATGTCACACGTGGGTTTTGATTAGACCAACAGCACTGCTTGTACTCTGGCACCAAAATTTCACCATTAATTGCCAACCCATCCAGAGGCATAATCTTCAATAATTGTAGACATTTTCTAGGCAGCATTGCTCTTCTGGAAGAGCCTAGTTCTGTGATTTAATCCATATGTCTCAAGTGCACCATTTCACTAAAGAGGATCCCTTTGAAAAAACAAAAGCAGAAGAAATTACGAGAAAACCAGCAACTAAATGGAGAATTACTAGTAGACCGGGGAAAGCTACAGATTATCTTCAATAAAAAACCCTAATGCTGGCTCAGAGCATTTTATTTTCCATCATCTCACACCATGGTATATGCCGGTGGTGTAAAACATCGACTCTTTGCACTCCCTGAAAGGCTCTACAGCAAAAGATGTGAAATCAGATTTGGCAGGGCCAGGAAAGCAGGCAGCCAGAACTGTAAATTCGCTTCTTTCAGCAGTCTGCCGAAGTAGGGAAAAATACACAGGAACATGTATCTGTGGCGCATCTTGACAGAAACTGAGGTTACTATAGGACCCTAATTAACTTTAAAAATGCTTTTTGAAGGTTAACAAAAACTTAGTAAGCATGAGCTCTGCCTAGTTCCTTCCTGACCTTCTGGGCTAAGCCCAGTTCTTGCAGAACATGATGGGTTCAACACCATGCTCATGAGAAGCCTCACTGAGCTCAGTAGAGCCGTTAAGATGCTTCTGGTTTGAGAATATTGGGGACCTTGTTGCTTCTCCTGTAAACAAAGAAGCATTCCTGTGTGCTCCGTACCTTGCCACCGCTCATTTGCACAAGAGCCTCCCGCAAACAGGAACAGCAAAGGCAGCTGTGCCGAGGCAAACTTGGGTCTAGAGGCGAATTAGGCAGAGATTCAGAGCTGAGGCTCCCACAGTGCATTTGCACCTGTGACCTGAGAAAGTCTGCAAATATTGCAGTTGCCACCAATGTGGCTTTCCCCAAAGCCCATTGTGCTAGCCGCATAGCTATCCTCCTGCAATAGAGGCTATTGGAAATGTTAACAGCAGATCTGCCTGCAAAAGCGGAGCCCTAAATCTCTCCATCCTCAAACACCAAAAGATACCGTAAGATGCACCTAAACGTATAAGAACCCTATTTTCATTTGCACACCTTTCTCTAAAGCAAGAGCTGTTGATCCAATCTTCCAACCCGAGGTGTCTGAAAAATAACGTACAAGAAGTTTAAAAACAAGAGCACTTTCCAGAGCTGGAAATGCTACAGCCAAAAGCATGGGAAGGGAGGGAGAAAACCCTGATGATAGTGAAATGAAATCTGGGATTATCAACCACAGTGATAATTGCTTTTGAAGTGTAAACAAAGCAGAAGATTAGAAGAGAGTTGGCATTTCGACCCAAGAGCAACACAGCACCTGAACAGCCCCAATGTCTCTGCTAAGAGCATCGAAGCATCTATTCTGCTTTGTCTTGTTGCACCTTGAAACGTTCATCAGCCCTAAGAGCACCTCTGGCATCTTGCCTGGGCTTTCTGGCTCACCCCAGCACAAATTGCTTTCCCTCCATTTCTGATGTCTTGATTTCACTAGCAGCCTTCAAAAACACAAAGGAGAAAAGAAAATTAAAAGCACTATCCGTTCAGCATCACCCAAAGCCCAGCGTTGCACCATCTCTCATCCCAGGACAAGCTTTGGCATGAGTTAACAGCAAATACTTCGTCAGCCCCTCAGTTTCACTGCCTTGGCAGAATAGTGTCCGCAGGTGTCTGAGATCCTCTCACTTTGCACCTTGTTTGGCAGGATCAGAGGAAACCACTTGGTTTTACAGTACCAGCTACACCAATGAGACACGGTTATGGTACTCAGCTCAACAAAATAAGCTCCTCTCATCTCCAGAGGGGCCAACAGTAAAAGACATAAACCTTAAAAAGCAATATACACATGCACTGAGCTTTTCCACTTATTGGAAAACTAATTTCATCTACAACAATAGCAGACACTACTCCAAAACATTATTTCTAGAGGGTCAAAACACGAGATACCTTGTGGGACAATCCTGCAAAATTTTAAACAGATGAACCAAAAATAATTTACATCAAACATACTCACTTGTTCCTAGGATATCAGTTTTACCAAAACCTACTTTTTTTTTTTACCAATGCCCACATCATAATTTTAATGACACCAGTGCTAGCTCTGCCAGCCAGGTACTATACAGTACTTTTATAGCTGCAACAGCCTCACACAATAGTCTCTTCCCGACAGATCAGAAGACAAAGGAGGATTTCCAGCAGAAATATGGAAGAATTTGTCAAGGTCTGGACAAGTTTCATTTTGTCCATCAGCCCATCGCTGGGAAGTGCTTCTCTACAGAGTAAAACAGAGTAGTAAAACACGACTGGGGCACGCACACCCTACTGCAGAAACCAAACTTCTGTAGGAATACATGAGATGCTTCAGAACACCATTGCAAAGGGATTAAGTTCACCTAATCCGGCCTAGGGACAAGAATACTGACCTGCCATAGACATTGTGCAGCACTTTCCATGCATAAAAACCCACCAAGCTGTGGGTTATGGGATTTCCGTTCACTGCTGTAATACAGACACTTCTGGGACAGAAACACAGCACCAGTGACCTTACTGAGCCAGGACCTGAACTTTGTTTGAACCCACGTCTGCTAAACCAGAACAACCTTTTCAGCCCAGAACCAACTGAACTGCTTTTCCACCAGACCACCGCAGCAAGGGACAGGTTGGAAAAGCCAACCCATGGGGAGGTGCCATCTGTGTGGTCCTGGGACATGGCAGTCAAATGGATTAAGCGAGCTGCACACTGTTTTGGCCAAACACATCAAAGCCTTGTCAGGCTTTGTTTGAGGGTAGGAGAAGAGACCATATTCCAGCCTGATTGCCTGCCCTGATGGAAGGAGGAAGCCCCAGGGAGATAGGTGCAGTCCCCTGGACCCAGTGACAGTTTGTATATGGAGCAAAAATTCCTTGGCATGAGCATCTTCCAAGGATGATCCCCAATGAAAGACCACAAAGCATCGCAATAGCCCACAGCCATGGCTGTTGGGTACAACATGCCACAGAAGTGTGTGAGTAACAGCCGAGTAAACCCTCAAGCAGGCAAAGCATCGGCCCCACAAGTGCTCAACTTACTCTCAGCTCTGACGCTTGCGCAGGCTGCCGGGGATCAGCCCACGCAAAGGCTGGCGGGTCAGCCCTGGGATCGACACGCTGCTGCCAGAGCTGGGCTCAACTTCCAGTTTCTTGTTATCCACACAGGACCTGATGGGATCCTGCACAAAAAGGTGACTCCTGCAACAGAGCGCAGGCACCAAACAGGCAGCTCACGCGGCGCATCGCTGCGGAGCGGAGGCAGGAGCAGGGCCATCACGTCACCAGGATGCTTTGGGAAGTCTCCCTGGGTTTCAGGCAGAAGATGCTTTGCTTTCTGGGAAAGGGACTTTCCCAAACTTGATCCTCTCTCTATTCCTATGCCTAACCATTAGACTGTGCTAGGACTTGGTTTCTAGTGTATGTTTAAAAAAAGCACATCAAAAGAAACAGCTAATCCCTCTAAAAATGAGATAACATTCACATGTCTTCTGACTTCCTTCCAGTGCTGCTGTGGCCCCAGGAACACTGCTTACTACAGCCTGCAAGCAGAGAGAAAGCGTTTATCCCGCACCATGGGCTAGTTCTGTTCTTCCTCTCCTCTCTCCACAAAATGGCCCTTCGCTGTCTCACAACAGCATCCTCTCAGTCACAGCTTGAAGCCAGCCGCCACTTCCCAACCCTGGTGCGAGAGCCTGTCCTGACATTTGTAAACTCCTGTTTTGAACAACAGCTCAGCACAAAACGTAACTTGTATAACCTAGGCTCCAGGCTTGGCCCCTTTTCAAACCCACCCGGCATTTCCCCAGCCGTACAGAGAGATCCACACAGCCTCTGAACTAATTGAATTTTAATGAGGGGAAGTAATTTTTCCACTGGAAGAATGTTGTGCTAAAGAAATATTTTGAAACTCCTCTAACCTTTCCTGCCAGGCTTTTTCTGCAGCAGACTACGAGCAAGGACGTCCTCATCTGGGCGCTTGATCAACGAATACAGCAGAGCTGCTTCGTTCGCGACCCCAGCTAGACCTGGAGCTTAAACAATTACAACTTTCAAAACAAAACGTGTTTAGGGGTTTATTTGATTGCAGTCCTCGCAAGGAGGACACGAATACCCACTACTTACAGCTCTTGCTGATTCATGCTGAGACACAGCCTCCCCAGCGCTGCCTTCCATCCCACTCCCAGCTAACGGCGTTATTTTAATTTCCAGCAAAAGCAGCAAACGTGTAAGAGCCAGGCAACACCACGGGTGCAGAAAATACTGGGGAACATCTTGTTAGCTGAGGTTTGCGGAGCAGTTGCCTACATGATGGCAGCAGCTTCATCTCACCGCTCTGCATTCAGTCCAGACATTATCAGCTTTTCAGGAATACAGAACTTCAACAGTTTACACCCATTTCCCATTGTTCGGAGACACAATTTTCCCTATGCAGTTTCTGCTTAGGCTTGGCAGAAAGAAGAAAGGAGAGGCCAAAGGAAATTAAGTTGCCGAGATATGAAGGAAATTAGGTTATAGTCCACTGCCTTCATGAAACACATTAACTACGTTCAGTTGAAAGCTGCTGGTATCTTGATTAGTGTGTGTGGATACACTGAAAACCCTTTGTCTGACGAGGATGACAAAAGAACAAAGGACAAATACCAGAACTAAAGGGGGGTTTATATACATGCTATATAATATCAGTACATGTAAAACAGAGGAAAAAAATTCTTGGTAATTGCCCCATTCTCAGTAAGCGCCTGCAATGATCTTGTAGGTGCATCTTGTCCCCAGAACAGGCAACAGGCTCCAGCAGAGGGGAACACAAGCCCTCTGAGCTTCTACCCCTAGATAAGTCCTTTTCAGCAAGGGGTCTGTGGCCAGCCCCATGGGAAGGGCTAGCAGTGGAGCTCGGAGACCGTTGCTGCCCATAAACGTGTGTTCCCTTAGCTGGGAGAGGAATCACCAAGTCCTAAATCTAGGTGAGCACTAAAAGCCACCTGGGAACATCTCAAGCTTCAGGGCAGTTATGGAAGCTGTGTTACTTTGCAAAATGAAGTAGTTTGAAGTGCAGGTTTCTTATCCAGTTTGGATGTGATACTAAATTCAAGTGGATCTGCTAGATCCCTGGATCCAGTGGCTCCCCAGAAAAGGTCACCGCTTCATATAACAACTCCACTTAAAACACAGCATCCAGTGCAACTGCTGAAATTTTTGGCAGAACATCCAACACTTGCAAAAGACACTCCAGTGCCCATTAAACCCAGCTTTTACTTTCTATTTTAATTGTTAAACTTCCCAGGGAATGTCTATTAATTTAATACAATTTAGAGATTCAGCTCTAACTCTGCAACTGGGATTTTGGCAGCAACGTTCAGTCCATGCATTCTTGCTGTTCACAGCAGACCAGCTCCCAGATGTTAGTAATGTTAAACAGACTGGAACCTTCCTTCCTAGTGACAGCAAAATGCAGACAAGAGCTGGCTTCGCTTCGGCTCTAATTACCCACCGATAGATGTTCCCCATCCCTCTGCTGGGTTGGAGAGGCCCATGAGATACAGCTCTTCCTCTACATAAATGTCATAAAACCAAGGAGATAGGGATCAATCGGTCTCAGTTTACACTCCATTGCACTAGCACTCATTTCAGGGAAGCAATTCTAGCTTGCAAGAAAGATCAGGGATGAGATTCTCATACACATGAAAATCTCAGAAGTGCAGCAGACCGCAGAAGTTAAGATTGCTAGTGAAATGCATATATTAAACTAGCTGCTGAATTATGGGAAGAACTTCTACCATATGTACCTTGTCTATAAATAATCCTCTATCTCTTTGCTTAAATCAGAGGCACTCATGGGAACATTCCACCATCACGATTTTGGTTTGCTTTTTAAAAGCAGTTGCTGTGTGGGAGGTGACAGGGCTGCCAAACAAGCTGTGAGGAGAGTCCACTTATGTCATGGTGCAAGAAACCAAGAACTAACGACCAATGCATGGTAAGAGACCAAACTCCTACAGCCCCAGAGTGAACTGTGACTTGCAAGGGAGCTGCTTTTCTCAGCCTTCATTTACTGTCCCTGCAAGTTCACCTAAATAACAACACAGGGATAAATGAAAACCCTATGAGCCTGTCGTCCCGTACTAAACAAGCCAAGACCACAAGAGCTACAGACCTACAAAATCCCAGTGCAGGTACTGGTCTAGAATCCCAGCAAGGGTATGAAACCAGTGAGCTCCTCTGGTTCTCTAACAGGTCACCTGGCCCACCATTTTTATTGTCATTACAGAAAGTATTTACCTAGTCAGAAGAAAAACTTAAAATTAAGTTGCACATGACATTGTTCTATTATGCAAACATCCAGTACAAGTTCCAAAAATGGGCTGTAAATACCTCATCAGCCAGAACCCAGCTCATCAACTCTGTGAAATTATCTCCTGAGCTGTTCATAATCACAACTTACCTCAAAGACTTCCTCATCCAATATCCTTGTTCCAAACACAATAATGCCATTGACATCAATGATGGGATGGTCACTTCGGTCCAAGAACTTGGTTATCTTCTTTTTACAGTCCAAAATCAAGGTGACATTTTTCTTCTGCACACTGATAGCTACTCTGTGCCACCTAGAACACAGTCCACAAATGTGTTAAACAGAGCCTTGGGCATTCAAGAACAAGCTAACAATTGTATAATAATGCAGCTTTCATAAACCAATATTCTGCAAACCTTCATGCCAGCCATCATCTGCAAACACATGAAAGTCATTCTTGGGCAGACCCTAAAGACTTCATTTGAAATAGAAAGGCTGTATTGCCAGATGCCATTCAATTCTCATCCTTCCAAAACAGGTAGGAGAGTGCCAGTTCTGGCTTCAACAAGAGGCAGAGGAAAAAACCACACCGATAATTCGTGGGCTATCCCACTTTTCCACCCTCCTTATGGAAGACTAAATATGGATTTTGCAAGACAAACCAATTTCTTAAGGTCCTTGGCAGCAAAAATCAGTGTTCCTATCCCCATAAGTGTTAGAATTTGCACTGACTAGAATGCAACTCATGCTATTTTTTTATATATGCAGTATTTATTCACCAAAGGGTAAAGTTCAAGAATGGGACACTTGACAGTAGTCAAAGGTGTGCATATACATTTATATATACATGACTCCTATTTTACAGGATGTTCAACATGCTGGTATTGATATAAACAATGTACTGTTTTTTCCTTTGTGCACAAAATTTCACTTACTTGCCATCTGCTAGGTTAATGCCTCTAAAGAGAGGATAGTCTTCTGGGCCTGGCTTTCCTGTATGGTCTTCATACAGGAATACAGGAGATCTACCCATCTCCACACCAATTTGCTGGATCCCTTGCTCATTGTAAATTGAGATCAAGAAGGACTGACCTCCTTTCTTCGCTTTTACAGTGGTTAGAATGGAGAAGTCCTCTGGGAATGGGGAAGCTGGAGTGGAAAAGCAAAGAGGTTAGTCAGGTTTCCTTGAAAATTAATCCCTACAGAAACAGTCTTGTTGTCTAATGACCCATGGAGAGACCATTGGTTTATCCCTCCAGATGCGTGCACGTCAGCAACCCTAAAAATTTATATAAGGCAGCATCTTAGTTGCCACGTGAAGATCTGGCTTTCCCCCAAAGCCTATTGTGATACAGGGTTGAGACGTGCTGCAACCCAAAGTAGATTGCACCAGCAAAGCCAGCATAAAGCAGTGTCCCCCAAGAGCTGCCTGCTCTAATGGCATGTTAAAAACCCAAGCACAGAACTGAGCATCTGAGGATCATTCATTTATGATCAGAAAGCCTTTTTCCAGCTTTTATTGCAATCTGTCAGAGCCAAAAGCCATCCCACATTTGAACTGGCAAGCAAAGGATGGCAAGGGGTCTACTGTTTTGGGACAAGACCATAGTGCTGGCGAAACAGAGGTTCTAAACAAGCTGCTAGTTTAAATCTGTATTATTTGCACCTAACCCTTCCTTAGTGTGCTTTAGAGCTTTTTAGGAGACAAGGCAAAAACATTCTGCTTCATGTATCACGAGGTCCTCAAATTAACTTAAGATGTCAGAGGGACAGAGGAAATTAAGCATCGGATGCCAGTTAGGCACATGCAATATTGAAGGGTTTTATTTAGGAGAGTAGGGAAGTTCTCCAAGATGAGAACAGAGCATTTTGTGGCTTTGGCTTTCAGGGTTTGTACAGACAAAAAACCTGAAAGCATAAATAAATCTGGCAATCAGTAGGAGATACTAATTTGTCTGCATATTAAAAAGCATCTAATAAAACTTTCCTAGCTTTTTCTCCACTCAGGAAAGCAACCCTGTCTGATCAAGTGATTCCTACCTATATTTTTGCAAGGTTTGAAGGATTAAAGCCATTAAAGTATGGAGCAAGTACGGTCAGTACGGAGGCAATGCTCTGCAGGGTCAACCCCCTGCAAAGCCAAACACATTTCAAGTCGATCCAGGCATCAAGTCACACCCCACACAGGACACAACTCAAGTTTGCTCTGCCACTCAGGCTAGAAAGATGAGCCCAAACTGAAAAGCCTGGATGCACATCCCAACCAGGAGGTCTTAAAAGACACCAGAAGCATTAGTAGGGAGCTTGATCAAATTATTGGAGATGGGAGCTACTGAAACAGAGGGTACCTACAGGGCATAACCACCTCAGATGCTGCATTTCAGCAGTGAGAACTTGCTGGGTGTCTTTCCTTTAAGGTCCAGGCTTTCAAAAACAAGGATTGCATTGTACCGCTGGGTATCTGCTTGGGAAATCTTAAACCGCAGCAGGGCAGAGTAAAGTGGGGCAGCCCCAGCGTGGGCACGACAGGGTGTGCGCTGGGACTACGTGTGTGGCAGCCGGCGGCATGCGGGGAAGGGAATAACACAATGGATCATTTTTAAGCTGCAGATCCGTAGCCTTATAAACCACAAAAAATGTCAAGCTCAGTGGCCGTAAGCGTCAAACAGATTTCCTTTGCTCCTTTAGGCTTTTCTGAGATGGTGCCCAAGGGCTGCGTAAGAGATTTTGACCCAGGGAGGGGACCGGGAACATGGGAAGGGGGAATTCTTCCAACCGCAGCAAAGCTAGCAAGTCCAGACACAAAGAGGCCATGAGCTCACCCTCTCCTCTTCTGCCTGGAAGTCGCTTTAACTTATTAGCAAACCAGTGTTTAAAATGCATCTAGCTGCATAGCACGGGGCTACACGGCCGGGCGGTGGAGGAGACGGGAGGCATGGGCAGGCTGGGCTGCGTCCAAAACGGGCAGCGCTACGGACAGCGAGGGGGGCACCTGAGGATACCTACAGAGACACTGTTTGCACCTATTTAATATCCCTCACCTTAGTTAAATCACATTTGGAAAGCAGCATAAAGCAGTATTCTGAATAGAGGACTTGCACTCAGTAATTAAATGCCATGATTATAGCCCGGTTTCCCCCTAGGACACAGACCCAGATACTTGGCAAAGGCAGGCATCCGATTATTGTGCCTCCCATAGGATGCACTGAGCTTTATCTCCCTCCTGCTGTATACAAATCTTCCTGTAGCACTGAATCAAGACCATACGCCTTCCTGGTTCCAATTACAGGCTACAGTTTTGGGCCTTTTATGTAAAATAGTTCACGTCCAAAATTTCATTATGAATCCACAATACAGTACCTTTCAACTTGGACAAGCTGCCAACTCATTAAAAAGCTGCTTTTAATTTTTTTTTCATTATTATTAAAATGTCTCCATGGTGATGCAAGTTTCTCAACCCAAATAACCATAATGAATGAATTATAGCTGACATTACTGTTGCTGCTCTGCTGTCCTGGCAAATTAACAATGCCTTCACTGTCATAGCTAGAAGTGACCCAGGGTATTGAATGATGTATGAAAATGCATCCACACAGCAATACTAATAAATACATCATAATAAATATATGAAGCACATAGAAATTGACCCAAATCCCCTTAAAGACAATGGAGACACCCCACCCCCAACAACGAGTTTGGGATTAAGCCCTTATATTCAATTCACTTCTTCAAATGAGCTCATGCTGAGAGATGTTGCACATCCATCTCTTCACTTAGGAGCACTGCACTGATGCCGAATTTGGCTGAGCACCACTCTCAGCCCACAGCCAAGTCCTTTCAAATTCACTACATGCAATCTTCTGCAAGGCAGCAAAGGGTTAAGACCCCAATTCTGCAGATGGGGCCACAGAAAGAGCTGAAAAGGTCCAGGGTGGGCACAGATCCCCCCACCCCATGCAGCTCCCTGCACGCTGATGCCATTAGCTTCACTTGAGCAGATTGCATCTGTGGCATGCCCCGATACGCAAACCAGCAGAGTCAGGCTGAGCTTCTTCCCTGAGCACCATGACCAGGGATTAAAGACTCCTGTGCCACCTCATGGTCTTCAAAATAGGGAGACCTGGGACCTCTTCTTAACCCTGATCCTGCAGGTGTATCCAAACACAGCCTAAAATAAAGGGCCCTGCTGCTGATCTGGGAAGGGCAGGAAAGTTTTAGCTGCTCAATAGCAAAAAATCAGCAAAAACAATGATCCGATCCCATTCCTGACAAAGCAGATCTGTTGTGCGAGATGGTGTCATTTCCAGAGCCACTTTTCAAAGGAAAAGTGTTCTTCAGTGTCACCAACTTCTGGGCTTTTAGTTCATCTAGGAACTCTCAATTTTGGAACGGCTTGTTTTCCTCAGAGATGACTGTTCAAGCTGTAATAGAGATTTTTGAGCTCTTAAACATATATGCAGACACCCACAAGCAGTGTGAAGAATACAGAGTTTGCTAGAAGAATGCAAATGACATTCTGCTGGCTGCCACCGAAAACTTTGCCTTTCTCGCCTCTGCTGGAGGAACATGGTTTTGCTGGGAAGCAGAACTTATTTAGGGAGCAAAGACAAAGAGCATCTCAGCAGATTTTCTCACTCTTGTGGGCTTGAAAAAACAGACAAGCTTTTATATATATCTTGCTGGCTGCGGCTGTGGAAGCAGAATGCAAAGCCCATAAAATTACCATCTTAGAAAAGCACTGACTTCTAATTAGCACAAAATATTATGTGTAGTGTACATTTGCCTAGGGCACTCTACAGCAAAGAGGGAAAGTTATGCTACAACCCACCCGCCTGTTAACGTGAAATCACTAAAACCACATTTCCCCTGGTACATTGCACTGCAATTACTTTGTTATCTTTATCTCCTCTCTCATTCATTTGGTGGTGTGAGCTGAAGTCACATCTAGTTACAGAGATGTACTGAGAAAACACGTGTTGATCTGATGCAAAACACTGGGGGTTCTTCACTTTGCTGCTTGCTAAGGAAATAAGGGAAGAGCAGAGTAGACCAATGACTTTGGAAGTCTCTGGAGACAGAGCTGCTTCAAGCACCCCATGGTTGTTCAGATGATGAAGTGATTGGAAAGTTGCTTGATGACACCAAGGCAACACTATACAGATCTTCTCATCCAAAGACAGCAGTAGATGCAAACCAAGAACTCAAGGAGCACATACAAGTATCAGTATAGGACAAAAGCAAGAAAATCTACTACAATGCTGAGTTCTCTCCTGTGACCACAACGCAGTTCTGCATGCTGTCTTGTCATGTTAACCTTTATCAGAAGCGGGTGTCATCCAGTCTCTTTGCTACATTAATTAGCCAGAATACTCAACCCTTTTTGTATCTTGGGCTCACAACTGTTTGCTGGTTTCCATAACAAAGGCGATCAGGCAAGATTTCACAGTGGCTACAGCAATTACTAGAAAGTTCCCAAACTCATCCCAGTTGCATATTCCAAACTGGAACTATTTCTTTCAAGCAATTCTGAGCTTGAAGATACTGGTCGGTCCAAAACTAAAAGTCATTTCAGAACACATACAGAAAGAAGGAATGTGAGTGGTTAAACACAAGCTGGTTAGGTCAAGCAGGTCTTGCCTTGGGACAGATGAACTCAGGGGCCACTGCAGGGCCCTTGCAGCCTGTCCCTGGGATGAATATTCCCCACATCCACAGGCACAGTCCTCTGGGACATGAAGGTACCATGTGGCAGGGGGATGCAGTTGGGCACATGATGATATTGTCTATAGTCAGAAAGGATTGTCCTGCCCTGGGCAGCAATAAAGACAAATACAGGGTCTGTTCTGCACTTCTGCAGGCATTGAAAGAGGGCTTTAGGCAAAATTGAGCAGCTCCTTCACTAAGGGTTGGCCATGCGATGGAGCACTACCAGCCTGCAGCCCAGGCACTGCTCATGTCAGGCTCTCAGTTTGTATGCAAGACACAGGTTATGCTCCTGCTCACCACAGATTAAACATAATTCACCTGCTTATTGTCACAGCAGGATAATAATGAAGTCTGAAAATAACCTTAGTGATAACACATACAACGAAGGAAGCGCAGGACTGGAGGATGCAAGCGCATCGGAAGTCCAGCCTCACAGTCCTCGTTTAGGCCATTGACAGGCTGGGTCTGACAGATGCGGCACGGTAATTAAAAAGCATTGGTGGTGGCATGCCACATTACCTCCGATATACCTACAGCATTGTGTCATTAATTCTCTCAAACACCAAAGGAGAACACGTGTGTGTCTGCTTTGCTTAAGTCATCTACTGCTTCACAGACTAGTTATGTGCAGCATCTCTTTCTACCTCATTGCTAAACCTCCCTCAAAGGCACTTTTCTCAAACCTAGAAAGTCCTACTGTGCCTACTCTCAGCATCCCTGCACACCCCCTTGGCCTGAAAAAAATTAAAACATTCCAGTGCATCCTCAGTGACAAATAAATCGGTGAGAAGCTTACATGCTCTTCAAGGGCTTTGTAAACTCCAGCATCTTAGTGGCTTCCTCTAACAAACCTCTGATTTCTTCAAACAACTTTTCTCGGGACATCTGTTTTTGTGGGGCAGACTATTATTTTTATATGGTGATTATTTGTGTTATGAGAGACACCACAGCCACAGAATAAGACCCTACTGTGCTTGGCACTCCACAAACGCAGAACAAAACATGGTCTGCGTTCCTTTGCATCTTCCAAGTCTCTCTCCCCAGCTGGATGTCACTGTGTGATAATAAGACAGTAGAAACTCTCTAATATAGGAGAGAACAGATGTAGGCACTGGCCACATCTTCTGCAGCGAAGCCCACCACCATCTGCAAGTGCAATGGTAAAAGAACAACTTACTGCAGTGTTATTTGACAGTTGAAGGTTTGCAGCCCCATGAAACAGCAGAATCGCGCCCTGCCAAGGGAGCATGCAAGCGCGCTTGGAAAGTGAAGGGACTACACAGTGCCCTGTATGTGCCTGCAGAATCTGAGAAAAGGATCAGGTATTTCCATACGACAAATAAAAAGCTGCAGACTCACCAGGATACAGCTGTTTTGTCGGTGCACTAAGCTGAGCGTCTTTTGTTACTCTATAAGCAACATCTGCTTCTTTCGAAGATCTTCTGCTTGTGCAAAACCCTGTTGTTTTTGTTATACCATCAGGTAAATTATGAAAATCTAATACCTTCAAGAGATCTGCAGGTTCAGCTGAAAAAGAAAAGGAGAAAACAAGAATTAGCAGGCAATAAGACTGGCACTTGCTCAGATACAAGTCATTATTAGCCTGCCTCACACAAATCATTCATCACAATTTTAAAAACAGATGAAATGTCTTTTCAATACATCTGCAAATACAATGTTAATACCAGCTTCAAAGCTAGGACACCATACACTGCTGGTAAGAGACATTAATTCAATGCAGGGAGGAACAGATGAGCAGCTGTCTGCACTAGGGCAGAAGGGAGAACATACTGTCTTATTAGCTATAGTAGTTATATTTTCGGGATGTCTTCACCCAATCTCCATCACCCAAACACATCCTGAAGATTAAGCATGAGACACGAAATTCATGATCCGAGAAAAAGGCTTTAAATCAAGAAGTTGCCATCATGCTGACGCAAACATTCCCATTCTTTTTTTTCCAAGTTGGTTGATCCAAAAAGTTGTTTTGAAGCAAATACCTGAGCAAGCTTCCCCAAAGGATTACACACACCATGCAAAACCACCACATATAAATTCACACCAGCTGGGATAACAGGTAAACCCAGAGCCATGCCTTGGGGCCATAAACAAGTCATGGCAGAGCAGCATCCCAGCAGTGCTTCAGGGCTCACGGGTTGGTCATGCTGCCTGCACGGTCTGTGCACAGGGTGAAGGCAGGTGACACAGGTTGCGGTACAACTCCACTGCAGGCAGTCAAGTGCCCCCTCATATAACTCAGCCCAAGCCTAGGCAAATACCATCTAATAATTCCCCTTCTTTGCTAGGTATTCCCCCCATGACACACCGGGATTTCTGCACAACCACCAGTGCGTACGAGCATGCAGCTGGACAGCCAACACATACACTTCACAGAACAGGAAAAAAATCTGCACAAGCATTTTGACTAACAACTTGAAGCAACAGGCTTCTTCCCTCAACAGCCCTCCTCAAACACATCCCATTAGGCTCATACCCTGACTGAGGCTCTCGCTGCTGCAGACATTAAATTAAATGGAGAGTGCTTGTCTCGCACCCAATGCTCCCCACACCAGCAAAGTCAGGGCTGGTTCACCTCCAGATGTTCAGGTCTTTAGAACATCGATTAAGTAATTGCAAGTGATATGTCTCATTAACTTCCCAATCTGGTCTTGCTCACATCAGGAGTGATGGTGTCTCCAAAAGGGAAATAACCAGATCTGACTTTAAACACTTAGATTATTTTTAATTTTGACTTGATACTAGGAATAAAGTGCTGTCAGAAAGACAAAACACCCAACTCAAATACCCAGCAGTGCCCAAAGCAAGCGTCTGCACACCTTCATTTAGCCTTGCCTGGACAATAAATCACAGCTGTATTCTTTTGCCACTTGATCCATTATTTTCCCCAGAGAGTGATATTACTCAGATCCTCAAGGACAGCCAACACATTGGATAGTCTGATGTTTGCAGTGATACCCAAAACTAACCCCCTGGGCTGGCTGCCCCAGCTTTCATCAGGATCTCAGGGCATCTTGCCACACTGCATGGCCATGGGTGCAAAGCTTCTTACCAGCTCACAGAGCGATCAGAAATAGCCCAACTGCATTCAGGAAGGCACATGGCATTACTACTGCTGCAAAAAAGGACACATCTCCCCAAAAGGCAGAAAAATACAGGAAAAAAATCTTGCAAGGCAAAAAATAAAAATTGGCCTCATGTGGGATCAAGCATATTACTCGAAAGACCAGAGAGAAAAAGAGAGGGAGAGGCTTTGCAAGGGATATGCCATAGGCAACTGGCTGCATCCATGGGGCAGGCCTACAGCACGCACATCAGCACTGAACACAATAAACAATCCAGCACTGAAAAAATAGCATGAACAGATCTTTTACAATACAAAAAGTTTTGGTTACCAGGAAGATCAGCCTAATATTTGCATGGAAAATTCATGTACATTGTTAGACAGTTTTTAAGTTTCCACAACCCTGAGAAGTTGGGCCCTCAATGAGAGATTACAAACATATGGCAAATCCAAGGCAACGCTGCAGATAAACCAGCTGAGAGAGTCTGGCCCTAGCAGCATACAGCTGTAATGTTTCCTCATCTCTCACTCTTGTTAGACAGTATATGTGGATGACACACATTCGTCTAAGCTGTCCTTGCCACTTAGATCTTCCTACTGCCTTTAACCATGTTTTATTTCACACAAGTATCTGCATACATACAGCCCAACCTGTGTTTAAGCAACTAAAATTACAATAAAACGCCAACTCTGCTTCCAGTTACCTCCCTGTGCTCCGAGAAAGTCAAATCAGCCAGCTCCTAAGTGACCTCCAACATTTATTTAGGGAGGAGAGAGGGAAAAGGCAAAGGCAAGGGGGAGGGGATGTGAATTCCAGACTCCTGACATCAGCCCGGTCCCCACACCGGGTGTGGGGGATTTGAGCCTTGCTCACAGCATTGCACAGAAGCCATCCCATGGTGAGTGGCCACAGCAGGGCCCAGATGTTTGCAGGAACAGGAACATCTGCAGAAGAATCCATCATCCAAAAGGCCAGTTGCTGTTGTGACGAAAACTGCGCGGACATATCTCCTTCAGCAAGGGAGCCCCAGCACACACTAGAGCCAGTTGTGGTCATCTTGTAGGAAAGCATGTGGTGCTGGACAGTTTAAATGCTGCTTGTTGTCATGATCTTATAGCTAAAATTGTGCAGCATATTGAGAGGAAGGAACTGCAACATGAAAACAAGATTTCACCAGCTCTATACATGAACAGAATGATGCCACTTGCAAGCTGTTTAGCAAGTGTTTGCCAAAAGCTCCCGCAGCAGCTAAAGCAAGGTGACAGGCATTCAACAGGGCTGGAGCTCCTCCAGAAGCCAGCAGCCATGAGCAGGTAGCACTCTAGCCCCAGCTCGAAGCCCTCTGAGCAACCCCCACCCATCAGTGCCCTGTGCAGCACTTCTCACTTGTAAGGGACGATTCAAGTATCTGCCTGCCTCCCCGTGCTGCTGTGAGCCTCCAAACACAACATGCAATCCATCTTCGTTTGGAAAGAACATATCTGTACCTCCACACTTGTGATGGATTCGGTCAAAGTGAGATAAAGTAGAATGAGTCTGGGTATTGCACAAAAACTGCAAACCATGCAGGTAACCAGCAGGAGAGGAAATAACCTCTGTTCACAGATGTCCATGAGTCTCTCTCCTCTGCTTTCTCCTGGAAACCAAAGGAGAGGTGAAGAGCCAGCTGAAGCCCTATAGACCACTCATGTCGCACTTCATCGCTAAGAGCATTGGTTTGAGCAGGACTTCAGCAGCATGAAAGTCTCCAGCTCGTTCAGGAAAGATGAGCTTCACACAGGAGCAGCTCTTATTCCTGCCCAGCTAATCAGTTTGTTTATTTTCCCTTGATTTTTCAGCCAAGTCCGAACTCAGCAATCTCTTCTTAGGAGCTATGAGCACATCATGCACAGAAGGACAGAGACCAGACTGACCAAAACCAGCCGCTTACAGGGTATTTCTTACAAGCTTGTGCTGGGCTTGGCCTTCATCTGAGACCTGAATTAGCTGTTACTTTATGAAAGCTTTTTTTCCTTGCTACTTTATGAATAACATTACTATGCAGCATTACACACAGGATCATTCTTTCGCTCAAGATGCACAGGGCTCCCCAAACAGACTGGCAGCTCCATCCCTGCTGTGCCGGAAGGTGGCAATATATCTGGCACAGAGGCAAACCCCAAATAGCCAAAATTAGACCACAATCAGACCAAAGGGCTGCCCCAAAAGCCTGCACTCAGCAGCGTGTAGAGCCCTTGAACGAGACCAAAAAGGAGCATTACTCTCCCATCTTAACACAGCAGAGATGAATATGACTCACTGATGAGCCAAGAGTGGCAAAAGGAGGAATTAAATCCCTAATTCCTCCATGTCTTACCACAGCTTTAACCACAAGATCAATCTGTGTTAATCTGATTCCCAATTAAATAATTACTTGTTAAAACCTGAAATAGGCACCTAGCACTAAGTTTATAACTCTACCCCCCAGCCTGCAATAGCCAACAGCAACTTCCTTACACATCAATACAAAGCAAGTCAAGCGGCATTCATTGAAATAAGCTCCCTGGCTTTGGGCTGGGCACAAGCACCAGCCAAAAAAGGGTCAGTGTGGTCATGCCCTGCCACCCACAACTGCAGCCAAACCGCCTGCTCGGACTCAGCTGTGGGATGCAGGAGCAGAAATATCCCCAAGGAACTCAAAAGGAAACCAGAGCATCATTAACATCTGAAGATTAATATTACAGCACACTGAACACCCCTGACTGTGGGCAAAGCCCATTTCCAACATGACTGGGCTGTTCATCCTCACCTTTCCTTCCTTCCTGACTGTCCTTTAAATTAAATTTTAAGAGGAATAGAGGCCTTAAGCCCTGCTGATCCTTCAGGACATGTGCAATAATAAACAAGTTGGTTTTTTTTAGATGCCATTACACTTGCTAGTCACAGAGCAGAGTAGACAGCCAGCCCTTGCTTAGCAACTGCAGTGAAGGTCAGTTAAAGATGTTTTCTGTGTACCATCTACCACACAACCATTATGCAAAGGTTAAACATTTCAGTTTCTCCATCAAGCTTGATATCAAGCCCGGACCCTCCTAATTTTATCTTCCCCGGCCAAGGCATTTTGCTTGGCTTTCGTCAGGGTAGTTCTGTCCTCACTTCACTCCTGCAAGGACTAACGGGTGTCAGCCCAGAGAGGGCACATGCCACCAGTTCCCAGCTCCTCTCATTTCATCACCCCCTTGACTGCTCTCCAGCTTTATGTTCTTAAAAGCAAAATGGATCAGCAGGAAAATTAGACATTCTCCCCTCCAAAAAAAAAACCCAAGAACCTAACAGAAATGGTGCTATTGAAATTCAGTGTAAGATGGACCTGTAGCTTTTGTAGACCACACTGAAAAGTCCAGCATATACAGCATTAGCCAGAAGTCATTAGTCTAAGCCATATTTATTGCTTGTAATAATAATTTTTAACACCTGAAGCAAAGCTCTTGAATGGGCCCCAAAGCACTTCAGCAAGCATCAGGATATGCAAGTTGTTTATGTTACTTGTGGGTATCTGCCTTTCCAGTGTCCAAAAAATTAGCAAATTACAAATAACAAACCTTGAAACAACTCTCTCCCCCATCATTTGTCAAGGTCTTTAAATCCTTATGCCCAAGGAAATACACAATTTTTAAACTTGCCACCAAGTTGAAGACTGAAGCTATTGTAGCCTTGCAGTGCTGGCGACATTCTCCATGGCCTCCCTGCTGTACACAGTGGCAAGTGGAGGCAGTTCCTCTCCCTGGCCACCCTGCGCAGCCCATCAGGGTGAACTGAGCAGCATCAACATGCACAAGTTGAAAGGCAAAGCCAAGCATTCAAGAGTACAGTCCCAATCCCAGTAAATTATAAAGTTTAAATATATTTATTTTCCCAACTTTGTACAACAGGTTTTATAAATCTGCTGTTAAAGTCCAATTATGCATAAGAAATTTTATAAAACTGTTCTGAAAGTTGCCTTCCAATTTTCCAGTGTGATCTTCAAGCCTTTCCAGTGCTCATTTGGGAAGATTGCTTAGTTTAAAAAAAAAATCACGTGACTCCAGGAGCAGAGACTTTCAGGAAAAGCAAGACAGACAACCCCACTAGGCACCACAAGACTCCTCACAAACCCCAGCAAGCTGGCAATGCCGCAACACTGCTTTACCTCAACTGCAAGTTTAATAGCACATACTTAGTACAAGGATAACGAGGATTCAAAGGCAATCCAGACTCTCCAAGCCACCCACCAGCCCACAGTGCCAGGTGCCCAAGCAGAGCTGGGTACACAGCACGGGACTGGAAGGAGCAGAAATGCCATTTCTGTAGCATGGAGAGCACATCTGGAAAACCTTCCCCAACTCTTAATGGCTCTGTTGCATCCGATTGCTAGTGAACGGCTCTAGGGCTTGACATCCCTGGGGATCAAAGCCAACCCTTTGAGAACATTTGCACTAATGAGAACAGCAGATGAGTTCCCACACCATGTCCAGCCTGTTCCTTCCTCTGAGGGCCTGGAAAGACCATGCATTCCCAGTCAACAAATAAACTATGTCTCCAATCGGGCCAGTGTCCTCATTGCCTTGCTGTACCCACAGCAGTTTGCATACTCCAGGTGAGTTAGCACCTAGATCTACCTCTTCCTCTTCACAGACCTCAAATACATTTTCCAGTGGAACTGCAGAGGATGCTGTAGCAAAAATTGGTGTATTGCTGAAAACAGATTTGCTTTTCTAACTACCTTTTGTACATGCCCCAAAATGCACCAAAAAGGTCAGGAGGCCCCCAAAGATCTCAACGGATCAGAAGCTGAAAAGGTTTTAGCAGAGCAGTTTAATCAACCAAAGCTGCACACACACCACTAGCAGTGCCCACTGCAACACGCTGTTCATGAGACAAGAAAGCTGCACTGCCACACAGCAGCTGTGTTCCAGCTGTGTCCAAAATTGGGCTTAAGAGATCAAAGCTTTCACTACCACTGCCATCTTAAGGTACAGCTGTAGCTTATTCAGTCTTACTGGACAACATCAAGCATGCCTTCAGTATCATCACTGAACACATTCCTAGAACTTAGAGTCAAGAAAATCCCCTTTCTTCAACTTTTTGCCTTACAATACCCTTCAAAGTGGAAAAAATTCCTCATCAGCATCCCAAGACACACATTTATTGTACACAGCTGATCTGTTAACACAATACCTGAGACATTTAGGTGTCTGGAGAAGGGGTCACCATGCTGTAGCAGTGGAGAACCATTCTTCTATATTCAGTTTCATAACAGCTAAAGGGCATCCAAAGACCTTCAGGACTTAATGACACAGCACAGTCATACTGTAGTTTATGTGCAATTATTGCCAAAGATTTGAGGTCATAAGGTGAAGAATGAATAAGCATTTTTGTTCCCAGCTCATTCCAGGTGCCCTCTACAACTTTCTTATTTAATCCATAACCCACCAGTCTGGGTATTTGTATCCAAGTGTCACATCATCAGTGAAGCAGGTTTATCAGGAAGCAAAGCCTTCCTACATGAAAAAGCAATATAAAACAAACTTGACATCTTATCCCACAGCAAGTAATGACAGTAAAGTGAATAAGGATTATTTCAAGAGTAGCATCTCCTTGAAAAGTATCTCATGACCCATAGAAAGGTAGAAAGAATAATTTTCACAGGAAAAGTGAAGCAGCACACTGCAGTTAACCTGCCCACAATTAACCAACCAGCTTAACTTGCTTTCTCCTGCACATAGACCTCTAACAGCATCCAGGCCAGCTGGAGCAGCTCTGTCATGCCCACCCTGCTGTCCCGACTCCTCAGGGTCAAAGTGAGCAACTGGCCCCACGTGTCCTGGCCCTCCACTCCAGCCCCATGGCTACGCATGGAAGCGCCGTGCTCAGACACCTGCAAGAGCTTTCCTGGATCACCCTGCCTCCTCAACTACCCATCTCACTTTAGACTTTAACCAGAAGGATAGCTACATACATTTCAAAGCCAAAGGGGATCACTGAACTGATGCAAAACATTGAATATAATTCAAGTTACTCATTAGGTGAAGAACAGGGAATTTATCTTTCTGATGTAAAGGCAATAGATAACAAGAGTTGGACCCTGGTATCAACTACACCAAGGTAAATTTGGAGATCTGACTAAGAGTTGCCCCAGGTTTCCACCACCATCTCCAAGAGCAAAAATACAACCCCAAGCATGGAGCTGACCCAGCTCCTGTACCCAGCTGGGTAAAGGAGCCTTGGCAGAGCCAGTTAGTGCCAGGTAACTCAGTAGATGTAAGGCAGATCTAAAATTCCCAGCTTTAACGAAGCACAGTCCACTTATGCCACCAGAGAGCCTACTCAACATTCCCATCTCGCGTTTTTGTCATCTTTAAGCCAGAAAATCACCAGCATCTGTGTTGCAAGAAGGCTACAAGGGATCTAATTTTACAAAGCACTTTCAGGTATGACAAGTATGAGGTTATTACCACGTTTTCCCCACTTCATATCAGCATATCCTGCACGAACACTAAGCAGAGCACCACCCTCTCTCCCTGCATTACCTTCTCAGACAGGAAAGGAGGATTCTGCAGGGCTGCCTGAATGCCTAGTAAAACCCATTCCTGGGAAGAAGCAGAGGCGAGGCTATTGCACATTTTTAAGAGAAAAGGTGATTTCCAACAGAAACCCAAAAAGCCCCTGAGCAATGAGAGGTCAGACCAGGGCGCACCCGCACAGCGGCACCGCAGCGATCGGGGACGAGAAGGGCCAGCTGTGACCCAGCAGCAGCACCACGCTTTGATCCCGACCCAGGAAATCCAGCCAAGGTCGGCGTCCCTCCAGGAGGGAGCCAAGCATCCGCACCAACGGAGCCGCTGTCAGGGCACCATGCTGGGTGCTCTGCTGCCCTGCGTGAAAACCAGCAAGGGGAAACACACCAAACAGACCCTTTCCCTTCTATCATTACCGGCCTTGGATTCTTTAAATACTTCTCCAAAATGGTTTATTCTTAGTGCTAAATAAACACTCGATTATTTCCTTTGGAGGACTAAACTCCAACCAGCAAGGCAGAGCGTGCCAGGAGAAGGGTGCCCCTTTCATTGCGTTTGGGGTTTCTCGCTCCCCAGCCAGCAGCCCAGGGGTTGAAATGGATTTATACTAGAAATTAAATACCAGTGCTCCTGTGCTGAGATCCATGAGACAGCCAGACCAGATGAGAACTGGAAGCTGCTTCACTTAGCAATATATTTTTATGGAGCCTGGAGTCTCCAGGTCATGCCTGTGGGCTTTCAACAATTTCTACTCCTTATCTAAACACTTTTCACCACCGTCAACATCCTACCTGCAGCCCTTGGATAACCGACTAAAACAAGATAGCAGAGGCTAAGACGAAATATAGACAAAAATAAGAATATAAAGCTCCAGCTGACATTGCTCAAGCATCCTTTGGATGGACTTAATACAGCCCCTTGAATGCTTCAGCATCCCAGCAGCCCAATAAAACAAAGAGGAAAGGCATTTTGAGAAGAATCAAGGCATCTTAACTGCAGGATTGAAGATATAAAAGCTCGTTCCCTAGGAAGGGGCATAATAGAGCGAGAAAAGGCCAGCTATAAAAGGGGTCAGATACTCATCTGGTGCACATCAGCTCCGTTCCAATAGCTGCAACGGAGCTGTGTCAACTCACATTGCTCTAGATAGCTGAATATTTCACCAATGACTCATGTCATCCCCTTATGGGGTTTTTTAAAAGGCCCAAGTAGTCCCAACTGTGAACAAAGGGAACCATTATGCAGAGTCAGATTCGAAAGATCGTATGCATAATCCCAAAAGGGAAAGAAAGAAACCCAGAACTGATACTGGAGCAGCTCTGCAAGACTACATTAAACTCAAAGAATCAAATAATCTTTGTTCCTTTGAGTGTAAATTTTTTTTTGAAATAATCCATCATTTGGGTTTCTAACAAAGCAGTGGTGTTAGCAGCTAACAGCAAAGAGCAGGCCTTTCCTCCACAGAATACAATTAAAGCATGCAAAAAAATTTCTGCTGCAAATGCCATGCAAAACTTAAAGACGCAATGCACAGAAAACAGGCAAACATTTAGGGCTTTGGGGAAAATCCCAGCCCCATTCAAGAGCAGCAAATATCCCATTCATTTTGATGAACTGAGGATTTTGGGTTCTCCCCTGGTAGAGAAAAAAATGATACAAGGCTGGCTCCATGAGCATGGGGATTGCCTGGTGGAGGAAAAAGGTGCCAAAAGGGCCAGGGAGGGGGGCAGACTCTCTCCCGACATCAGAGCAGCTCTGGCCAGGGCGGTTTCTGCCCCATGCCAGCACGGGAGCCCGGGCACGTGTCTCCGCAGGCCAGAGAACGGCCAAGTGACACATCCATCCCTCCCCAGGAAGCTGGGACCAGCCCACCGCCGCACATGGAGAGCCCCCCCGGGGGTCCTGCCCCTTTCAAGGAGCTGCAGACCCCATTCCTACAATTCCTGGGAAAAGGCAATGAACAAAATCCAGAGCACAGGGAAAAGGCAGCCGTGAGGTCCCCAGAAGGGCAGGTCTGAGGGTGCAAAGCCAACATGCCGTCCCTCTCCCTGCTCATGGGCAGCCTGCCCCATCCCTGCAAGGAGCAGTGGGATTTGCACAGGGTTTCAGCAGTTGTCCCCAAGAAGGGGACCACCACAGCATGACTTCTTCCTTCCACCCCGCTTCCCTGCTGAAGCGGACCATCCCATCCACTCAAGAGAAGAGCACAAAACCTTTTAAGGCAGAGCCCAAGCCGAGCCCAAGCCAAGCCCTGCCAAAGCCCCAGCCCACACCAGCCTTCGGCACCACTGTTCAGCATCCAAGGAGTTTTTATGGGCTCGTCCTGACAGCAGGGTCAAAAGAATTAGGTGAATCACCAGCTTTGCAGTCACCGTCTGCTCACACACCCGGGCTGCCGCAGAGATGCCTTGCATACCACTCTGCCCACGGCCCCGCACTGCCCCGGTCCCAGCCAGCCCCGCTCCCCAGCTACAGCCGGGATCCAGGGGGGAAGCTTTCCAATCCCCCACCAGTTGAATCAAGTATTTCTGGGTCACCGTAACATTTTGGGGAAGTTTTCCAGCAGAAGTTTGATTACTGGCAGGAGTCTTGCCCTTTAAGCAAGAACTCAGGGTGAACGGAGTCTAAAACTTTTGGAGTTAAACTCACATGCTCAGCAGATCTGCAAAAGGAAACTGTGACAGAGCATGACTCCATCTTCCAAATGATTAACTGAGACATCTTAAAGACAGCCCAGTTTTAGGAGCAATTTCTGAAAGCCAGCCATAAAGGGATGCAAGTTATGTGCAAGTGAACAGGCACTCTCCTCTCCTTCCCTCCCACCGCAAGTCTCCGGTCCCTTTATTCAAAAAACCTCACTTTAAAATCTTCGCAAGGCCCCTGGATTGCCTCAGCCCCCCCAAGGGAGCACATGGATACGTACCAGCAAGAGATGGGAATCGCATCCAAAGAGTCTGTCATTCTTCCAAACAAAACCTTGGCACAGCCTTTGGGAAAGCAGCTCTGCAGGTATTGCATTGCTGTTTTCCATGTTGAGATGGGGGGCAGAAAAAACCCTCTGATGTGAGAATTGTCACCCCACTATGACACTTCATACTTCTCTTCAGGAGGTGATGGACCATCTAGTGTCTCCAGAGACATCTGACCACACGGCCCAGCTTGGTGACAGAGAGGACTTAATGTCCACAGGCAGCATCTCTTCCACACTGAGCCACCCTGACGAGGCAGAGCTCACAGCTCCCACCCAGGACCATGTGTGCAGAGCGCTTCAGGTACTGCAGACATGTCAGCGTCGCTTGGGGACCTCCAAGCCATGCTCCACCATGACCATGTTGCACAGTCAAGGCAACCCAACTGAACTCCAGGCTTCACTTCAGGCTAATGACAGCTTTAAGCAAAATGTTATTTACTGCTTCCATAAGTGATCGTTATTTTCCAGCTGGGCATTACAGGATACCCACTGCCTTTCCCAGTTTCACTGCACTGCCACGGGATTCCTACCTAATCCAGCTGCAGCCAACACAGGGGCTCCTGCAGCTCAAGCAGGTGCATTTGAAGCAGGAGGGGAAGGACAGTTCAACCTCTTGCCTTTGCTCGAAGGACTGCCATGTGTTTCCAGATGATCTGGCACTTAGCATTTGCATTTTCAAAGTACTTTGTAATGATCAACCACTTAATGCTCTTTGCAAGATTTAATTAGGGGCTGATCTTGCAGTACATTAAAGTCAGAGGTTTTGCAACCAGTTTTAATGGGGTACAGAATAGTTACTCCTGCAAGGAAGAAAGGAGCTGGCATATTATTTCCTATGTCTGGAAGATGAGTAAGACCTGACATAACAGCTTCTTTGTCAGAGCAAGCATGAGTATCCTCCCTGAGCTGCTGCTGCAGCCAGCTGCAAGGCACTGCCAGGGCCACCATCTGCTCCAGCCTGCTGCTCCTAGACGCTGCAGCACATCACAGAAGGCACCTTTCTTCCTTTTGATATTCAAAGCTACTTATCATTGAATCAAGAACAAGGGCATCACCCTTCGATGAAACCAGGGCAGTGTGGATCAAGGTAGTGGCATCCTCCACATGACCTCTCTCAAAACCTCCCAAACAAAGACCTTCCAGAAAGAGAAACAAAATTCAAATAGCTGAACTGTGGTTTTCCTGCAAAAGCAATGCAGGGGTCATTTTATGTGTGCGACCATCTCATTGCATCCTAGGGATGTCACCGAGAACTCGGGCGTGGGACTGGAATGGCATCTAGCAGGCTGGAGCGATCATATGCAGACATACCATCGTGCCCTACTCCAAGAAGCTCCACAGCCCATCTACACTGGATGCTTACAAGTGCCCAACAGCCTATATACATGTCAGGGCAGTTTAGGAGCAGAACAAGCCAGTCAGGGCTTCTCCTCCTCCTCCCCCCATACTAGTGGCTGGAAGCACAGCTGAACACACTAGGATGCACGTAAGGCAGCCTACATCCACACAGGATGCCCGATACCACGTCTCTTGACACTTCATGGTTAGGAAAAAAGGGTTCATCAGGCCACTTTCTAAATGGAAGTCTGTGCTGAGGGAGACAGGACCATCCTCAAGTGCAGCGTGAAGGGTTATGCTCCCTCTCAGCATCTGCCAGCAGTACTCGGGGAAAATGGGAGATGCTGAGGTACCATTCGAGCAGGCGGTCCAGCAGCCATAGCTGGAGCTGCTGTGGTGCAAGGACACAGGAGACAAGAGGTACCGAAGGACAGACAGCACCTTCTATCAGCTACACCAGCACAGTCTGGAAAGACCAGCCAAAAATGGACAAGCTTTAGGGGAACATTAGCCATTCTGGAATAATACCCTCTCCACAGCCTTCCTGTAGCCATGCCCAGCCCTTTAACTTCTGTTGTGGTGCTGCAAGTGGATTGCCCGACCACAAGCTTAAACACATTAACACAAGCACCTGCATAATTACAATCATTTCCACCACAGTAAACATTGCAGCTACAGTCAGGCTGGCAATCAGCATCACATGGTTGGCACATCACATCAGCCACTTAAACAGGAACAAAACCACAGAGGAGTTTACTGCAGGACACTACCCCACACCCATACAGGTAGCCCAGCTGGGATGCTTCCAGAATACAGTCATTTAGGAGCTCAAGACTCATTTTCATGCACTGTGGGGTTTTTAGTTGTCCATAAAGTTAATGGGAGCAAGCATAAGTAATGTTTATTTTTAAATATTTCATTGCATGGTTTTAAAAAAAGCCCAATGCCAAATTACTTCCAGCACTACTGTATGTTTGAATACTTTGACACAGGGAAAGAAATGCAAAACCAATTCTTCCTCTCAGATGTTTAAATCGATGAACTCTTAGCATTTACTTTATACATATATCTGATTTTCCTCATCAGAAATGTAGCCAGAAGGCAAGTTTCAAGTTAATATCTGCTTGACTTCATGAAGTGTTTCTGAAGCTTGTTTTCCAAAATTTTCTCAGGAGCATTAGTTCCTTTGGGAGTTTATATAGCCTACATCTGCACAACACAGGTGCTGCTTTCAAGGCAAGAAGAGCAGGAAGAAGATGCAGGCCTGAATTAACCACCCACAACCATGAGTTTCATCAGTTCTCAACAAACACCACAAAGCAACTGAAGAGCTGTGATGCCCTCAAAACAAGTCTGCAACCTGGGAGAAAGTCACTAAAGTTACTAGTTCCTAAAGATTTTCTCCGCTCTAATCCATATTTATTCAACAGATCTTATTCCTGATCAGGTGCTTAAATGGATTTCTTTAACATCACCAGGGAATTAACATTATTTTACTTTAGGCCAATTCAGTTTTTGTGGACCAGCTAGAATTATATATAATCTGTTGATGTCCAAACATGCAGAAGATGCTCATCCAAATACAACACTCCAGCTCCCATTCCTTTCTGATTTCCAGTCCCATTACAAATAAAACACAAGTACATGGTGTATTTCCCTACTGCCCAAATTAAGAAACAGCACATGATGAGGTTTTGCATTAAAAGCACAGGATTCCTCCCCACCCACCCACCACCCCTGGTCTGGGCAGCACCAAATGGTGGAAGGGGGTTTGCTACCGTTACACTGAGCACATCAACGGCATTAGGGTAATATCAAGAAACTTATGTTCAGCCTTGACTGACCTTTGTGATCTCTGACCCGTGGTCATTAGGGGAGAAAGCCAACCCACTAACCGCCCTCAGAGCAGTATCTCTATCTGGATAGCTATCAGGAGCCTAATAGGAACTTAATTACCCAGCACCAGCCTCCTTCTCCCTGCACCATCCTACCTGTGGTGGGAGACAAACCCTCCCAGAGCCAAAGCCACCATCAGAAACCATCTCACTACTGTTTGAGGAACTGATTTAAAGGAGATGATGGATTTTTGCTCCTCTTGTACCAGTATTCCTAGAAGATCATAGCTTTGCCTGCTCGAAACCCACAGCTGCCACTATGGTCTTTTGCAGCAGTGACCAAGTCACACAGGGGCAAGAACTGATTTTAGAAAATTTGGGTGAGAGCTGCATGATCATTTTTCCCCTCCGTCAGATATTTTCTATTAAGCTGGTTACAGTGTGATTTGTACAGTGACTGTTCTTGGAAATATCTGCTGCACTTGGTAGCTGAAATGTCATTTCAGGTCTTCCATTATACATGAAGGAGAATTCAAACCCAAAGATAGTATCTAAATTGAAATATGCTACTATAAAAGCTAACAAGAAATAGCCAAGATACCCATCCAAAAAGCTTTCCCAGGACTCAAACTAACACTAGCCCAGACAAATATTTACATAATTATTCACATGGGTTTGTTTTAAATAAAGAGCCTTTTATTATTATTACTTTGGCATCAACCATCTAATTAGAGGCCAATGACAGTTATAAAAATCACTGAGTTTTCCTTGTCAGTGCTGCCGGGAGAAGCAGTGCTTGAGTGATGGGCAGCACCAGCGCGGTCACTGCCCTCCTGCTCACCTGGGGGAATCCGGAGGAGGCTCTCAGGAAAGGGACCATGTCCCTGCAGACGGGAGGGGATGGAGGAGGGATGGCTACTGCCTCTGGCAGACTGCGTGCTGCAGAAATGGAAAACTGATGGGCAATGGGTAAGGGGTCTCCTGACAGAAGTGCCCACTCATACTTGGTTCTCAGCTCTAACACCAGTATTGTGCTATGACACTGGACTAGCACTTTGATGTTAACAAAGAAATCCATTTAACCACCTGATCAGGAATAAGATCTGCTGAATAAATATGGATTAGAGCAGAGACAATCCTTAGGAACTAGTAACTTAAGTGGTGACTTTTTCCCAGTTTGCAGACTTGCCTTGAGGGCACCACAGCCCTTTAGTTGCTTTGTGGTGTTTGAGAACTGATAAAACTCATGGTTGTGGGTGGTTAATTCAGGCCTGCGTTACATGTTAGCTTTCGGGACTAGCCTTTCCCCAAAGGCATGCAGGCTGCCCAGCAAAGCCGACCTCAATTCTGAAGTCCTACTGTAGCACACAAACAACATGGCTAAAAGTAACCCACTTAACATAGGAAGATCAAGATCAGTGTATCCTAAGGTACTTGCGATGGTCTTTACCGAAACTAAAAATGTGCACAATCCAGTTTTAAGGTGAGGTTTCAAGTTTACTGATGAAGTGGAAGATAAGAAAAACCATTCCTGGCTTGCAGTAGGAAACAACCAAGAGATTTGTTCTGAGTCGCTTCCATGCACACTTCCAGATCACACCACTGGAGATCCCTGGGGCTCCCTGCACACACATACAGGCTCCTCTCAGTCCCATTATTAAAATTGCCTCTTTCCAATACTGGAAAGGAAGCAAAATGGCGACACCCCTGCTCCCCAGGTGCCTCCAAGGACCTTGCTTCAACAGGGAGCACAGCAGAGGCAGAAGAGCCGGTAACACCAGAGCACAAGCTGCAAGAGCAATGGATCTGCTGGTCTGTAGCCCATCTCAAGCCAGGACACTTTTCCTTCTGGGCATTCTTCCAGCTGTGCTTTGTGCAATAGCTGTGAAAGGTCCCCAAACCAGGTCCTTCAGGACTTCTCTACATGGTCCTTTTTCCCTATGGCCTGGCTCAGGCACTCTGCTCTCAACTTCACCGATCTGAGCCAATAGTGAAGTTCAGCACCTAAATCCCTTCACACTCCTGAGTACTCTTGAAAGGACCTTCCCCTACTGACTTGTTTCAATGAGTCCCTGCAATTCCAGCCTCCAAGCACTACCACTGCTCCAGCTGCTGTTTCCTAAATCCCTTCCAACTTTGCCAAATCTTCCAGGAAAGGAGATAAGACAATATTCCCATCACAGACTTGCTCACAGCATGCAGGGAGGGACCAGTGACCTTGCTTTCTCCTGTGCATGACCTTCACTGCACATGTAGCTCAGAGGTTTGAATGTCCATCTCACCTCCACCCACATCATGCCACTAGCCAGTATCTAGCAATGGGCAGCTGAAGCGCATAAGCACTCGCTGAATGTCTTTTTCCATCTCTCCTCAGTTTTATTGTGCTCCTGAGGCCTTTTGAGCTGGGATTCAAGTCACTGAAAGCAAGACAATCCATCAGAGCATGGCTGAGAAAGAATAGAAATGAAGCTATCTGGGGCCATAAAACTAAGCTGGAAGAGTAAGAAAAATTTCTCACCCCTCCTATTGATCTTTCTACGCCCAGGACAGATATGAAGACAGGAAAGACCTCAAAGCCAGAAAATGCTGTCTTCAGAAGCTGCTACCTTCACAATGAGGGGATGCTGGCTCAAACACAAGTCTCTGTACAAGAAGTTCTTGGGGAGCCTGATGGAAAGGCGACCCTCTGCATTTGCAAGAGCTTGACTTGCTGCAAGCCCATTTAACTCAAGCAAGAAAGGAATTAGTGCTCCCTCCTAGTAAAAAGGTAGATAGTAAATATTGGGTAACCTTCTCACAAACCAGTCCCAAAGCAACAATGAAAAAATACAAAAATATATTTTCCTCTAACTCATTACTTTCCAGCTAATGAATGGAAGCAACCAAAGATTTCCTCATGCAATATTCAGCTAGCGTGGTGACCGGTGCTGCATTTCTTCCTGCAGATAAGAGGGCTTTGTATTTCAGTAGCTTTATCTCCAGAACATCTTTTCTCAGGCTGTAATAAAAAAATACAAAACAAAAAAATATACAACCTTGCTTTGCCTCATCATCTCAGAGCGGTCAATTCCAGTCTCAAGCTTATTTTCACTTGCCTGGAACTGGTTCATGGCATGACCTCTTCATCACACTTGGAGGTTTAAAATGCTCAATCAACTTTGATCAGTCAGGCCTATATTTGCAGACTGCTATAATGATGCTTTTCATATCCTGATACATATATACTCCAAGTGCTTTCAGGAAATTATACTTCTGGCTTCTTAACTGCAAGCAGCTAACTTGGGTGACATAGGAGCTTAGCAGACAGGCGAGGTGCTTGGCACTGCTGTGGGGTCAGCACCACCACGGGCAAAGACGGCCGGACCCTGGCAGCAGCAGGACACCGAGCCCTTCAAACCACCACTGCTCCTGACAGGCAGCTGGGCAAATTCCCATTCTCAGGCAGGAAAAAAAGCAAAGCACCAAATAGGGCAACATGAAGGGCGGCACGTGCATGCTTTTGGCAAAGGGAACCAGTGGGATTACTGTCTTTCATCCTTCTGCAGGGCAACTTGGGCCCCCCTTTGCACATTCAGCAGCCCTTCCCACCACATTTTATTTTCTCTGCTTTTTTCAGTCATGGTTAGTGGGCAGGAGAAGGAAGCCCAGCAAGATATTTTCCCACTTCAATGCAGGTCTCCCCCTCCCGTGTTGCCAGTGAACTTGCTCTTCAGATCATAGTTCAGGTAGTACATAAACCTAAGAGCATGAATTTTCAGGAAACTAGCAGTATAAGAATAAAGACTGCATAGGGACTCGGTGTAAAGGGTGATTATTCACCCAAATCTGAGCTATTTCAGAGCTCCACCAGGGGTCAGATACAACAGCAAATGTGAAAAAAGTCTTGGTGCCACTTTAAAGAAAGATCAAAGATGAAGAACACCGAGTCTCACTGCCAACAGTAGTGAAATGCAATTTTAGCCCCAAATACAGAGTTTTCCTTGCATTTCAGACCAAAACCCAACAGTGAATTAAAGAGATGCTGAAAGATTCACTTTACCATAGAGCCACTACTCCTGATGTCCCCCAACAGAAAATGGTGCCAAATGCGGACAGGAACTCAATTTTATCAAGGAACAAGCGCTTCTCAAATTGTTCTGAGTTTCCAGGACAGACAACTACACAGATCTGCACTTCAGTGGCTTTAAATGGAGTATAAGAGCAATACATTGTTCTGCTGGCCACTAAAAGCTAGGCTTTCTTGGGTTTTGTTTTGATTTTTGCTAACACTGAAGAACCAGTTTCCTATCAGCCAACTGAATTCTCTAAAGGGAAGTAAATTGCAGCTTTGTAAATAAAACTGCTTAGCAGAGCTGAGGTTGCCTGCAGAAGCCTAGCACAGCCATATGCTCCCCACATAACTCTTCCAGGCCCTATTCCCACAGAGGAATAATATATTACTTTGCTTTCAAACAATCCCAATATGTTCAGCAGCAATTTACTTAAGGTGGTAAGGCTGACAGAACCCATCCCCAAGAGATGGGTAATCAAAAAATAAATTTGAATGAGAGAACACAGCACAACAAGCATTCATTTACATGATGTTGAGAAACACGATCACAGTGGGGAGAGACATCCGAGCAAGATCTAGCACAGCAACCTCGGGCACCTCCAGCAAAGTCAGCGCCCCGAGCTCCAAGGGCGAGAGACTCTGCTCCTGCACTAAGCTGTGCAGCCCCTGAAAGCCGACTGTCTTCAGGAGATCAATCCACCACGGCTAGACTAAATGTAGATTAGCTCTTAACTACAGCACAAGCAGAGCCCACATTCTCACCCTTCCAAAGGGTGCAAAAATACAGCCAGTAAAAACAGATGAGTAAAAAGCAGCATAGAAATCAATACCCTGACATATTAACCACTTTTTAAAGTGTTCTCTCTGTAGCATAAGACATTTACCTTGACATTATCCCCTTTGTTAAAGGCTCACAACACTTCTTGCTAAATTTATTTTCTTCCTTTATCGTAAGCAGGATAATAATACAAGTGGCCTTGAGCAAGGTCACAGGAGTCAGCAAGAGATGGAGACAGTTCATCTGCAGCTCTGAACGTTAGACCATACTGACTTGACCAACCAATAAACTTGCCCTTAATCACCTACATTAGACATTAAATGTTAATTAAGCATGTGCTTTATGAGCCTTAAAGTGGAATTTTTTCTGCCACTGCTATTCAGTCCCAAATGCATCATAACCTTCCCCCCAAGCACACGCACAAGAACCTGCCTCATCTCCCAAGCCGTTCAGCAGACCCTCCATAATGAGGTGTCAGTCATCCTATGAGGATGACAACTAACATGCCCTACTGCCCTTTAACAGTTTTTAACAAGACCCCAGGCTGTTTCGAGCAGACAAGCTGACGGGGCAGGAATCTGCTCACATGTACCATCTACAGAAAGCAGCTGTTGGCCACCTCCATCCACACGCAGCCACCCAAGCAACTCCCCCACACACAGACCTGGGTGGGGAATCTTTATTTGTTTGCTTCTTTCCATTTCGTCAATCCAGGTTTGGCAATAAACACACCTGCTTTTCAGAGCAAACCCACTCCTCACCACCGCAGCACCCACGCTGCCTTCCCAACTCCATCCTCTACCCTCCGGGCGAGTTTGTCCCGTTCCAGCAGAGCTGAGAGTGGAACCAGCACTTCTCTCCCCACAGTTCAAGTGCTCTCACCCGCCTTGTTCCTCCTCACACATCTGCAAAGGGCAGGGGGAAGACATCCCCTTCCAGGCCCTTGACCTGCACAGCAGAGCTGTCTGTGGCAAATTCACTTTCTGGTTCTTTCTCCTGGAGAAATTGCACAGCATCTCAGAGCATTTTATTTACTTTACAAAGCACCGTGGTTAAACAGCATACACTGATCTCCTGCCAGACCACTCAAATAAAAGCACTGTCCAGGCAAAGGCACCAGAATGAGAGAAGCCTTCACAAATCAGAGGGATGCACAAGGATGCTCTGGAAGGACAGCTGACTCCGAGATGCATTCGGAAGCTTTGCCAGTCTGCATCGACCCACACCGCGCGGCAGCGGCCGTCGCGGGTAGCACAGCGGCAGCACAGCTGGCCGCGGGAGGCCGAGGCAGAGGAAGAGGCAGTAACTTTGGTAGGGGATGAAGCTGGATCTGCAGAGATGTTCCAAGCAAGCTGACCCAGAGGACCAGCGGCAGTATGGCTAGGGATGATAAAGGTGGCTGAGGGATGCTGCTCCAGCCTGTGCTCCAGGGTGGTCCCTGAAAACCAAGCTGGAAACCTTTTCCCAGGTAAGTCCATGCCTGTGTGAAGGCCAGGGCTTTGATCAGCAGAAGAGGAATTTTGATTAATGAAATATTGATGAGGTGGGAAAACAGCGTAACTGTACATAGCCAGGACACCACAGAGCAGATGCTCATGTGGTGTAAATCAGCATCACTCCACCAAAATCCTAACGGAAGCAGGCAATTTATTGCAGGGACTTGCAATGGTTTCTCCTACGCATAGAGGAACCACAGTCTCAGCATACGACACCTGGCACATGAGAAGTTATCAGCTCCTTTGTTTGGACACGATCCTTGAAAAGCAGCCAGCCAGGATGAATGAAGATGCCACCAAGTAAGAATATTCCAAATTCAGTGATCACAAGAGTATTAAAATACCCACAGAGGCAAGTATAGGGGAGTCATAGATAGCTGCCAGCTTTAGGCAAAAGCAGGTGGAAGGATAATCTGAGCTACAAGCATGCAGCCCCATCCCAGAGGAGCCTTACAACACAGAAGTAGGAAATACTTGGGAAAGTTTGAAGTCTTGCAATTAAAGTTCCTTCCAACTTAATCCAAAGTGAGAAGACTTGTGTGAGCCAGCACAGCTGGATATGCACAGGTAGAAAGGAGCTGAAAAACTTTTCAAGTTTACTGCAGTGAAAAGAAGGGTCAAGGGGAAAAAATACAAGTAGGATCAAGTCTAATTAAAGGAGCAAAAATAAGTGACAGCTACAAAAGGCAGGGGCTATTTTCATACAGAGCAAAGGGTCGCTGGCACATATTTGCAGAGCCCCAACACCCAGAAGGCAGGGAGAAAAGAGGTCCTTTGTGAGAGGGATGGGGAAGCATGGGAACGCAGGAGCCCTGGGGTAGCTCAGAGGCATTACTGTACTTAGCACAAAAGAGAGAACAATAGAGGGCAAAAGGAGACGGGGCTGTTTATTTTTGAGTATGGTAGGCAAGGGAGGGCTCGCAAATAGTGTTGGGAGAGACACTGGAAAAAGTGGCCACTGAGAAAGAGATTATTAGGCCGAGATAACAGCCCAAGAGGCATGGGGACCACAAGGTTAAAAATGGGGGGATCCTAAATTAGGCATAGTTAGAAATTCTGATAACAGCGATTTCCCCAAGGTAAATGGCAAACTGGCAATCTGCTTAAATAATTGCTACAAGGAATCTTCTGAAAAGAGGAACAAGGGTGCTTGACAAATGCAAAGGATTATTAGAAGGAATTGCCTAGAAAAGCCCTTACAAGAACATGCTCTCTTTAGATGAAGCAAAACGCAGAGTGGAAACAAAGCACTTTAAAATACATCCACAGTTATTGTTTAAGGCTCTGGACGAAGCCTCTCAGTTGTGCTGCTGGCCCTGCACAACATACCAAGCAACTCCCTGGAGCTCTGCACAGTTCCCACAGCCAGGCCAGCCACGATGCAGACAGACCCTGGGAGCAAAACAACAGCGACCAAGAGCTACATTTTCTATTCCTCCTCTAATTTTAACAGGACTGCCTTGAGATGCTCACCCCAGTTTCCAAAAGTGCCAAGGGCTCAAAGCCTTCATTCAGAGAACTGTTAAGATGAAATTCAGTCCTTCACTGCCCTAACGTGGGCACCCAAGTCCAGCATCCATCCCTGGAGCTTTGCCAACATCTGACCAGAGCAATTTCTCTACAACCCTGCCCAGCTGGGTACTTCTACAACTCCTGTCCCCAAAGAGCTTGAGAGCTTATCAAGACATTGTGCAAACAAACCCAACAGCATCCTTTTGCAGATAAAGTAGAAGGGCAGAGGATTAAGGGTAGATGATATAGAGCTCACTGGAGCGCGATGAGAGATGCCAGAGCGAGCACCAGGATACCAGCACCGCAATCACAAGCAGAGCTACAGCAAGGCACTTCCCAGGCAGGCTCCTCCGTTCGTGCCATGCACAGCAGAGAAGAAATCCAACACAAAGTTAGTCTTTCACTCACCAAGACATTGTCTCCCCCAGGAGACACCCCTCCCTACCAAGACCAAACCCAGCTTTCCACACAAAAGCAAATCAAGACTGGTCATCCTGCTGCAAATGCAGATCTTTACATCGTTTGGAGTCACAGCTTAGTAATCGCATTGCAAGTCCCGAGGGCTGCTCCTGCTGTGGTGAGCATGCAGCTTCACCTCACGCTGGTGAAACGGAGACAAGAATCACTCTGTCACTTCAGTTCAAGTCTGGTAGTAATTAATTTCATTGAGTTTGACATTTGAAATAAATGAAGTAAGGAACATGCTTCCACCATCTGGAAAAGTGCATGCTGACACTTCCAATCATTTGTGCATCCACTCATGAACGTGTATAAGTAATGTTTGGTATTTTTACATATAGAGAGGAGGTAAATGACACATCAAGGCATCAATCCATGCAGACAAGTAGAGCAGCCCAGCACCACTCATCATACAGATGAGCAAAAGGCATGTTGAGTAGTGGAAGCAGCCAAATGAGGGAAGAAAATATTTGGGAAACCAGAGACAAGGCAAATGCCAAGAACAGTTATCAGTATATTTTGAGAAGACCGATTTATACAGGGAGCATGCTTGATAATCTCTCCATCACTAAACCAAGAAATATATGAAGTACTTTGTACTCGGGTTTACACAATAGCTTAAAAGTAATCTGTGTGCATTTTATATGCCTTCATTTATTAGTCAAAGGAAGGACAGACTTTTCGTAGCTACAGAAAAACAAATTTTGTCCTTACAAAAGTGAAAAGAGGTCACTTACAGTATGTTCCTCTTCCCTTTGTTAACATGAGATATCTTTTCCATAGCAAGGAGAAGGTAGGAGACATTCACTCCTAGAAAATATAACATCAGCTACATACAAGACTCAAACCCATGAGAGTTTGGGGAGGACTCTGCCCTTTGCCAGCGCCATCCTGGCTCCTCCTGCCCATTCCAGACACATGCAGAGAAGTTTCAGTTGCAAGTCCATAGCTACATGCATAATAAAGTAATTTCATATTAAAAGCAAGCTATTACAGGTCACATTCACCACTGTGGCAGTTCAAAGCAGCCATAAACCCAGATTAAGAGTTGCTGAGGTTGGTGGCACAGAACACTAACCAGGAGCAACCAGCCTGCACAAAAAGCTCCACAAGGCTGGAGCTGCAGTGCATGCATTGAGTCCTCCTTGTTCCAGCCCCGCACTCTCGCCAGTGGGCTCAACTCTTGTTTCTGAAAACGTCTAAAATAATCCTACTGCAGCCCTCAGTACAGAGGAAAAGTGCTTCTGCCTTTCACACCGAAACCCTGGTGGAACATCAGTTCCTCCAGTGGCAACTGCCTCCTCCCCAAGAGGGGCTGACATCTTGCCTTACAGTGCAGCTCCTGCCCCACATCCATCCCTCCCTCCGCTCACTCTAGGAAGCTTTATACGTGACAAGACGTTTTTGGGTGCAGTAACGCAGAGCTGCTCTCAGACCTCACCCGCACCAAGTATGCCACGTCCTTGCAAACTGCTGATCCATCGCTTGGCAGATTTCCAGGGGCACAGAGGAAGACTGTGGCTTGTCTCGAGCAGGTTATTGCACCTCTCGAGTTCTCCAATGATTATTTCTCACTAGGCTTTACTTCCTAGAAGAATTTTCCACGTGCCTTATTTAATCCTGCGTCAAGTGACATTACACAGGCATGACATACCTGCCTGCATTAACACCCCCTCCACTATCACTCGTTGCTCACTAAAAGGGAAAGAAAAGTGTTGAAACAGATCTGTTCCCCCAAATACATTTCTTGGGGCACATCTGCAGCTTTCGTTCCTCAGCGTGAGCGCTCATTTCAGTTTCATAGAAGTTGCCCCTCATCTCCCCATCTCATCTTTCTTTCAGGATTTCCATTGACTAAAATTTCCTATAAGATACTCTGGGCCTGGGCATTTTGCCACCATCAGAAAAATAATCAACTTGACCCCACAAGTCACAACAGGGGCAGGTATACGGGGCCCCAAATCCCACCCGGGTTCCTTAGGGGCCACATGAGCTAAAGCAGAGATGTGGCAGATTTCAATCCCCCAAAAGCAGCTGTTTCAGCTTGATCCATAACAAAAAGCTTAGTCCCAGGCCACAAATTGGCCAGCTCTGCTCAAGCAGCAGAAACTCAGCTATTTCCAGGCCTGCAGAAGTCATGCTCATTTTAGCAGCACGGCTGTTCATTATTTGGGATGAGTGTCCCCAGGGCAAGGAGGGCCCCGGCTTGTCTGGCCAAGGCTTTGGAGAAGGGAGCTGCAGGGAGGGAAGCACACTGGGTTACTCAGCTACTCTAAATGTGCAGAACATCTTTAACTGATGTTCTGACTCCAGAAGTGTCAGGGCATCTCTAAGTTTAGTGGTGTGAATTTTTAGGTACTTTCAAATGAGGAACCCAAAGTTCTTTACAGATATTTCCACACCCAAAACGTGAACCAGAACCCAAACTGGAATTTACTTCATAGGAAAAAAAATCTTAACCAGCTTGATGCTATCCAACCCCGTTCCCCATTACCACAAGAAATCACATTGCATTTTCCTAGGCTGAATCCCAACCAGGGCTGCAAAGTGCTCCACAAACTGCCGAAAAACATGCAGGCCTGTGGGCAATGAAGGCAGCAAGTCAAAAGCAGTGGTAGAAAAGATGAAGGGTGGTTTTGTGATTGAGGCCTGATGATGCTATGCTACTTCACTGCCTAAATTCCCAAGGTCAAGAGGTGTCAGGTCCCAGCCCTGCACCTGCCTGCAGCTCCACGTGGATGGACTCCTGCAACAGGGCAGCGCTGAAAGAGCTGGACGTGCAGCCAAGAGGCAAAAATCCTGTCTCTGCCCAGCCACAGGGCCCTAGGCCAAGACAAAACTCAGCGCGTCAGTGCCAAAGCATCGGACCAAAAATCCTGGCCCATGCACAGGGATGACTTTCCCCTCGGCGCACAGGAATCCCCTCAGCGGGGACCACGGCCGCATTCGGAGGCTGGGTACGCTGGAAGCGCCAGACCCAGCGTCCTCGGGCACCGCTGTCCGCCGGAGGCTGCAAAGCCTCTCGGCTGCGCTTTCCCACTTCGGGAGTAAAGGGCTGATCCTGCCCCGGGCTCGGTTCTCAGCTCTGCTCACAGGGAGCATCTCGCAGTCAGACCCTGCTGTGGGAACGTGTCTGTGGTCGGAAAAGAAAAAGATGGTGAGACACTGCAGAGGACTTAACCCTCTGCGCTGGCTCCGGCAGAAGGGTTAAGCGTGCCTGCTGCCTTCTCTATACATAGTTTTGTAAGACAATAGCCTCAAGCACATAAAGGCTTCACTGCTTCCCAATATAGCTCTTAATTAAAGAGCACTGGGAAAATTGACATTTCTAGAGAAGATATGGCCCTCACTGTTTCTGTTTTGCATCCTGCAGGGAATCAGGACTGAAGCTTAAAAAAAGCCAGAGCCAGTTACAAGCACTGGGGTCCGTTTGCTCCTCCTCCCAGTCCCAGCTCCTGAGGTCAGCAGGGAAAGCATCCAGCAGTTGCAGCAAGACAGATTGTTTTAATTTAAACATTTGAGAGAGGCAGAGTGAGGGACTTTCTCCCAAAGTGTACAAGACGTGATAATATACGCTGCTCCCGATCCCTGCAAACCCTTGTGAGAGAACATTCCTAGCAGTTTTCCTATGTGAGCGCTCGCCAGCGTGTGCCAAAGGCAACGACCAGGATGAAAGCCGCTTCCTCCTCACACCCTCGCATCGCTTTTAGAGCGCAGAAACGATGCAGGGATTCTCAGTGATCTGCCCTCCCCATTACAAAAAGCAGAATACCCAACGGGATCAAGAGACAAACAACATCAGCCTCATCAAGACCAGCATCTGCAGCCACAGGGCTCCAGGCGAGCAGTCCTTATCCTTCAAGGAATCGACAGCTTTCCAAGATGAGACACTGAGCAGCCCATGGTCAGGGAGCAGATGCTGTACTTGGGGGATGGACAGACTCCTCTCTTCTAGGGAAGCCCTCCGAGGGGCACGTCCAGCGTGGCTCCTGCCCTGCAGCAGGCTGGTGGCTCCCAGAGTCACAGCCCAGCAAACGCAGAGCGGCTCTGCCAGTCCCACACATCTCCTGCTGCCAGAAGCCAAGTCCTGTGTCTCAGCAGCCAAACACACCTACCACCCACCTCATCTATCTGCTGAAGTCTTCAGCTTTTATGCCATAACCTACACAAGGTTTATAGACCCAGCGCTTCACTGCACAAGCCAGGCACGGTCCTCCCACACACGAGCCGCAAGCCATTAACTCCTGCCCTTGCTACAGCCCAGGCCAGCATCATGCTATTGCATCATTAGCAGAAGAGTCCCAGTTCTCAGTCATCTGATATCAGATGGAATGTATGTTGAATTTTCAGCCACCTTGGATCAAAGCTATACTCACAAATTCATTTGAAAGTTGTTTATGGAAATGATCTTGCATTAGGTAGGCAAGAAAAATAGTTGGCTTAATTGTCTACTGAAAATGTATTTCAATAAGGGAGGATAAATTAAGGGTCTAAAACTGTAGTTATTTTTTTATCAGTTTTACACTGGAGGAATGACTTCAGAACAGAAAAATCCAATGGCTAGAAATCAAAAATGTAAATATTTCTATGTACTGTCTCTCAGGATTCACATTCTGCCAAAATACCAAAGCAGTGCTAGACAATATGCAGGGGTGTCTGCAACAGCACACCAGCACCTCAAATACACCATGGATATTTCCTTTACAGGACAGTGAAAAGCAATTAGCCAAAATGCTGATAACCCCAAAGAAGAGCGTTTCAGCCATGTGAAAAAGGAAAGCCATAGGTACAGGAGCTCATGACAAGGAAACCCTACCCCATTAAAAAGAACATTAACAACTTCTGAACCAGCTTCTGTTTTCTGGCCTCATGGCCACCATCGCCATTTTATTGAAATTGCCCCAGAAGTATCAATAAGGGGAAAATTCCAGCCAACTCCACATCCTATCCCACCCCTTGGAATTCACCCGTCCCCACGTGCAACTCGAGCCACATCTCTATTTTCAGCGCTCTGCCAGTGTGGTTAACCAGCTGCCTGGGGCTTGGCAAATGAAGCTTTTGGGCAGGAAGTTAAAAAAAAAAGCTTAGTTTACAACTGGGCATTCCAGGGCAGGGGATGGGCCCATGCTTACCTCCAGGCACCCTGCAGACTCTCACATCCCGCTCCAACACGGCGGCTCCTTTCCCCAGGATGGTGCAGGAACCTGGCTGGGACCCTGCTGGGACCCATTGCTCAAGGGGCACAAATTTTCTCATCAGCATTTCAAAAGATAATACTGTCCCATGACAGCACCTTCATGACATCGCTGCTCTTGCTCTAAGTGTTGGAGGAAAGCGGCCCGAGCATCAGGAGTCTCCGCAACAATTTGGAGGAGGCCTTTTCTGGGTACCACCGGGTATATAAGCAGGCTGAGAACAAGAGCTCCTAACCCTACAGGCTCAATGCTGTTTTGCAAACCAGCAGCAGTGAGCCCAACACTTCCAGAATATCATCCTGTTTTTCTGTACGCAGCCTACACCGGCAGCTGCCTTCAGCAACTACAACTGCCCAGCCCCAGGTTAGTCTTGCTGACTTTTAGGTGCTCGAACATTTCAGGTCTCAGCTGAGATTTACTCTTGTAGCTCCCTGAAAGAACAGTGAAGCAGAGCTGTTTGGCACCAGCTGAAACACCTGGCTTGGAAACTCCTTTCTTCTGTGCAGAATGACACTTGTATTTAGTGACTCATCTCCTTGACCTTTCTATTCACTTTTAATGGTGCAAGCTGGAAATAAGGGCATACAAACAATGCATTCATTATTCAGCTGGTGAACTGCAGCCCTCAGACCAAATCTCTACCCTGCAGCAGACGAGGGCACAGAGAGTAGATCTCATTCCAGCACATCTAGGATGAGCCCCCTCAAAGCCCACACAAACCCACTGCTTAATTCCTATTTGAGGGGCACAACCGCATGAGCTTGCACCCTACCACCAAAAATTGCCGTGCAAAATGCTGCAGGAGCACAAGAGATCCTGGGAAACTGGCAGTGTCATCTCCAGGAATTCAGCTGCAATGAATTCTTACTTAAGTATTGTCTTGGAAACAAAAAAGGGGGTGGAGGGAAGAACTGCAGAGGAAGAGGCCAGCAAGGCTCTCTGTGAAGATACAAGAGCTCAGCCAGAGCACAGATCTTTCCTGTATATCCACACGCAAAAAATAGTAACTCCAGCTGACATGTGAATGAAATTCTAAATCTGACCAGTAAAACTGCCTGACAGCCCCTTCAAGCAGGGACTCCAGCAGACCCCTAAGGGACCTCTCTTCTCTAGGACTTTCCCCTGTCAACTTCTTCCAGCATTTCCAGCAGAGCTGCAAACTCCCCTGTCCTTTTAAAGTTAGAGCAGTGAAGTGCAGAAAGGGCAAGGAAAGAAAAGGGTTTCAAACAGTTTGCTTAAAAGCTAAGCCAGGAAAAAGCTTATTACTTTCTTTCCTCTGAAAGAGTTAGCATCTCCTTGGCTGCAGAGGCACAGCTTGATCCAGGCAGGGATGGCAGACAGGGTCATCCCAAGCTAAGAGCAAGATTTAGCTGCATTTAAACTAGGCAGATCATTCAGGTCTTCAGCAAGCTGTAGCTTCCTAAGGAGAACAAAGGGTCCCCCAAACATGCACCCCCACTCCTCATGAGGGAAACAATGCCTGGCTCCTTCGGGTCAAATCCAGGCACTCTTCAGACCAATGGAAAAGTTGCACCTGAGCAAAGCAAAAGTAAGGTTTGGCCTTCAAATCTTTCTCCAGTGAACCTAGAGCAGCAGGGCTGAGCACCACAAGGAATACAGCATCAGGCATGGGAGACTTCTCAAGAAATCAAACCAAGCGCACAGGGATGAATGCACTTACAGAGCCCTCAGCACCAAAGTACACTGGAACTCCTTCCTTACATCAGCAAAACAGCTGAATGTCACCACCCCACCGCCGGCTAAAAGACAGATGGACATCAGCTTACTTGATCCCCTGTTCCTACCCACAGCTCAGGCTTAGCATGCAAAACCCCATGGGGATATCCAGCTTCACGATCCAGCACCCCACTTCCATTTGCATCCCTCCACCTTCCAAGGGTGTTTCTTCCCCGTAAACTGGAGCATGTGTGGCTGCCTAAGAGATCCTCTGCCTGCTTTGGATTTCACTTATACATCTAATGCTTCAAACTGTTCTGCAAGTAGTCAATGTAACAGCATGGCAGTCTGTATTGTACCCCATCATATAATCCGCAAGAAATCTGTCCAAATCTAAAGACAAAACCCAAATAAAAAACTGGATTTGCAGTGAGACGCACTGATGTTGCTAGACAGGAAAACACCATTCCAGAGAGGAAAAGTATTTTTAAAGTAGAAAACTCGTAGACCACAACCACTAACATAATCGGAAGCACAGGGATGAAGAGACTTAGAACAGTTCAGTGCTTGAAAAGACATCTTGTTGGTGTATCAATGTTAGATTTGCGATTAAGCAACACTTCAATGCCAAGTTCCATACAGGGAGACAGGATCAGGCCCCAGGGTGTGGAAAACAAGGACTTGCCTAAGGGCTGGGACAAAGCCTGCAGCAGAGATCAGGAATGAGTACTGATATAGCTCATTCCACTCATTCGATCTCAAAACTATCCTCTCTCCAGCTTGTTACACAACCTTGAAGGAAAACTCCAGCATTGTAAATACATTAGTACCATTTTCCTAGTTTCAAAAAAATTACATCTCTCAACATTGTGAAAGCTTCCAGATGATGCTAAGAATCCTGTTGGCTTCTGGAGAGAAAAAGAGCCCAGACTCAGAGCAACCAACCTCAAAAATGCCTTTTGTGTAGCTCCTTCATTTATTTATTTTAGAACTAAAGATTTTCCAGACACATCCACAGAGAAACCACGGCATCATTTGGATGGTTCATTCAGTGCTAGGCTTCATTTCAAGAGCCTTCAAACTAGCCAATAGTAACCCAGTGGCTAATTATACCATGTTGCCAACCTAAGTTTTTTCCATATAACATTAGATTTTAACAAAATTTTTCCATTCTTTCATGTCTCAACTTTTTTCCTGTTTTTTTCATTCTTCCCATACTGGGTTTTTCTTTGTTTCACACAAAGGTTTATTTTATTTTTAAGAAAACTGCAAGCTGGCAGTTTGAGCTGGCACAAGCTCCAATCTAGCTAGTGCAAATAAAAGCTTTGATATATGGCAAGGCCAGGCTGCAACTGAAAAGACAGTCCCAGGAACCTCTCTGAAGCAAGCCAGTGAGGGCAAAGGAGAGGGAATGCACTGCCTAGATTAACAACAGTTGGAAGTATAAGTAGGTAACAGGCAACACCAGGAAGCAGAAAAAATATCTGAAGAGTCTGAAGATTGCATTCTACTTGCCTCGGTCAAAGGCTTGCACCCACAGCCAAACAACAGAGCTGCTAGCTCAGGACACCGGCATGCCTTGCTGATGGTCAGCCAAAGGGGAACAGCCAAACTCCAGCAACAAAACTGTTTCCTGATACAGCTGTGAAGCACTCTGCCTTCTCCAGAAAGCTCAGGACAGTGTCCACCTGGAAGGGTTTGCCTTCCAAAAATATATCCTAAAACCTCCTCAGAAAGCCACCACCCCATTAGCAGGTAATAGAAGCCTACCAACATCTTCAGGCTGCTGTTCCCAATAGCTCTGTTAAAGGTGTCATAATCAGAGAGAAATCCAAATCAAAACGACAAGAGCCAGAGGAGGCACCGAGCAGCCCTGATCCAGAAGAACACAACCAAGTGCCGAGAAGCCTCTGCAAGGCGGCAGAACCAGAGGTTGGAAGGAAGCACAGGAGCGGTGCCTTCGGCTTCATCAGCCTTCCCTTGGGGCTGGCCACCACATCAGCCGATCCAAGGGGAGACAGCGTCTCCCAGTGCAACGCCAGTGTCAGGTCCTACTGCCTATATCACACAGACTTGCCATATATCCAAGATAGGTGGTTGCATTCCATATTAAAACAAAGCTGAAAGTCAAGGACCTACACAGATAGCACAGGGAAACCAGCAGAGGTTATCAAGCTGACTCCAGAAGAAGCATAACTCATGTGTGCACATGCCTTTGCGGTGACATGGACTTTCATCGTGGGACAAATCTTGCAGATCATAAATTTGACCCAATTCCAGCAGATGACTGTTTAAGGCCACAGCATTCCCAAAATATCCTCAACAGTAGCAGTATCAGACCTGCAGCAGAGTCAGGGCTTTCCTAAACACATGAGTAGAAGTCCACACTGAATAAAAGCATAGAACAGAAGGGAAGAAATCTTCTTCCACATGAATAAAGTCAGAGAAGAGATGTTTTGCAGTTCATTCCTGGTTTATTTCCCAAACAGTTATCATTTTAAACAGTAGTTTTCATTTACCAAAATCTAGGTAGTGAAAAGTTATAATCATGTTTTCAACAGAACCCAAATAACGCTTTAAACCTTTCTCCGCAAAATGAATTATTTTATAGAAGGATAACTGCTTTCTGAGGATAAGACTCCTGCTAAACAAACCAGGCAAGAGCATACGTGGGCGAGTGTGTACATACATGATGAAGTGCCAAATTTATACTTGTAACACAGCAGGGATTTCCCCCGTCTTAGGGGCTGCTACGCTTCAAAGTCAATTCACACGACAGCAGAGCATTAGCTCCAAAGGCAATCGCTCTTCCCGAATCACTCCGGACCAGGACACCTCCACCCCAAACCACAGCATACACACACCGGTCCTTACTGTGTAACGCCAGTGCCAAGCCCAACCAGCAGGCCAACAGAGGGGCTCTTAATTCAAGCCTTGGGAAGTCCTTCAAGGCTGAGCAGCCCCACCTGTGACATGCACACCATTTGTTTGAACATGGACCTAGACCCATCTCTGCACCTGGGGGGCTCAGCTCCCTGCTCTTCCCTGGTCCCACCATTCTCCAGACGTATCCACAGGCAACCGTGCGAGCACATATAAATAGCAGACTCATGAATCACCACGGTGATACCTCATTTGAGCACTTTTCTACCCTATGTACACCATGTCCCCAGGGGCCAGCTCCCCCCAATTGCCCCTTGAAGGTTTACTGAGCCAGAAAGCCCCTGCTCCTCAGTCTGCTTGCGTGCAAGCATTCGCAGCAGTATTGCTCCACGCAGTTTTTCCAAGCGCAGACTTTAATGTTTACACAGAGTGATTGGCCATCCATCCTCCTCCTGCTTCGGGAAGGGCAGCCCCAGCATCCAGACAGCATGGGGAGAGGGAGAGCTCAGGGAGCAGGTCAAAGAATTGTGGCATAAGACAAAAAGTAATTGTTAAAAGAAGAATTGCCAGTTTGCTTTACCTCTACAGAAGAAAAAAACTGAGGCTGAAGAGCAGTTTCCTGGAAAGTACTCCCAGAGATTTATCTCTGAAGTCCAGACAAAACTCAGATTACCTAACACACATCTATAAATGGTACTTCACACAAATGTCTCTGCATTAGTGGCATATGCCACAGCAATGCCTTCTGCTTCTCAGTATCTGTTGCCCCACTTTGTCTCATCTTAGAGATTACACCTGTAATTCAAAGCAGTTGAGAACACACATGCCCTGAAACAAGGCTGCAGGACAGAGGGAAAGTCCCCAAAGCAGAGATGGACAGACAGCACCAGGACCAGACCACATCTGCAGTGTTAGAAGAAAAGCAGCCGGGCGCATGCTACCAAGGGTGACAGGACATCTACGTGCCATTACGGGTCTGGGCCTCTGGGGCAGCAAAGATTTTCATGTCAGAGCTCTGAGAAAAAGAAAAGCTACTTCAGAATTAAAACCATTATGCTGAACGCCACAGAGTGCAGCTGCTGGTACCATATATACAGAGGAATGGCACTCCATCCAGCTTCTCTTGGGAGCTGCCAGGAGGGTATGCCCAGTTAATAAGGCTCACACCTCCACACCCACATCACCCTCCCACAGCACAGGGGTGGGAGATCAGAGCAGAAGCCACATTGAGCCACATCCCAAAGGCTGCTGATAGGACAACCCCTGCAACACCATCTTCTGACTGCAAGTCATCATGAGACAAACCTATTAGTTAATTTGCTCTACATTTCAAGGAGGAATGAACCTGAAAAGTCCATCTCCAACAACATCAGGAGCAGGGACAGTACCCATTTAAAACAGATGCACATCCCCTTTACAGTCCCTCCCTGTTCTAGGGCAGATTTTATGTCTGCAAGCAGCAGGAGTAACACCCAGACAGTTTATTGGATTACCCTTGCTCTTAAAAAGAGGTTTTATATGCGAGGATCCAGCATGAGATATTTGAGCTAGCAATGCCAGCATGCAAGTCCACACTGTTGTCCCTCTTCATATGCCAAAAATTAGCAACTCCTCAGCAGGTTTTAGGCCTTAGAGTTACCCCTAAAGACCAGGGATGAAATGGGATTTCTCCAATCCCTGACAAATTATTGCCCAGGCAACACTGCGATGCTTCAGAGCCAAAATTCCCATTAAGTTTGGTGGGAGCTGGCAGAACAGGCTCCTTGACCACGAGCCCGAAACGGGCTCTCGCATCCGGCAAGACTATGGCACTGCGGGGAGGCGAGCGCAGGAGCAGCCTTCAAAAATCACCTCGAAGGGAATGGTCAGTAAAGAGCTTGCATCTTGACCCCAGCTTAAGTGGAAGAATAACATATTACCTCAGCTGAACGCCCCTACTGCATCCCCTGGACAGGGCATGTCCGACAGCTGGGTGCTTTTAAGTTAAGTCCGGTTCCAATCTGGCAATACATTGACAGCATAATCCAGGTTTTACACTGGAAATCAGATCTGCCATCAATTCCAGACTTATAAAGTCATATTTCTTCTTGTAAAACAATATCAACGCTTTTGATTGGCAAAATATTAAAACAAAACACTTTAACTGGCTGGATAAAGATTTTTTTTTTAGCTCATTCTAGATGACTGGGGAAGAGCCAAGGAGAGAAGCAACAGATGGTAACAGGATACTTCATAATTTCCAGCATTTTTATTTCTTTTAAAGGGCATGCCATGTATTCTTAGTACACTTCTCTTTGCCACTAAAGGAAACTGCTGCTTCCAAAAATTTTCACCCAGAAACCCGATTCAATTTTATAGGGATTTGTAAAAGCAGAGACTAATTCCAACTTCATCTGTGGCTTAGATTTTTGTGTGACATCATCTATTAAAATATGGGAAAATCTGAGCTGGAAGGGCAGTGTTCAGAGGCAGTTCAGTTCATGTTGCCTTTGACATTGCTATTTCTCTCTTTCTGGAAACTCTCTCAGCAAGGTATCTTCCCCCTTTCTTTGGAGCCATCTGATGGATTTGCTTCTGAAGATTATAGAGAAGATTCACCTCTCTCCATACAGAGAAGCCAACTAAAGTGAAACTGAAACAGAAGCAATCTGAGCTGAAATAAAACCAGAGAACTTGGAAAGATTAAAAAGAGCTATAGAGAGCATTAGTCAATGCCATCAGCAGTCCCAATCTAACTCCTCCCTCATCCAAATTATTTGATGTCCTATTAGGAAGCTCATTAGGAAAACTCAAAGCTTTTCACGGCAAGAGTCATTACTTGGAGCTGCACAACAGTTCTCCAGCCGCCCACTGCAGCATTAGCTCCAGCCAGCCCTCAGCTTCCTGCAGCCACAGCCCGACCCAAAAGTTTTAGAAAAGTTAGCAGGTAACTTTAACAGGAGCTAGGTCTTATGGTGAAACTGTCTGAAGGACATACACCAACAGGCAAAACGCTGAAGGATGCTCTGAAGCCATTAAAATATTAGCACAGACAAAAGAAACAAGGAAAACTTTGTCATCTCTCCTTTGAAAGAGTTGAGACTGGTCGTAATTCAGTTTTTGACTAATACAAAGTAACCGCGCAGCCTGACGAGCTGGCTGCACAAAAAGGGAACCCGAGCGGAGCTAGTATCATCCAGGTATTCTTCTAGTCGGGAAACTGCTCACAGTCCGATACTTTTGCAGTACAACACAAACTCTTGTGGTAGCTCTGACTGCCATTAACTTTTCTGGCAGTGATATTTAAAGGCATTTTATTCATTGACTAGCAGTTTATTTTCCATCTTGCTCAGACTTTGCAAGCAAACCATTAATGAAAGCATTCCTCATACGCCCACCTTTTCTTCCTTAAGGTCATTTTAAGAACCTAGAAATTACAGTAATTTGCAATCACGCTGCTATATACAGAATCCCACACGCATTTGCCCTGGTAACACGCAAGTAACTCTGCAAACACCACTGCCTGGGCTTCCCAGGAAAAAATACCCAGAGCACACAAAAAAAATCAAGCATGAAAGCTGAATCCAGACAGCGCAGTTCTTCAGGGCACTTCTCAGTTTCTCAAGTTACCCTGCAGAACTCTATCTACTTTAACTTTTCAGATTTCAAAATCGGCTTTGCCAACAAACCGCTTCATAGACTTTCCCTTCAAATACAATATTAAAAGAGCTCAGAGCGCAAATGCCTCCAAGCGTCCACTACAAACTCAGAAAACACTCTGAAAACACACTGAAAACTTTTCCAGCAGACCGAGTCTCAGTCTGCCTGGCTCTGGCGTTTCACAGCCCACCCGGGGAAGGCAGACATTTGGAAAGCAGAGCTCCCGAAACACGCTCAAACCCAAAGCGTCCACTTAGCGAAATAAAAGTTCTTAGTCCCAACTCCTGCATGATTGTAAAAAAAAAAAAAGACATTCCAGGGTTTTTCTGGCTGCACAACTAAGTGTTGCTGCACATCTGGTACTTTACAGAGCTTCCTCTTGCCACACTCAGCCACAATTTTAGGGAGAAACCTGGCAAATCGGGGCTGGCGAGGACAGGGCACACAGTGCGCCTTGGGGTCCCCAGCAGAAGCGGCTGCAAAGCTTTTGTGCAGCGAGATCTGCCGCTTTGATGTGCGGGGGGGAGAGCAGATTACTTCTGGACAAAAAGTTTCTTCTCAAGGAGGAGGAACCACGCAAGGCAAGAGGCTTCCAGTTGACTAAATATACACTCACATATATATACACGCAGATATATAAAGAACTAGAGCCTCCAGAAACACAGCCTGACTTTTGCTCCAGAAAAAGCGAGCCCCGCAACAGGCAGCTCAGCTCTAAGAAAGGCGATAAAGTATTGTTTTAAGTTCCCCCCCCCCCCCCCCTTTTACGGGCCCCCTGACAAATGGCATTCAGAGACTCAGGCAGCTAAAGGAGATTGGGTGGGTTGGTTTTTGGTGTATTTCCACCCCCCCGGAATGCATTCAGTAAAGACAGACAAATGGTTTGCGTACCCCCCCCCCCAAAAGCCGCCTCGCTCTCCCCACCCGCGGGGCTCCCCCCGGCCCCACACGCCGCTGACACTCGCCCGCGGCCGCCGGGACTCGCTGCCCCGGGGATGGGCGGGGGGGGTGTCGGGGGCCGCTTACCTGCCCGGCCGAGGGACAGGGCACCCAGCAGCACCAGTGCAGCGGGTACCGACCAGCTCCGTATCCAATTGCGCCTTTTCCACCGCGTGTGCGTATCCATGGTCCACAAAAAACGGGGCACCAGCTCGGGACAACTCGGTGGGACGGGGTGAAAAAAAATAATATATATATATACACACACAAGCAAAGAAAAGCCGCTCAGACCCCCCCCGCCAGCCCCCCCGGAGAGCAGCCGCTTTATAAAGCCATGGGGCGGGCGGAGGGCTGTCGGGGGCTCCGCCGCGCTCACTCCCGGCCCCTGCCTGCTCCTGCAGCGAAAAACTTTTCTTCCTCTCTTCCCCCCACCCCTCTTCTTTTTCCCTTCTTTTAAACCCAAGGCAAGAGTTTGTCAATCTCGGAGCCGCGCAGCAAATCAGGGCCGGGCGGTGCGGCCCCCGGCCCGCCCCCACCGCCCCCGGCCTGGCCCCGCGGCAAGTTCGAACGCCGTGGGGCTCGCCCCGGCCCCCCAAACGGGGGGTTTCCACCACTACCCCCATACTCCCCCTTTCCCCACAAGGAATTAGCACCAGCCGGAGGTTTCTCTCCCTTCCCCTCCCGGTCCCCCGCGCTTTCCGGCTCCCGATGGAGACAGAGCCCGGGGCTTGTGGAAGCGTGGAAAACGCAAGGATTTGGCAGGAGAAAGTGAGGCCGCCGCTGCAAAGCGTGCATGCAAAGGGTAAAAAGCGCAAGCAGGCAGGAGTGGAAAGGGACGGCAGCATTCCCTGCCAGGCTAGCTGGGTGCCAGGGTGGCGAAGCCCCCTCCTCTGGCAGGAGAGGACAGCAAGGGATGGAAGGAAGCACTGCGGGGCTGGGGGTCCAGCCCCAGCACTGCTCTGCTCCTGTTGCTCTTCCTCCCACTACACCACTGAGCACTGACCACCTTCGCACACCAGCGGCGGCTGATGCATCACACTTGTGAACATCAGCTTCAAATGATTTTACTTGTTCCAACATTTTATAGCAGCAACATTAGAACAATACTGAGGAAAAACAACGTAAAAGCTGATGTGACTTCCCCACACCAGATCCTTTCCTTCAGCAGTGCCCTCCCTCAGATCCCAGGAGAGACCAGACCTCACACTGTAGGACTAGGTGGCACAATGGTGCAGACTCCTCAAACCCAAGAGCAGGTCACCTGGAGACCAGAGAAGGAAGAACCACCAAGTGCAGCCCCCTCCCTTATCTAAAATACTTTGAAGACACTTGCTGGTATCAGTACTTGCTTTGCCAGCGCCATTAAAGATCTGACCACCATTGCTAGCACACATCCAGATGAGAGTCCCAGATCCTGGGACTTTAGTGGTTCGAGTTGTACTGATTTTCATAGAGCAGGGGTTTTGCCTATAGACTCATATCCTGAGTGACACCAAAGCATCCCAGTCCTTGCACAGCAGCCTTCATCTACAGGGAAAATAACCATTGCCAGCACCTGAACTGCTGCACTCTGCCAGTCTGCTTGTCTATGGGTTCGGTCATTCAGCACTGCGAGAACCGGGGCGGTCACTGGCCATTCCATTTATCATACGCAAGGGGAGCAATGTGTAAGTCAGGGCTCACTCATCCCGTCCCTGCTTTGGACTGTCTGATGGAAGAACTCAGCACAACAGGGGCTTATGCTGAGCTTTAGCTAGTCACTCAGCATAAATCTTCAATTTGCTGGAATGAAAGTTTCTTTGTCAGGTAATTGATACCAAACTAACACATCAAAACCTACAAGTATAGGAGGCCAAACCCCACTAGATCTGCAAAAGCAGCAAGGGGAAAGGGGTGCTCCCAGTCTGCCGAGCTTGTAGCCTAATAAAGAAGTTATCTAATGGTTCAGCGGAACAGAACTGTAGGAAATATCTCCTTTACCTCTGAACCTGTTGAGATGCTTTCTCCCTCCTACCAGTCTCCCTGTGAAACTAGAAAGGCTGGAGCACGAGCCACACACAAGAAGAGATTCTCTGCTGAAAGAGCCTTTCACCAGAGAGGTGAAAGGCAGATTGGCTGCAAGCCCCTGAGTTGGGAGCTGGGAGGAGGCACGCAGAACACATGTGCTGGCTGCAACCACGTGTAAGGTGGGTACGGTGCCAGTGCCACTCCAGGGCAAATCTCAGATGAAAGCCCCTTCCCATTCTTGCCTTTCATGAGTAACCAGATGACTAGAGGCTGGCAAGACAAATTAAGTGATGCTCCATATCCAGGAGGAGCCTGGGGGCAAGCTCTTCCAGTACCAGTAACACCTGTGCAACCCTGCAAACACCACTGCAGAGTGCTGGAAGCAGCCCAGCAATGACAGTGTCCATCAGCACTGCACCTCCCTCCTGCTTTAAAATACCACACTGCTCACAGCAACAGTCCTTTCCACAGGCTCACAGTTGCCTCTGATATGGAGCAGAGAAGCTATTCCACAGCTCCCAGAAACACTGCATGACAGATGCCTTCTCTCCCCTCCATTTGTATGGGCAACGAAGCATCTCAGGCATATATGGACATGGAACTAGGATGGCCAAAAGCACCAGCAGAGCCTGTGGGTTGCAAATACCCTCCCCTTCCCAGTAACCCTTCTTATTATAACAAAGAAATAACTTTATTCACAGTATTTCTATGGATGCCTAATCACCCTTGAGAGGCACTGCCAGCCCCACTGGCAGAGGTGGTGCCCGATTTCAGCCCCAGTTACACGCATGCCAAGATCCTGGGTCTTCTCATCCGAGACCAGCATTTCTGATCATACAAACAGCTTGCTGTTTGGGAATGAGACCCTGTTTTGTCTTCTCCAGCTGCAAGTGAAAATCCCACTAACACCTGAACGCCGTAACCAAAGTGTTGACATTCCCTGCCCTTCCAGAGGCATGCAGCTGTAGGAAGGGCGATACCTAAAGCACCAAGAACACCACAGGCAAAAAAATAAAAGCAGCTCAGAGCAGTACACTCACTTACACACCACCCATTTTCCAAGGGCTCTCAACTCCAGAAGCAAGCCAGATTACCCAAACCTGGACCCACATGAGATGCAAAGCAACTTCATTTTACACCAGTGAAGAACCTGGCCCAGGGAGCCTTTGCTGAGCAGTAAGTCTGAGTTTCCAGTTGCTTTCCAGGTGATTTAGAAACTTGCACAGACCTGTTTGCCCCTCCTCAACAATAACAGAGAAATACAGAAATAAGCTTGTAATGGCAAACTGGAAAATTCCAGCATCCACACGCCAGGTTTAAAGAGCCAACCTCCGAGTCGGAGCAGGCCAGATCATCTGGTGGTGCAAGCTCCAAGTAGGTTTACACGAGCTGTGTTGGTTGACGCCAGCTCCAAATCCCTCCAGCAGCCAGTTGGGATAACATCTGAATAGCCAAAGGAATACATTGCAGCAGTGGCAGATGGCCAAATATCTTTAAGGAACAGCAGTTTGTAGAAGTATTTTCATGACTAAATGCATCTTGAGCCCAGCTAGCTGTTGTTCATAGGATGGAGGACACATTTGTGAGCTCTCAAAAAAACCCAAACTTAAGATACATAGGTAAAAAAAATTTAAATCATTTATATGCTATGAGACCAGACATGAGCATTCAGCCAAAAAACAAAAAAAAGCATTATTCTGTAGTTTGAAAGTAAGTATTGGGATAATCAGAAAGAATAGTCCTAGATGTTACTGATAACCAGTTACACCCTGTGACCAGCTGTGAGAACAGACTAAAAATGAGACTCAGAATTGCCTGAGCTGTTGCATAAATAATCAGGAAAGACAACTGCTCAAGAACTATTTCAAAATACAATTTATGAAGAGCACACATATCTAAAAAGACAACTTTCCTCTGCAATCTTGTAACCTGCCTTTATTCTTTGCAAAGATAAACACAGTTGCATCCCTACCCATAACTCAAATTTTATGATTTGTCTTATGTTGAAGTCACAATCCTGACTTATGATGTCACACCTGTTGCCAGGGAAGTGATTGCTCTCAAATTCAGCTTAAGAAAAAAAATATGAGAATTTAGTGTTACTGAGACATTTTGGATTGAGACTTGAAAAATATAGCTATCTGTTTATCCACAGAGGAAGCACCACATCTGCTATCCCAAAGCTGGATGCTGTCTCAAGCCTCACTGCTCTGTATTCTGTGTGGTCTTTGAGCAGAGTGTTTACTGTACTGTCCCGGGCTGTTCGTGGCCATTCCCACCCTGGTGAAGAGCTGCAGTGTGGCAGCAACTTCCCCAATGCTCTAAAACCTTCCCAAAAACATTTTTTTGAACAAAGGCCATCATAAACCTGCATTTATAGAGCGTGGTGATGGGTAGCACATCAACACTGATCTTGCAATACTGCATGTGTCAGGTGATACCAAACGTGTAGAGCAGATCCTGGTATGTTCTAGCTGGACTCCAGGCTGGCTGGTGACATGATGAATAGATTCAACAGGTACCTCCCAAATGTGAAAAATGTACAACTCTAGGAGGAGTTAACTTTTTTCCTCTCCCAGAAAGACAAAACAAATAAAAATACCACAGCTCCTGTGGTTAAGCACCTGTTTTGGCTTTGCAGGCCAGTTTCTTTACAAAACAGCTACAGTGCTGTGGGGCTAGGAGCTGGACAGCCAGTTCTCCCAGATCCCAGCTGCTCTGGTGGAAATTCAAATCTGATTTTTGCCATGAGGTGGCACCAGGACAAGCCCCACCAGTGAAAAGAGCAGCCAACACAAGGTGGGGCTTGTTTTTTGTACGTTTAAATGTTTCATAGTCAAAGAGGTTTGTTTAATAGAGGAAATAGCATTATAAAGAGAACAGACTTTCCACTCCTCCTCTTTTTCCAGTGTTGTTGCCTTCTCTCCAGTTTCATGTTAATGACTCCAAGCCTTCTATGTGTTTGAACTTTACTGATCTATTAAATGCAGAAGGACAAATTGCACCGTGGTGCCTATTGAGAAAGATGAACTCACTTCACCTTCTTCCCTTTTCATCTGATTCCCCTCCATGCCCAGTGCCAGCCTGGAAGACTGGTAGGAGTTGCCATTCCCTCATCACATCCCTGTGTTTTATTTCCTCATGCCCTATGATCTGCGGTCAATGGCCCAGGCTAAACCCTATATAATCTGTCTAGACTTCAGGGAGATAATCCTTGGTGCTACAGAAAGTGTTATGTTAAACCACAAGGCTGCACATTAACAAGGACCTGTGACTTACCCTATGATCTTCACAAGGGTCAAAAAATGGGTTCCTAAATGACTTGGACTAAACTCTCACTGACCCCAGTGAAGGTTCTGTTGAATACAGAGTTCATTTCCTAGCTCCAGTTTGTTCATCATAATCACGTCTGAAGATTAAAGGTGAGCCCAAACCACAAAGCTTATGTACAGGTCCAAATTCACCCAGCAACATCCGGCTTCAGGGGTTGAGCTTGGGTGCCCGTTAGGAATATATCCATCTAGACCACTGTGATGTTCCTTTTCAAGCCTATCCATGAGGAAGGCTTTTCATATTTTCGCCAGGGATGGCAAATGGGGATGGGCAGGAGTCAAACAGATGACAACTTCTCATACACCTCTGCTTTTTGGATGTTAATGGTGATCACAAGTTTAGTGAACACTCCACCTGCCAGGACCACAATACTTTTTCAGCTGTTAGGTTGTAGGGGTTTTTTTCCTCTCATTGTCATTCCAAGAACACAGATGAGCAATTTTGCTGATAGAGCCCAGTTTTGAGAACTGAGGTCGCTCTCCTCCCCTGCTGCCTTACATTTCCTGAAATAATGATCAGGACAGATGTCAGTTGTGCTCATCCCCGGCAATCTTCCCTCGTTACCTACCTCTTCAAGTGCTCACCAGGCCATTTTCCCAAATATTCCATGCACAGTTATTTGATATTTGTAAAGACCATCTTTGGTAGCTTCTAAGCATAACGAAGATTTGGTGTTATATCAAGGAAAAGCCAGCAATTCATTTTTCCCTACCACATTTAGCTACAATTAGCTTCTTTGAGCAGAGCTCTTTCCTAATAAGAAACATGCTGGAATGCCACCCAGGAAAAGCCCAATTCTGAAATATAAATTGCAGGAAATCCTGGGATATCAGACTGAATAAGAAGTCAGCAGAAGCTGTAAATCTTGGTCTACAGTATATGGAATAGCTTTCACAAGCATGACAACTCAAGCGCTCAGCCCTGCAGAGATTCCCAAGAAAGAGACATTTCTAAAGAGGTCTATGGTGCGGTTTTTTTTTTGTATTACAGCAGTTCCAGAGCTCTGTACTCTCAAAAACAGCCCGTGCATCCTGAGTGCATGCTACCTGTGTGCAGGTGAGTGTACGAGACAGACCAGGTAGAGTTTAGAGCATGAATAGGATTACTGGATGGAAATTAAGTAGCAGAAAATTCAGACTAGGGTGTCAGGAAATAATCCTTACATTAATATCTCCTCAGTCATGGGAGATCTGTTAGACTTCCCAAAGGAAGTGGTGAAAAATCCCATTGCCCGAGTCATATCAAATCAGTCTGGACAAACCTATGCACTTTTGGGAAACAATCCTGCCCTGGCATGAGCGTGGGTTGGATGACCAGAGAGATCTTTTCCACTGGTGGTTTCTGCAACTCAGTAATCCTGAAAAAATGTGAGTGAATTTCACAAGAAAACCTGGTCCCAGCACAAAGACAAGCCTTGTGGCTCCTGTTCCCACCATTGAGCAAGTGGGTTACAGCCCTCTCCTGCCTTTGTGGCATGTACGAGCCATCCCAGCAGACCTTCTGCCCTGTTTGCCTGTTGATCATGCACGCTCTTCAGGACAAGGAGCATCATTTGCCACACACACATGCTGGCAAAATATGACAAGTGGGGTTTTGTCCTATATTTTACATACGTCCAAGCACATCCAAAATTAACATAATTTATTATTCTACCCAGGGCTAGTAACTGATTGAAGCATCCCAGTACATTTTGGTTTCATCAGCTGATGGTCCTTTCATCTTCTAGTCCTTCCTCAAAAAAAGTAATAGAACTTAAAGCCTAGAGATTTTATTTTACCAAGCCATTTTTCTTCCACATTTCCCCTTCTTGAATATTTCTGTCAATTAACCATGTAACACAATTTCCAGGCAGAGATTTCCATTTATAATTTTCTTGCATTAACTATACCAAAACCAGCACATTCCATAGATTCCTCTTTGATTTCACAAGATTACAGGTTCATTCTAGGGAGGGTTTCTGGAGTGACAAAACCCTTTCATTTTGCTGTCTTTCCCCCCCCTTGAAGTAGTGGTTTAGAAATTATGAGAATACAAGGACGCTATGCGCACCACCCAGCTATCAAAAAGCAATTCAGACAACAGGCAACAGTCTTCGTAAATCTAAGCTACTTTCTAAATAGAGAGGGGAAAGAAAATGTCAGGCACCACAGTCATTTTTGTGGATGAATCACTCCAGGAATTCAGTCCAGCTACCAAGTGGTCTCTAACATGACTAATTTTTACTTCTGTCTGTTCAGTGTTTCCAGTAAGTCACCTTCTCAGACACATCAGCACCTTTCCACAAGTCCCCACAGTTACTTACTCCTCTCCCCACTGATGAGTTTTCCAGTTTGGGGAGCGCCAGCCAGCATGGCCAAAGCTACAGACCTTGGCCAGAACGAGGTGCCAGATCATTAACATTTTTAACAAGACACAGTGCTCGTACATCCAGATTAAGCACCAATATACCACCCTAGATCACCCCACCACCTGCTAGCCCTGGTTCATGCTCCAATTTCACAGACTCTTCTTTCAGCTGGGTTTCCAGGGATGCAGCACCCACATATCCACCATATTTCTATGATAGATGCTCACCTACTGCTCAGGGGACAATACCTTCTAGTGCTGGTGTCTTCCTGTAGCACCTACAGTCTTCCAAAATTGTTACCAGGTTTTACAATCACCTTAAACTGCAGATTGGTTGGTCACTTCTTAGAGGGTGTCTTGCTTGTTTATTTAAATACAGACCTGGTTTTATTCCCAGTTCCAGATCGGAGCAGCATCCTAAAGCCCTCTGTTCATATATTTTGGGTTGGGGTTTAATTTATTTTTTATATTTCTCAGACACCTTTGAGGAAATCCAAGGAGTTTTGGCCACACATTATATCTTCAAAATCAGCAGTGCAAAATACTCCACCAGCATTTCACATCCCTTTGAGGCTCTGATCCAGAAAAAACAACCCTAATTGTTCTTTCCTGAGGCATTAAAAAACTATGTCAGGGAATGTGTAGCAGACTATGGTCTGCTGTGCTTCCTATCTTTGAACTGCAACTAAACCATACCTTTCAGAAAACATAAGCTATCTAGCTGTGTATATATGCCATTGGCTTGCATTTTTTTTTTTTTTGCCTGCAGCCCCCTCTCCAGAGGGTGGGGAGATCTCAAAGAGCATTTATACTTGCCCTGGAGGTTATAACTATCTTCTTGGGTTACAAAAGGGTTTGCTGCATCTCTATACCCAACTTGAGTGCAACTGCAGCCACAGCTTTGTCACTCCTTGTGGCTTTATTATCCCTGAGAAGCAGCACTCTGCCTGTTGGGGGTTCTGCAAACATATATAGAGAAACCCCGAGACATCTAATGCATATAGGCAACTCCTAAACATTAAGAAATAGATATCTGCATAATTAACATTTGGGGGAGATTAAGTTGGCATAGATTTATGTGGCCCTAATTAGGACCAGCTGTGGGGTTTGGTTTTACTGCTGGTGACTACAATAGGAATTTGGCAGTGCATCTCAGGCAGGAGGACTGGGACAGAAGGCTGGAAGCCTCAGCTGGGTCCTACCCCTTTCCTGGGACCCAGCCCCAGTGGTCGCTCACCTGGTTCCATCCCTTGCACCTCTGAACACCACAAAACACAGCCTCGCGATGCTGCTGTGCATTTATTCATTTGTCAAGTCTGTTCAGGTTTGCGTAGACAAATCAAAATCACAGGGCTACAGGAGACTTCAGTCCCCAACCCCACAGCACCTAAAGCAAGGGCACCTACTCCAGACCATCCTCAGCAGCTCCCCCTCCACAGAAGCAAAGCTCCTCCAAGCAGGCAGAGCACTTGACAGCTCATTACACCTCCCAGCTGTTTGGCTTCCACATTTATGGGTGTCTTTAACCCTTTCCTGCCCTGGTGCCTTTTATTTACCTATCCTACAGCTTGTTTTCCTCTGGCAAGACTTCCCTATGGCTTTGTGTTCATAAATCATGAGGCCAGAGGGGTTCGTGTTTCACAGAGGCCATGGGGCTTCAATGAATTAAGTCTTGTTTGAACTAGAGTATCTTTTTTAGCAAACCAAACAAACTTCTTGACCTGACTTGTACTGCAGCAAAATGAGCCCAGAAAGAACTCCTGGCTGCAGTGGGAAGGTATTTTCCTTGAAAAGTCAAGTATAACAGCTTCCTCATGGCACTGCTGAGAGAATGGAAGATCTGAGGAGACACCCTCACTCAGACATATTCTGCTGGGTCCAAGGCTGATTTATATAAGGGCCCTTTATATCCTTCTGGCAGCCCTTAAATTGCCATCAGTGCCTTCTTGCAGTCAGAGATGCTTTTCTTGGTGTCATGTTTGTCCCTAATGAGCAGTTTTTCTCCCCCCCAGCTTCAGCAGCAGAAATGTGTATATTATCCAGATCAGATGCTCAGCTGATTTAAATTGACATAGCCCCAAAGGCAATGAGGCTTCACACATTTATACTTGCAGCATCTCTGCCCTCATGCCTTCCTTTAAAGGAAAAAGTCACCAACTTAATCAAACACAACTGCAATTTAATTTCCAGGGTGACCTTAAATCTTATTGCTACCTGGACTCTCATTCTACAGTCTTCCCCAAGACCCACAGATAATTTAGTCCTTTTCCAGAAATGCTTTTCCATTCAGACAATTTATTTCCAGCTCAGACACAGCTCTCATGCAGGACTTCAAATTCTTACAGATCAATTCTATGGGCAGTGCTAAGTAGCCAGCTGCATGAGTGGGGCTCCCATGACATAACTCATGCAGTACCAAACCTAAGATCAGAAGTTCTGGGACTATTTGCCCCAGCTCTGTTAAACCAGCTATTCACTTCAGGGACATTTTAGCATAGATTCTACTTTTAAGGATCTGTGTATTTAAAAAGACAGAAGAGTCTTCAGATGGACTCCATTGACAAAGGTCACCAGCAAACATGACTAATCCATTATGCTGTTAAACAACTCAACATGCAGGGGTTAATCAATGCTAGCCCAAGGTCTAATCCCTCTTTCTGCTAAATAACTCACTGAAAACAAACTCTGCCTACTAATGTTCTGGAAAGGAAGATAAATGCATACAAGGCTTGAGAAGGTTCAGTTTTCAGAGCTCTCGGTTACTATAAAGCCTGACTACTGTCAGTCTGGCCAGATGTTATTTCCATCCTTGCGAGGATATGGATTAGGGGAAGGTTGGCTGGCGCTCTGCCAGTTTACAAGAGTCAAAGCACTGGACTCCTCAACCTGGGTTAGCAAGGCTGTCCTGCACAGACAAAGCAAGAGCCACTATTCCCTTGGGGTTTCTGCGCATATTCCAGACCCCTATTTATAGCTGTGATTTGTGCTTTTACAAGATGGTAATTTCATGCTGCTCATAAATCTTTCCCTGAAAACTGGTATTTGTAGGTCAGCAAGGAAAGGAAGCCAGCAACCAAAATTGCTGAACTTCTGCAGAAACTGTACAATTGGGCCACAAACACTGAAATGCAATTAGGAGGAATCAAAGAACCTTGTGTTGTCTCTCATGTTGGAAGAGGACATGTTTGTTCCATGAGGATTGGCAGCTGCTGCCTACACATTGAGGAGGTTGTTTGGGATCTAGGAAGAGGGTGACACCATTTGCTTACCCAGCGGATACAGCTTACTGCATCAATATGCTAGCCAAGTTTGGACTGGCAAGTCACATCACTGACATTATGTCATGAAAGCGTTCATCTCTTTTGGGGTTTTTTTTTTGCATTTCTTACACCTCTGGGATTGCATTTTCCCTCAAAAGGGAACAGACTCAGCAGAAGGTTATTTCCTTTGTCATTTAAAGATATTGGGATGAAACTAATAATAGTTTAGACTCTACAATGTTGGAAAGCCCACAAATATGAATGCTAATCTGCCCTTAAGACCCTTCTGTGTCCCATTGATTCTAGGGCAGCCTTGCAGAAGTCCAGTCCCCTAGAATAAACATCCACACAGAGTTACTGCAGGTCACACCAACTGCCAATGCTTTTAACAAGCAGGGATCCTCAGGACAAAGTCTCAGATACCACTTTTCTTTTTTCCTGTCAATGCTTCCAACACTAATAACTACGGGAATCCCCTAGGGCTATGCCTATCATTACCCCCATGCTGCATCACTGAAGTAAAATAGCTTTTTTCCAAATGCCTTACTGCTACATGTAAACAGGCTTTTTATAATTAGGAAAAAGGTGCTCAGTTCCTGAAAGAAAATGATAGAAACAATTTTCCAAGTTGCATTCAACTAGAAGGGCACTCCAACTCCCAAATAAATTCAACTTTTTCATTACAACAGTATGGCCTACCTCTGGTCAGCAGAGACTTGCAGATGTTTGCTGTTTGGCTAAGCACTCACAACACTTGCTACTTTTCCAAGCCGATTATTTTTTATATGCCACTGGACATTGCAAGGTTCACAAAATAGCTCCATAGTGAATTTGCAAGCTGTTTTTTTCCCCCTCTGAGCTCTCCAGAGCCATCTACAATCCGACACACCAAAAACACCTAATGAAAAATATGAAATTACAAAGCAAAGAGTCAGCCCAACACAAAAACTCTCAAAAAACAACTTAAAATCTCCTCTTAAAGACCCTGTGCCTGACCTCTGCTTAGTTACACCCAAGCATGTCAGTAGAACTGTTTACAGCCAAAGAAATCCCATTGCCCTATGACCATCTCTGATCTGAGTGGGGTTTTTCATGCAAAAAGGCGCAGGTGCTGGGGCCTGGGATCCAAGTAAGGCCAGTCATTCATGGAAATCCAGAACTGCATTCCTGCAAGCAGGCTTCACCACCCTTCCCTGCACATCTCGGGCTGCCAGCAGCAGGCAGCGCAGCCCCCCTTTCCCACCACCGGCACAGGAGGATCTCCGCTGGGTGGGCCAGAGCGTGGATCTCACCCAGAAGCTCTGTGAGACCCTCACTGGAGCAGGAGGCAGCAAATGTGGAAAGCAGATGTGGGAGCAGAGGAAATCGGGTTTGCAGAAGACAAGGAAAGGAAGCAGAGAGCAGCCTGCGGGAACAGCACCTGTCCTGCTAAAGCGAGTCGCATGCTCCTAATAAAATGCCTTTGCAGCAGAGGCAGGCACACCAACCAGCTCTCTCCCACATCCTCTGCTAATTTGTCTTAACGCAGCAGGAAGCAGTCTAGCCTTTGAGATACCAAGAGACATCAGCAGGGACCAGGCCGAGGACTTGCCGCAGCGAGATGTGCATAGCTCCCGCCTGAACCGGTAGCTCACCATAAAGAGCCAAAGGAAAGAACCTTTTGACTGAGTCACTGGCATGGGGAAGAAACCCAAAGCGCTTCCCAGCTCCTTTACTGGTGAATCAGTCACTGAAGTTCAACAGTAGTCCCTGCACCAGCTGCAAAATTATATTTTCATAATTTTTTTTTTGAGAAAAACACTGAATGTTGGCTATTTTGAGAGGTAGTACCTTCCAAGGTACTTCCAAGTACCTCCCAACCACAGATTTAAACCCAGCCTTCTCCTTCCCAGCTGTGGAAGATAAGTGATAAGTTTCCACAAGGTTTAGTCCCAGAGAAGCAGGGCTTGCCAACTACAAAAGGAAGTAAACATACCAAAATCATTCTCAGGCAGCTCTGAAAAATATCCTGTAAATCTTTCACCTGTGACTTTTCACTTGATCTACTCCAAGGCAGGATGAAGGAAAAAAATCAGAAGTGGCTCTTTTCAGGTATGAGGAGCTGTGGCTTAGTTCAGTCCTAAATCTGGAGTACAGGAACATTGATCATGGGTGCATGTGTAGTGTCATACTGAAAGATGTCCCGTCACATCATATAAAGTTTAGGGGTTTTGGCATATTGTATGGTAGCTGAACTGTGGTGTAGTGCTAGGAACATCACAGATGTGCTGGTTCAATCATTCCCCAATAAAGCTGTACACTGGCCTCTTCAGCACCTGCATTTTTGCATCCCCAGATGAATAACTAAATACCTCGGAATATTTGTATTCCTCAAGTCTGTAGTTTAAGCATGGATTGAGCAAATTCCTTAGACAGGTTGAAAACACATTTATGAAACTATCAGTCTAGAGTCCCCTGTAAAATCATTATCCCCCCACAAATCCCCATTGCATAAATAAAGCCAGACAAGCCCAGTTGCTGCTCTGCATTCTCCTTGCTACGGTCCCAAAGTCTGACACTTACAGGAGGTGCCAGCCTCCCAAGGGTACCATTTGGAAGCCCAAGAGCAACCCCTGACCCCAAGTGACTCACTGTGCTACATTTGCTTCCTGTGGCTCATTCTGTCACATGCAGCATTATTCCCATGGGACATGACAAAAATCTGGCTGGTTTTATTTACTGCCAGCTGCAACTTCTCCAAGCACGGCAGCATCTGATACACGAAGTCCAACAAGCTGTATACGTGTCTTCCTTATCATCTGGCTTTTCATTTGCCGAGGTCCTAGGAACACAGAAGGAATAATATCCTGCAATATACAGTTTGGCCTTCAGAGACACTGAGCACCTCGGTTCACTACAGATGTTCAGCATGTGGCAGCACAAGCATCATTTAATAGCAGGATTGAGATCAACCAGCTGCTGCTAAAAATGTCAGTTTGGTATAACTGAAGTTAATTCACATGCAGATCCTCCCAAAGCAAGACAAAGATGGCAATTTGTGCACAAAACTGAACTTTGCCAAGAATTCTGCATACAACAGAGCAGAGTCAGCATTTTCCACAGCAGCATTGCAAGAATCAAGAAGCAAGTTTGGGCCATTTGCACAAAACTCCAGGGGCAGATTATTTGCAGAATTTATCCCAGCAACTCTGAGAAAACGGCGTGCAACAAGAGCACTGGCATTAAAAGAAACTGCTAAAGAGCAGAGGGCAGCTCACCGAGCGACGAGCCCCGAAACGCTGCAAACATTGCCTCCAGGAGAGCTACCCAGAGGTGGAAGCACGACAACCATGGAGCACAGCAGCAGCCCAGAAGAGCCTCTCCTTCTCACCCCTTGATTTCTCACCTTGCGGGCAGCCCAGTTGGAAGCAGAGCGCATGAACAAGAGCGCTTCAGCCACCGTGGCCATCCCAACCCCTCCCGCGTGGCTCCCCGAGCCACCGTGGCCATCCCAACCCCTCCCGCGTGGCTCCCCGAGCCACCGTGGCCATCCCAACCCCTCCCGCGTGGCTCCCCGAGCCACCGTGGCCATCCCAACCCCTCCCGCGTGGCTCCCCTCCCAGCAGGGACCTCTCCCCGTCCCTCGCAAGGCTCCAGCTACGACTGCCCCAGGACCAAGCGTCACTATCGTTCCTCCTGCACAGTCAAGGCCATACAACACAAGCAGCATGTTTTGATCATTGTGCTTAAGCCAAACGACAATTAACTGTACAGGGTTATTCATCCCCTTGCTGGCTGGGCTATGACACAGAGTTAACATTAATAGTTTAAGCAGCAGCTCCGTTGTTGCCAAATACTGCGTTGGCATCAATAGCCCTGGGGATGAGGAAAAGAGCCATCACTCCCATCTCTTTTAAAGCACAGTAATATGAAGAGGAGAGTCTATGTGCTTTATTAGAAAAGGGAGAGGCTACAAAACTCCAGCTTTCTATGGGTTTTGATAATTCTTTGAGCATCCCTGCCAAAACACCACTCAGAGGCTGTCAAGTGGCCCTTTCTTAGACACGCTGTCCCTTCGGAGCACTCACCATTTGTTCCCTTTAGAGAGCAAGAGGCATGGCTACAGTGTCCCCCCCCTTTCCCAGGTCCAGCTGTCATAGCGACTGCAACAGCTTTCGGGCGGCCTTAGAGGGAACTATTTCCAGCATGTACTTTGGAGGAGTCATCAGTTCATAAACACGACTCTGTCAGCGGCACAAAAAACCATGCCAATTATTACTGCCACAGATCTTGAAATAAATGAAGCTTTCTTGCCACTGTGTTGTGGTTTTGCCTTGTTAAGCTGCAATCTTCTCTTTCCAGCTCAGTGTATTTACCTGCATAAACTGGAACTAGCATGGAAAATCTTGGTATTCACAGGTGAGACAAGACTACTGCCACACTTCAGGGAAAGGTGGAAAGAAGAGGAAAGTGCCACCACAAATGTTTCTCCTGAGCCTGCTCAGATCCTGCATGCAAATTTGGAAATTCAAATTACATCGATTCTAGCAAACAGGTAGCATGCATGAATGTGCACGCTTGTGCAAGCAGTGCAAGTATTTCTTTTTTACCTCCAGTGAAGAGTTAAACATGAACATTTTCAGGATATTTAGTAAGGTTAACTGAAAATAAATCTCTTGCAAGAACAGCACAGTATATCAGCCTCCTAAGAGCTGAATTACTTCTGACTTTACTACGTTCATCACTTTCTGTCCAGAGGTTTGACAACAGCGCAGTTACAGCTGACAATACACACAGCATGAAGAACGAGGGCCAAGGCTCAATCCCACTCCATGGGATTCAGGCCATAATCTTAGCCGCTGACTTCCAAAATTAGCCAAGCTATTTGCATTTCTCATACATACAATGTCTTTCTTTTGCTGCAAGAAGAGAAAAAGGGATTTCATCTCGCCAAACACATCTTGCAGTAAGAAGACATCATAATGAGTCTACCAGTCCTTCATGCATAAGATATCATATGGAAAAAGCTACAGACCTTGAGACTGTTGGACAAGCCTTACTTTTTCCCCTTGTTAGACCTGAGATGGACATGGGGAACAGCTGGGATGTTGTTTTTAAACAAGAGCAACCGATTTAATGAAATGTGAAATTTATGAGCTGGTCAGCCTTAGGAATAATTAAGTTCAGGGACCCTCTGGGATCCAGAGGGTTTCTCAGTAATGGAAAATCAGCTGTCTTCCTCTAGGATCTATAGGCTGCAATGAAGAAAGCTGTAACCCCTTTGGGTAGCCCAAGGTCTGATGTACCACAACTGGCATCATGAAACAGAAGTGAAATCCCAGTTGTGACCTGGAATAGCAAACTCCCAGTGCTTCTACTACACTACACAGCTGGCTTTTTCATTTTCTGTGCTTTTGTTTTCTTAACTGCCTCCAGCAATGTGAGCCTGGACTTTTGCAAATCGAAGCTGCAGCAGGAGCTCCAAGTCCAATTTTGACTCAAAGAATGTAAATCCACTAGCAAAATTGCACACGTGTGGAAGCACCAAGTGGGGAGTGAAAAAGCTGGGAAGCCAAGGAAGGGAAAGGCCAAAAACTGCATCCAGAGAGAGAGGAATGCAGGAAGAGAATAAAACACATTTCCTTTGTACTCTTTTCAGTTCAGTGGTTGGTTGGATTTGCTCATTTTTCACATGGGCAAACAAACTTCAATATTCTATAGCAGGAATGGACCTACAGTAGGAAGAGTCCCCAGTCACCAGGTTCGGGCTGTACCGCAGCTCGCCGCGGCAGCGTGCAGGATGAGCGGGGGGTAGCACTCCCTCCCCACTGCCAGCAGAGAACAGCCCTCCCTGCTCCAGACACCAGTTTGCAGAAGAAATAAATATATCCCACAGATCAGGGCAGCAAAGATCACGGTTCAACACTACACTGAGCATGTACACACGTACAGAGTGCCAGAACCTCCCTGAGTACTCCTCCAAAGCAAAATAACAGCAAAGCAAAACAATAACTGTAATAAACACAGCAGCTTCCAAAAGGGACAGATTTAGCCAGTTCCAGATAATAGGATGTGTTTGGTGCTCACAGCGCTGTCCTCTTCTTCTACACACCAAAACATGAGACAACATTGTGCAAAACCCATCCTCAATATATCCGGTATTACATGGTATCCAACCACCTCAACAGAGGAGCTCCACCACCTCCTGGGATGTTTCCAACACCGCCCAACACAAGTGCACCCTGTGCACCTCACAGGGTCCTGCTGCTCCTAAACCAGCTTCCCCAGCAGCGGCAGCTGCATTTTCTGCCCACCCAGATGCGCAGGACTGCAAACAGAATATTCTGCAGGAGCCATCAGCTTCCACATCATGTTCCCAGCTCTGAGGGGCAGTCAGAAAACCAAGTAACTTCCAAAGCCATAAACTGAAATGGCAATGCAAACCAAGGAGAGTGGCCCAGGAGCTGCTGGGCTAAACCTGGCCCCGGGAAGCTTGGCCAGCCATCAAGCCAAGCAAAGCAAGGGGATTGCTGTGGCTACGCTGGCTCCAGGCCCAGGGCAGGGGCTGTGTTGGCCTGGTTTGCCACAGGCAACTGGATCAAGACCTTCACCATTAGACCGGTCATCGCAGTGGCCCTTGGAGAAGGGGGACTGGGGCGGGACTGGGGCAGCCTGCCCCTTCTGCAGGGCTGTGGGGGGTCAGCTCCTTCAGGTGCATCCATGGTCCGAGAGCAGCTCTGCCACTCTTGCCATCACAGAATAGAGTTTTTTTTCCTTTCTCCCTCAAAAAAGGTCCCACAAGTCTTTAAGAAATAAATCACATGGTACCTTTGCAAAAACTTAATACCTGGCATTAGTAAGGAGCTGCCAAGAAACTCTTATTTTTGAGACAGAAAACAGTCTTCTCAGAAATCCCAGTGTAGTAAATTAATCCCAGGAGGTAACAGACTGAGCTTTTGCTACTGTAAACAGACTTTTTCATTATTCTGGAGCATTTTGAGGCCAAAAGACTGTCCCAACATATTGGAAAGTGTAAGTAACTGTCTCACTTCTCTGCAGAAGAGGAACATTAAACAAGCAGAGCAAGACAGATTGATTAGTTCTTCCACTTAGCTGGCAGGGTCTAAAGAACGACTGTTGTTGCTGCTTTCACTTGTTTCTCTTGCTGGGGAGGGCGGGCACACACACCCCAAAGCCCCCCGCACACAGTGGAAAGAGCTGACAGTGGGAGAACATCAGTCCAGGTCTGTTCTCAGCAGCTCCAGAGATGTCAAACACATGAGGCTGGTAACCACCACCATGAGCTGAGGAGCTGCCCCAGCAATCGGGGTTTTCTTTTTTTTTGCTTTCAGCTGCAGACACTGTTGTCTCTCCTGGCTAGACACTACAAGGTGACACTTATGCAAGCTGTGATGGGAACTATAAATCGTTTTTTAAAACCCTGCTTATACTTTTTCTTTTTTTAAATTAGGAGGTACATGTGCCTCCTGCCCTACATCAGGGTTATGGCACATGGTTTCTCCTAGGCAGGACATTATTTGGGAGAACTTTAAGCCCCCTCTGCTCCATTGAATTCCGCAGCACAATGCATATCATGCAGCATAATAAACATCCCCATGTCTTGGCTCCAAAGTGAATGCATCAGCCTGGTCTCCTGGGCAGCAAATGCACATTAAGGAGAAGACAGCTTGCTGCATTGAGGTGAAAGTTTAGTTTCTCTAAACCATCTTGTGTCTCGCCTCCCCCCCCCTCCCCCCCTTCTTAAACTATGGTATGGAGATGCTAAACAACTTACAGAAAGCTCATATAATTCTGAAAAATACTGAAGAATTATTTCAGCATGAAATCAGAGTAAGAAGCTATGCAAGATTGGTAATGGTTAATGAAGATTGACTGTGAAGCTGCTCAATAGGAAAGTATGAGCTCAAGAGCCATGAGGCTAGCAGCAACCTATAAAGCCAAGAGGGAAGGGAATAATCATGAGAGAGCAGATGAGCCTGGCTGGGTTGGCAAACCCGCCACGAGCCCAGGCAAACCCCGCAGCAGCCACAGGGCCTCCTGAGAAGCAGCAGCTGCACCCGATAGAAGAGCTCAATTTCCACTTATTTAGCAGTACTACAGAAAGTGCTTTTAAACTGCATATTTTCCACCAGCTTTTCATTTCCCAAGGCTTTTAGCACCATTTTCAAGGGCCTGTTTGGCAAATGATGTCAGACAGATTGCAAGTCATGTCACCCTATTTCCTTTCACTAGTATTTTTACTGACATCCTTTGCACAGAGCAGTGCTGATCCCACCATCCCCAGCTCCCTGGTTCTCTAGCAGACACCCAGCCATTGCCCTGTGCTGTCTCAGGGATTGGGAAGACTCCCCAGAGGTCAGAAACCTACTATCCCATCTCTTTCCCCACCCCTCAAAGCCTGCTTTGACTTGCAGTCTGCAAAGCACCGCTGGGTGAGAACCACCAAGTAGAAGAGATGAGCTTCTGCTTTGATCCAGGTGAAGAAGAGGAAACTTCTATGTCAGGCACAAAAAAAGAGCAGCAGATTGGACCAAGCATTTCTGCACTGGTACACATTACATTAGTGCACCTCAACATGCTTTTACAAACAGCATGAACTACTGAGGGCTTCTCACCTGCACATAAGAGGAAGCACACGAAGACACATAACAAGCATTTGGAGAGAAGCCTGCAACTACCAGCTTTGCAGTCTGCAAAACTCAGCTCATCTTCAAGGAGAAGCTGGCAGTTATTGGAATTAGCTGGAACTAATTCATCATTGATTGGGAACACAAGAGGTACTTGAAAAGAAAGCAAACCAATCCTCCAGGTGGATCTCAGCACAAGCAGAGGTACAGAACACCCCACCAGTGTGGTGAGCACCCCAACCCTCCACCTCATTAATCCAGAGCTACACATTTTAATTGTTCGTAGAGATATTTGCTTTTAGTGACACTGCAAGGGGATGTCAGTTCATTTTCCAGGGACTTAAGGAATTTTTCAACTTCAATCACTGCATCAGGTTAGAACTGCTAAACTCTCATCTGCAAATACTTAGAGACAGTAATTTTGGATTATCTTTAATTAATGAGGAAGAAGGCATGGTGCCTCCAGTCCCTGGCATGACTATTCTGTGGTTATGTCACAAATTAATTTTTTAGTCTGAAAACTGTCTCCTCCCCTCATGAGTATCACCCACTGCTCCTGTGGGGTTCAGCTGGACCTGAGCAACCTGCATCAACTTTCAGGCTGAGGTTACAAATGAGTTTTCATTATTTTAGGTCCCCACTCCCACATGAGCTTGCAAGCACAGGCACTGTATGTATGTGCTGACTAGAAATCCAATTTTGCCACCAGCAGTCAATGGGAGTTTTCCCATTGACAAAGGTACAATCATTTTCCCATCAGCTTCAGTGGGAAGCATGCATAGCTCCATGGTTTCCCTTCCCAGGGATCCCAGCCAGCTGTCATTTGGTTTCAATTTAAGTGGATTCACACCCTTTGTCTTTAATGTGGCTTCCAAATTCAGGTTCAAGTGAATCAAACTAAGCTGTGAGCAATAAATATCACAAACCAAGACATTTTGCCTTCTTTCCTATCAGTATTAAGCAAAGCAAAAAACCTCAGTCATTGGAAAGTTCATTACTGTACTCATAAAGCTACTATTTATTCACAGGAATAGTTCTTGTCCTCTAATTGAATCCCACTTAAGCAGAAATTAAAGCATTCCAGACAACAGCAGCCTGTGCTCCCTGAGCAAGGTTAGAAGAAATGCACCTCTCCAAAAGCCAGGGTGGCCTGGGGAGTGCCCTCAGCCCTTTGGGCTACAAGGTCATAGGACAAGGGGATGTCTTTTAGCTTTATGTTTTACATTCTGTGCAAAATAATGTACCAGTATTGCTGTGGTGCTATTATAATATACATACGTTGCTTCCCAATAAGCATGCTGAAATTAATGTCTCATACCAAGAATACACACATGAAAAGCACTTCCCCCATTAACAGCCCTCTCCCTATTGCTAAGCACAGGGGTATATCTGTAATTTCTAGATCACCCAGTAGCAGACTTGGTCTGCTTCAAACTACAATATTCAACCAGCTGTTTCTCCAGGACCACTCAGGAATTTTAGCCTGCCATTATCCACAATGTTCAACCTGGCCCACATCAAAAGCATACAGGCTTTTTTAAAATGAAATACACAAGGAATATATGAAAACCCTATCAGAAAAAAAAATACTCCCTTTGCCTTCATTGCCAGCTGGGAAGCCCTTGCCAGGCAGAGCTGCCCAGCTGCCTGCAGCATCCTCTGTCCCAGGAGCGGGTCCCCAGGGTGCCCCAGACCCCACCAAGCAGCAGGGAGCACTTTGCACAGGAGTTTCCAGAGAGCATTTCCCACCTTCAGCACTCACAGAGGATCAGCCTTTCAAAGGCGCATCCCGGGGATGGCAGGCATGGAAAAAGGCTGATGCCCTTCAGCAGCCTCGCAGGAGCAGGACCTGGGGAAGCCGTTACCTGGTATGTCCATCCTCCAGCTCAGCCCCACACACCCCAGCACCACCCCAGGCAGGCAGAGAGGAAGGGGCTACCTGTGGGCTCCTAATAAAGCCCACTCCTGCTTTGCTCAATCGCCCAGAGCTGGGCTCAGCTGGCAGCTCAGCTGTTAGTAATGTGAAACTTCAACCTCCTGCTGCTTTTTTCCTAAGCTTGGCTATTCCAAGGTGTTTCCTGTAAATCTTTCCCTCCCATCCTACAGCCCTTCTCCTCTGGCAGAGGTAAAAGCCCCATGCAGACCCCTGACCTCTGCCAGCAGGACCGCATAACATGCCGCGGGATTTGTCCCCATTGCCCCGGAGTGGGCAAGCAGATGCTCTGCTGCAGATCTCTTGATGGGAAATGAAAAGGACTGCTCCCACCAAGGCACTGCTGTGCTGTGAGGGCAAGCGGAGGTGTCAGCCACTGCTTTCCTGGCTGATTTCCACATCAGGGATGTGCCTTCTGGGGACACGAATTCCCACTGTGGTGTAAATGACTGCAGAATTGTATTTTATTTCCAGCCAACTGATGGCAACTTTTCTCTCTAACATCATATGTATAATTCATCATACAGTGACATTTCAGGGCGTATCAGCTCCGTAGCTGCTACCATGTCACAGCTTTGCAGGTTCAAGAAGTGCCTGTTCCTTTGCATTTCCCTTCCTCTCCTGGCTGCCACGTTTCAGCGTTCAGTCATTTCGCTGTACATCATTAAATCTCTGCTACGCTGCAGCCCAAAGATGGCTGCACATCACAATGCCAAAAAATCCCTTTGTGTAGCCAGCTTGTAGTTCTTGTAAAGCACCAAAAGGCTGGGAGAAAGACACCATCATAAATCAATGTTCAGTTGGAGATTCGCGCGGCGATTACAAAACCAGGTCCCAGGTTAATGGATAAAATGATATATACACTGTAATGAACCACCAGATTGCAGACTGTGCAATTTTCCGTTTGTATTTACAACTGTGCGATGTCCCTTGGCATCGGAGCTCAGATCGTAACAGAAACCAGAGATATGGTTAGAGTGGGACGATTTATTTATGTCCTGCCCTAGTGGACATTTGCCCACATACAGGATGATAACATCTGCATGGATCTGCAGTTTTTGTGGGCCACCCCTGTTTATTGTGTGTCCATGTGTTTAAGTCACCGACGCAGTGAATACAGGGATTTGTTTACCAGCCCGAGCCCACCTCGCTCTACCGCAGAAGCAGCCCTTGGCACAAAGCTGCCCGTTGAGGCCAGGGCTATTGATGCGAGACAGAGGTTTTTTCCTTGCACTTGCCATGAGTCCCAGATGGTTTTTCCAGGTTAGGAAACCAGCAGCAGCAACGCCTTGTCTTAGAGTGCCATGAAAGTATGGAAAACCTGAGCCTTGTTCTCCCTTATTTTGCCTTCTCCCTACCTGACATACAATCCTTTCCTTAAGCACGCGCACTTGGTTTGTCCGGCGCAGGTGGTCCCCACCCCTCCACGTGGGAAGCAGGACCCTCATGCAGCACCGACTGCGTGTGGGAGCACGGAAAACAGGCGTGGGAACCAGCTGTAAAAATCCCACTTCTGGGCTGGCTCCAGTTTACGGGCCAGGCTCCACATGTTCAGTCATTCCAACCCATTTGTACTCCTCAGGTGCCGCAGTCAGTGCCTGATCAAAGCCCTGACCCACTGGTCAGTGGCTGCATCTGAAATTTCCTGCCACCGCAACCACATTTCAGCTGCCTGCTGCTCCTTCCAGGGCTATAAATGAGATAAGAGAGAATATATGTTGATCTAGCGGTAAATACAATTGTTTAAGTCAAAACCTGAAGCTATCTTGCAGGAACATTGCTAGAGTTTGATCATTTATGACTAAAAAATAGTGTAAGAAGCAACTCTTCATGTCCCCTCTCATACAGAAGAAGGGATGAGAACTTGCTTTCCAAAAAGGTTTTTGTGGAGTTGCACCCTTGGGAAAATAGCTGGCCACCGACCCCAAGCCTTACTTTGCTTCTTCCCAGCTATGCCTACCGCGGAGGGGATGGACTGGATTTACCTTTGGAGACGTGACGTAGGACTTACTGCAGAGGGACAAAGCAGGTCCGTCACAAAGCGAACCTCACCGATGAGTGGCGAGGAACCCAAGAGCTTTGCTGCCCTGGGTGCATCAGGCTTTGAGTATTTTGTGGGTCTGCACTGAAGAAATCTCAGCTTTAAGAGAGGAAGCGAGCGCTCATCAGCACGCACGGGGAGAGGGTGCCAGGGACTGGACCCAGCCGGCTCAGCCGCCTGGCTGGATAAGCTGTGCCATGGTGTGGGCAGAAGGAAGGAGGTTTTTTTTCTGTAAAAACATCCATCACACCTTCCAGTTGCTCTGGCAAGTGCCGAGTGGAGGATTAGACAGACGTGCTTATAAACAAGCTGATGTTTATACTTGTTTTGCTCTGCCACGCTTGGAGCCGAATCCACCGTGTCTCTCCAGCACAATACTTTATTATTAATTTATTAATAAAAAGAATGGAGGGAAAATAACTCTCCGGGGAGAGGCAGAAACTTTAATTTAGCAGCTAAAGGCTTGGCTGAGCCAGCTGGAAATTCCTGGAGTTATGAACATGAGGTAATTCTGACGTAGGTGAGATGTGAAGGTGGAGCATGTCCTCGGAGAAGGGTTCAGAGCCTCCCTGGCACCCCGGGCTGCTGCAGCCACAGCAAGTACCGGCGGCGGTCGCCCCCGCCATGCCCCTCCAGCCCCCGTCTGCCCCAGCAGCTCCCATCGGACAGACGCCTGGCGCTTCCCTGCTGGAGCTCAGCCTGGAGAAGCCACCCTGGAAGAGGAAAACCAGCACGAAGGCTGCAGCCGTCCCGTTTGCTGTTGCAAGGACACACATGTGTCCTCGCCAGGACTGGGGCACGAAGGTTGCTCATCTGCTCTACACCTTCGCTTGGAAACGGGGCAAAGCTCAGCAGCAATTACGATTTGTGCTGTAGCAGCACACACAAGAGAGCAGCCGTGCGGTTGAGGGCTTAGATCTGGATTTCATTCCCAGCTCTGCCACATGTTCTTTGCATGACCTCTGTCAAGCTGCTTAATCGCTCCGTGCCTGGGCTGTTTGGCTGCAAATGAGCGAATGGTTCTTTTCTAGCACTCCTTACCTCGCTTGTCTAACTCGCATCAAATTTTGGTCCGGCAGCTCTCTCTGACCGTGCACGTGCAGCACTGTGGGTCCACAAGGAACCCTCCAATTTCCCTTGATAACGGAGACGGACAGACGAGTCCCCTGCAGATGAAGAAGTGGCCTTGCTAAAGCAGCTCAGCTTGTTCCGCCCGGCAGAGCGGAGCGGAGGAGGTACAGCTGGGGAACGGGGCACTGCGTACAGAGGAGCATCGCAGCCAGCACCCCGTCTCAAACCTGACTGCTGCGGCTGCTGGTTGAAGGGAGCGGGGGGATACGCACGTACCCCCCCGGAATAAATGGTGGGAAAAACTGGCACTCTCCCAGAGGGCGGACAGCAGCGGGGGTGGGCAGGGGAATGTATTATTTTTATTAATTTATTTTATTCCAGTGAGCTATCAGCAAAGATCACGCACGGTTATGTCCCAAGACCTTTGCAGAGCTTATACGCCCTGGCCAAATAGACACACGTATATAAATGTATACGTATTTGTACAGGGTGGTGTACTCCACAGCACGGGATAATTCAAGAGAGGTTTAAGAGGGGCTGGTGGATCACAAGGGACCTATAGTGGGCTCCTGGCCTCAGAGGCCTCCAGCTGCTGATCCATATATATACTGACCTCAGTCCTGCATCATCACTTGGCACCGTGTACCAAGCAGCTGATCTTCCGAACCCACCCGGGACCGTAGCCTCGCGGTGCAGGGCAAGCGCACGGCCCCGCTCTGCTGCTGTTAAAATCCACAGCTTCCCCACCTGTCTGCTGAGCTGTGTTTCCCATTTACTACAAAACCAGCTCTTTTTTTATTTATTTATTTTAACTTTAATATCATCATCTTTAAGAACACCGTGTCTTAGACTGGTTTCAGCATTTGAAGGGGACCCTGGGGTACTATCGGTTTTAATCAGAGTTTCAGTAATAACACTTTTCTTTCTCCTTGTTAAGCTGCTGCTTCTCCACTTCCCAAATTGCAGCAGGTTTTGCTGAACACAGCACTGTGGAGAAAACATATGACTACACATCTTTCTTGAAGGCTCCTCTCTTATAAAATAGATGCCATTCCAGGTTGTGTACAACGGCTGGTCTGACGTCAGATTTGGAGTGACCTGTCTGCGTCCCCCTCCCGTGAAAAATCACAGCCTAAATACCCAGATCTGCACAACGAAGCACAATGACAGGAGAGCTTTACGGACTTCTTTTCTGCTCAGAATTGCCCCTCAGCTTTAGGAAACCTCCGTTTGTAAGCAGGATTTTTGTATCTTCGGCGGTACCAAAAGATAACCGAGCTCCCTGCGAATGCCCCCCGCCTCCAAAGCCCGTGCCCAGCTCACGTCGCTGCTCGGAAGCGGAGGATGCAGCCAGAGCTGGCACTCGACTGGTGCTTCCTCAGCGAAGATGAGATTTCCATTTTATACTTCAGCAAGCAAATGCCATTCCTGTTCATTCCAGCTGGGGAGCAGCTAAATAAGAAGTAGCTCAAGTGAGGATAACTGCTGGCTGGTAAATAGAGGTGGCAGAACTATCACAACAGACAATGCATTTATAAATTGAGCCCCTCACGGTTATTATAGGATGGTTGGTTTCTTGTAAAACTTTGGTAAAACTTCCCCAGCAGAAGGTCCAAGCACACCTTGCCTTCAAAGCAAGGCTGAGCTGAGGGCTGGTGCCGGGGCTGCGGGCGGGCTCTGGGCGCCGGCACTCCTGCCATGAGCTCCGTGGGCACGAGCAGAGTCCTCTCCTCCGGGCCTCATCCTTAAAACACTGGTGACAACGGGAGCTGGTCCCCTGGCTTTGCTGAGCTCTGGATCGGGTCCTCGGTTTGAAACGGAGGATGCAGCTGGCCTGACCCGGGCTGCAGTTGTGAGCTGACAGAGGGAGAAGAGCGTCCAGTTCTCAAGGAAATAAAAACCAAGTAAAGCTTAAACAACAACTTTGGGACCAGGCTCAGGCTTTTGTCTCCAAGAATACCTACTGGCTAGCAGAGCAACCTGGCAGCTCTCCTTCTCTGTGTAACACAGCTTGGAAGATGACAGCAGTGATAACATGGGATTCCTCGGCAGATATCGAGTGCCAGCTAGAGAGCAGTGTCCATCCCCCGTGACAGCTCTCGGCGTGAGCGGGACAAATGCAAATCACATCCAGTTTTGTGGCTGCAACTCCTGTGTAGTCTGCCAGCTGGAGCTGGCATCGTGCTGTAATCTATTGAGCAAAGCGCCTCAGACAGCGGTAGATCAGGACTCAGCATGGGAGAATCATTTTCAAAACGAGTTATGTGTTGCATTATCCTCACTTGTTCATGACCAGCTTAAGGAAAAGAGCTGCCTGAAATTAGATATGACAAAGCAGCACCAGTTTCCCTGGTTTGTAATGCTGTGGGAAGCGTAATTTCTTCTTAGCCTGGAGAGATGCTAAAATAGAGAGGCAGCTTGAGCTGATGTAAGCCCCATCAGGAGACTGTGTGGTTGGGAAAAAATGCCCTGTTGCAGGGATTGGATCTAGTTGGACCTTTTCCCTGAGCAGGAATTCCTGAGGATTTGGGATCAATGGGAGTCAGAAGTGGGGTCACCGGCCATTTCCGCTGTGCTCGGTGCCAAGTGGTCCCACTGAGATGCTGGCAGGGGAGGAAGGCTGCTTGTTTCCTTCAGCAATTTTAATTGCATTTTAGACATTTCTCAAAGGCGCAGTGTTCAGACAGCACCTCTTAGCATTTCATGCACCCAAACAAACAAATTATTTAGGGCATCTACCCAAGCGCCACGTCGCTGGGTGCTAGTCTGCTGGCTACGAGAGCATGCTGGTGTTGAGAATTTATTTAGTTACAAAACAGGGGATGCGAAAAATCCCTCCCCCAGGCACAAAACCTGTGCGTGGCTAAGCTGGAATTTGCTCCCAGGTCAGTGGAGGAGCCAGGCTCTCCTCTAAGTGGATTCCTGCGACTTGTGCCGCAGGCCTGGTGGGACTCCTCTTCTGCAATTATGCCAACTGGGCTTAAAATGTGCTGCTTTGCACAACTCACTATGGAAGCAGAAGGGGCCGTGCCAGCTACCGACCCTAAAAAGTCAGTGGCATCTAATTCACTTCACGGCGAAGGGTTTTGGAGACATGGCATATGGAAGGCGCTGTAAAAATCCATCTTCTGCTCTATAAGCCATGTCACTGCAAGAGCTAATTACCTATCAATATGCCAGGTTTTTATAAGGCAATTCATTCTTCTGCACTCGAAGGAGCATACTGTGGAAGGAGAAAATAAGAGAGTTTCTCTGTTGTTTTCTAGCTTATTTTAAGCTTTTCCTGAATCGGTGTTTGCTTGTTTTACCAGTGTTTTTAAAGCATCCCTTGGCCCACGTAGCATCCTGGTATGATATTGAGCACTGAATGAGAAAAGTGGCTGTTCTGTGTCTGAGGGGCTGGTGCTAAAGGAACCGGAGGCAAATTAGAAAAGTAGTAACTGTATTTCTTCAGAGGAAAAAGAGGACTTTTTTAGGTGCTTGAGTGCAACAGCACAACCAAGCAGTGCTAGATTCTGATTTTGATTAATAGTTGGCTAGAGATAATCTTAAACTATTGGGGGATTAGGGAAACGGTCTTCCAACACTGAAATTCTGGAAGGGAAAAATCTGTCTGTCAGCCAAAAAGCTCAAGCACCAGCTTAGAAATAAAATAAGAAAGTAAAACTGATGTGGACAGAGTCTCAGCTGGTGACAGCAATACTGAAACCTGCGGAGCTGTATGACATCCACGGCAGCGCGTTGGGCTCAGAAAGTCTGAGGGCTGATGTCCTTGGAATTGGAAGCGGGACAAGATCATCAGGTATTTTCTCCTTCTCTTATGAGATGGGGAGTCAAATTGCATATACTTACATCAAAGGCTTAAATATCAGCTGGGGGGCTGCTGGAGAGGAGCCCGCGCAGCCAGGGCGGCGGGGAGCTGCCCTGGGGGACTGCTTTTGTCCTTCATCTCAATAGATTTTCTCAGCGTGGAGGTTTATACCTGATTTTGGAGGCACGGCTGTTTTCTAAACTCATTTCTGTGGCTGGGCCAGGGCTATCTGTCTATTTGGGCCAAATCCCGGGCGGCTCAGTGTTGCGCCGTCGAAGAGAAAAAGCTGGTGCCGTCAGCCCCGCGCCGCTGCTGGCGGAGCTGCCGCCCCAAGGGAGCAGGCACAGCCGTGGGGACACACTCGCGGCGCGCGAGAGACCCACGGAGCAGCACGGCTCCCTCCGGTTTATTCCCAGTCCCACGCAGACACCGCTGAACGCGCCAGGCAGGACAGCGGGTAGCTTCGGGAACCGGCGTCCACGGACTCTCACCGATTTGGCCCTGTGACAAAAGTCATCGCATCGGAAGCTGAACTGAGAGCAACTGAGTCTTGGTGAGTCCAAGGAGCTGCCAAAGCCCCAGCGAGAGCCAGTCCAGAGACCCCAAACCCTGACGGTGGGTCCCAGGGGACTCGCCTGTAGCACGCAGCTTGCTCTGAGCAAGCCAGCACCTCCACCCCAGCCTTGATTTAAATTCTCCAAGCAATTGGAGATGCATTATATCCCTGGGGAATCTGTTCCAAGACTTAATTATACTCACTGTAAGACAAGGATGGCCTATTTTCAGCTTTTATTTTCTGTATATGTTTCAGGGTGGTGCAGTGAGGAGGAAGAGCCAAGACGGGTAAAGTGCTGTGAAGATCATTAGGAAGGTAGACACAGAGAGGGCCAGTTTCTTCCCTTTTAGACAAAAATAACTTCCTGAGTAATATTGAAGAGCTCTGCTCAGGTCTCTGAGAGCAGGACTGACCTCAGCTGATTGCATCCTCAGATAAAAATCCTCTGAAAGCCACATGGCTCTTCTCACCAAGAATTTGGACAATTATTTCCCCACTGGAGAAAAGGCAGTGCTGGTGCCTCGGTACAAATAAATCAGCAAGTGAACGCAATTCTGCAAAAACACATCAGTATACCTCTGCGATGACAGCAGCGGCAGCAATGACAGGGAGTTTTCCAATTTTAGTTTTTCAAGAGAATATAATCACCAGGAATCAGGAGTACGACCGGCTTCCAAAACTGTTTGCACAACTCCCTAAGAAATCCTATCAGTTTGCTTTGTCTATAAATCTCCTCAAAGATGCAGAGACATCTCAACAATTTTTTTCTGTCTTGTGAAACCCCAAATCATTATGAGGGAAATTCCCTTATTTGTCTTGATTTCTCAAGCATGTCCAGTTGTAAACTTGCTAATGATAAGATTTCTTTATTTCATTAGTGTATGATTGGTGATAGCTAATAATTGTGATTATGGCTACATGTATTCAAGTTTAAGAAGAGATCCCTTATATATTACTTTCCTTTGCTTCAGATATTAAAGACATATGCCTTTGAGAATGCAATAAACGTCATCTTATAAGAGAAGGACTAGATTTAGTAGCGTAAGTTTTATTCATTTCTTAAAAATATTAGCCAATTATTGAAAACAGACTTGCTGAAACTTAGCAAATCTGAAAGGGGTCTATACCTACAGCACAGCTAATCCTCAATATATTTATTTAACAATCTTTTGACATAAATTGAACCTCCCATCAGAGCCAGTGCTGGGGGCAGGCAGGCAGTGGCAGGCAGGAGCCGAGCGTGCAGGGTCCGTGCTGCCGTCCTTGCCCTGCTCCTCCCGGGGTCTAACACTGGCTCTGCTCTCCATCCCTCCATGGATGGCACGTTGGGTGCCAAGGGGATGCTGAACAACTCCTCTGCACCCAGATTTGGGGTGCAACACCCACCTCACCCAGGACAGGTGGTTTTCCAGCACTTGCAAGGGACCCGTTCTCCCATGTCACCACATCACCTCCACAGCGCCCAGAGAAGGGACCTTCCTCCACACTCCCAAGTACAAAGACAAGTGACTTGTTCCATGTCCCATCAGGAATTCAGGCAGATATCTACCCATCTGAGCTGTGAGCATCATGCTCAAACCTTCCATGCGGGGCTGACACCATTCGGGCACCAACATGGGCATCAGCTTCTCCTCCCCGGCATTCAGCATCGGGGATCTCCCCATGGGCCCTTCACCCCCGAGTGCCGGCCCGAGGCAGAGCCTGGCCCTGCGTATCCCAAACTCTGTTCTGACCTGCGCACAGGGGAAAAGGCAGTCAAAATGAACGAAGGAGCCGCACCTGTGCATGGCGAAGGGGAGCCGGAGCCGCTGTGGGCTGCAGGCTGGCTGCTGGGTACATCCCACCGCCCTCCCGCGTATCTCTGCCAGCTCCGAGCCGAGCACGTGCTCCTCAGCCCCGGCCGTTCCCAGCCGCAATCTCCCACGCGTATAAACTCCTTCCCCAGTTTTCTCCTCCCTGATGCCAGGGCCGAGGGTTTTCCTAGAGGCGGGCTCCCAGGAGTGGATACTCCACCTGCAGTCAAGTCTTTGGATGGAGGAGGACGTTGGCCCCGCCAGCGGGTCCCGGCTCCTCGGCAGGGCAGGGACCAACTGTGTCCGCAGCAGCTCAGACCCGCGAAGCAGAGCCAGGGCAACGGCTTTTCGGAGTCATCCCCCCGCTGAGACCAGCGCTGCAGAATCAGCTATGCCCAAAATTCTTGCAGTTCACGCAGGTTTATGTTGGCCCGTTCAACATAAGCTGTAAGGGCCAAGGCAAACAAAAGGAGAGAAGTGATTCTAATTATTTGATGCATTAAGGGCAGTGACATTTCCAGGAAAAACACAAGGGGTGAGATGAGTTTTTTTTCTCTCGTGTGTTAGAGCACACGTCTTTCATTTTTTTCTAGCTCCGGTACAAAGCATCACTTGTGAGCTCTGCTCAGGGACGCAGAGGATAAAAGGCAGCGACAGCAGTGGAGCTGACGGCCGCGTGGATGCCGCCTCCGGGAGAGGGGCGAGATGTGGATTCATGGGGAACCCGCTGTATTGACAAAGGAAACATTGGTCGTGGTGCTGGGGAAATGTGCCCTTAAAGCTGGGAGCTTTGAACAGCGCTGCTACAAAGGTCTCCATTTATTGTGCCTCAGCAGAATTCAGCTAAGCTGGAAATTTCCCAAATAGATCTTTACCTGGCAGCAGCTCTGCCAGCCCCAGCTCCCCACTGGGGTTTCAGACACTTCTTTCTGCTTTTCCTTGCAAATTTTTGCAGGCTGCTGTGGCAGTCTGGGCCCTGCCAGGGTGCTCGTCCCCGGCGAGCCCAGCTGCTGCCCCGGGACCCCTCTGGTCCCAGACCCCGGCCTCCCTGGAGCGGGGATGGCTGCACCTCCAAGCACTGCTGGACTTTGGACGTGGCCTTTCGCCAGCCCAGGAGCACACACGTGGGGAGCAGGGCAGGACCCTCAAAAGAAGCAATAGCAAAACTGCAGTGATACAGTGGTGCACACGAAATACCCAGCCAAGCCTGGGAAGGGAGCCAGCCTGGGCAGAATTAAGTCCATCAGGCTTTTCTTGCTGTTCCTTTTGGTGGAGGTGCATTTTGTTTTCTGGACATCGAAGGATGCGGCCAGTGGGCAAAAGCCCTACTGATCCTCCACGAGGCCAGTTCTACGTGCCAAGAGCCTGATGCCTATTTGACCACAGCCTCATCCCGCTTACATGATCGAGCATCTTTACCAAGTATCTGCTGCCTGAAGTCTAACATCTCCCTCCTGTTCAACACAAGGACTGTTCTTCCTCGAAGCAGCCCCTTCGGGCACATCTTCCTTTTTCAGACCAAAAAGCAGCTTTGGCTGAGTTTTGTTCAGCCGTTTCCCACAAGCGACAGGCTGCTGCTTTCCTACCTTGGCAGGACAACAGCCATGCTGGGGGAAACCATGCTTTGGACCTAGCGAGCCCTAAGCCGGCGGTGCAGAGCAGCTCGTTGCAAGCAGCAGTCACTTGGCTCAAGGGTGAGGGGCAGCTCGGCACATAAGCAGTGTTGCTGTTATAGGGCTGGTACAGTTAGAGCGGTAAAGAAGCTGACAGTGTCAGTTATTGAGATGAGATCCTGGTGAGGACTGGGATTTAGCATGCCGCCTGGGGCATGCCGGCTCACTTGCTTGCCCAAATTTCCCCCCACAAGTGTGCAGTGAAGACCAGTGACGTCTGTAATATCCATACTCATGCTGGAGCCTGAAAGAGCTGGGTGAGTACAAAACTTCAACCTACCTCTGCTGAGAAAAGCATCCCCTCTGCAGATATTTCTCATTTCTGTGGCTTAACCTGGCCTCAGCCTAAAGCAATGTTTCGTGCGGGTGAAATGCATCCTCTTTCGCAACCCAGATGACTCCACTCACGTGCAACGTCGTTCCGGGTCGGTGAAGTGAATTTGGCACCCGCCGGTGGCCTTTGGCACGGCAGGCAGCGGGCAGCTGCCTGTGCGCTGTCGGCGTCGCAGGCAGACGGGCCGCTCGGCCGGCGCGTGGCGGCGAAGGGAGACCGCGCGATCCCCGGCGGGTACGCGCCTGTCGGGCACCGTGCCTGCTCCTCCTAACGCAGCCCATCGGAAGATATTAACGGCGTGTTCAGCTCCTCCGCTACCTTGCAGCATCCTGCTCCCCGTTCATTTGCATCTCCCAAGTGGATCTCGTGCTGCGGCAATTACTTAGCAAGAAAGGATACTAATTAAAAGGCTCATTAATAGGGTAACTGGAAGAACCACTTAACCAGAGATCTCCCTTTGACGCAGTCAGTGCAGAAGAAACAGGGAAGCGGTCTGGGAGCACCGAGGGAGGAAGGGACCGCGTGGTGGGGTTTGCCAGGTGAGGTCTGGGAGCTGCTGCAAATGCTGGTGACCCAGGGAACGAAGCAGAGGTTGCTGTGAAATTCAGTTACAGTCCTGAGCGGTGAGCTTAATGCAGATCCTTAGTGCTGGAACTCGATGCCTCCTTATTAATATCAGCATAAACTGCCCTAGGCTGGGGTAGATGATATTGATTTGAGTTAGGAGTGTTGCTGGGTTTAGCTCCAGCACAAACTGGACCTTAGCTGGCTAAGCTGCCGCGAGGGGAGGACGAGGATCATCGTGTACCCTGCCCTGAAAATTAGGGAAATGAGGAAAGGTGTAACTAAAATGTTGAGCAGCTCTGGAAAGAGGAAAAAGAAGGAAAAAAAAAGTTGTACATTAAGTTCTGTTGTGCCGAGGAGTGTGCTGGTGGCTGCAGTGGGAAAGCTGGGGGGCGGCCAGCTGGCCCAAGGCCACCAAGGACGGTCTCACAGGTCCGCTCGTTGCAGGCCCATGTGCAAAGTGAATATGAGCAAAGGCAACTCATTGAAGAAGGAAGGGAGGAGCACGAGGAGGCTGCTGGGGACACAGCTGGCAAGCCACCCGGCCATCCAGGCCGACACATCTCATTTTCCAGGCAAAAGGGCCAGAATCCCCTGGCCAGACAGTCCTGCCTGCAAGGAGCTGGGCGCAGACTAGAAAATAACCCTGAAGTTCATGAGAAGGTCAAGTTTCTGGCGTGCTGCTCGGCATGGGCCGTCTGGTGGTGCCTCCATGGGAGCCAGGAATACATATGCTGGAGCTAAAGTGGAGGAGACAAACCCTCGTCCTACCACAAACTGCACAAACACGGGGATATAGAAGCACAGTCTTGCAAATGAGCTTTCTGGAGAGGTTTTCCACTTCTTTTTGGGCCACCCTGGGCCAACCCTTTCTAGAGATTTCTCAAGCTTTGGTGCCTGGAGAGCGCGGGAGATGGAAAGGCTGGAAAGAAATAAAACTTGCATGGGAAAAGAGAAAACAAGTATTTCTGACCAATCCCAAGCATCTTTTTCTGGGTTGTTCTGTTAGATTTGGTTGTCGTTGCTATTTTTATGTACTTGGCTTCAACTTGCTTTCTCATTCGTGAAAAACATGTGCTCTGTCCTCGACTCAAAGAACAGGAGAAGTCAGAAACCAAAGAACGGGTTTCGCTGGGAGAAACCCGTCAGCCCTCCGTGCCCACATACCTGTTTTGACAGTGGAGGGGACAACGTGAAGCTGGATCCCAGGGGAACGGGACAAGGAGATGTAAAGAGAAGGAAGGAGCCAGGGGTGTTGGGGTTGGAGAAGGAGAAGGAGAAGCAACAGGCAAGTTCCCTTTGCAGCAGAGGAGGATCTTCAGCAATGTGGAACGGAGGCCCTTAATTACAGAGGAATCTGTGGCTCACTTAGTGTTAATTCAGCCTTGGGAGCAGGAAAAGCATGTCAGGAAAATGAAGGTGGCTTTTTTGACATGTGCCCCGGAGGGAGGGCTTGGGCGCTGGGGGGGTGCGAGTGGGTGGGGGCCAGGGACAGGCAGGCTTTGCTCTGTGATCGCAGCAGCCGATGCAAGAGAGCATCAGGCTCTGGCAGTCCCTGGAGCGTTTGCTGGGGATTTGGAGAGCACTGTCCTTTTTGCACGTTCCACTGCTGCGATCCAGAAGGTCCTCCCGCTGGTGGGTGGGACACTCAAATCGCCTCTGCAAAGACCACGGTCTTTCTTGGGCAAGCCTTCCTCCAAGCTTTGCACCTGCGGTTCTAGACATGCCAAAGCCTGAGTGCCTTAGGAAAAATAAAAAAAGAGAGAAGAAAAAAAGGAAGAGCTCACAGGGTCACCAAGCTCCCTCAGAGTGAGCCACCTGAATTCAGGGTTTCTGCCTTCGCTGCTTCTAAAATCAGTGTGAGCGAGGGTGGAGTGGGATCAGATGTGAGACTCCCCTTCTGGCCCCGCTTTTTAGGTGCCCGGTCTTGCATAAACCCAAAGGAGGTGTGCAGGAAGGGCCAGCTCAGAGACTTTCATCTCCTCTGTTCTGGACTCCTGTATGGCAGGAGCCATTGAACAACGCCTGCCAAGCCCTCAGCTGGTGGCATTTCACAGAGTAACGTTGGGTGCTGGAACCCTCCTGGAGGCATCTTGGGCAGCGATGGAGCACTCTGCCGCTCCTGCGGCGCTCGCAGCAACGAATGCTGGGAGGGAAGCACCGCTCCAGTCCACTGCAATGACTTTCAAGGACGTTGGGTCAGGCCCAAAGCAAACACAGGGAGTTGCACACAGAAAATCAGGCATGCAGATTGAGAGGCTGCTTTTTAAAGCCTGGATCTCTCAGGGCGCTCGAAGAAAAAAACACAAAGTTTGTATTTGATTGCCTCCGCTTGACTCTTTCACCTCCACACTTTATTGATTCACCAGAACTTTCGAAATACAGTTAATAGCATTTTTAAGTGTTTATATTTGCAGTACTTATGTTTATTAAGGAAAGGCTTCTTTTTAATATTGGCCCTTTCTTTTTCCTTCAGCTGGCAAGCAACTCCCAGAAGCTTGCACTGATTCTCATCAGATGTCTAAAACTTTCCACGTATGATGCCAAATTAACATCTCTAACTGCAGAAATGGCTGTGAATAAACGTCTACATATCTAGGAAAAACAAATGCTAAGGAAAAGGTACACCAGAGCTGTGTATGCAGTGGAAATGCCTCTCTGCTGCTCCGTTAGAGCCATGCCAGGATGTGAGGCGGAGGGAGCGGGGAGCAGGAGGGTGAAAGTGGGAAGGGAAGCCCTGCCCTCACTGCCCAGATGCAAGTGCCCATGGTCATGCCATGGGCTTGGGAAGGGGAGAAAGTCATGTAGTGCGAAGGAAGGAGGAAAAAGGAGGATCAGTAAACTGCATCTCCATGAAGGCTGATATCATGCTCCTGCTTTCAAAGGTAATAAATAAGGGAAGAGCTCCCAGAGCAGTGGTTAAACCAAAGAGAATTGGCAGACGGCGTTCTCTAACATCTGCTACATTTAAAAACATATGTCTCTGAAACATAATCATTGCAGAGGACTCTCTGAAGGTCTTGTCCGGTCCCTGCTCGGGGAAGGGAGCTGGGGCCCAGGGGATCGTGGAGCAGGGCAGGATGGAGGCTGTACTGCACTCCCCTTTGCAAGGACAGCTGTGCAGTGGAGATGGACACATCTGGAGTGTCCTGGAGTTTGCCGTGAGCTGCACCCCATGCCCAGGAGAGAGGTATCAGTCATGGCACACCTTGCTGTTTAAATCTGTTTATTCCTCCAACAGCCCTCTGTGCCTCTATCAAGCATCCACTTGCATCTTGTTATCCCCAAATCCTTCCTCTGATCTGGGGACTCAGCGAGTGGCTCATTAAAAGTGTCCCTCTGTGCTGAACCAAGGCAGCCTCGTCACCAGTTTGCCACCATACACCACGCCAGACGCAGCAGACTTGAGGATGAAAACTAAGTCTTAGCAATTAGGCATGTGTCTAGGAGCCCTATTCATCCTCCTCTCACACTGATTCTGCTGGTTGTCTACTCAGGTGTTGATAAAACTGATGCACAGTCAGGGAATGTTACTCATCCAAAGCTTGGCACCTTCAACAGAACATGTCATGGGAATGTGGAAGGCATAAAGAAGGCTCATTTCTACATGCAGAGCAGCAGTATTTCAGGGAGGAAACAAAACTCAGCTGCAGACTTATAAAGACTGTTGCTGAAGATGCCTGCTCAGCTCTCCCATTCTCCAGAAGGAAAAACTCCCTGCTCTTAGGTAAGTGATCTGCCCAAACTACCAAACCTTTCTCACTTTGCTAACTCCATCCTAAAAGCATATCTTGCCCCGATGACACCCACACCTGTCTTCTTCATTCTCCCAGTAACGGCACCAGAAAGTCCCAACGTGAGTGCCCGCAGCTCCCTGGGACGCCCCTTACTCCCTGGCAGGATGTGTCTCCACGAGTACGCAGTGATGGGACTGCCAGCACCACGTCCCTGCCATGCCACCAGGATCCAGTTCGCAGCTCGGTCACATGCAGATGAGAAGGTCTGAGTCTCCATGTGGCACCCGTCCGCCCGCAGAGCACCGCAGACCAAGCTTCAAAGCAAACTCCGCGTCCTTTTTACTTCTGAGCAGCATATGGTCCAGAGCAGAGACAAATCCCACAGACGAGGTTGCCATCTGGGCTCTGTCCATCTGTGCTGAAGCATTTAGCTGCAGCCGATGAAACATGAGGGCTGGAGCTGAATTTTCCAATATCTCATAAATGTTTAGCAAAACTATTCACTCAGTGTTATGCATTTAATGAAGTTTTTTTTGTTGTTATGTTCTGTATTCAGAATACTGCTTGACGAAGCGTAGGAACAAGCTCTGCTTTCAGTTATTCGGGATTTCTAGAGGCCATACCACATATTTCTGCTTGTGGAAGTATGAGGAGAAGATGGTCTGTAATTTTAATTGCTATTTAAAATACCCGTAAATGAGAGTGGGCTTTCTGTCTGGCTGGTAAGCTGAGCTGTTGGCAGATGTTTCCCAATGCCTCATTATAAATGCAAACGAAACAGAGTTTTGCCAGGGGATGCAGAAGAAAGCAATAAAGCCCTGTTAGGTGATTCACGGGGCATCTTCCCAGGAGAATGAAAAAATACATATTTACCATCTGGTGCAATCAGATGCCTTCCAAAATCAGCAAAACCCACCCCTTTTTTCCTCAGAAATATCTTCATGAGCGAAGGACAGAGGCATCCTTGGAGGCATCCAGAGCAGGGCCAAACTGCACCAGAAGAACTGATCTCTCCTTTCCCCTCCATATTCTGTTTCTAATTTACACTAATTATGTACATGTTAGTTTAACGTATCCTGTGATGGGATTTATCCCGTGATGAGGAAAAGGGCTTGTCCCGTGGTTACGGCGGGGGAAGAGGACTCGGGTTATCTGAGCTTTGTTTCCAGCTATGCTGGCGGCTGTTTGCCCTTTCGGGGGGAGAAATCGGGTCCATCCCTCTGGGGACACGGCAAGGTTCCTTCAGACCCTCTGATCCTCGGGCACTGCCACTTCCCTTACTGCTGAAACAGCCACAGCTTACAAATAAAGGAGCTATCTCCCTGGTTAAGAGCCAAAAGCTGTTGCATAAGTGGTTCTTGGACATGCCGAGCCGTTTGGGGCCGGCAAGAGCAGCGGGAGCAGGGAAGGTGAGCGGCAGCCCCAGCGGGAGCGGGAGCAGCCACTGGGTGAGCAGGAGCAGATGTTCTGCAGAGGAACGTGTCGGGGCGATCCCAAAAGGGACATGCCTTTTTTTGCAGGGCCGGGATGATTCTGATTCATCCAGACAACACCTCCTTCCCTGCAGAGAAAGCTTCACTGCATCCACCAACTCTGGTCCAAATTCAAGCCGAAGGCAAGCAGGGGCAGAGCTACCTCAGAGGCCACGGTCTAGGATGAAGAAAGACATTTCTGCCAAGATGCTTTCAAGGAGCACGTTGTCTCCTGGGGTTTAATTCTCCAAAGGCAGCAATTAGTCTGGAGAAGGCTGTTCACCCCGGAGTACCCCAGGAATGACAGGGAGCTTTGCTCTCCCAGTAACACTGGATTTATTTCTCTTTGTGTTTGCTACACTGCATCTCCTACACCCCGGTTGCCAGATACCTCTCGTTAGAGGCCCCACTCAGTGCTACAGGAACTACAGCACCAGCTGTATCTTCTTCTGAAATGCACAGCGCAATTCCCGTTGCAATAGGAAGACAAGGCATGGTTAGGTGACCTGGGCATGGCTCGCCACAAAAGCCACGTAGAGGTCCCACAGCTCCCTTTACACAGAGCCTTTTCCTCCCTCAACCAGCCCATGCGCTTTTCAAAGCATCCAGACAGCATTCCTCTGCCTCGTGAATGAATGAAACAGGCTTTTCCAGAGGCTGTCTGCAGCCCAGATGCATTCAAGGGACAATTGGGCTCCTCTTTCCAGGAGATCCTTTGATCTCTCCCCGAAAACGGACGTAACATTATTATTTTTTTTTTCAGTATGCATTGCCATCTATGGGAGATACAAAAGAGGTAGGACATTTGGTTATCATAACACAATGGTTTCAATTAGCCGAACCCCCCTGCCCTCTTTTAAATCAACTGACCTGCCTATCAAAGATGTTGTGATGGCATCTGGGGCACATGTTGTGACTCTGAAGCTGAAGAGGTTCTTGTGAGCCTCTTCCCTTTCTGTGCTGAGATCGTTCATGAAAAACATGCTGTTTTGATAAACCCCAAATTAAAAAATCGTTCAATCAAAGACCTGATCATTATGGATGCCAGGATTTTTTGTAAGCAGAGGCCAGAGGAGGGTCACAGAAAACAGTGTTGTTTTGTTTCCTTTTTTTTTTCTTTTCCCTTTCTTTTTCCCCTCACTACTAGTTCCACGTCATAAAGAAGCTGGAAGACTTTGCAGGATGGCTCCAGCAATGGACAAACCACAAGACTGGAGCCGGCCACGCAAAATGGCCATGGCCACGTTCCCAAGCACAGCACTGGACCATGCATGGGCCCGAGGGCTGCACCGGGATGCTGGGATGCCAGGACATGCTCCACACCGGGACCTTGGACCACCACCCGGCTGCCCATCCCCAGCACCCAGCCAGCAGCTGCCTCTTTCATGCCTTTCTCCAGTCAGTAGCTTTTCTTGCAGAATCCACATTTTTTCCCGTATTTGATTTGGCATTCAGGAATTGCCCTGCCCTGCCCCGGCCCACCGCTCCCCCCTGAGCAAACACTCGTATCAGCTACGCACAAGGCAATTTCCTCTTCGAACACTGCTCGCTGGAAGTGAAGGCCAAGCTGCCATGCACCAGCCCGCAGACGTGTTTCTCCTCTCCCTTCCCTTCTCTTTACTCTCCTCCAGTGCAGTAACAGAGCTCAGGAGCTGCAACAAACTTCTCTGATTCTGGCTCCAGTTATTCTTTTGCTGCTAAGAAAAGTAACAGCGGAAGCAGAGACGGAGAGCGGCATTGCTTATTCCTGGAGATGCACCTTCAGTGTCCTGCAGCCCCTTGGGGAGGGAATGTGTGGCAATGGCTGCAGGAAGGAGCACCGATGGGGAGAGGAGGTTCCCCAATTTGCGTTTGCTTTGCAGCACCTACATGATGCAACCACAACCATTCCACAAGCACATTTTTAGACTGTGAGTCAAGTTTCATGGAGGTTTTGCAATCATCCCAGAAGCATTTTTGATTTATAGTTACTTTCCACCAGAACACATGGAAGGACGCTCCAGCTCTGTTAATAATATCTGGAAACAGAGGCATTATGCAGTGAGGGATTCTCACAACATAAATTAAGCTGTGAGTCCAGTTCTCATGCGTAGTGCTTTCTGGAAATTGGACAAGATGGTGCATGCTGTTTTTCCCTTGTTGCTTCCATCAAAGGGCTCTCAGACTCCAATTAGCATTTAGAAAAAAATTGGAGATAGCTTGATCCAGCCCCTAGGTTTAATTCCAGACTGCTCCAAATGCAAACTGCATTTATTGGTATGTCTTTCTGAATGCAGGCACGTGACTTTTGCTCTAACTATACATTTCAGTCTGTATTTCTGGGGAATAAGATGAAGATCTATTAAAAGTGATGTTTCATGCTTGCAACAGGAGAGTAAAACACAGCAGAACCTGCTTATCTCTTCTTGGATGTAAAGACATTCATGAAACTTTAGAATAAAATAGAAACATGACCCTAACTTACTGTCCATTTCTTCTGACCCTAATTAAACAGATCCTAACGGGCAATGAGCAGTGCTTGTGTAGTTCTCTGTTTGTGGGACTACCTAGAAAATTACCACACTCCCCTCCTGTGCCTAGTGATGGCCACTTGTGGGGAGAAATAAGCCACCATGCCCTCCTGAGATACCTACGGACGGAGCAGGGTAGAGTCATAGACTCACAGAATAGTTTGGGTTGGAAGAGACCTTTCAAGGCCATCCAGTCCAACCGCCCTGCAGTGATCAGGGACATCTTCAACTGGAGCAGGTCGCTCAGAGCCCCATCCAACCTGACCTTGAATGTTTCCAGGGATGGGGCATCTACCACCTCTCTGGGCAATTTGGGACATGCCTTCTCCCACATCCTTGCAGCACAGCTGCTGGGGAGCTGGTCTGGACACAAGCAAAGGTCCAAGGCCATGATGTATACTTCAGGAACTAACTGCTGCACGTCTTCTTCCAAGAAGCCATAATCCCTTCTGTTGATGCCCTCATCTATCCCCTCCTTCAGAATAACATCAGTAAATCCTCAGCCTCAGGGGTGCTTCATGTGTTACTGGTGCAGAGGAGTCAGTTGAATACTGCAGAAAAATGAATTCTGGAGATTTTGTGCTAATTATAAAATCTTAATTAGGGTCAGTGGAGTCACCCCCTCCCTTTATGCGCGCTTTGCACTAGCTCATGGGAGAATCTCTGCGATCACTCGTAGATGAAACTTGTCAGGATTGCAGATGTGATCAAAGCCCATTGCATGAGCAGGAAGGCAAAGGTGCAGCATCAGCACAAGCTGCTCACTTCGGATAATTTGACCAAAAGTTCAGAGCAGCGGTGGTCATTTGTGTGTGCATGGAGGGCACTCTGCATTGTAGCTTCCAATTAACCCTTATATTTTGCTTTGCTTTGAAAGTATTTGTTCTGGAGACTGAGAACTTCAACACACACAAAAAAAAGAAAAAGTGGAGACTTGCTGAGTAAAGGCTCTTTCCAGATATGATGGGCTGGGTGAGAGCCAGAAACTGGTAGGAAAATAAAGTCCAAATTATTAAGGACAAGCTGTGAAAACTTGACCAAAAATGTAAGTTAAAGGCTGTGAGAAAGATTTCTTTGCCATGAGGAAAACTGCTGAGCTGGGCTGGCGGGAGAGCAAGAACTACAACTGTGGCAAGGTCACAACCATGACATTTGCTCTTGATCCGCCTCGTAGGGAGAAGGGGACCCGTCATCCCGTTTCTGGGAGAGAGCACAAGAGTGAATGAGTGACTCAGCTCAGATAGTCCTCAGCTCCAGGGCCTTTGCTCTACCCAATTTGTCTCTTTTTGGATGAGGCTAAGTACATCCAAGAGGAGAAAATGAGGTGGATGGACCCTGTGAGACCTGTCCGAGCAGGGTTGCACCTGGATCGGGCACATACTGGGGCTCTCACCCACGTTCCCAGTATGTGCTCTGGGATGGTTCCCACTGGATAGCCTAGCCTGCACCACGGTAGAATTTTTCCTCAAAAAAAGATGTATTTTCTTGAAAATATTTGCATTTTACAGATGCAAAACGTTTTGTAAAACTGATACTTTTCAAGCGGTTTTACTGCTGAATCCCTAATTTCAGCATAGTCTTCAGGGTGCTCTGGGTATCTCCGAGCTGCTGGGGACAGAGGCTGATTCCTGCCCATCACAGTCAAGGAAAGCTTTTTCACACCATCTCCAACTGTAGAATTTAAACACCGAGTTTTTCTTCTGTGGGAAACAAGCTACTATGGTAGTTTCAGGCTCAACTAAGGGTAGATTTGAATATCAGACTGTAACAACCATTGCTGATTTGTCTTTTTGGCAATTTAGAAATTGTGGGGAAACAATTAAACTTTGTTTTGAATACCTCCGCCTCCCCAACTGGAATACATCTGCCTGGGTTTGAGCAAAGCATCCAGGTTTGAATCCAAACTTTAAAATATTTGTTCTTTTTAAGTAAAAATCCCAATAAACAGATTTTGTATTTTCAAGTTATCATATATTTCTGCTTGCTGGCTCTATAGAAATATAGATCTATGTCTTGTTTCTAACAACTTTCTATTTCAAAATAAATTTGAATGTTTATCTTTTCCTAAGTGATGAAATAGGTAGGTTCAATACCCGTTTTCAAAGCACTCCAGTATCTTCGAACCTGCATTTTCCGGTTGAAAAAGCTTTGTGAGGAAATGTCACCTATCAGTAGTAACAATTTAAAGAAATAAAAAGCTAGAAAAAACAGTCTAATGGGGGTGTGTGCTGCATATAATCATCTCCACACACAGGATGTACTGGGAATGTTTTCATAGCTGGAGAAATAGAAGGCTGCTTCTAGGAAATCATCTCCTCAAGGCACAGACTATATGAAACGCCACAGGCTGCGAGGTTTTCTGACGTGGACTGCACTGACTTGAAAGTTGAGTGAGAATGAAAGATTGTGCTTTAACAGACCAGCAAGATCTTAAGCGACATCCAAGGCTTCCACAGCAAGAGAGGGAAACACCATATCCTTCAGCTCACAGCAAAAGAGGTAGAAGAGCAGCGAGAGAGGATGTGTTTATAGAAACATCCCCAAGCCTGGATCCTCTCCAACGCGTTACTCGGTGCGAAGGAATGTATTAAATAGCTTTTTGAAAATGTATGTTGAAACACACGGCTCCATATGTCCCGTGTCATCGCCTGTGTGATATACCGCATGGCCGGGCTGGTAATGCACCCCTCGCTCAATCCTGCCCGGAGCTGAGCGCCCGCAGCCTCCTGCCTGCCCCTCCTGGGAGGGGGCACGCACATTTTGTCCCAAAAGAATTGTCTTCGCTCTCTCTAGCGAAGTTCAAATGCAAACCCAACTGTAACGCTTGCTAAAGCCCAGGTCTGCAGCATTGCACGGACGGGAATTGCTTTCTGCCGGCGTACACGTGCAGGAAAACCTGCAGCCATAGGGAATAATTCCAGTTGTTTCTATAAAACATGAGAAGAAACGGAAGCCGAAAACCCGAAGTTAAGCAGCAGCAAACCCCAAGGGCACCCACGCACGCAGCACGGGGGACCAGAGGTTGGGGTCCCGTGGTGACGGCCCCGTGCACCCCAGGCACCGGCACCCCGGGAGCTGCCGAGCGCCGGTACTGGGAGCGATGGTGCAAATCGCCCTTCCCCTCCGGGACGCACAGTGCCGCGGGCCTGCTGGCGGGTGCGTTGCTCGGGGTTGAAACGCGTTCAATAACAAGCCTTTTGCCTTCATGGCCTCTTTGCTTTATTGCTTCCAGGTACCAGGTCAGCTCAGGCCGAGCACGTGGTGCTGGTTAACAACCGGCGTCGTCCGAGCAGGCAGAGCAATCGGGGGTCAAACCCAAGTCCCGGCGGGGATGTGTCTGTCTGTGTCGGGGACGGGACCTGCTCACCCTGCCGTGCTCCAGGAAACCTCGGCATGGAGTTATTCTGCTTTCTTCCATCAAGGCTTTGCTTTACGCTGTGTGCCGAGGTCCCCTGAAGCATCGGGGGTGTCGTGAGTCTCTCCCAAATTTGTCCATGGGAGAAAAGCTGGTGGGATGGATCTGCTCACGGGAGAAGGGTTCCCCGCCAGGCAAGCCAGGCTTTCATCCCAAATCCTGGAGCAAACTTGGACCTGGGGTGACTGCTCTTGCTTCCTGTTATTTAAACAACAGCCTCGCCTTGAGATTCCACCGATAAAGTCAAGGCGATGCTTTTCCAGGCAGCGAGATAAAAATCCCTTCTGAACTTGCGACTGCTTAAGTTATATGGGACTGCTGCAGAGCTAGAAACAACTTCAAATAGATGGAATTACAGTGTGCCTTTACAAGTTATTTGCTGTTTCTTCACTGCAGAAATAAATCCCTTTGTTCTGTCAGATAAAAATGTGCAAGAAAAGCCAGTCCTTAATACAAACTCTACGCCTGATTATTTCTTAAAGTAAACAAATAAAAAGATGTTAAGAAAATAAATTGAGTTTTCTAAGAATACAAATGAACATCATGTATTTCTGGTTGTAGTTAGGGGTCGTGTCCCCTCAGGGCACAGTCTTTGGGTAGGGGTTGTATTTGGGATGTCCAAGCCAGTGGGAGTGGAATTTAGTTCCTGACTCCCCAGAACTGGATTTGGGGTCTTATTTCCCAACTTGAGCTTAGCTTCTGCAAAGGGGTGTCTGCAGGAGCTCTTTGGCTGATGCGGCTGGCCAGAGGTCAGACATCGTGACATTGAAGCTGCTAGGAATTTTCCATTAGGAACTTATTTGAGTGCTTTTTTTACTTTCTTATCCCAAACTAAAAATCCTGGCAGAAAATTTTGCCCTGCATCTTTCCTCTGTTTCTCCTTTGTCATTCTTTTTTTGCCTCATCACTGGAACAGATGGTTCTTTCCGTTAGGAAAGAAGTAATGGAAAAATCACGGCGAGAAGACGACGAAGGAAACTGGTTTTCTCCTCATTGACAGGTTAGATCTGTAGCAGTGATTAAAGAGAAGTGACAATTTCCAAGGAACCTATGGCATTGCGTGTCTAGCTTTCCAAGGAATTTGGGTGCCAAATTCCCTCCAGGTTCCTGAGGAAAACACAGCCCAGGTGCCCGTGTAAGAACAAGTAGTCCTGAACCTTAACAGCTTTCCTCTCTCTCATGTCAGCAGCAGATCTGCTCAAGGGTTAATGGCATCTTTAACGTCTATCAGCCGGATTGCGACTCAATTTTACATTTCACCTCTATTCACAGGACTCCTATGGATGTCAATATCCTGTTATGGGGGGTTTTTTTCCTTCTGATGTTTGATTTTCTCCTGCTGGCTGCATGCATGTACACAGAGGCTGATCAGAGTATATGACATTTATTTTAAGAGGGAGGAGAAGGAATGGGATGTTTTGTCTCACTCAAAGTGAGACTTTGTGAGACGAGGTAGCTGTCACAAGATCTCCTGCATTTCACATATGGCATATACAGTTGCTTGGCTGACAATAACGTAGCTGTTAATTGCAGAGAACGGAGCCTGCCTGGGCTGCTGAGGGAGTCGAAGCCCTGAAATCCTTGCACAGGCTGAGGAGGGGGTCAATGAACTGGTGCTGGGGTACAGGACACGTTCCCATCCAGTGGCAATTACCAGGGACCGAACACACTGCTACCAGCTGTGGCTGCGGCAGACCCTCATGGCAGGGACATTACCGCTGCAGACTGCCACGTTTCTTGGCCGTCTCCGTTCGGCAGGACTTTGGAAGCTGAAATCCTCCTCCCCTTGCAGGGGGATGGTCACTCCAGGTTCAGGCTGAGGCTCACAGCTGCTTCCAGTCCAAACTGTGTTTTGATGGATGCCCCTTGGATGAGGATGAGAAGTTGGATTTGCTATGTGCTCTTTCTACAGAACATTCCTGATAAAATAATACCTTTTTCTCGTGGCGTAGACACAGCAAAATGCCGTAATAATCTTTCACAAAATTAGTATTGATGTTGGCATCACTGCATGGCATGAGCTGTATCCAGGCAGAAAAAACTGGCCATGAAAAACTTCCCTAAATTTGTCATATTTCTTGATACAAATATTGCCAGCTTCAGAGTTTGGAATTCAAAATTTGGGTCCAGATTTCCTTTGGCAGTGACTTCTCCAACTTAGGATGGGCTGACACAACTGGGGAATGAAGGCGTGTATTGAAGTCTGAGACAATCTGGACTCTGCTCAGAATCCACAAGTTCAACCCAACTCTTTGCAGATAATTTCCTCTGGCGAGGCAAGCCTGCTCGGACGCCTTTCCCCCGGCTGTGGGGGAAGAAGGGTCAGCGTCTGGGAGCTCCGATGTGAGACAGTGCACGTTGTGAGAGTGCCATGCATTCATGCCAACACACGACTAGTCGAGAGCTTGTGCAACCAATGGATGTTTGTTTTAGTCCTGTTGGAGGAGGCTACGACAACCTTCCCAGTGGTAGCTAAGCTAATAATAATTTAACAATGTGAAACTGCTCTGTTTATGGTAAAAATGCTGACCACATAGTGTACGATGGTTTTCCGTGCACTGTACCTCACTAGGAAAAAATGCAAAACCCATGAAGAACGACTGAGGTCTGCAGTTTTCCCAGTCCCCAAATCGTTTTCCCCGGTAACTGGAATGTTTCTGATGTGGCATTTCTTACCATCCTGCGCATGGGCCAGGAGCTGCAAGAGCATGGCTGAGGAGCAGGAATGGTGGCACTGAGTAGACTCCATCTCTGAGGGCTTTCCCCATCCACCGCTGAACAGAGGCAGATGGGAAGCTGTCCTTGAGACAGAAGTGGGGGGATTTAACCACAGCCCTTCCAGCAGCAGACTGGAGGACACATCTGCAGTCTTCTTCAGTTTGTCACAGCTTGTTTTTATAAATTACCGGTGTCATCATTCAATTTTAAATCTCTTCCTTGCTACAATCACATGCTACAATCAATAAGTCAGCACGTCTACGAGGCTTTGGGATTCCCCGGTGTGAAACAGGACATATAAATAATAATCAAATCAGTATGAGACCAGATATTTTTCTCTCTTTATCAGCAAAGAACACACTATCTTTCCACACACAGCTGACAAGAAGGAAAAGATGGTGATGATGATGATGATGATGATGATGATGACAATAACAACAACAACAACAACAACAATAATAATAATAATAATAATTGCAATGACTAATATGATAAATTCCTGCCAGCCATCAGCAAAGCGTTTTACCTCTTTCCCTATTATGGGGTTTAATTAATGCGATATATGGACAAACATGTATTTTATTTCCAGAATGGGACTTGTAATTTCCTGAGGCTTGGAAACCCAGATGTTCTTGCATTTGGAATATATAAGGATTTATTTTTAAAGAGTATTTCAGTAAAGGTTGGAGGGGGAGTCTTTTTATTTAGTTGAAAGTTTAATTTGTTTGCTCTCAGATGAAGTTCAGAGCTTCTGATCAGATGTTTGCTGGGAGCAGGGAGAGTGAAGGGCTGAAATATGCAGACAGCCACAGGACAATAGCTGTGGGAAGCCTTGTCTGCCTTTGAAATGTGCTCTCATCCAATGAACCAGGATGGTCCCAGGCTGGAAGAAGCCTAGGACACTGACAGGCGAAGGGAGCAGGCATCATGACCCTCGAAAGCGAGACCCAGATCCAAAAATAAACCTTGCCTTGTGGCGCAGGCTGCCCAGCCACCATCGTGGTGTGGCACTGGGAGGGTTCCCATACTGGTTTTGAATGATACCCTTGAGATGACACAGTTAGAGAGTTCCTGGGGTTAGTCATCCACAGGCATAATAAGGACCCATTTCATCTTTTCCCCTGGGTTTCTCTGCCTTGTAAGGGCTGGAATAGTGACTCACGTCTTAAGTACATTAAACCCATCTCAATGGGCCCATGGATGGAGAAATCATTAAGGAGTTGACAACATCTCTAGCTCAAAAATCAGCACACATTGAGTCATTAAATGTTCCTGCAATCTGGATGCAAACCACTTTGCTGTATCTCTAACCCTTTTTCCCACCCACTTCTTGCAAGCTTGTGTTTCTCATTAATTTTTTCAAGTCCCACCACCTCCACAGAGCTGTCATGAAGTGTTATTCCAGATGTGCAATGCCACTCTCTTCTTGATGCTGGTTACACATTCATAGGATGAAGCATTTCTTGAAAAGAAAGAGCCATTAAGCCCAACAGAACAGAGACACAGAAGTTCTAATTTTTCTTATCCTGTCATCTTTTTAATGCTATTGGTCATGGGACCAATTGCAAAAGTTGGCTTTGGACCAAAAAGGACCAAAAGATTCCTCTGATTTTCTCCTTCAATCTCACTTAGGAATTAATTTATACTTAATTATGTCTCAGTGTCTTCCTTCCTTTTCCTGTGTTGAGTTCACCGGGCCACAGAGCCCTCAAAAGTGGTCATTTGGAAACCGCGTTCTGCAGTACTGAGCAAGCTGTCCTGCCCCCACCAGCTATATGCCTTGCAGAATCAGGCTCTTCTGCAGGAGAAATCGATTTTGGCAGAAGCAATTTTGTACCCAAACACTCTAGAGCCTGTTTTCTCTAGATCTCTGCAAAATGCACCCAAATGTCGCTTTTTATTCTTAGTGGAATCTGAAGAGTTTTGGCTCCTCTTTCCCAGCAAAATTAACCCTGGCTATCGATTGTGTCTGGATTCAAGAGGCCAATAATTGTGGGATTCTTCAATCAAGTTGCATCTGACAGTGTGTTCCTACTACCTCAAGTCTTTGTAACCAAACACACGGCTGAGCGGTGCAAATGCTAAAAACACTCAAGCTGATTGTCAGTGGATGGAAACTGCAGACTCAACTTTTGGTCTGCTCAACAAGTTTAAATAATAAGGCAATAGGCTAATAAGGTAGCTTAATTTCCAAATCAAGCTGAGTGCCAGCAATAATTGCAGTGGCGTACATGTGGACCCAATGCCTCCGCTAATCAGGGTGGGTTTTGTGCTCTCCTGGAGCTATTGGAGCACGGCTGATTGGGATCCTGATACCTTTCTACAAGCAGAGTAAATTGCTTTTAGGCTGAGTCTGTTCTCACCATTAGAAAATGCGTCCTGCCGGCAGCAGCTCCCAGCCCAGCAGCAAACTTGCTGTAACCCTAGGATGCTGCCAACATGGCTTGAATTGGAACAAGCTGATCTTCAAATGGAAAGACTCAGTTGCCACATTGAGTCCCCTGGGGCAGCCATTCCTGCACGACAGCACTTCCCTTCAGAGGGTTTGGTGGATGCTGTGTAAAGAAACTCTGCAGGCTGTTGGCAGTCCTGGACTCAGGACTGCGAATTTTAAGGTACACAAGTGGTCTGAAAACTAGAAAGGTCTCCTCCATAGGCATAGCAACCCCAAGTCATCAAAAGTTATGCGATGGCTCAAAATATCCCATTTAATAAGTGGTCTTGTTTCACTCCCCCCCTAAACTTCAGCTGTTACAAGGCTCTTTTGCTCTGGGATCATTAAGGATGAGAATTTCCTATTTTTACAGAAAAGGAAGTGTCTATTCTTCCATAGCCATTGGGGCCAACAGGAAAACACCAAATGTCCCAAGACTGCTGAAGGCTGACCATGAGAACTGTCCTACCACCATCAAAAAAAACCAGATCCAAATTTGGAAATGATGTAAATCCCTCCATACCTAGGTCCTCTAAATTAGGACCTAAAAATACAGAAGGCTGTCTAGACGTATTTTAATCAAGAGCTCATTCTTCTTCCGCCTGTTATTTAGCATGTAAGCACCATGGCTGAAATCATCTTCCAAACACAGAGACTTTACAAAATTGCAGGGAGGAGGCACCACCGTATCATTATCCTCCTCAGAAGATCCTGGTTAAAAATACACCACATATCCATGCAGAGGGGCAGCAGCTTGCAGAGGCAGCCACCAGCTCAAAAGGATCTTGATTAGGGATCAGCAGTCAGCTGGGATACTGTGTTTTTCAATCTCTGTTTTGTATTCCCTGAACGAGTTGTGCATCAGTGAGAAATTCCTGGTTGAGATTCGGGCTCCCATCTTCTGGTCAGGGAAAGCAGTGTAGCGCCTCGGAAATCAGCTCATTAATATCCAGCGGATGCGGTGGGACATGCGAACTGAAGCAGATGACGTCCTCGTCCGTAGCGTTTCCGAGTGGAGAGAAGCAGCAGCCATAAAGCATCTGCCGCACGGGAAAGAGTAGTGCTTACAGACGTGCTTCTGGTGGCTGTTGTGTGAGTGCCCGTGCCCTGAAATTGTTTCCTGCTCCCTGAACGTGTCAAAGTGAAACAGGATGGTAAACAGCTCTACTGCTGCTTCTATTTCAAGCCAATGTCATCTTGCTTCTGCTTATGTTCAGTTCTGGAGCCTCAGACCATGAGCTAATTTGGCTTCTCGGAGCAGATGAAGCAGCCAAACAGAAAGGGCAAAAAAAGAAGGAAAAAAAACCCCAAACCAAAAGAGAGCAAACAAGCTCCCCATTTTCCAAGGCAAAGGGCTGTGGTGGCACCAGCCCGCTCTTTCCATCCAGTCCCTTAGCAACATAATTCTGCCTTTTCAGTGATCACCCCCTGCTCTGAACGTTGCATGCGGCTGAGGGGACTGGAGCGATTGCTTGTGGCTCACCACAGGCAAGACTGTTTTCATGTGGTCTCGGTCCCCTCTGAAGGATACAATGCTCAGGAATGAGAATATTACAGCCTTCGTGAGCTGCGGCCTCTCCTTCCTCCAGCGGAACATTGCATTTCGGTGAGGTAGGAGCGGCTGGTAAGATGCTCCACTGGCACCTCTTCCAAGACATGCTTAAAGGAGTCATAAAAGTCCCTCTCCGGCCCTTCTTTCAGCAGCTTTTCTACCAAGCATCGCCAACCTCATGTCCACGAGCTTCTGCCAAGTGCTCTGGCCCCCGGAGAAGCACGCAATAAGGGGGAAGCTCCTGGAAAAATGACTGCTGAGAGAGTAAAGCCCAGTAAGAAAGGGGATTTTTTGTGCATGTGTTTCCTGTGATTTTTGTTTGACAAATGTTGAATGAACCTAAAGCATTTCAGTGGACATAGTGAAAAATATTTTCACCTTTTAGCATCCTTCCCAGTTCCAATTTTTCATTCCAGAAGAGGACAGGGATGGAGGATTCTCCCAGGACAGGAAAACTGATTTTTTCCATTCCTTTTCCCAAAACCTGCTCAGCATCTTAACATAAAGCAAATTTTCCTATAGAAAAATAAAACCTAGAAAAGCCACCCTGAAGGATGTCTGAAAGACTTTTTTTGTTGTTGTTGTTGAACTGATAAGGGAATTATCCGGCCTCAGTGCAGGCCATTAGAACATGATAACTCCCCACGTTTTGAGCACACCTGATGTTTAATTCTCTCCGAGTTGCACCCTGGGACAACTGTGATAAAAAACCAGCCATAAAAAATCATCAGCCATGCCAAGAGGTGCTCCCAGCGAATCCCTGGACCTGCACTGAGCCCCGCCAGCTTCAGTTCTCTCTGCTGGCTCTGGCAGGTGGCCAAAATGTAAAATCAATGCAGGATAAGGAGAGGAAAAAAAAGGAGACACTCCAAAACACAGACCCCTTCTGAAAACCAAGGCCATCCGAAGTATTTTTTTATACACTTTTCACCTGGACCAGTTTCCCATGGGACCACGCAGCAGAAATGTAACTGGTTTCTACCACCAGAAGAGCTGGTTGAGAGCACCTTTCCTCCTGCTTGCGACAGCTCAGATCCTCCCGTCTCCCCACATGAATTCAGCCTCTTGCCCAGAAGGGTTTCATTAACAAACAGCCAAGATCTTTGCAAATTCTCATTAGTTCTGCAAATTCAAGGACTGTCAGTTCCCAACACTGGGAAAACATCAGGCTCTTGCGGGCTTAACGTGGCTCTTGGTTGTACGATCATTGGAGAGCCGATGGCCATTCATGAACTCCGAGGGTTGCAACATGATCCCTTTTTTTCCAGGATGTTTTAAGAAAAAGGGGAGAAGAAAAAAAGAAAGAAGAAAGTCTTTTAGCAAAGTCATTTCAACAATTCCTTCAGTGGGTATATAAACAGGAACAAAATGAAACAGCAATTAGCTGTAATTATACTTTAGCCTAAAAAATCCCACACATGTGAAATGATTACCGTAGCAATTACTGAGGACTTGTGCGCACATTTGGCTGGCATAATTATACCGAGTGTGCCCTTCAGGAGAGAGCAAATTCCTTCCCCTCCTGGTTGCTGGGTTTTTCTCCTCCCTGCAGACCTGCCGTCTTCAGCAACGGCTTTTGCAGCGGCTGGAGCTAAGCGACTGCAGTGGTGATGGCAACAAGACTGAGATGCTGCTGCTGGAGTGAGAAGACCAGGACAAAAAATAGAAAAAAAGTAATTTGCAGACCTCGTGTGTGCTCGCGGGAGGGATGATAACCGGAGGCTCGAGGCAGCTGGCTGCACGAGCTGGGAGCCTTTGTGCCACCCTCGTGTTTGCAGGCCTGGCTGCGGTGGCCTGGGGCCGGGGCATCCGAAGGACATTGCATTTTTCCTGGGAATGCCAGACCAGGCTGCCAGCACGAGGACAACACGAGGCCTCCAAGCTGCTGAGCCAAAATTCAGGGGTTTCCAGCGGGCAGGTGGGGCCGGGGCTGACTAGCCTTCCTTGCAAAGACAGTGACACCGGCGTGACGGCTGTGACGAGTCCGCTTGTCCCCACGGAAATGTATTCGCAGTCAGGTCAGCGCCTGTGCTACGGCTCATTGCTCCTCCGAAAGCAGCAGAACGGCCGGCAGGCTGATTTCTCTTCCGACCAGCACCGCTGTTTAATCTCGACTTATGGAGGAAACGTATGGAATGTATCGAAAAAGTACTGCTGTACTCTCTGCAGTTCTTTTCTCCCTCTCCTTGGAGCAGGGACCAGAAATATTAAACATCTTAAGTTCTTTAGCACAGGCTGACTTACAGGGGTGAGCTCTCACCCATGGACCACTGCTCGGTCCACCCTGCAGGTACCACGGAGGGATGCGGCATGCATTTTGCTGAGATCAGCCCACTCCCCGGGAAAAGTGATCTACTTGCTCAAGACGTGGGCTTTGCAGGTGGAGGCAGAACTGTAGTCACCTCCAAACCTTCCCAAGGCAGTCGGCTCTCAGGTCTGGCCAAGCAAAGGCCACAGGTCCTGCCAGCCCAGGTGAGCCACCACAGGCAGAGTAGTGCCGTGGTCTCCTGTGATACCCAGTTTTTGAAAGCCTGTCTTTAACAAGTGCAGCTTTCTTTAAAGTAGCAAAAGCAGCTGCTCCTTCCCAGCCCGCACGTGTTTTGTGACCGGCTGCTGCCGCGCGGTGACAACAACCACCCGCGTTACAGCAGACGGTTCTGACAAGCCCGCTGCCCGGTGACACCGGCCCCGAGCTGGGGGTACCCCGCACAGCTGAGGCGTCAGAGGGGCTTTCAGTACTGCGGCGGGTTTTGCTCTACCCAGGACGGGGCCAAACGTTACCGGGGGCTATCGGCATTTCACGTCTGCTCTCAGAGGTGCGGGGAACGGGGTGGGTGCCCTGCGCAGCCCGCGGGCAGCTCGCACCTCCCGCGGCTGCCAGCACCTGCGAGCCCGGAGGAAGCATGCTCCGACTGGCCCCCGAGATCAACACGGCTGCCTGGAGATCAGGAGCCAAGACCCGGATCCACCCTTTCACTCATCCGTGCGTTTCCAGAGGGAAAGGAGAGCAGAGACAGGCGGGAGCGTGTCAGGGTCATACGAGGGCACCGTGGTTTCCAAACACAGCGAGAGCTGCAGCAGCTTTGCGGCCCTGCGACAGCCCCACCAGAAAAGCCACCGGGTTTCAGTGCTGCCTTGGCTCTCAGCAGCATTCGGGGCTGTCCCAGCTGGAACAAATATTGTTGGCCCAAAGGCCCTGGGCTTCACCGACCTTCAAGACATCTGTGTATCAGGGCTGAGCAGCAAAGACTCCACTCCCCATGAAACGGCCGGGTTCACACAGCCAGTGGACAGGACCCTCTGCCAGAGGCTTCGGTGAGCTGCAGCGGTCGCAGGAGATGAAGTCCTCAGCATCTGTGTGGGAAAGAAGTGTACCTGCCCATACCAACAGCTCTGCAGCCTCTGGGACAGCAAACCTCCTGCACTGGTCTGCCAGCGAGGCACCAAGGTGCAGAGCTCAGCAGTATCCCCTTTTTAACCCAGAAGATTTATGACTTCGGCATAAAGTCTCCCATTTCTTGAACTCACCCAACAGATCTTATGTCAACTTAACATTCTTTCTAAAGTGCCTGGAGTGTTTATTCAGTCCAACCACTGGTTTATTCTAGTTAAATATCTGTTTCAATTTGAGGCAAGTTCATTGCAGGTTCCTATTTCCTCACTGTGGAGCTTTAGGATAAAAACCCCACTTGACAGCTGAGTAAATGACATCGATAAAGAGCTCTAGTTGGCCTGTGAAACACCTGAGAGATACGGAGCAGAAAGCTCTGAGCTAGAGATGTTCATATGTTATATATTTGCTGGTGCTGCTCTGGCATGGACTCGGTGCCTCTGCTTTCCTATGGCTTGAACCAACTGCCAGGCAGGGTACGTGGAAAAAAAAATAACATTTAATTGTAGCTGGGATTGCTGCTGGGAAAAGTGGCTCATTTACTTCTGAGGGCTCAGCATGAGCTGCAAGACCCCTGGGATATTTCAAATGGAAAACATATCTGTTCTGCCTCCCAAAAAGGGGAAGAATAAACTGCCAAGGCTGAAAACATGGGCTCTTTCATGGGACCCAGAAGGTTCCTCTGTATGTGATTGATTCTCCTGCACAGGCATTTCTAGATATTTTTCTGGCTTTTAAGTCAAGGAAGAAAAAAGACACCAAACTCAGTGTTCTGGAAGGATTTTAAACTAGCACAGCCCTTGAGCTGTGTGCTTTGTGGTGCTGCCTGAGATTCCTCCCGAGAGGTGAAACCCTGTGGTCCATGTGCAGTAAAAGGACGGCGAAATAACCACGGACCCTCCTAAAGACTTTGGGAAAGGTTTGGTTTCCTTCTTGTGAGCTTCTATGAGCCCATTTATAACAGAGCTTTGTGGGTGTGGATGTGTGTTCACTTGGGGTCTGAGCCAATTGAACTCAGTGGGAGTCCTTTGAAAGTCCTCTCCTGTGCCCTGAACAGGCCCTGGACTCGGCTTGTGCTGAGAATATTCATGGGGAAGGATTTACTTGAAGGAATGTTTTGCGGAAGGAGCAGATTTGCAGAGTGTGTTGATAGAAAGTGATTACCGACCTCATAAATAAGAGCATTTGCGCTGGCAGGGGTGAATGAAGTGAAGAGTGCATTAGGAGCGGGGGTCATCCAAGCCAAAACCCGAGGAGGGGAGTCTTTTAACTCTGAGAAGTTGCTCACATGCTATCAACCCTCTCAGATATTTCGGCTTGCAATCGCATCGCCGGGGCGAGCTGTTTGCAGCGTGAAGCGATGTGGCAGGAGGGAGCGGAGGCTGCGTAGCCCGTGGGGTGCCGGGATTTTTTGCGCATAGGGGTAAATATTAAAGCTCTGCAGGTGCTGGAAGAGTGGGAGCAGTCAGGGAAGTCCCCACTTCAGCCTGGCGCTGCCCGGAAGGTGGGGAAGGACCGTGACAGCCAGAGCACCCCAGGGACGGGGCCCTTCTCCTGCGCTGGGCTGCTTCAGCTGCTCACGCTGTTTGATTGCTCTCCTGGCCTTCCCTTCGCATCAGCTGTGCCAAACATTGAGTGGAACCATCTGATAAAAGCTGGAATTGTATCAAAGATGTGATTTGAACACAGTAATTCAGTCCTCATCTGCCGTCCAGAATCACCATCTGCTCAACGTGTCCTGCCCTGGTTCTTCACCGCTCGGTGAGGACCGTGTACGGCATCCCCCAGCTTCGTCTTTCACTCCGGTTATAAAGCGAACCCAGAAACCCGATTCTCCTCTCCCTGTGGTGCAAGTGTCTGGACTTTTATTGATGTTAGCAGAGGAGAAGTGAACCCACAAGTAGTTGCACAGCTCGTGGAAATATCAGAAAATGGTCAGGGTCCGGGGGGGATTGGTTTATGGGGAAGAATTAGAGCCTGGATGTATAGCTTGGCTCGGAGAGGTGAGTTAGAGAAGCGGACATGATAGCAGCCTGGAAGGATTTCAAGGGTGTGAGCACAGAGAACTGAGATGAAATATGCGGGATGGTACAAGGAGGTATGACTAGGACCAAAGGAATGATATGGAAGAGGGAAGGACAAGGCAAGCAAGATCAGCCCATGGCCCAGTTTCACATTGATGCCATGAAAAATTGGACAATATGGATTTTTCATTTAACGAGTTGCTTCATTTATTTTGTTAAAGTGTCGTTAGACATGACCATTTCTTGCCATCTGGATTTAGGACTTTCAGAACAATGGTAGACAAATTTTTGTGCGTTATCCCTCTGTACAGCATCATGCATTTTGCAGTTTTAGGACTTTAAGGGTCCTCTCTCAGTAAAAGTAAATACAGATATTAAACCAAGGGATATGCAAAAGTTGCTGGGTTTTCCACAATAAATTAGTAAGACAGGAACCATACTCTAAAAGATTTTAGTCTTCAACATGTGTGACTGTGGGATCTGATCTATTTTTCTTCTTTGACTGCACAAATCTCTATTGGCGTATAAAAAGAACTATCTGAGAACGGCTATATTTTATCTTAGCCGAGAGCTATTCATTAAAAAACCCTCTGCATATTCTTACGTCATGCACTGGGAAGCTATTACTAATTAGGGACAGATGAATCAATTCAGATAAAATTAAATCCTGTTTCAACTTTTGCCCCAGTTTCCAAGTGACTCCTTTCCTGCAGTTTGCAGAAGCCTGCCTGGAGTGCTTGCCTTGTTCTTCTCGTGGCTTAGGTTGTGTTTTGGTGGCTCTGGTTTACAGGCTCAGGCCTCGGCTTCTTCGGAAATACAGGCACGGGGATGCTTTCTGTCCTGCTTAAATGAAAGCGAAAAGAAGAGCTTGTGCAAGGGAACCTCAGACTGAATAAGCCTCAAGGGGACAGGAATATAAACCAAAGCTTTACTTTTCTGCAAAAAATGGAATTTATGTTAATCAAAAACCTCTTAAGAGATTTCCAACCCAGTTTTACAGACTCAAGGAGCTTTGCAGACAGAGGATTCCCACCGGCCGGGTCTCCGCTGGGTCGCAGTCTCTGCTGGCATCTCTCTTCTGCCTCAACAGAGCAGTCAGAGCATCTAAGGGCAAAAGGCAGCGCTGCGCTAATCGAGCAGGATCTCCCTCTGACACCCGCCAAAGCACCTCGCTCGGTGTTTCTTCATCACGTCTAATCACCTGTGGTTGAAGGAGCGTGTGCCTATAGAACGACATCCAAGGGAAAACTTGGCGTGTCAACATAAGCACATTTACTGCTGATTTATAATCAGGCATGTGAGAGGAAAATCAGGTTTGCAGTGCTCGGATAGACACCAGCATTTTTTCCCTTAGCCAAGCTGAACCCCCAGGATCTCTGAAATTCATTTATCACCGTGTTCCCAGTCTCCTTAGGAACAGCTCTGCAGCAAGCAGAGGATAATTCTGTATTCCTCAAACTTTCCTCACCCACTGCTGAATCCAGGGAAAGCTTCTCCGGTCACTTCCCTGATCAGGATTTGCTCTTCTACAAATCCGTTGATAAAACAGCAACAGCGATCTTTCCTTTTTGGACAGAGGGTCGAGGACTCCTCATGAACGAGTGCAGGTGACAGTCCCGTGACAAATCAGTGCTTGAGTCAGGCTTCAAGTTTTACAAACCGGTTTCCAACACATTCATTTGCTAACAAGGAAAACTTGATATTTTTCCCAGAAAAACATATGCAAATGTAATTTCTCTGTTTCTTGCTAAAACATTTATTTTTGCAGCGTCATCCTCCTCAGAGTGTTAGCAGCTTGGATGTTTTCTGGGACAGCAAGGTAAAGAGAAAGATTCAGAAGAGGAACTTATATTTGTATGCGTCCTGATGTACACGTTAGCCAGCCCTTGACTAGTGTGTTGTTCACAAGCAGGATGACTCCCAAACCCATATGTCCAACATAGTTCCTGCCCAGGCATCATCTTTGTCTCTGGTTAGGGGGACAGTCCCTCAGGATGGGAATCCTGTGTTTTTGGGGGGATTTTCATTGTTTTTGGCGTTAGCTGAAGTTTCCAGCTGAGAAAGGCAAGTCCTCAATTCCACCGCTTTCCCCTCCGGGCTGAGTGGAAAGCCCTCCTCACCCTCAGAAGGGGAGCCCCCTCACTCTGCCCCACGGAGTCCTGCCTCTTGGCAGGGTTTTGTTCCTCGGGGCACAGCCGCGGCTGCGACCCCCATCCCAAAGCATAGCCCCAGACGCATTCCAGCTCCGGGCATCAAAGAGCATCTCCCCGGGGGTGACGGGGGACACACTGCCCAGCTGCTCTGGACCACAGCAGCCCTTGGGGAATCTCTCTCACCAGCTTTCAAGAGCCCCTCAACCTGCTTCTGTGATAAACCCCAAGGAGCACACCCTACGACGCTCCATTTTCCATCATGGGTGCATCACTGCGGGCAGGAAGCCAGGCAGGGTGGCGGGGCAGCACTGCTGAAGCAGTTGTTCGGTGCAGATGAACCCCCAGACTTTCCCACAGACTGACGCATCATTGCCCATGGCTGTTTGAGACCAGATTGACAGTTTTCAAACTTATTTTGGAAGCCGCCTCGCAAGCATGTAAAGAACAAACCACAGGAGGCTGCTGGGTTCATCCTTGCAGCATTTGCAACTCAGACACCACAAGGCGAAGAGAAAGCGCTTCTGCTGTAGATGTGCAGAGAAGAGGCCAGAAATGTTTTAGGCAGCTTTCTGCTTCCCGTCTAGTTTGCAACATATACTGTTTAGGTCTGACTCTAGCGCTGGAGATCTCCTCCCCTCCAAATGGGCTCTGGTTTTCAGAGGGAAAGCAAGAAGGCTTCCAGCTACCATGAGCTCACGCCAAGTCTCCAAACAAATCTGTTTGAAGGTTTCTGGTCTGGTAGTGATTAGTCCAAGGGACGGGGGGGAGAAAGGGGGAGAAATCAAGATAAGAAAACCTTTCTTGAAGGAATATTGTATTGCAATTATTCAGGGGTTTATTTTATGAACTCACTGGACTCTCGCAGCGTGTTCATCTGCAATTTGTCTGCGGTAAACAGCATGCCTTTCAAGACGGCAAGAAGAAATTGAAGCTTGTTTCAAGCTGTTGCCAACATTTTCATTCTTGTACATGGCCTCAAAGACCAGCAGCGAACACCCATTCCCAAGGCATGGCACTGCAGCCAAGAGGGAACAGGCTGGAGGACACCGTCTCCATCAACCCAGGGCACCCAGGGATTAAACATGTTCCAGCCCAGCAAGTGGGCTGGAAGGGCTCTGACTATGAATTAAATCGACTAGAGTGTTTTCAAAACAGCCTCTACAAAATATCTTGGCTTCCTTATTGGTGAGTCAAGAGGAAGAGCATAAGGAGCACATGGGAATGTGGCCACTACAACGGCATTTAATTCATTCTGCTGATGCTTTTTTGCACGAAGAGCCTCCCATGAAAAGGAGCACGGCAAGCTGGGATTCACAGGCTCGATTCCTGCCATGGCAGTTAACAGCTTTTTACGCGGCTGTAGGGAAGAAATCCAACCTCTGGGTCTCTAGTTTGGTCGTCTCCAGGAGAGGCACGGCCATAGCTCGTTACCTGCGCCTTCCCCTCTCGCCGACACCAGAGACGTGGGAATTGACTCCCAACCACTGTTAAAGCCATCGGAGGGGATGGTTCAGCGCCGGGGCAGCATGCTGTGGTTCCAGGGCTGTTGCAGCCTCCTGTCTCAGATGCTACTAATGCGAAGCTCAGAATTTCCATCCATCCCTCCAAGCTCTGCTCCCTGTTTAGGGGTCCGATGCTCCACCTCTGCTCCGAGCCTGGCTTCAGACCCCTGTTTTAAAGAGAGGTTGAGAAGAGCTCCAGCTTGTCTTTCTCTCCGGGTAGTTTTGCTGGTTTGGAAGGATGTTGCTGCCATGTACCTCATCCCAAATCACAGCATCCTGTGGTGATGCTGCGGACAGGCAGCAGAGCATTTCCCTACCGTACGCGGAGGACGCTGGGCTGACCCTTCCACATTCACACCCAGACTGGCACGTCCGAGCACTCAGGAGTAGAGCCTGGAAGGCGAATTTTGTCAGGTTCCCTGTAGAGAAAGCCAGTGTCCTCCTGAGGGAGGCATTCGGGCCATCCCCACCACCTGCGGGCCCTCCAGCGAGTATTTGCATGGAAAAGGAGCATTTCTTCTCCTCCATCCCTGCTTACAACAGTGGGGGGCCCACAGGGTGGTACAGAGAGATGGGGAATACACAGGGTTAAAAGCTGCCGTGGCTCCAGTGAAAGTGATTGCGAAACCCCCTTTGGCTTGGGTGAAGCAATTTTCCCACCACCATCACCAGTTCTTTCTTCCCAGAAAGGTACAGGACGTGATGGGAAGTTACAGTCAGAGCTGGACAAATAGTGCAGATGTTTTATTATGCTGATATTTCTGTAGCAAATTCAGTCCCCCTGTGGCCATGCCTTGCAGCTTTGTGTTTGTGAATACTCCAGGGAGCTAATTTAAAAAGCAGGTGTGTTCACCAAAAAAAATGATGTTCTGGCTCTGTTGCTGGTCCTGTTAGCTGGGAAGTAGAAGGTAAGGCTAGGAAACCTTTGAGAAAGGTGTAGACCCATTAAGTCAGGGCAAAGTTATAATTCATTGCAGCAGAGCCAGGATTTTATCTCTGGATGTGCTTCTAGCTCTCCCCCAACTCACTCTAGAGAAGTCAGTTGTCTTATTTTTGGCTAAGGCTGCAGGCTCTCCCTGCAAACATGAGCTCTATAATATAGGTATGGCACACTGGAAGTTGACTTGGAAGGTGCAAGGAAAAATGTTAATAAACGTATTGTGTCACTCCAGCAGAGAAACGGAAATAAAACCTAAAACAGCCGCAGTTTGGGCAGTTGCTTGTGAAAAATTTTGCAGCAGAGCTGTTTGCAGGAGCGTTCTGAGTAATGTGAATTATTAAGAAATTACAGTTGTCTTTCCTGAGACAACTCGGAAATGGATGCATAAGCTAACGGGATTTTGGAGAGAACTTTTTAATCATTTTTACAATCACCTGTGCACTGACAACAGCTTCTCCTGTGCGGTGTCTTTGCTGTTCTTCACACCAGAGTCACTGGGAAAAAACTTGGCGTGGTAGTGTTGATGTTAAGATGCCACTGAAGGGGAATGAGGACGTAAGAGGAAGGCTCCGGGCAGCTAACGCATTTATTCAGGATGAATAAGCCCCTTGTGGTAAACAGAGCTCCCTAATCTCCCTCTTGCACGGTGTAACTACTCCGATGCTATCAGATCTTTGCTATACTCGGCAATTTTTCCTACCAATTACCCGCCGGTTACAGTCCATCTCCCTCTGAAATAACAGGCAGGTCATTAATGTCAAATTCCAATAGGACGATAAGGGAATTTATTGCTGAGATGATCACTGAAGCCAGGGTGATGAATGGGCTCAGAAGGATTTTAGGGTATTATTTCCCAGTGTTCACCAGCCAGTTATCTCCTCCACTTGGCACCTTGTGTCTGTAGCTTGTAGGTCGGCTCCTCTATGGCTTTTTGGTTTGCTTTTAGGGGGTTATTTCTGTACGAGGATGTGCGTGTTTCTCCAGGCTCTATTTTTGTTACAGCTATTCTTGTTCAGGAAACAAGACAAAGACAATTAGATCCATCACAGGGATGATGCTTTTGACTGGGTTTGTTGTACTTGGCACCCTGTCACCAGACCTGTCTGTGATGAAAAAGGTGCACGTTTAAGGTTCTTTAATCATTGCTGAAGTGCCGCGTAGTGTGTTAAAATGAGCTGCTTTGCTTCTGAAGCTGGTGAGGAGATGCAGTTTGAAGATCAGCTCCCCACTGCTGTTCAGCTCCAAGATTTAGGTTGTTCGGTTTCCTTTCCTAGAAATGAGCTTTGCGGCTTTATCTGAAGCTGTTTAATTGCAGATCAAAGAGAAAGATTCCCAGCTGCAGTCCAATAAATTTGGGGCACATGCTGGTGGTAAAGCAGGTTATCATCTGAAGGGCTGGTCCAGTCCACGGTACAGTTCAGGCTTTTGAATGATCCCAGCCATCAGGAGCAGAAAAATGTGCAGCTGCTCTCCTTCACCCAGCCCAGTTTAGATGAGTGGCCAGTAGCAAGAAGCAAAGCAGAACCAAGGACATCCCTAAATTGCTATTTCTGATGAAGAGGAGGAAGAGTCTGATCTCTTTTAGCATCTCCAGTAAGCCTGAAAACCTACAAGAAAGCCCCAGCAGATCTTCCCACACAGTTTTTCTCTCTCCAAGCCAAATTCTTCACTGTCCTTTTCTCATGAAGTAACTTCTGTTGGATCACTCTGCAGGAGCAAAGGGACGTACAAACCAGTCCCTACCCCCTCATAGCAGCCCTAGCACAGATAGCTGCTAACAGTGGTGCGTGTCATGAAGCAACGGAAGAAAAATATAGCTGAGGATGCAGGTTTATGGTTTGTTTTTGCAAAAACATGATCTTTTTAAAATTTGGAAGGGTACCCTGACAGTGTCCTAACAAGGAAGGGAAAGGGGCATTTCCCAGGGATTATAACCAGCTGGAAGATTTAACCCTGGCTGTTTTTCTCATTCCCGGAGATACAATCAGAGCTAACATGCCTTTTTGTTATTATAAGCTGTGTGGACTTTTCTTTTTGGGCAGAGGAAGATAATTTCCCAATGGAAAGTGCTGCCCCTTTCCCTAGCTCTGACTTTGGTCGAGCATGGTGCGGTTCTTGGCTGGCACTCTGCGTGCCAAAGCACGAGCTGGGCTTTATAGAATTGCTCAAAAGTTACCCGATCCAACGGTGAGAAGGAACAGGAATTAGATGTGGCTTTTATTCTTAGCTGTATTTTTGATGCTTTTTGCTTTTGCCTCTACAGGTGGGTAGGTAAGAGACAGGGCAAGCCACGTTCAGTGAAAAGCACCCCAAATCTGTCTAAACAATTCAGAAAAAAAAGTCCATCTGGAAAATTTTCATTTCTACATGAGTAAAAACCCTCGTGTTCCAAAGAGTAAGGCAAATGCAAGTCTTTAAGACTGAGGAAGCAATCGCACCTCTGGAAATCTCCCTGTGTGTTACAAGGAGCAAAAGTAAAGCAACGAAATGGCCTCTCAGCATCATGCCCATCAGAAACCCACCCCAGGTCCTGCGAGAGCTGGAGGGAACAAGCACTGTCCAGCTCCAGCGGTTTCTACCTCCCACCCGGCTACCGAGTGATTTTGGATGAGTCAGTTCACCTCTTCGTGCTCATGTTTTGCCCCTGTAAAGTAAAGAGATCTTGATCTCCTACAGCTCTGCTCTGCGTAAAGGCGGTGGGAGGAGTACTGCTCTGCCAGGTTCAGCTGGCCTCGCCGAAACGTGGGATACTGATGTTTAGAGATCGTTCGTCTGATCCAGGCGGGCCTCATCTATAACATCTCACAGAGAGAAAAGTCCAAGGTGTTTAGAAGCAAGAGCCCTTGCTAAGTTTACATGGAGATGCAGTTTATACTATGTTTAAAATTGACCAGAGGGCAAATGTTTGATCTGTGTTCAGCTTTTCCCCCCTTCATGCTGAAGATAGTCACATTTGGGGATCTGAAGTCTGGATCTAATATATAGCACAGTATTAATAGATGTTGGAAAGGGTTGCTACAAGCTATTACTGAGGCAAAGTAAAAGAAATCAGATGTTTATATACAATTATGTTATTGTGCAGATCAGTGGCTGGGAGAGAGCAGAGACAGTAAAAAGGAAAAGTGCCTTTTGGGGATGGCGTCGAGATGGGCGGATAAGGGGAGGAAGGCACGAGGGGCTCAGGTTTCCCTGACAGCCCTCTTGCAGAGCAGCGCAGGGGAGAAACAAGTCCCAGATCTGCTGACTCCCTCTCAGTGAAGGCAAAAGTGCTTCCCTGCCCGCGGTGCCTCTGCCGAGCACCGAGCCGCGGGTGGATGTGCAGCATCGGAGCCTTTACCCTGCCCGCGGTGACAGCAGTGCCGATGGCACGGGCAGCAGACGCTGCTCGGCTCAGGCCAGCACCCAGAGGGGCTGCTCTGCTCTGTGCTGGCTGCAGCAGCAATAAAACAGTTTTCAGAGAGGTTGCTCTCCTTCTTCTCTAATCGTCTGGCTCTATAGTCCACTCTGCAAACATCAGGATTTCCAGCAAATCGAAGAAGGTGGTTCAGCTCCACCTGGACCCTGGGGTTGGCAATACCTCTCTGGCAAATTTGACTCTGAAGCACATACATCACACACACACATCTGCATCGTGCTTTTGTCTGCTCCGTCTGAACCCTCTAGCAGAGGTTCCCCAGGCATCTGCGGTCCCGAGCCAGGCTGCAGCAGTGGTGCTGGTCCCTGCCCTGTGCTGGGCAGTGCCTCGTGGCACCCGAGCCCGGTGAGAAAGCCGGCGGTGCTCCTCGGGACAGCAAGGCTGGCATGGCACCCAGCAGACGGGGAGACACCAGGGTCCGCAGCCACCCTGCGGTGCTGTCCCAGCCGGAGCTGGCTCCTCACTACAGGCATGGGCTGCGAAAAAAAATCCACCAGCATCCCCAGGAAAATTCCCATCGCCAGCGCCCCGGCTGTCCACGCGGCCCGTGGGAGGATAAAGGCAGAAAGAGGTGGGGGGGGGGGAGAGATAAACAATTTCCTACATAGTTGTGGCTCGAGCCCATCTTACAAGAAACACATGGTCCCTGACACAATATTTAGCTCTGCTGTAACATGGTCCATTTGGAGGCTGGTGGCTGTGTGGAGAGCTGTAGTAAAACATTCTTTGCTGGTAACACACACATAGACAGAAAAACCCACCCTTAGTAATAATAATTGTGGTTTAACTCCATAAAGGCTGGAGAACAGGATGGCAGCGAGCTGCTTCTGGAGCGGGGATCTGCTTCGGCATCTCGGGAGGCTCAGCAAACCTCCAGCTCTGTTGGCTTGAAACGCTTGTCTCGGTGGGTGTTGACCCCTTGGCTTTGCCCCATTAGACCCAGAGGAGAGGAGCCAGGGTCTTTGGGGGCTGGATTTTTTCCTTCAGTGTGCTGTTTCTCTGCTCAGAAAACAGTCCTGGGGAGGATCACTATGTTAAGCCAAAGAAAAAACCTTTTTTTTTTTTTTAATTCAACTTTTCTGCTCATTAGCTCAGGAACTTACAGTTGGAGTTGTCACTAGGCTCCTCCTGCCAACATATTGCAGGGCTTCACGGGAGTTACATCATTTGGCCTCGGAGGACCAGCTAAGTGGAAACACATTTGCGTTCGCTCATGTTGCTCGGACTCCTTTTCGCTCGCTCCCCGGTTTCACGGGCGCAGAGCATGAGGTCAGGCGGCTCTCGGCGCCCGCGGAGCACGGGGCCCCACACCGGGGCATGCACTCCCCCGGAGCTCACGTCCCACGGGCACCGGGCTCCCCCAAACCATCCCAAATCCTCCTGCAACGTGTCCAGATCATCTCTGCCCCGGTGCTGGGTGAAAGCGTGAAAGCCTGGGTATTCAGCTCATCCTGGCTAACCCCGGCAGGGAGTAATCCCTTCTGCTTCTTACGTTCTCCCTTGAATTTCTCCTGGAGCGGTGTCCTTCCCCTCCCAGCTCGCTCCAAGCCAGCGTGACCCCATGGTCGGCACTCTCCGCTCTCTGCCTTTCCCCATTCCTTTCCCTTCTGCTCTGGAGTGCAGGGTCCGGTTTATCCAGACAAAATTTCTCTTTTCTGCCACTTCTCCAGGAATTGTTCCTTCCCAATTAGCCTCAGTGAGGAAATGGCTGTATCTAGTGTGGTCCATCAATCTGGTCCTCATTATCAAGAGCAGGAGGAGAAAAAAAGGGGCTAGATGGTCATAAAGAACTGTTTGTTTCTTTAAATATCCAACACTAAAGTGTTTTGTAAAATAACTGAAGAAAAGGGAAGTTCAGAAAGATTTTTTTCATCTCCCCCTCCCCTTTCACAGCTGGAGAGTTCAACCAGAGGGTTTTAATTTACAATTAACACTGGCCCAACTTTCATCTTACAGCCTGGGGGCAGAAAGAGATGTGCTGCTCAGCACTCAGGGTACCTGCTGTTGGGAGTAGGTGAGTTAACACCGCGGAAGACTCTAGAATAGCTGGCTAAAATTAGTGATGGCCCAGTCCCACATAGAAGGAAACACATGTCCCTTGGCTGTGCTAATGGTGCCCAGAAAAGCTTGTGGTGGTGAAAGCCCGTCTGCTGAAGTCAAAGCAAACCATGAGCTGTTGCAGCAGAGAGCATCGCAGTTCTGAGCTTGCAAGTTCAGGTCAGGTCCTGGAACAGCCCTGTTACTGAGCCCAAAAATGATGTCCGTCTGGACCCACTCGTTACCCATCTGTGCCTCCTCTGCCCGCTCAGAGGATGACCGTTTCCACCCCAGAGGAGGCCACTTCCCCTCACGTGGTGGCTCTGCTTCTGTGCCTGTCTCCATAGCTCAGGGAGGATGGGCACCAGCGGCCTCGGCTGCAGCAGCAGCCTGTCAGCACCACCTCCTCCCCAGACCAGACCTCCTGATTTCCAGCATTTCCCTCCCAAAAACCACACAGGACCAGGAAGAGGGAAATTGTGTTTTGCAAGAGGTGTTGCGGCCACCGAGCGCTTCCAGCTCAAGGCTGCAGTTTCACACTCCAGCTTTTGCAACGTACGGAAGGTGAGTAGCCCATCGGTGATGTCCCAGGCTGAAGTGAACCACCGTGTGCATGGGGACAATTCCTCACGTCCTTTCGTGCAACCCTTCCCATCCCCGTCCTGGCATCGGCTGCCCAACGCTGCCTGAGAAATGGGGAAAGATGCAAAGGCGATCCCAGCGAGCATGAGCGACGGGGGAGCTGCAGGAAGCAAACACTGATGGCTTTCTCCGCTGCAACCTGGGCATTTGCAGGGCTTCCATCACGGGAGAGCTCTTCTGCTGAAGCCCTTTCTCGACGCAGCACAGTATTTGCATTTCTGACCTGTCGTATGGATTTTCTGCTCTCTTAGTGCTGGGACACCCGCAGGGCAGGTTTCCGCGGGAGCCCCAGGGCTGTCTGGCACTCCTGGACAGCTAAAACGGGTGTGCTAACAACTTCACCTTGAGTGCCATAACTTGGACACTCGAGACAAATCCCCCCCCGTGCTATGTGCTTGCTCCTTTACATTATATCAGATCATTGAAAACTGAACTTAAACAGTCCATTAATTCCTGTTCATTTAAACAAAAAATCAAACTTTACTAAAGAATTGAAAACATGACCAACACTCAGCCCAGTCCTGATATAACCAAGGGTAAATAAGATCCTGCAGAAGAAAATTTATTAATGATGTAGCCTGAAACATTTCTGCCCATGATGGGACTGTGCAGCATTGATGTTACCTACAATGGCTTCATTTGCTCCTCTATTAGTTTATTAACAAAATTACAAGGGTGGCTGGCACCCAGCCATGCCTACAATAACTCTCTATCTTGCGTGTTTCTGGCACTTTTCTAGCCACCAACAACCCAAGGAGAAGGGGGATAATAAAGCAAAAAATGAGGGTCCCCGCCAAAAGGCTGGAGTAGCTGTTTAAGTAGTTGCAGAAAGGCACTGGTGACCCCGTCGCAGGGCGCCTGGCTGGCAGCGGGTCCTGCTCTGCCCGTGCCCCAGCCTGCCCGGGGAGGGGGACTTGCAGAAAGCCAGAGCTGATTTGAAGCTTCCCCACCAGTTTGCGTGTCAGTGCAATCCCAGCTGCTCCTCTCCTGGGTGCCAGAAGGAGCTGCTAATAAATAAATCATTATTTATAATAATAAAGCCAGGAAGCTGTCCTTTTGGAGGCCACCCCAGCGGAGCTCCCTGCCACCCAGGTCATTAGGTTGCCACAGGAAGCTCTTTGAAAGATGTGTTTGAGCAAGCCCTCACCAGCACAAGCAACCACCCTCCCTGCATTGGCTTCACGCCACAACATCGACACCAGACTTTCCTCTGGCCTGGGGAGTCGCTGGCAATTTTTAAGTAAATTTGTGGTCGTGGTTCATTTATTCTGTACGTTGATATTTAGTCACGAGAAAGCAATTTCTTCAGAGAATGCCCCGCACCTCTCTTGCTCCTGTCTGGGTTTGTCTCACGGAGGACGTGGTGCAGGGATGGCTGCCATGACTCACGGCTACACGAGCCCCACGGGAGACGGAGGAGCCCAAGGAGAGGTGCCCGGCGCAGCGGGGCTGGCACGTGGCAGCAGGTCTGACAGTGCACGTAGTCCCCGTCACAGAGCAAGCATCCCGCAGCCCTCATCCTCCTCCCTGCACCCTCTCTGCCTTTGAACACAGTGTGAGGAGAGGAGCTTTTGGTTAAAAATGTCAGGGACTTATTTCCTCAGCCTGATATGATCAGACCCTAAAATCAGGATGTTAATTACTCCCATGCGTCCGATCAAACAGCCAAAGCTGCTCACCTAGCCAGCGGTAACCTTCTGCAGCAAAGCGGTGTCAGCTGCTAAAGGTGAATGATGGCACTCTTTCCGGGCACAGTAAATGCTGCCAAAGTGTTTCTTCATCCTGAATGAGACCTGTTGGTGTCACCACGAGGCGGGTGAGGTCAGTGTGACGGCTGGTGTTTGAGCCTGGGCTTGCTTTGGTCTCTCTGTGTGGTTTCCTTCACGTGTCTGTGTTTCTGACTCCAGTTATCTTCCAAGAGCAAGAACTGGGGTGGTGGCACTGGCATTTGCACCATCAGTGGTGTGAGGATCGGCCGAAGCCATGACTCAGAAAGCTGCGGTTTCTCACAAACGGGGTAGAGCTCTGGGTTCCCTTGTGAGCTCTTACATAGACCTATGTGTTGGCCTCAAATACGTCACTTCCATGGCTGAGCTGACGATGCTCTGGAGGGTTTGCTCGCAGGGGAGGGTGGGAGCAAGTAGGAGGAAAAAGCCGAGAATTCAGCAAACTGAAGCCTTGCTTTGGTTCTGTTGCAGGTGCTCTGCCATCGCTGGCCTTCTCAACAGGGCTCTCTGGAGACTTGAAATATGCAGAATATTGACAACCCTCTCTTTCAACTTCACAAGAAAAAATATATTTAGATGCCTTTTCATGCAACAATCTCTCCACCCCCTTGGGCAATGGTGAGGGTACAGAGTCCATCCATGCTTCCTCCTCATGGAAGAATTCATGCTCTTGAGTGAACATACCTGCTGCTTTCTGCACCCAGGGCCACGTCCCGGGGCCGGGGCTGACCGCCCCGTCCAGGCATGACCACAGCCTCAGCCGATGCTGCAGGAGGGCACTGCCCACCATGTCCTCCTCGCCTGCTGGGAACTCATCCCATTACCCTGAGCCTGTCGGCACCCCCTGGGGTGAGTCAGCCCCATTTTCCAAGCACCAATTTCCTCCAAGGGATGAGGGGCAGCTCTGTGCCCTGAGCTCAGCCCTGCGAGATGTGAGGAGCGCCTGGTGAGCAGAAACATGACATTCCCAGACACATTTGTTTAGTGTCTGGCTGTGGCGGCTTATCAGCATTGAGTCAGCTGTGTGGGTGAGCCCTGCTCCCTCCTCCTTGTGCCCCAGCACTTCCCAGGGCCATTCACCCAGCGAGGAGGGGTAAGATCAGCCAGCTGTAGCTCAGGCTGTGCTTTATCAGCCAGGCGTTTGGAGCTGGGGTCCCAAAAAACCAACGATCCCTCCACAAGAGAGTCCCCATCCCAAAAACTCTTGTTTGAATGCCTGACTTTACCAGTGATGGGAGGATAGGAGCTGCCAAAGGCTGTGCTCCAGCAGTAAGGGGCTCTGGAATGCACATGCGTGTGTGTTCCCAGCTCATCGCCAGCACAGGGAGCACCGACTGGGAATTACAGCCAGTTGCCCCTACCCACGTTGCAGCTTTGTCCCCTTGGCCTTAACAAACCTGTGTCTGGTCAGACTTTGAGCCAGCGCAAGCTGATGCAGAGAGGGAATAGGGATCCCTGCGCCCGGAGCAGGCTCAGCACCTACAGCCCCGATGGGAGCAGGGGCAGGAAGGGCAGATTCCCCTTACAGCCCCAGGGATGCATCCTGCAACTCACTGAGCCCGGTCCCTCGCCTCGAGAGCCTGGAGACAAGCAGAGAGAAAGGAAACATCTTCCCCATTGCCGCTATTATTAACGGCAAGACCGCTATCGCCCCCAAGGGCCCGAGGAGCCGTGCCCGAGGACCACCAGGACCCCCCAGCATCCCCGCGCCGCTGGCCCGCCGGCTGCCCGCTGCCCCGGCGCTGCGCCGGGGCTCCGGCAGCTCGGGAAAACGCAAGCGTTAGCACCATCTAGTGATGCCGGCTGCGGTCCCCTCGGCGCAGGGCAAGCCCTGAGCCAAACGGCCCCCAAACCCCCAGGGTAGCCGGGCTGGGCGCTGGTGTGCTGGGTTTGGTGCCGTGTGTGGCATTCCTGCCCCACGGAGGGGGTAAAAGGGGCGTGTCAGAGACCGGGAAATTGGGTAATCCCACCCCAGGGGCAGATCTCGGGTCGTGCAAACCCTCCAGCCCCTGCTCACGAACATCCACCCGTCCCGGGCGATGCCCGCTCTTTCACACCAGCCTCCGGCCCAGCCCTGCCCGGGAGCACGTCGCGGGGCTTCCCCATCCCTAGGGCAGTGCGGGGGGGTGGTTAGCTCTGCCGGAGGCTGCGCCGGCTTCAGGGTGCCTAAATCCCTGCCCTGACAGCGCAGAGGGTGCGGGTATCAGCAGGATCTCACCGGGGCTCATGGGACACGATGGCACTTAATAGCAAAGGTCTCGGTAGCAGGTACCATTCTTAAAGACCTATTTCCCAGAATCATATGAATTTATAAGAATCTCAGCTTTCATTTAAAAGTACTTATTTGAAACGCTAGGAATAGATGAGCTAAGAGAGCGCAGGGCTTCAGAAACTTGGAAAGATGAACGAAAGATGTATCAAAGATACTGAATTTGAGAGATGGGTGGTAAAAAGACAACTCCACTTAGTGAAAATTTTCAGGGTATTGAGGGAAAATGTGGCCTGTTCCATACAGAAAGCAAAATGCTTAAAAATCAGTGCGTTTGCCAAGAAAATCAAGCCTGCCCAGAACAGATATCTCTGGCCAGGTTTGTACAGGTTTGTAAAAGTGCATTTTGAGCCACCAAAAGCCTGCTCTGCTCTCTCACATGAGGTGGGGGTTGTTGGTTTGGTTTGTTTTAAAGTCACAGCTTTCAAGATAAACCTCTTCGTTTCTGGTACCAGACTGGAATCAGAAATTATGAATTTTGCTAAGAAAGCTTAGCCTGACAGATTCTGAACTTCTAGCATAAAATATTAATCAAATATTAATCATATTCTATCTCTTTGCCCAATTTCAACTGAAAATATCCCAAGCACCTTGTCCCAGAACAGCTGATACCTAAGGCAGAGCAGGGGACAGGCAGGCAATTTGCGGAGCATGGCAATAGCACGGATCACTGCGGTTATAATAACAGCAAGCATCTGGGGAGGGATTTCAATCTCACTCTTCAGGGTTTAGGTTATTAAAGACCAGGATGAGAGTTAATATGGGCAGGCACAGTCACCGCTGAGTCCTCCACCTGCCTCCAGAGCAGCGGTATCTGGCTGCTCTAAGAGATGCAGATGGGCTTCAGGCCCCATTTCACCTGGGATTTCCTATGTCCTCCCTGAGCAAGGCTTGACCCTGTCACTTAGACCTGCCTGCTGAGCATCAGACCACTTTTATGCTGCATCTGATGCTCAGCATCTCACCTTTGCTGGTGCCTCTGTGAGAGGCAAGGGTTTTGTCCCTGCGAATAAGAGGGCAGCTGCCAAGCCCCAGTGATTTTGACTCCCCGGGGCGGTTTGGGGTCCCTGGCAGCACGGTCCTCGGTGGGGATTGGCTCTGTTTGCAGCCGAGCCGGTGAGGGCAAAAGGCAACGCGGCGAGGAGGGCTCCCCTCGGACCGCTGCCCGCGTCTCCCAAGCCCAAGCTGCGCTTCCTGCCAGCTCGACTCTGTCTCTTCCTTTTTTTAAGGAATACACAGCATGTTCCCAGGCTGGGCTGACAACCAGTTTCCCCTGTGTCCAGGGGCCCGCTGGCCCTTTCCTAGGTGAGCTAAGCAAGCACAAATGTCCTCCCTAAACAGCAACAGAGAGGAGACAGCTGGATTTGAATGCACGGTTCTTGTGCAGGCTCCCTTTCAAATGAGTCATAAAAGTTCCTTGGCAGCTGCCTCTGTGTATCTAATTGGGATCAGGTTAGGGGCAATGTGGATAGCTGAGGATGGAAAATATGTGTCGAATCTACTCCTCTGTCCCACTGCTGATCCGAAGGCTTGGGAACGCTCCTGCTGGAGCCCTCTGCTACACACCAGCTCCTTTCGCTCTGCTCTGAGCCGTTTGGGGGCTTGCTCTCCTTCCCACTCCCTGCTGCAGTCTGTCCTTCCATCCTCTCCCATACATCCCTCCGTCTTCCCCCCTTGAACCCGAGGCAGAAGCATTGCCTCGCCACGCTGGCGGGGCACAGGGACAGCCACAGTGCTGGGGGGAGTGGGGGACAGCAGGCAGCAGCCTCGGGAGCCCCAGGCGCTCAGCATGACTCACATTGTCCAGGCCACAACAGAGGCATGAGGACCGAGGCTTTTCCGTCTCTTTTTTCTCTGAGAGCAGCAGCAACTGGCAAGCAGCCCCGTCCCCTCTCGGCAGGCAGGCGGGGAGCAGCAGCACCCTCCTGCCCCACGCACAGAGGTTTGCTCGTCAGCAGGGAGACCTAGCAGAGCTCTCACTTGTGCAAAGCGTGGTAATTCCCCCAGACCTCCTCTCTGGTGCAAACCCGTCCGAGTGGCTGCGTGTTAGATCAGGCTGACGTCAACTGATGTGTCCTGCCGCTCACTCGCTCAGTGATTATTGCGATAGAAACCAGACGGGCACATCTCCAGTGCAGCCCGACTTGTGTCAGTGGAAAGCAAACCCCGTGAAAAATGCTCTCAGCCTTCTCTAGGCATTGCTTTAGCTTGGAAAAAGTGGCAGGGCCTGGAGGAAGCACCGTGTTTCGCAGTGCGTGCAGCACAGCTTGGACGTGAGGCCCAGCATCTCGCTCTGTGCACCAGTGCAGCTGGATGAGAGCATCTCCCTGTCCTCAGTCCAGGGGTCTCGCTGCTCGCCCCACACACCTCCTCCCCACAGACCCACAGCGAAGGGAGGAAGGACCAGCATAAAGCTCTTGGAAAGAGATTCCCAGGAAATGGAGATGCTAAGCAGTGCCTGAAATTCTGACGGAATAGAGCTCTTGGCAGAGACAGAGCCATGCTTTGTAGCAGATCTGTATGTGGTTGACAGAAAAGCCCCTCCAAGGAGCCTCTGCTTTCAGGGCAGAAAACAGCACCCTGGTTTGAACAGAGCCTGGAAGTAAGGAAGGAAATCCCACCAGAAACATCCTAAGAGGCTGTAAATTCCCTTCTGCACCCTGTACCCTTCCCCTGGTCACGGCATCTCAGCCGTCAGTCCCACGCCAACCATCCAACACGGCTGTCCGCCGACTCGCCTCCCGCTCCCGCAGCCCTCCTTTCAGACGTGAGCCGTGATATGTCTGGAAAGCCCCTCTGCAGCACCCGCTGCCGCTGGGCACATCCCTCCTGGCATCACCATCAGCCCGCCAGACCCTCTCCAAGCCTGCGACCAAAAAAGCTGATCACTCCTTTCTCAGCCATTCCTCTGCCTGAAGTGGACATTTAAAAAGGAAAAAGTGAGAAATGAGCAGAGAGTACTGGGACTGCACGTCCAGTCTCGCAGGGCCAGATGTGTGATTTCTCCCTGCCAAACTCCCTGCTCGCTTCTTCCCCTGATGTCCCCTTCTTGCTGCACACTTCCAGGGGCTCCTCGAGGTGCAAGCCTGTCACACGTTCTTCTTTTTCCCTACGAGGGTGTTGAAGACCCCAGGAAAATCATGGACTCTGCTTAAATGGTCCCAGATTGGTAATCCCGAGCTGTCACACGGCGTCCTAGAAGATCTCACCTGGTGACATCAAGGAGGAACGGCGCTGGGGCTGCTCTTCGCCAAACCGGGACTCAACTTGGCAATTTTCCTGCTGTTTTATAGGGCAGTTCCTCCCAGATTTGGGAGCTGATACTCAGCTCACAGCAGCAATATCACAACCCAGCCTTATCACAGCTGCTTGTGTCCATACAGGACCCATTTCTATACTGGCCAGCGAGCAGCCAAGACCAGAGAAGGATGTCTAGGAGGGAAGGATTTGCTTGGGCAGAGGCTAAGGGGCAGGAAAGGCTCATCCCGGCGGGGACGACCCACGCAGATGCTCACTCCAGGGGATGTTTGCAGAGCAAAGTGCTGGATGCTGGATGCTGCTGGTTCCCAGCCCAGCAGCGTGCCCCTGCCCATGGTGGGGACAAGCCTATGAGACATCTGCAGTTTGGCTAAGATGTCCTAGCTCTTCCACTGTTATTTTTGTAAGCATCTTCCTGGTGGTGTGTGGTGTGATCACAAAAGGAACTTTGCCCTCTCTCAGCTCACACTTTTCCTAACAAAATAAGTTTGGGTCTTTACCAAAAAGACGAAAGTGAAAAAAATTATCTTTTAAAGTTAAACCACTTTTTAAACCACTATTATTGTTGTTCGGAAGTTTTATAGAGGAAAACTTCAAATTGAAAACACATCTACAAAAATTCTAAAGTAGTATTCTGACAGAAAACTTGGTGTTGCTGAAATTTCTCATGGATCAAAAAAAAAAAATAATTGAAGAACCATGTCAGCAGCAATGCTGATCCTGGAGCATGTGGCCCTCTCAACCACCAGATACTCGTGGGGCTTAATCAGATGTTCAGCATTTATTTGAAGAGAAGGACTGTCCACTTACAAGAAGAAGGGTTGAAACAAATGCAAGGAGGAGCTATGGTTCTCCGGTTTTAGGATACTAACTGCTAATGGATGGGAACTTCTCACAGTCAGTGGAAGGTCACTGCTGTGGTAGGATTTGGTTTTAGGACTGTTGGTTTGGACTCTGATCTGCTCAGCAATTGCACTAGTCCTAAATTCCTAAAAATTCACCTTGGAATTAGTTTTAGGTTGACATTCAAGAGGAGAGCGATTGCCTCCATATTCTGGTAGTCTGTGGGATAAGGAGCGTGGAGCACCTTCTCATCCCACCGGGTTAGCAGAGCCAACGCCGGGCTCTCTGCTGCTCTTTGGGAGCTATTTAGAAATCATGGAAGTCAATAAATCTTTGAAGTTATTTTGGGCTGGAACTCAATGATGTTTAATCGGAAGCAGATGCTGATGGAGGTCTTTCCTGGAAGGCTGGGCTGGGGGCAGGCACATGGGCTCTAAAATACAGAGAATTTTTATTCTTGTTATTATACGTTAATGTCCGTGCTTTAAAAAATATTTCAGATGTACTTGGATGTGCCATTGGGTGCCTTGCACCAACGACAGGCAACGGCTGTACATTTCACAGCAGTTCAAAACCAAGTGAGAACTGGCATTTGACGAAAACCCCCAAATCATTTAATTTACTTAGGCTAAATGTTCCTGCAAAGCCTTCTGGATTGGATGGACTTTGTGGATGGACACCTGGGTGACTGGCAGTGAGCTCCTCCGTCCCTGGTGCCCTCAGGCTGTTTTGCCTCGGGAGAAAAACACTATCCTTTTTGGACTGCCTCCAAATCTGCAAAACTGACTTAAATATTTCTAAAACCGCTGCTTTCTGGTGGGGAACAGCCTGCCAAGGCCAGGACCTAGGACGCTGCCTCACAGAAGAGGTCTGCTGCCTGCACCCCAGCCCACCCAGCGGGGCATCCCCCGCCGCAGCCCTGCCAAGGCGCAGACGATGCCTTGGGCTTCCCTCGCAGGCGTGAGCCAAACACATCCCGCACCTCCAGCCCTTACAACCTCTCTGAAGTGCAGACGGGAGACACACAACCCTACTATCTTTTCTCCCCGCTAATAACCAGAAGGTGAGACAACTCCGCTACCGCTCTGCAGCCAAACACTTTGCTGTAAGGAGCCACAAGAGGGCATTAGCTTTATATTTTTCCCTACCCAGAGGACTCCAAGACAATTTCTGGATAATGTTCCATTTTCCTATGCCCAAGTAGAACTGTGGGAATATTGGCTTGTGAATCCTAAAGCCGTAAGAAGACGGGTTGGCTAATAATCATGAGCCTGACTTTCTTTTCATTCCTGCAATTTGGTTTTTTAGTCGCCTCCGTGGAATAAGAGGAAGGCAGGGAGTGTTCCCTCTATGTGGGAAAAGAAGAACGTTTTGAAGATTAAGAAAGCAAAACAAACCGAACAAACCCAAGACACAACGTTGCCAGCGCCTGAAGAAATTGAATAAGAATGAAAAGCAACATTTTGGAAAATGTTGCAAAACACCGTACTGATCACACCTCGCGTGTCAACGATTTTTTAGGTAATGAAAGTAGGTTCAGCGTGCCTGCTGGCATCCAGCGCTTCCTTCCCAGTTTGATATCAAAGGAGATATTTCCTACCCCGACAGCATCTGTGCTCACGCAGGTCTGGTGTCACTCCAAGGCGTCCCACTGTCCTTAGCTGAGTTCACCTCCTTGAGTATAATTACGCTTGCAGGATTAGGGCTGTAAGTGCCCTGTAAACGTGCAGAGATGTTTTTCAACCATAAAGTGCCATTAGGCCTAGCCCCCTTGAGGAAAAGATCATACAAACCAAATGAACGGCATCGGGGTGGAGCAGAAAACAAATCGGCAGCAGGGTGCCCCTTCGTCTTCAAAGTATTTAAGTTTTTCAGGAATACCAGTACTGAAAGAGAAATAGGTAAAGAAATCAATATAGACCAATGCATATAAAAAAACAATGCATATAAAAATGAGCCTGGTGTTTAGAAGAGAAAGGTGTATTATAAATGTTACAGATGCTATGTCCATCCAGAAAGTGAAAGATAACATTTAGTCTGCAAGGACTGGTGCAGCAGAACCTAAAAAAAAAAGTAAAACCTTGAAGCAGTTTTATGAAGATTTATTTCCTTTTTGTTTTGTGCTCTCCTGGGCTGCCTGACACATTTGGAAGAGAGTCCAGAGAGAAGCACAGGCCAGAGGGAAGCTTTCTGGGACACGAGGTCGGGTAAATGCAGACAGGCTCAGCCCAGGCTTCGCTTTCCCGGCGCGGGACAGCACCGTGCGCTTGGCAAGAGGCAGTGTCAGGGCTGTGAGTGCAATGGGACATCCTCGGGGGAGATGACAGCCATGCAACAACACAGCAAGGTCCCAACGCTGACCCCCTGCTCCCTGCACCCGCCCGGGGCCGTGCAGCCATGCACATCCCTGCCAGGCTGCAGCAGGGACATCTCTTCGGGACATGGTTTAGGGGGCACGGTGGAATTGGGTAAACAGTTGGACTTGATGATCTTGAAGGTCCTTTCCAACCTTAGTGATTCTGTGATTCTGTGATCTCCCCCACCCAGAATGAGACGTGTCCCAGTGACATCGGTGTGTGGCAGTGGGCTGGCATTTCACATGCCAGGGTCTGCTGCAAAAAGTGTGTCCTAGGGAAGTGTGGTGCCCCGAGAAGGATGAAGGCAGACCTAGACCGGTATTTGGCTTGTGCTGGTCTCCTTGTGCCATATGAATTGTTGGTAGACACAGCCCTGATCCTGGTGTCCCTGTGTGAGCTGCCTCCTTGCAGAGTGAGGAAGCCCTGGAGCTGAGCCTTGCAGCCCGCCGCCACTTCTGGTCTCCCCATGTAAGAGGCAACACAATGGAGCCACTCAAAAAACATTCCCCAAAGAGCTTTCTTGAGTGCAAACAACGCACCTTGAGCTGAAATCACAGCTTGGGGGAAAATGCATCCACTCTGTGTAGGAGGCACCGTCCTGGAGGTAAGAACAACCGGGAATGAGTGGTGAAGGAACACAATGGTGGACAAAGAATGGCAAGGAAAGGAATAACGTGGGGAACAGCCAGTTCCCACAGGGATGGGGCTGCTCGATGCTGGCCTGGTTCTCAAGAAGGGTTTGTTCCAGATACCTTCCCCCCACTGTCGTGGTTTAGCCCCAGCCGGCAACTAAGCACCACGCAGCCGCTCGCTCACTCCCCCTCCCGCAGTGGGACGGGGGAGAGAATTAGGAAAAACCTCGTGGGTTGAGATAAACACGGTTTAATAGGACAGAAAGAAAGAAGGGAACAATAATGATAATACCAACAAAGGAATGTACAAGAACAAGTGAGGCCCAATACAGCAATCGCTCACCACCCCGTGATCGACAGCCCGTCCCCGAGCAGCGATTTTCGCCCCCCGGCCAACTCCAGTTTATGTACTGGGCATGACGTCGGATGGTAGGGAATATCTCTTTGGCCAGTCTGGGTCAGCTGTCCCGGCTGTGTCCCCTCCCAGCTCCCCGTGCACCCCCAGCCTGCTCGCTGGCAGCCCAGCACAAGAAGCTGGACTGTCCTTGACGGCTCAGCAACAACCCAAAACATCAGCACATTATCAACAGTTTCTCATCCCAAATCCAAAACACAGTCTCACACTAGCTTCTGTGAGGAAAACCAGCTCTATCCTGGCTGAAACCAGGACACCCACTCAGATCCAGAATGGACTTTCTAATTCCCTGTGCTCTCTCCCTTCCCTCCGCCTGCCTTTCCAGGGGGCTCCTGGCCTCCTACGATTCCGTGCCTTCCTTCTTTTCCTCTCACCACGTGCCAGATCTGATTAAAATCTTGCTGGTCTCTGCTAGGTCATGAGACAGAAGGAGAAGAGAGGAGAGGAAGGAAAACAAAAAACAACCAGTCCTTTCTCTCCTGCCTTTCCAGACTTTGCCCAGGCTGCATGAGGTCTTGTCTAGGACGGTGCCGTGCGTGTTTCTGGGGTGGTCAGGGCCCGTGGCAGGGAGCAGCAGACACCCTTCCCTCCCAAAGGCAGCACTTGGCTCAAGCACGATGCTCATGAACTGGAAGGTGCTTTCCTTCCCTTTGCTTCTCCTCTCCAGCCTCAGCAGCAAACACACAGCATCCCGGGATGGTGCAGGGGTCCTGCATCCGCCTGCATCGCTGGGTGCCTCTCAGTGACACCCCTGAGAAGAAACAAGCCACCGAGCAAAAAACAGAGGAGACGGCATAAGCCCGTCCAGCTCCATGGGGTGCTATGGCCCTGCAACGCCAGCGCTCTGCCAGCTCCATGCAGCAGAGATCCCCACCAAGAGCAAGGGAAAAAATAAAAAAACACAACTAGAGGGCTCTCATTCTCTCCCACTGACCCCATAAAACGAGGGGATGAAAATATTGGCAAATCTGTCCTTAAACTAATTAAGGATTGACGAATGAGGCAGCATGGACACCGGCCCATGACAGCCATGAGTGATTTTCCCCGCATTTCCACTCTGCAATTTAATATTCATGAAAGGCCAAAAATAAGCTCATACCACCTCTTATTTGAAGGCTAACTAGGGAAAAAAAACAACAAACCAGCAGAAGAGGTTTAGAGGATCGAGCCAGGCACAGCCATGCCGTGGATTTCTGGAGGTGCAGTGAGCCCCCGCTCAGCCGGGGGGGCTGCACCCACCCGCCTGTGCATCTGCGCGAGGCCCCGGGACCAGCGTCCGTGCCACCGGCTGCACTTTGAGATCCCTCTACAGGGAAAAGATCCCTCTACATCCCGGGAAAAGGGATCTCCGCCCAGGGCATTCACAGAATCACAGAATCACAGAATCACAGAATCACTAAGGTTGGAAAGGACCTTTAAGATCATCAAGTCCAACCATTAATCCAGCACCACCATGTCCCCTAAACCATGTCCTGAAGTGCCACATCCACACGTTTTTTGAACGCTTCCAGAGATGGCGACTCCACCACCTCCCTGGGCAGCCTGTTCCAATGCCTGAAGAAATTGAATAATTTTCTCAGTGAAGAAATTTTTCCTAATATCCAATCTAAACCTCCCCTGGTGCAACTTCAGGCCATTTCCTCTTGTCCTATCACTAGTTACTTGAGAGAAGAGACCAACACCCTCGTCCCCACAACCCCCTTTCAGGTAGTTGTAGAGAGCAATAAGGTCTCCCCTCAGCCTCCTCTTCTCCAGACTGAACAACCCCAGTTCCCTCAGCCGCTCCTCATAAGACTTGTGCTCCAGACCCCTCACCAGCTTCGTTGCCCTTCTCTGGACACGCTCCAGCACCTCAACATCCTTCTTGTAGTGAGGGGCCCAAAACTGAACACAGGATTCAAGGTGCGGCGTCACCAGTGCCGAGAACAGGGGCACAGTCACTTCCCTACTCCTGCTGGCCACGCTATTCCTGATCCAGGCAATTCCTGTGCCACATCGTCCCCTGCTGTCACGAATGGCCACGTTGGACTGTGAGCAGCTGAGGATAATCAGAGCCATCCTAGAACTGCTCAAACTTCATCAGAACTGAGCAAATCTTTTAATCCTCAGACCTGGAGGGGCAGAAAGGTGGAATATGCAGCCCTTCAGCCACGAGGAATTCAGCCGCCAGCGCCGCACCTCTGTGCACACGCCTGAGTGTGTCTGCAGGTGTCTGGGACATGAACCGCTCTGAATCCTCTCTGCGAAGAGCCCTGAAGTCGTGGGGGAGGGCTGGAAACTCTCTCTCTCTTCCTTGGGGGATTTGATGTACTTCCAAACGATTTGGAGTCTGCCAGGTTCTCCGGCTCAAGGGGAAACAACAACAACACGCATTAATCAAATGAATTTCAGGTTCCTGCTGCCAGCACGTGGCTGCGGCACATTCGCTTCCCGAGCTGACATCTGCCATCGTGCAAAGACCTGTGGATGCCAGCCCTTGCGTAGCAGCAAAAATACCTACCGCAACCAACCCCCCCCAGGCAAAGCCGGGATGGAGCCGATCGCACACACTGGGGATGAAAAATAAATCTCATCTCTGCAGGGCCAAATCCCAGTGGGGAGGGCACATCTCCAGTCTGCCCAGCCACCTCTCCTGGTCCAGGGTCACCCAGGCTGTCCTTTCCCACTCGCCACCCTCCATCTCTCAGTGACTGAGCCAATACTGAGCTAAAACATATCAAACATCCCAACACCCTTGCAGCCGAATCGTCTGGGGCATTGGTATCCCCGGTGTCTTCTGTATTCTTCAGAGCTGCCTTCTCCTCTTTAATATGATATATTTTGAAGGCCAGATAATAAGGCCATTAATTCTTTGGCTCATACTGTGAACTATTTAATGGAACATGACAAGAAAACAGTGTTTTTTTCCTGGGAGTAATTATTGTTTGACTTTAAGTCTTTACCTACGGCAATAGCTGTAAGGAGAATAGTCCCATTAAAGGCAGGTGGAGACTCTAAATCCTTAGAAATGAGGACCGTTTTTTAACCTGAAAGACATCATAAATGACCATAGCCAGGCCAGTTAATTTATACCTTATTTCAGAACATTTAATGGTGCTTCTTTTCATCGCTGCACCAGGCACTCGGAGACACTAATAGCTGGTGTTCTCCCACATTGTACCTCTTCCCGCGCCTGGAGCCAGCCCGGACGCAGGGCTGAACGAGCAGGAGGAAACAAGCTATTCCTCCTTGCAGGGATGTTTCGGAGAGTCGCCCTGTTTCTCTTTCCAAGAATCAGTCTTTTCCAACAGCAAAGACAACACGTTTCAGGATGAAATGTTTCCCCCAGGTCAGGGTAACTGCCCCTTTCCTCGGCCACGGCGGAGGGGTGCATCCTGCGCTCCAGGCGACGTTCAAGCGTATGCTTATATCTGAAGGAGGGGCTTAGCGAAAGCCAACCACATGTGAAAGCACCATCCAGACAAGATGCACCGGGTAGCCAAGGCCAGTTTCAGAGCCCGCTGCGATCCCTGGAGAGGCTCACGCTGCCGCTCGGCAGCATGTGGACCTGGCTCCCGACGCGGTCCAGCGGCGGCCAACAGCTCCGACTGACATCAGCTGGGCTCTGGGGACATCGCAGGGCTGGGAGGGGGCCTGGGGGCTCCACGTGGCAGTCTGCGACCGCTGCCGGCCGTGCACGGCCAGCGAGCAACACCCCGTGGAAGGGATTTGGAAAACGAGCTTTAATAGAGGGGGATGGACCGGGGGGAGAATGGGGAAGCAAAAAAAAGGATGGAGGAGGTGTAAGAGCAGCAGGCAGAGGACAGAGCCCTGACCTTGAACCTGCATCAGACAAATACTTTGCCTCTACTTTCCCTCCTCACGATCACAGACCTTGCTGCTGCCTGCTGGAAAATCCTCATCAAACATTATTAGTTTATATGGGTTTGCTGTACAGGGTTATGAGAGCTTCTGCCTCTGGTTTATTATTGTAGGGTTGCTCCCGATTGCTAGGCTACGCAGTGTTGCTGTTGGCACTGGGGGATATTGGCTGTGTCGGAGCCCACATGTGCAGTGGTAGGTGACTCATGAGATCTGGAGCGAATGTTTCAGGCTGCCTTTAAAATTTCTCAAGAAGAACATTCCCTTCTGCTGAGGCACGGCCCCGGCCACCGCAGCTCCCCGACAGCCCGCACCAGCACCCCGGGCAGGAGCGAGCCCCGGACAGCCCCTCTCGGGACCCGAGCACCCACTCGACTCGTGGCTCGGTGGGTGAAGAGCCCTGGAGGGACTGCCCGCTCCATGCACCCGCGCTGGGGGATCCTGGGGAAGCGATGGCATGGGGGGCAGGACCCTGCAGCCCCAGGGCAGCCCCGCTTCTCACCCAAAGCGTGCCCCCGGCTACAACCTCTCATCACAGCCCTCTTTCTGAGGAATGCTCATTCCCGGCTGATTTCCCTTTTCAGAGCAAGCCCCCAGGGGACCTCTTACTAATTAATATTTCCCTCCGGACAGAGCACACTCCCCCATGAATCAGCTGCTCTTTGCGTGCGCAGCCCGGACGCATGCTTTTGCCATTTTCATTGATTATTTGAATGTCGCTTCTTCCGGCTCTTGGCATCTGAAACGGCGTGGTCCGAGCGCCTGCTTTGAACTAGCGGCGGCCAAAAGTGATGGAGGCTCCATGGGTGAAGCAGCCGCCCCCGGGGAGCCATGTCCCGCGAGGTCCCGGGGGACCCTGGGTGAGACAGCTTTCCCTGGAGCCAAGGCCAGCCCGGGGCTGGGCTCTGGGAAGTGTGTAGGAGTTCAGGAGTTCAGCCACGGCTGATGTGAAACGTTTTCAGTCTGCAAAATTGGCCTGGAGAAAGCTGTGTCCCAGCCATTGGCTTCTCTTTAAAGTCCAAATCCCAAGAGCGCATAACAAACTGGGAGCCGACCAGCCGCTCTCCGGACAGGGCTTTACACTGAACTCAGCTCACAGCCGAGAACAAGCATCCCACAGCTCCCACCTCCTTCGCTTTTCCAGTGTTTTGCTCCAGAAATCAAAGAGCTATGGGGAACCACAGCTCACCAAGAGCTTTGCATATTTACTGGCAAACACACACCTAAAGCCCAGACCTCTGCATCTCGCTTCCCCGCCTTGCTCCCTCATTTTCCACCGCTCCCCAGCCTGCAGCTCCCGGCAGCCTTCGGAGACACCGAGTGGCTACAAACTACATTACAGGCACAAAAAAGCCTGGTAACTGCGAGTGTTGTGCTAGAGGATAGCCTTGCCTCCTGTCCCTGCCCTTAAAAAGTCCTGGCATGTCTCTAATCAGGCCCTCATGTGCCTGCTGGATCCCTGGATGGTAATAAATCTGGGATTCCAGCTTGCACAAATTTAATAAAAGGAGAAAGGAAAAACTGTTCCTCAAAAGTTATCCTTTAATAGCAACTGTTTCTGGGACAGAAACTCCATTTTGTCCGGGTTTGTGTGGTGCCTTGCAGAGGGTGCCATGCTCTGCACTCAGGGGCTGTATTTTGGGGTGCATTGCCCTCTGTTCTGGGGATGCGGGGTCCTGCTCCAATCCCACGTGTGCTGACAGACGAGTTTTCTGAAAATACAGTGTTGAGGCCATTGCCTTGCCTGCAGAGCTCTCAATCCTCCTCTCAAACCTCCTTGCCAACTTCTGCCAAATTTGCCAGAGGCACCAAGGGAAGAGTTTTGAAGAAATTTCATGAAAAGGTGCAGTTGGATAAAGCCGGCAGGGCCAGCACAACCCTACGAGCCGTCAGCTAGCGCCTGCGGGCAGTGGTCCCCTCCTGGTTGCTGCCAGGGATGCCCTATGCCTTCCCAGGTGTGCAGGCAGCTGCCGGGGATGCCATCTGCCTCCACCTCCTCCCAGTCGCTCTCTAGCCAGGACTGGGTGCTTGTTTTGCTGCAGCTGCTGGAGCTCAGCCCGGGAACATCTCATGCCCGTGTCCACACGGAGCGGACAGCCTGCCAGCTCCGGCAGCGCCCCGTTTTCCTCAGCATCCTTCAGCACTTTAGGACTGGATTTACAAGCGGGCTCGAGGCAAGCCTGGAGGTAAGCCCTCATGCAATGCATATGCGACGGGGACATCTCAGAGAGACATCCCGGCTGTCACCCGTCCCAGGTGGCTCTGGTTGCACCGCGCACGTAAGGAGACATCACCCTAATGCAAAGTGCTGATGGGATGAGCTGGGAAATGGCAAAAATTGGAGCCGATCCATGAAGCTTAGTGGGTCTGGGCATCAGAAGTTAGAAAACCAGAGCTTGCTGCTGCTCCTGGTTAAGGGTTGACCTGATGTTTCTACCACACACGCAGCAGGAAAGCTCCTAGGAAAGTCTCTAGCACAGCCACAGTGTGTTTTCCCCTGATGCCAGGGGATAAATCCTGGCTCCTAAGTCACTCTGATGGCTTATGAACTTGTCACTATGTGTATCAGGTACTTGACATCTTCCTTATGCTTTGTTCCCAGGAATCTCAGACGCAAATTGCTTATGGTTACAGAATTGTCCAGATAGGATTTTCACACAGAACTGCTGGGCAAGTGCCATACTCCAAGGAAACAGAGCATCCAGCTCAACCCCTGGCTTAAAACTGTTTATAAAAATCAGCAATTTTCAAAATGGAAAGATTAAATTAGTCCAAATAAAAAGGCCCATTCTAACCACCACAGACTGTGCTGGAATGATGTCATGTAAACAGGGAAGGGGTGGCCACAGTTACTGTCAGGAGTCAGATGGAGCTGCCAAAGAAAATAATGAAGTTGTTTTGCCCTTTGATGATTTCAGTGTTTGACCCCAAATCAGATGCAGGTGGACATGCTGGGATGCACCAGGGTTTTCCTGCCAGCGCTGCCTCTGAGGCCGGGAGAAAAGAGACCTGGAGGCATCGGGGTCAGCGGTGCCGCAGCGTCCCCAGCCCATGGGATGGTGTGGGCAGTGCCAGGATGGCGGCACCCCCAGCCCTTCTGCAGACGTGCTGCCCGGTCTCAGGGATAAGCTGTGGCCACCTTCACCCCACGCTGGGCTTAAACAGCCTGGGTTAAGGGAACTAAAAAACGAAGCAGCTTTGGGAAAACAGCCTTTCCCCCTCTCTGTCTCAGCTTCCCTTTGTAACTTCCATTTCAAAATGTAGAGGAGTTTGACATCAGGTGGTAAATTATCCCTGGACCCTTTAGAATAACAGATTACTCGTGCTTATAAGCCACAGTGGTTTATTTGTTTTGTAAACCAGGGCCTCTCCCGCTGCTCCAGCACACACTCCCTCCCTGAGCTGAAATCCAAGCCCTTTGCACCGAACAGAAGCGCTATTCATTCCCCTGCCCCGTCAGCTCAACCCCCTTAGAGCATCCCCCCGGGTCCCACCGCAGCCACTGCTCATGCAGACACCGAGGCTGGTGTTGGGCAGCTCTGGGGCACGCTGAGAGGATGGTTCTGGAGGCTCACTGATGATGCTGGCACAGGTCTTTTTGGATGTGATTCTTTGTCCCTGTCCTTCATCCTAGAATGAAGTTTTTTCCGTAGGATGCCCATGGGATGCCCTCCGCCTGGGACCGGAGCCATGCAACCCTCGACGGGCTTGGGTGCTGCACCCTGCGCTCGGTGCCAGCGGCCAGCTGGCTGGTTGGGGACAGAAATGACATGGCAGCTGCCTGTATGTCTCCAAAACGAACAGGCACCAGCACACATCTCTCTGGCGGATAACCATGATGCAGAAAGGAGAGCTCAGCTGACAAAGGCATGGGCATGGGCCTGGGCATGGGCATGGGCATGGGCATGGGCATGGGCATGGACTGTCTGTGTTTCCCAGAGCCAAAGGGCTTGGGGACAGCAAGGACAAGACCTCGGGGGGACAGGGAGGCTGAATGTCTACAGCACACAGGCAGAGGGAATGCAGCCCAGCCAGCCATACTCGTGCTCCAGTGCTTTTAAGATGGAGAAGAGGTTTTTCATGCCAAGTCCACAAGGCCAAGGGTTTTGAATGCCCCATTTTAAGCACGACAGCTATCACTGCCTTACTCCTCCGCAGAAAAGGCTGCTGGACAAAGCGCCCTTGTCACCATGTTCTCCCTTGAGAAACAGACGGCAGGTCATAAAGGAGGAATAGCAGCTTGGCAGGAGGTAGACATCAAAACCAAACGGAAAGCAGCCCCTTGAGAGATGTTGCCCTCCTGAAACGTTGATAGGGAAACGCACAGGCAGGGTCTGAGGTGGACTGTGGGACATAACAGAGATCGAGGCAGGAGGACACCCCTGTCCTAGAGACAGTGCCTGGGGCACCAGCCCAGCGAGCTCAGTTCAGCGAGTGCTGCTGTTGTCTCCCCTCTCCTTTGCCTGCACTCAGGACCTGGCCTAACCAGCCTGAAGAGCATCAATATTATATAAAAATCATTATCTTATTTGCCTGTTATCTCCAGTTCACTCTTCAAGTCTCCACTGCCCCCAGAAATATTTCCTCCAGGGGCCAGCAGGTTTGATGTAATGCTCTTCCCACCCATTGCACCAACGCCTCCGGGCTGCACAGCATCACGACGTGGCGTAGCCTTTCTGTGCGATTAACCGAGAGCCCGGCTGGGCTCAAGATGCAAGGCTGAGCCACACGCTATCCCAAATGTGTTCCAGATGATAGCGGAGCGGCATGCGGCAGGGTTTGCAAGGTTTTGCAAGGCTGCTAGAGCAACATCTCATAATAACTCTTCATTGGCCAGAAAAGTTTGAATTTGGGGGACATTTCTATTTGGGGACCAGATGTTTTCTGGTCATGGGGCCTGCTGGAGACCTGTCTACCAGTTTTTTGGTTAATCCTGCTCACTGGGAAGGGGCAATGGCACTTCCCAAAGGGTTAGGCGGTCTTGATTATATCACATGGATTACAGGAATGACAAGAAGCCCCCATCATGGACAAGGTTGCAAATTCAGGAGGTGTCAAGCTGAACAGAAAATACCAGCGAAGGCGCTGCCTGCGCCCGTGGGGCTCTCCAGCGTTTCCTGATGCTCTGCCAGCCCAGCGCAGGGGTTTCTTTCCCCACCTGCCAGTCCGTGGAAATGACCTCAGAGCTGACAACGTGCCAGGACCCGGCCCGCGGCAAAGCAGAACTCAGCTTGGCAATGTCAGCTGAGACAGCAGCTGAACCGGCTCTGAGAATCCCAACTAGCTGCTTTGGATTCAATCCTAAACCCGAAGGAGACCTTCTCCCTTGGGCTCCTGTGTCCTGGTAAGGCTGCACAAGGCGCCCATTCACCCATAACCTCATATTTCTGTGTTGAACAACGCCCATGTTTCCCCACCTCTTTGCATGTACGTATCTGAGGACCATCACTGTGTTTCATGCCCTGCGGTCCCATTCACACTAGAGCAGTCCCACTGGCGAGAATGGATCAGGCCCCACACTCCCCCACATACCTGCTTTCTCCCCAGTGTTACTGGGGTACAGGGGTGTAAAAGGGTGTGCGGCCCCCGCAGAGCTGCCGCCCTGCCTGCTCCTCCCCACCGTGAGCTGATGGCTATGCTGGCCCCGCACAGCGGCTCTCCGTCCCTCTCAGCGGCTCGGCTGGAAGAAGTAATCCATATTTCAGCAGGGAAAGCGGCTTTCAAAGCCACGAGGCAGGCGCCCCAGCAGCAAGGTGTTTGGCAATAAATGAGTTGATCTTTTTGGAACAGCGATGAAGGAGGAAATGGCTGAAAGAGCATTAACATTAATGCCACATAAAAGTCAGCCCTAGTAACCCTGGTTTGTCAAGGATATACTGAGAAGCTTCTGCTACCTGGTCAGATAATCACTTTCTTTATTAATAAAAATAATAGATCAATGTCTGCCTGCCTTCTCGCTTTCTAGTGCACTCAGTGCTGCAGCCCTTGGAGATTTACCATCCCAGCACCCAGCACCCTTCCCCTAAATGCCATCTTCCTTCTCAGCCTGCCACCACAGGGCTTTGTATCTTCCCATAACGGAGTGCAATGCATCAGCACGGCTTCACAGAATCACAGAATCACTAAGGTTGAAAAGGACCTTCAAGATCATCAAGTCCAACCATTAACCCAACGCCACCGTGTCCCCTAAACCATGTCCTGAAGTGCCACATCCACACGTTTTTTGAACACTTCCAGAGATGGCGACTCCACCACCTCCCTGGGCAGCCTGTTCCAATGCCTGACCACCCTCTCGGTGAAGAAATTTTTCCTAATATCCAGTCTAAACCTCCCCTGGTGCAAGGAAGGGAAGGAGTGCCACTGGGAAGCAGCGAGATGAGGCACGACCTGTGAGGAGCCTTTTCTCCTGGAGGAGGGTGACACTTTGCACTGAAGTCCCCTGAATGCATTTCAATCTCTCGACAAGGAAGGCCAGCAGGAGTGGGGTGCAGAAGATGGGGCTTTATCTTTGCCTCATTGCAGATTTCCCGAGGACTCTAAGAAGTCCCCTGACTTTCCTGTGCCTTTGGTCCCCTGTAGCAAATGATGCTCTTTAGGGAACATATGAACTACCATTCCTGTGGAGCAGAGATTTCCTTGCCTAATGTTTGCAAAGAGCAGGTCCCATTTCCAGCCTGTTTGACTGGCCCTAACTATGCCCATGAATTAGTCCTGCCTTGGCTGTGTTATCTGCTTCCAGCAAGTACTCCTTTAGCCCCAGCACTGCATGGCTAAACCCCAAACTGCATCTGCAAGGCTGAGGCAAGGGCTCCTGCAGACACCACCTTCCCAAAGGCATCCTCTTCCCTGCAAACCCAAACCATCCCAGAAATGGCATTTCCTCCCGGCTTTGCAGCTCTGTTACAGGTTGGGATCCGCAGCCATGACGCACCGTCGTGGCCTCCAGGGCCACGAGCCACAGCTGAATTTGCAATCTGAGCAGGAGAGAGCGGGGAAGAAAGGAGGAGCTTGTTCCCTGTGCAGCTGAGTGAAACCTGTACCGTTTAGCAAAACCACACAAAAATGCAATGATTGCGCTGAACACAAAGCCATGTGAAAAGCTCATTCCATTTCTACAGCTCATCAGCCAAGCAGCCGAGACATTTCTAGCGCTTGTGTCTCCTCAGAGGTTTTGGTCTATGCAGCATTATCATGCAGTCAAAACCAAAACTCTCAGCTAGGCTCTTTGCAAAAAAAGAAGGAACTGGCTTAAATTAAATGGCCCATCTCACTCTGTCAAACTCAACTGCAAGAAACCATGTGAGTTCAGCAAAAAATCTGCTATCTGCACTAAGCAAATACAAATAACTCACGGAGCAGATGGGAGCAGCTGTCTAGGAAAATTTGTACTAATTGTTGTTTTGCTGGAGAATTCATGGCTTTGGCTGTGCAGCCTGAACAGCTACTAAAGTATGGATGCTGCGCAAGCTCCGAGAAACACAGTGATTAGCCCTGGTTTGCTTTTTGGAAAGTAAGAGAAGCAAGAAGGCTGGGGGTAAAGCGGGGTAAAGATCTGAACCCTAAAACCAGCAATGCCGAAGTACAAGGAGGCAGAGCGAGCCTTTAGAGAGCCAGGCACGGAGAACAGCATGCATGCCAGCCTGATAGTACCATTATACCACAGCCAGGGGCCACGTGGCGGTAAGATTTGACCTGATTTATTCCAAGGAGAGTTGGAACCACATATTTGCTGGCAGACGTGGGACAACTTCAAACACCTCCTCTCCTGCGTTGCCCCAGAGGGAGAATGAAGACACTCTTTTTTCATTTAGCTGAGAGGATTGTTCAGTAGAGGGCTTGGTGGTTCAGGTCATCTTTAAAGAGGATTAAAGGGTAATTACAAAGTTTCTCTCTGCTTTGGAGAGAATATCGACTCCATCGGGCTGTAAGAGCTGCGGCGTCGATGAGACTGAGCTTGGGCTACTCCCGAAGACTTCAGCTGCGGAGGCCAGCAACCCCCTGCTCTTTTTGCAGGGAGGCTCTGCACAAAGTTCCCCTTTCAAAACCAGTCTTTAGTTTTCATCACCCAGAAATCTCTGCCCAATTTGCTGTATTATCCTCCACTACATTTACCGTCGCTGTGGAGGCAGGAGCTTCAGCACAGCCGTGGTGGGGAACCCATGCGAAAGAGGCAATGAAGTTGCCCTGGCTTCTTTCATTCTCCAGGCTGAGCCAAGAGCTGAAAGCCGGACAACCTGGGGAGCTTCAACTTCTCCACCAGCATTTTCATGCTTAAGTGGAGTCGCTGACTCTGTTGGGGTTCGCTGGAGCTCAGGAGAGGGAGATATTATGGCCTAATGCAAACAGCACAAAGACGACTGAACATAATTAAGGCCCTAATGACAAATGTTGGACTTGGGTTTAATCTACCAAAAAATCTCCTTCATAACATCCCCGCAGAGGTATAAAATGCTGAGCAAACCTGGAAAAAAGAAGATAGCGCTTTTCATTTCCTAGACTGATTTATGCTCTACAAACAGTATCACATGCTGTCGCTGACAATTTCATGCTGAGTTACTTATGCTGCCTTCCCGACATAACGATACCTACAGATGGGAAGGAGATTTGGTATGCCTCGAAAAGAAGCGAGGGAATATTTCTATTTGACAGCTTGTTTTCTTTGGTCAACGCATCGAAGGATTTTAGTTCATTATTTCATGTCTAGGCTCAGTTCCCAGCCACCAAAGGGACAGCCGAAGTGGTGGGGTTAGATAGAAACTGAAATACTTTTCCTGGTTCCACCTGAGCAAGATGTGCCTGGGGACACAGAAATGGATTAATTGCTGTTTTCCGAGTCCTGGAGTCCTTGAATGAACATTTTAATTGGGTTAAGGAAAGGGGAATTCAGTGCTTTAAAGCACTTCCAGAGCCAAATTCCCTAAGCTACAAGGTACCCGTGGGTGCTCTGCTGGGACTGCAGCCCTGAGGAACCGTCTGGGGAGGAGATGCTGGGGGGAGTGGCTGGAGGAAGAGGAGAAGGAGGAGGAAGAGGCAGTAGCAGCACAGAGGCAGCAGTGGGGATGTGGCTGACAGGGACCAGCGGCTGCGGCTCCCAGCCCTGCCAGGGCTCCTCCACGTACTCGGGGGGCTTAGCCAGGCATGTTGTGCGGTGCCCTCGCCTTCACCCTACCTGCCTAATATCCCTTCATGATTTAGGATTAGTCTTGGCTTCAAACAGTGAGAACATGAGCCGAAATAGCACAGGGTAATAGCCTGTGTAAAGAATAGCAGTAAAGGAATAATATTTTCTTCACATGGTGATGAGGAAAGCAAAGGCGGGTGTTGCGAGAGGGTTTGGGTAGGTCAGCTATCTCCCATTCAATACCCGACCGATGGAAACTGGTGTGACTCACATCCCTAAATACCTTTTCAGGGCTGTATGTATGTGTCTGCATGACACAAAGGATGTTCGGACAGGAGAAACCCTTGCAAAGAGGGGATGGAGGAGGCTGGCTGCGAGGTCCCATGAGCTGTAAACTCTTGAATTCTCGTTTGCACTCCTGCCTTCCCCTAAGCATTTGGAAAAAGCCAGCAAACCCTTTCAGGGTGCTGAGAGCATTGTGTGCAGGGTGATGGCAGTGTGTTATCAAAAAGCCTAACCTGCACCTCTGGAAACATGTCAGGAGATGCTACTTACCCTCACCGCCGAAAAATCTTGTAAAGGGTTCAGGATGTCGTCCCATGGACAGCATTAACAGCTTGAAAAAGTCAGGCTAGTAAAAACATATATACAGAGGACAGCTGAGGGGTAAATTGCCTGCACGGATTTAATGTATAAGTGAGGCGTTCACTGAGCATGGCCACCTTGAAAGCTCAAAGCAAAAACAAGAGCAACATTGTGCTGCAAGGAGAGGTCATGTCCCGGGACCTGTGGACCTGATTTCTTCTCCTTCTGCCGAGGGCTCTGCAGGATGCGGCTCGGCGGGTTTAAACGTGACCAGTCCCAGCTGCTGCGCTCCTCCTGCCCCTCCGTAGATGTTACTGCTCCCGGAGCAGGAGAGACCCAGAGTCTGCACAGGGCTTGGTTCATCATCCCAAGGACGCCCCTCGCATCCCTCCCTCTGAGAGCCTTTTGCGTGTGCCTTTGCTTAAATCCAACTACAACTGTCAGCGCGACCATATTTGCAGTTCTTATGTGTTTGCTTTCCAGGAACATTTGTCTGTCTTTGTTTCCAGTGTGCGTGGAAATTAGCTTTTGGCTTCGATAACCCATAAAAGCAGCAAAAACCCTGTTCCCTCAGAACAAACCTCACCAAAGCTGCTGGAGCGAGAGGAAGATTCACATTGAGTGAGCTTTTAATGCAAGCCTGGCTGTTGCGGCACACTTCAGGGCTTAGGGAAAGCAGCTCCAGCCAGGCTGGCTGGACTTGGGCTGCTTTGTTTTGCTGGGAGCTGCTCGGGCCACGACGCGGAGCGGCTGGCAGCAGCCTGAGAGCAGAGCCAGGGAAGAGCTGGGAATTCATGCTCCATTTCAAGGGACCGCGCCGGAGAAGGAGGCAGGCATTCTGCAAAAGCCTGGCAGAACTTGCTAGATAAGTGTTGAAAACGGGACCAAATTACTCAGCCCCGGAGTCAGGACAGAGGAAAAGGAAAACCAGGGCTTTGGCATATCTGGAAAAGTCACTTCTTTCTCTGCTTCCTTTTTACTTGTTGCCTTTCTTGAGAAAATGGCAAGAACTTTGAGGTCAAAGACTCCTGAAAGTCAGTGGCCTTCCCAAAGGGACGTTGACCTTATCTGGGTGTAATAGCAGAAAACTAAGCAAATAATACTCATCATTGCAATCACCATTCTAATTAAGATTTAGCTAGGTGTGAGACGAAGATGCAGCATTCAAGTTTCTGCAGGAACCTGGCTGAAGCTTAGCTCCAGCAGGTTTCCCTTTGCCTTTCAAGCTGCACCTCGATGGAAGGAGAACTCAAAGCAAGAATTCAGCCCAAGTGCCACATTTTACCAAGTTAGAAAAAGAAAAACCTACAGGAAGCAGCTGAGCCTGAAGCTGTTCATGTGGAAAAGCCCAAGGCAGGCTTTGGGGCTGCCCCACGCAGTAAATGCATCTTCCAGCTCCTTGAGGTGGACACAGCCATGCAAGCCGGGTGGGTGGGGGCTGCAATGCCCAGGAGTCAAAGGGAACAGCTTCCAAAATGAGGGGAAAGACATCAAACTGGCTGAGGTTTTTCCCCTCAACTCTTCCCGAGGCAGCTGCACAACGGCAGCAGAGCTGACCCGCTGGTCCCCCCCGGCACACTCCGGGGAGCCCGGGCACACCGTGCATGTACAGACCCCTTCCCAGGGGATGCCCGGACTGATGTCTGCGTGCCCGCGGGCCCGCGCTTAATGCAGGAGGATTGCCTGGGACCCGGGCAAGGAGCATCCAGCCTGTCCAGGCTTTGTTCAGGTTCAAACGAGAGGAAATGCTGCGTATTTTAAATGCCTGCAGAGTAAAGGCTGCTATTCGATTGCCCGCAGAAAAGCTGGGTGCTGGGATGTCGTTCGCAGCAGCTGGGTACAGGGAGGTGTCGGGGACGCGGCGGGCGCTGCCGGCTCCCTTGCACACCCGTCCCCGCAGCCGAAGCTCTGCTTCCCGCGCTCCGCTGCTGCCTGCGAGCTGCAGGTGGGCCCCGAGCCGAGGCCCAAGTTCAAGGTTTGCAGCTGGCTCTGGTCTCCGTAAGGAGCTAAAGCAAAGCGCCAGTTCTCCAAACGCAGCTTGTGCGGGGAACGTGGGGATGCGTTTTGGTGTCTGGCCTTTTGCTGAGCAAGAGGGACACCCAAACCAGCCTTTTACTCCAGCGCTCCAGCCCTCCAGCCATTCCAGCTGCCCAGAGGTTGCCCACAGCCTCCTTTCCTGCTGGCCACCGGCATGCACACACCGGTACCGGGGTATGTCCGGTGCCGCTATGGGTGCACTGGCTCCCTCCCCTGACGCAGAGGTTGAGGACGGGATGAGCTTTCCTCCTCCCTTCACCCCCAGGCAGTGGTCCCCCACTTTGTGACTGTGAAATAAAATCACCTTTGCTGCAAGAAAACGAGGAAGGTTCCCCAGCATCACCCAGAGGGACGTCCCCTCCTCCACCACTCCCACCACCTTGTATACCCGTGCAGCGTTCGGGGCAAGCTTTAGTCTGCAAAGAGATCTTCCCCTGGTAAACAGGGAGCTGTAAAAAGTCTCCCGCAGGACAAAACCCTGGAGGAAGGTGCTTTGGGAAGCTGGGCAAGCAGCATCTTTAAGCTCTGGGGAAATCAGGCTAGAGCTGATCCTTGCACAGAGCAGCGCAGTTGGGTTCACTTCGCTTTGATCTCCCCCATCTTTGGCTACTCCAGGTTTTACTTGGAAATGACTGTCAGAGAGAAACCCAAGAGCTCGGCGTGCATCTGCTCAGGAAGCTCTTAATCAAGCCGGGAGCTTTCCCAGGCGCGGAGCCACCCCCTCGAGCCGGGAGAAAGCTCTCACCACAGGCAGCCGAGGCCGGAGGCTGAATCATGGTGACACCAAATCCCCACAAGCACAGATGCCAGAAACCAGAGGTGGAGTCCCACCTTGGGGTGCTCCCCATCACCTCCTCTTTTCGCCGCACCCAGAGACACCCTGCACCCCGCACAAGCCGCAGCATGCTGGGCGGGAGCAAGGGCTCTGGTCTCATGGGGGGCTGCAGGAAAGAGGGAGCACGGCGTACCGCTTTACCGGCTGTGGTCGAACGGGGCCAGGGGAAGGGCTCAAATGCTCCTGCACAGCCCCCGGCACAAGTCACGGTCCCCCAGCCAATGCCGGGGACCGGGATGCTTGGAGGCTGCGTCCTGCTCCGGGCAGGGCAGAGCTCCGCAAGTCACGCTGTGCCGCTTGTCCACAAGGTCACACAAGAAACCTCGGCCCAGTTTACAGCACGGCCATTGCCGCAGGGTGAGAGGAGCCCAGCCCTGAGCCTCGCTGGTCCCAGTGCCCGGGAGGTGCCCTGCAGCCTCAGGCACATCTCAGGCACCGAGAAGCTCAGAAAATCTGGCCCCTTTCCCGGGACCGCTGACAGTTTCCCTGACTGACCTTGGGCAAGTCATTTAATTCTTCCACCGACCTTGGGCAAGTCATTTAATTCTTCCACTTTCATTCTCTGTCCAAAAAAACTAAGATAATAACAATTCCTTCTTCCTGTTCGGTTAGACCACAAGCTTTTCATGGGATCGCTCTGGTGATGTGCGGTAGAGATGTGTGTGCCTGTGGCTGTGCTGGTAAGGGCAGGGTGATGTCTGCCACCAGCCCTCCTGGCTGCAGGGAAAACCCACCCGCAGTCTCCCACTGTCCCTGGGGATGCTCAGGACCCTGCGAAGGAGCAGACTCTGCGGTACGCGGTCCCTTGAGGGGCTGCCATCCCCCCCTGTGCTTGGGGCTACATCAAGGCAGGAAAGAACTGGCCTCTGGCTTGGATGGCCAGGAATTTTGGGGATGGAGCTGGGGAGGAGGGCTGCCTCTCTGTGGCTGGGCTGTGGCCCCCAGGACTCCCTCAGATCCCCAGGTTTTATGAACTCCTCGGATTTATCACCAATTCCCTCCGTACAGCTGAAGCTCTGCCAGGATCTCTCTGTTGTTTTAAACTGCAAAGCAAAAAATGTTACAAGCTGATGGAGGGATGCCAGGAAAACCCCAGGAGGGCTAATCCAGGGCAAAACCTTCCTGTACGCGAGCTGATGGGCTGTGTCTGGCTCCAGCCATAGGGGAGGCACAGAGTGGGGAGCGCTGGGCAGGCATGGCAGGGCGGGGGTCCCCAGGCAGGACAGGCAGGCACAAGGCAGGTTTCAGACGAGGCAGATCTGTGGGGACGTTTTACTCAAGTTGGATGATTTTTTCCATCCCTTCAGTGACAGAAAGCAGAAGGGAAGGCCATGCAGGCAGAGGCGTTTCACTACCATGCACCGCGCAGCACTTCAGCATGGGAGATCTGTGGTAAAGAGAGGCTGTAGAGCATCCCCCATCACTCCTGCCCCGCTCAGAGCTCCTCCAAAAACCCCGTCCATGCTGCCCTGTTCTGTGCCCAGGAGGCCACGCTCTGTCCCGCTCGTGTGATCAGGAGTTTGCTCACATCAGTGTTTCCACCCAGGCAGGGCAGGGCTTCTCCTGCATTAGGTTGTAGGGTTTTTTTACTTCTCCTGACAAAGTGGTGAAACTCAAGTTTTTTCATTGCATATCTTCCTTCAAACAGTCCTGGGTTTGTACCGAAATAATCAGGGTCTGTGTCTTCAGCGACGGTGAGCAGAGACATTCCAGCTGAGCACTGATTTATGAGTTTCAGCAGCCAAAAGATTAGGAAGTAAACCTTTTTTTTAGTCAAAACTCCTGGAGAATCTCCTCTGCCCTCATTTCTGATGAGCAAGCACACACACACACACACCCCCCTTCTTTAAAAAGAGACTTTTACGTGGAAGCTCCAGCGGCATCCGTTTCCTCCTTGCTTTTAAATGCAGAGATGTCCGCCCGAGCCGTGCCCCTTCCCCGCCACCGTCGCCTACCCTGTGGGGAGAAGGGACCCCAGCGCTGCTCCAGAGGCTGATGGGCACCTTGCACAGGGGTGACAGCCCTGGTCCTGCCCTGCGAGCGATGCCTGGAGTTGGATCTCTCCAAAGCTACTGCTCCAGGAGACCCAGAATCACTCAAGCTTTCATTAATGAAAATGAGTTGCTGAAATGTCCTCATGTCAGCTGCTTAATGAGACATGCTGGGATCCGGAGCTGTTCATTTAAAAGAAAAAAAAAAGGAAAACATGAGAAACCCAAATTGCTTCTTTATTTGCAGCCAAGGAGCGACTCACACATTTTTCTAATACCTCCGCTCAGTTGCTGGCTCCCCCAGCATCAGCAATAGTGGCTCTGGGCATCTTCTTTTGGCACAGGATTTCCCCTCCCCGTTTGCACACCTGATTTCTTCCCATGGGAACTGGAGGGAGGAATTTTTTTCATTATTCCCAAGCCTATTTTATGACAGTTTAACCCCTGTCATCTGAAAGCCCAGCTCTCCTGCAGCCTCCTGCTTTTTCAAATGGAAAGTCCATTAAATCTGACAGCCACATCTTTATCCTTTCAAGTGGCTCTGCCCCAGTGCCGGGCTCCAGGATCCACACAGAGACACGACATCCAAACCTCTCAAAACTGGCCCAGGACCCAGCATCAAATAGGCAAGGTCAGCTGGAAGTTGCCTGAAAACAGGAGTCCTCACGGTGGCTAAACTGGGATTGACAGCTCCTGCTTACCCCATTCACCAGCTGGGCTTCCAAAAAGTAAATAGTCCCTTGTCAGTGCAAGCAGAGAAGAGCCCAGCCCGGGACGTGTCTCGGCTGGGAGCAACCCAGCCCCAGCTCTCTCCGTGGGGATTTCGGGGCTCACAGCAGAAGCAGTCTTGCAGGACAGAGGAGGTTCATTTGGACAGATACAGGAGGCATTTCCCCCTCTCCCAAGGGATCAGCAGGGCACAAGCAAGGGTACGAAAGCAATAAAGAAAAAGCCCATCTGGACAGTGCCCTTCTTCTGATTCATAACGTTAAATAAAATGCCAGAAACTGATCTCTCTCTCTTTTTTTTTTTAAGCAGCCAGTAGGCCCTTCATATTTTCCCACTTACATCATCCAACATGGTTTGAATCTACAGTGACTGGTAAAGCCTCAAAGGCATAATAGCAGTTCTCTTAGGAAAGTGAAATCATATGGTGTTCCCAAGATCCCCTCCCCCTTGCTTTTTTCTTTTTCTTTTCTTTTCTTTCTTTTCCCCCCTTTTAATGTTTCTCACTCAGCTTCCAGATGTTTCCTGAGGAAAAAAGAAAAAGAGCAAGAAGCAAGGCAAGGCGGAGAGGAGGGTGCTGTAGTGGAAAAGGCCACGTGGCAGCGAGAGCTCCCCGGCCAAAGGAGGGGAACGGTGAAAGCCACAGCTTTCGTTCAGAGCATCCCGGCAGCTCCCCGGCTGCTGGGGCACAGCGACCTTACTGCCTGTGGGCCTGACGCTGGACCACTCTCTCATCCCATCCCACCCCATCCCATCCCAAGCCCGCTGGGAGCTGGTCCAACCTCTTCATTCACCAGGTCCAGGCTGGGAATCCCATAAAGGTCCAAAGCTGAGCAAGGGGTGCTGAGCATCAACATATGCCCTGGGCACAGGGAGCCTCCATATTTGGGAAATGTCAGAGCCATGTAGGGCTCCTTGCAGCCCTGCAACTCTGGCCAGGCTCCTCACCTGCCTGTCACCCTGTATCAAAGCCCCTTCCTGAGCTCTGAGCACTTCCAGGATGTTGATAAACCACCATTTCTCTGGGTTGCCCAATGCCTTTGTGGTGGTACTTCCACCCAGCTGTAGACTTTGGGCTTTGGAGGTGAGGTTGCACCTAGAGACCCCCACATGAGGCACTTGCCTCAGTTTTTAAAGACCCCCAACTGCTGCAGGCATCCAAGCCCCACTGACCCTCACGTACAATTGAGGGTTAAAATTTATGACAGTGCTGGAGTGCCAAATGGCCTGGTAGAGACAGAGCCCTGCACGCTGACACCAGAGCAGCACCTCCGTCCCTGCAAACAGCCCCACTATGAGCAGAAATGCTCATGCCACGATTTAGGCAAGCACAGCCTAGGCATGGTTTCAATTAGGGCTGTAATTTACTGAGCTGGCTTGGAGGAGGGTAACACAAACTCCAAAGGAGGTGCCTGAAACCCTGCCTTCTCTCCGCTGAGCTCCCTTTCCTTGGGGAAAGGGCAGAAGGAGTCACACCCTGCTGAAAATGCCTCTTTCTTCCTGCACAACCCCTACTGCGCTGGGACCAGAAAAGCTGTGGTCCCAGAGGATCAGGGATAAGCCCCGTCCATGGGGCAGGCTGCGCTAACCCCACCTCATGCCTCTCCCTGCCCTGGATGGGAGGGGAAGCCACACAGCCCACAGGAGGAGGTGGCGAGGGGTGAGCTCAGGCTCCGAGGAGCGGAGGGCAGGGCACACTGCCTGCGGTACCAGACCAGCCTTGCCTCCCGCCCCAACGAGCAGCGAAATCCCGTCTGCGGTGCTTTCCTGCAGTTTTGTAGCAGCTGTAAGCAAGCGAGGGTGGCCCCGCGCTGCAGAAATGACCTTCCGTGCGAGCTGGCAGAGCAAAGGATGCAGCAGCGGTCTCAGCACCGTTCCCCCGCAGCACACAGCGTGCTGCAGCCCCAGGAGACAGCCGTGATGAAACCGTTCCACCAGTGGGCCCAGTACAGTTACCAGAAACGATCAGGCACTGCCTAGGGACTAGGGAGCCCTCTGAACTGGTAGTGCAAGGGGGTGGGAAGGGAGGCAGCCAGACAAGAACTGTTGAGAGTCTGGGTCAAATACATCTCTGAATCAACTTAAAGACCTGAAAATTAAGTCATATCCAGTGTCTTCATAGCATCAAACTCCTAATAGTGAGGGGGTGGTTTCCAGCCTCCTGTTGGGAGTGCAAATACAGCTCATCCAGACTTGTTCCAGATGTTCTGCCCTTGCTGGAGAGGAGGGAGGAATCATAGCTGCAGCCTCCTGGATCTATTGCTGAGTTCTTTAGAAACAACAGTGAGTGCAATGCGTCCTGTCTTCCTGTACGTAACAGGTAGTGGGCTGAAGAGTTGTTTAGTTGTGCAAGTTTGTTGTTTTGTGCCTCCCCAGGGCAGGCACAAAAAGGGTTAAATGTAACCTGCATGGGAACACACCTCATTTGTACAGAGCCAAGGCCTGGGAGGGCTTGTGCTTCATCCCACAGGCGGTGTTTGAAGGGCCTTCTCTGCCCTCAGCACACAGTTTACCATTCCTTGTGGAATAGAAATCTAGCTCCACCCAGGGCAAGAATGAGCCCTGGCTGGAGGAGCCAGAGTAAGAAAAAGGAAATTTGGCCTCTAAAAGATTGTCTTGAGTTTCTAGATACTGGACTTTTGCTTCTTAGCCTGGGCCAAGCAGATGTTACTGTCACAGGCCACTGCCCAGCTCCACACCAGGACCCGCCTGTCTGCACCACTGCCCACATCCAGTAGAGCCACTGTGTTCTTCCCTGGAGAATTCAGCACGACTGACCTTCGAAACGGGCATCTGAGTCCACACACCGTGCGACACCCACCAGCACAGCAGCTCGGGAGTTCCGACAGTGAAAAAGGAAAGAAAAAGGGGCAGAGAGGGAAGGAAAGAAAGAGAGAACATGTCTGGTATTCAGGTCTGGGAGCGGCAGAGTCACAGAGGCAGCATCGGCAAAGCATTCAGCCTTGCCCACCCTCCCTGTATTACAGCATGACTTGGTTCTGGCAGCAGGTTCACCCCGTTTCCCCCCGCCGCTGTCCTCCCGCTCGGGGCACGCTTTCACGCAGACACGCGTGGGTGCCTCACCGCCGCTGCCGATCCCCAGGGCAGACGCTGGGGAGGGCAGAGAAGGGGGAAAGGAGAGAATTTGTGGGAGACCCAAGCGATGGGGGGGGGGGATGAAGGGGGGGGGCAGGACCAGTTGCCAGCGCGTTGCCAGGGCGACACGCCGGCGCAGCCAATGGGAGGGCGCGGCGGCGGTTGGCTGAGCGGTGCTACGGCGCCATCTGGTGGGCACGAAGGGGCGCGGCACCGGCCCCGCCGCAGCCCACCCGCGGGGACGGACCCGGGCACGGCAATGACGCCCCGGCCCCGGGGCTCACCCACGGCCGCAGGCTGAGGCCTCCCCACGTAATCCTGGGCCCCGCCGCTGCGCAAGCCACAGTCTCCTCGCAAGTGGTTTACCCGTGCAGCGCAGGAGCGGGGCGCGAGAGCTAGGGATCTTTTCTTTCACCGTGATGAAGCCAGTGGGAACGTCGGGTCTCAAGTTCAAAAGCTTTGCTTCCTCCCATAAACCTGCCTTCACGTTAGGAAGCCAAAGGCTTCCTCCGGTCCTCCTCGAAACTGCTTTGCAACGGGTGCAAGCTCTGACTTGTTCACACCAGGAAACAAAGCCGGTCAATGACAGCTTCCCGAGACTTCCCAAGAAACCTGTCCATAGCACTGGCTTCTTATTCTGCTTCCTGACACTGCTTTCCATACTCTTACCCTCTTCAGGTCATGCAAATCATGTAAACACAACAGGCCCAGGGAGGTTCCCTTCCCTTATGACACCAAGCTGATGTGCTGGGTTTTCCTTTCAGGTTGAATTTTTCCCGTGGGAAAAAGAAAAATGCTGTTTATTCAGCACTGTCAGGAGTGGAAATACTCCCCCCCACACACCCCTGGCATTACAGGTGCTAGAACCAAGCTCTGTGGGCGAGGGGCTAAACTCTGCAGCATCAGACACCGAAACATTTGGCCTCCCAGCAGAGTAAAGAGCATTAGTGTAGTTCAGAGCTGTTATAGGCAAAAACCCCACAGCTTAAATTGAGAAATCTTACAGGTGGGAGATAATTGGATGTATATCTATAGGGACATGAATGGTAAACCTGAACTTTTGAGCTTTCAACCAGAAGCCTGCTATGCACAATCTGTAACCAGTGCAAGCTGGTTGTAAATTTTGAAAAGTTTCTTTCTTTCTTTGACAAAGAAAGTGGAATATCCTGAATCCTCCAACTAATAAAGAGACAAGAGACAGAACCACTGATTAGGAGGCTGATCACACATTGTGCTCCTGCACATAGACTATTTAGGTCAGGAAAAACGGGGACTTATATATCTGGAAAGAAGATGAGGCCAAAAAGAAGGATTCTCAAACTGAAGGAGTGTTTTTGGAGAGAAGTAGGGGACCCGGTAATAAAAGAATTTCCTCATGGCTGGAGGAAGCATCCTGCGATCAGTAAGATCCTGGAGATCGAGGAGATGCATGGAGGCAAACGTGGAGGATGCTCGGGGAGCTTGGCCACCCGGCAGAGCCGGGAGAACGCGGCGCTGGGGGGAGCAAGTGAATCAGCGTGAAGGAGCCAAGTCGGGGAAAGGCTCAGGTCTCGCCGACAGAGAAACCCAGCATCCAGATCCACTCCGGGCTGCCCTTTACTCTGTCTTGCCCCTGGCAAGGGCACATGGCTTTGCCATACCCCTGGTTTTCTCCTCTGTGCTCAGGATCAGTGCTCCAAAGACCTTGTGCTGTTTTCTACTTGCGTGAGGAGATGAACGCTCCTCTCTTTACACCGTCTTCTGCTCAGATCCTTTGTCCTGGCTTTCTGCCCAGCTCCTCCACCAAGTCCTCAACCTTCAGGTCACTGCCCAAGTGCTCTGCCTTGTCCCCAGGGTCTCTCTGCCTTGCTGACCAAGCACTGTGATGGAGAACTGCTTCGGTGGGGCAGACGTACCAGGTGCCACCACTGAAGTCCCTTGAGCAGGGTCTGTCCCCCACGGACCTCCCTGTACTGTGACAGAGGACATGTATTTACGGGCCAGCTCTCTGAACCAGGGCTTGTTATGGCAATGCTCAGGCAGAGGCTGCTGAAAGAGTCTTTAGCTTTTTGTTTAGCTCCTTAGGACCCGGATTTTGACTTTTAAAACACTTTTATAAAAACTCTATAAATAAATCACATTCTGTGTGCTTGAGTCAACATTAGCCTAAAAACCACCCTCCTTATAGCTCATGTCAGGCAAATAAGACAGGCTTGATAACTGGAAAGAGTGATTTATAAAGACACCATATGGGAGCTTGTCTAAGATTATAATTGATTAGTGAGCAGCAGAAATATTGCCATGGTACAGAGCATGAATACCTTAAAGGTTTAGCTCCTTCAAGGGGCCTGGCACTACAGTGACTCTGGTTTTCATTCCATCCCCAACCCTGTAAAATCACCCTCCATTCTCACCCCAGTGGCAGCCAGTTCCCTGAGGGGCTTCTCACCCCTCACCCAGGAGCAGTGGTGCCGAACCTGGAAGCACGCTGATAACTTGAGGACACGATTCATCCAAGGATAGCAGAGGTGGGCGTGGAAATGCAGCCACCCATCTGCCAAGCCCTCTTATCTTCTTAGTGCTCCAGGAGGAACTTCTGGCCTGGGATCTGTCTAGACACGGCAGGCAGGTATCAGGCAGCGGTTATTCTCGTGGCAATAGCTCCGGGTGCCAACAGACGGTCCCAAGCGACCAGGGAAGGGAGGAAAGTACCGTGGCTTCCCTCTTAATCAGGGATTTGGGGCTCAGGGAAGGCAAACAAGACCCCACGGCACCCTGAGCACGTAGGACATGTCAGTTCCGCTCCCCGCCGTGTTGCAGCTCACGCAGCTTGCCCGGGGCCATCCTCGGTCTCAGCATGAAGTTGGGGGTCTCTCGGTGCTGTCTACGCATAAAAAGTGCTCCTTACAGACCTGAGGCCTGAACTGTCTCAGTAGGCAAGAAGAGAGAAATAAAAGACTCTATTGAGAGCGTGTGACAAAAATTCGTTTTTCTGGCAGCAGGCAGCACCCAGTGCACATTAGACAAGAATTGTTGAATTAATTAGAAATGTATATTTGATACCCAGTCTGAACAGGGCCTTGCACGCTGCTAAGGTTTAATAATTGATTTGTAATTTATTTGCTCATTAATTCTTCCTCTTTCAGAGTGAAGCCAAGAGCTCGTGCACGCTCGTCCATCATCCTGGGCCAGCAGCGCCGCAGCCCCTTCTCCCACAGAGCTGTCGGGGGTGACAGACTGGAGCCTCGCGCAGGCTGTAATTAGTTACTTACTTCAGAAGCTTTTTATAGGAGACTGCGTGCCTCTCGAGAAAGATTAACAAAGGGTTTATTTCCTGCGGGCTTGGGCCGTGTGTCAGCAAAACCCAGGCTCCAGAAATTATTGATTTGCTTTCCATAAGGTTTGCATTTTCAAGGTAAGTGATTTGGCTGTTACAGGCATCACGTCCCCGGGCTCCATTCATCACAGCACAGAAACGGGGCTGACTGAGCCGCTGGGAGCCGGTTCAGTTTTAAACAGAGGCTGCAACACTTTCTCTCACTGTCACCATGTATTACAACAGGAAAAAGGGTTTCCAGAGTGCCCATTCCCAGCTAATCAGAAAGAAAATGTGATGGCGATCCCCAGGTGACTGCAAGACCCCCACTCCCTTATGCCGTCACAGGATCAGGGAGTTTACAGGCTCATTCCTTTCATTTGCCATATGTTTTCTGATCCTTCAGGACTGTATCTGAGTCATAGTTTTCAAACCTTCTACTGCAAAGCGGATTAGAAGCCCCCACTGCTTTCCAGGGGAAAACAGAGTTTCCCAGATGACTCGGGGATGCTGGGGTCCTGGAAACCAGCAACAGCCCGCATGGACCGGTGGGCACTGAGACATCCAGGAGCAGCAGGACAGACAGGCGAAGTACCAGCAGCATGGAAAAGGGCCCAAACAACAACAGTTGGCCATTGGGAAAGTATTTTGAATAGTCAAGATGGACATTTCACAGAGGCGAAGATCACATTTTTAATGAAGAAACAGGCAGCTCACACTCCGGCTGGGAAGCAGAGCTCTCTGTTTCTGCCCAGGGCTGCAGGGCAGAAGCGACCGTCTTCCCTCCCAACGCAGCCGTCCTCCTCCTCTTTCTACCAGCCTGAAAAACTCTGGCTGTGAGAAAGTGCTCTAAAGAAAGAGGCAATAAGAAGGGAAAAAGTGGGTAGGAATGGGGTAGGAATGGCACTTCCCCATGTGGGCATGGCAGAGGCACAGCAAAACCCCCCAGGAAGGTCGGGAGGCCCAGAGTCAATTTTGGCAGGAGCGAGGCCATAGAACAAGCCAAGCTTCCTATGTGAAATCTCACACAGAACTGCTGCTATAAATAAGGATGGTGGATTGATTGCCATAAATCATAACCCTGCTGACATCCCAGAGCTCTCACAAGCAGCGGGGATGCTCGTGTGGCTGGTTGTTCTCCCTTGGCAGAGGCAGGAGAGAGATTAGTCATTCTTTGTGTTTCCTGAAACCACCTCCTCTCTCCCCCACAAGATGATGGCTTGAAGAGAAGGAAGGATTTGAAGCTCCTTGTGAAAAAGGTTACGACAGGTAGTTGAGTTCCCCAGATTTGAAGGACCAAGACCTCATACTCCTGGGGGAAGCGCTGCCGTCACCAAGGTTACTGCTTATTTTGAGCGGAAGAAAACAAGAATCTAAATCATCTTCCTTTGAGGTTAAAAACCTCATTCCTACTATGTTTACTGAGATGACACGGAGACTGTATGGTAACCCTGTCCTCTGGACCAGATCAAAGGGGACGTGCCCGCTCCCACCGGAGCTGGGTTCGCCCTCGGCCGCAGGCTGGCCTGGTCCAGCAAACGCTGCAGAGCTGCGGCAGGCGAGAGCCGCGGCACTGGGTTAGCTGTGTGCTCTGCTCACACGCGGCAATGGCATCTGCCTGGAGGATGTCCCTCCTCAGCAGCACGGGGCCCTCCATGGAGGCACAGCGTGCTTTACTGGTTACAAGCTGGGGCTGCACAAAGCACTTGGTTCCCTCATTTGATCTGTCTGTAACTTCCCTGACTTCAGCAGTTCTGTTCCTGACTTCAGCAGTGTTGTTCCGGATTTACATCCCCGTGAAGATATGACAGTCTCACCCTGGACGAGGTCCCTCAGTAAAGCACCAGCAGCTGAAATCCAACAGCCCCAGCGACACCCCCAGCCAGCAGCAGCCCAGGGACTGCTCCCCTCCTGTGAGCCCTTTAAAGCCTTTTCTACAAACGTACTTTACTTAAATTTCAAAACGTTCTGGGCATAAATCCTTCTCCTCCCTTCATGCTGCTGGAAGTTTGCTACCAGCTGTATATTTTTAGATTTTAAAAATGTCACCCTCAACCGCTCTGAGCGCACGTAAGTGCTATAAGAAACAAACCATATAGACTTCCTGTCAATAACACCAGCCTCAGATGGACTCCCTGCAGCCCTGGCAGAGTAAATTATAGCCTTTCCCCCCAAATAGTGGCTGGCTGCTTATTATTGGCTTTCATCGTTATTGCCTCTTAAGGTAAAATGGTTGGAGTGACAACAGCAAATAGCTAGCCACAAATTGTCTCTCCTGCTGGCCTTCCTCCCACTTGTCAGCAGGCTGAGATGCTCGGAGAGCCCCCAGCACCCAGCGAGGATGCTGAAATGGGCTGCGTGCACCTTGCCAAGCCATCCAGGGGCCTTTCCTAAACCCCACCTAGCCCTTCTGCCACAGTCCCTGCAGGGACCAAGTGACATGGGAGGGACACACACCAGAGGACACTGGACAGTTGGCCCTATTTCACCCTCTCACCTACACTCCTACAAATTTTTATTGTGTGAGAGCATGCCATGTTAGACGTCAGCGAATCCACAGCTAGCTGGATGGTGCAAATGGCTCTACACGTGGAGAATGTTTCATGACGTGGCTCATCCCTCTCTCACCACCACAAATCGGCCCCCGGGACCCACCCCACTCCCTCTGCTGTCACCAGAACAGTCTGGTTTGTGCTCGGGGACACGGTGCTCTGTGAGGTCAGAGCTAAAACTGGCTGAACTGAGCTGTACTGGGTTTGTAACACAGAGCCTGAAACTCGTGCTGAGCGCTTCTGATGTGCTTGAAGGGATCTCCTGTCAGTGAGCCTCTTCCAAGGGGCAAGGCAGAGAGCTTGGGGCAGAAGAGGTGGGAATTTCCAGCAGAGAAAGATGGCAGAGGCAGTGGTCCCCTAAAAAGAAACAAGAAGATTTATCAGCATGTGAAGACCAGACCCTTACAGGCAGGGGTTAATCCATGGGGTCTTTGGGGACCCACCTCCACCCTCCAGATAGCAGGAAATTGTGCACAGCACGTTCTTCGCCATAAGGAGGGAAACATTTCTGGAGCAGGAACAGACAGGCCAGAGCAAGCTTTTCTCATCCAACCGGAGTCTGACGGGAGGATCCGGTTTCAGAGGATTAGGTAATGTCTTCGGATCGCCCAGGAACCCACGTCCTGATGTATCTGCTCAGGCAGCGAGCTGGGAGGGGAGGCAGATGGTGATGGTCATGGACACACAGGAGCAGCCCTCCCAACCTGGCCCCGCTCTGCCTCCTCGCTTGCCTGCAAGCGCGTAGGCAGGGATGGAACAGGGAGGGAACAGGGATGGGGCAGAGATGGGGCAGAGATGGGGCAGGGGTGATGGGCCCTGGCTAGTGACTGATGGCCGGCAAGAGCCCCCGGGGGACAGTGCCATCCCTCTCTCTGCTCGTCCTGTGGCACATTGTGGTCAGGGTCCACCTGATTGCCAGTCCAGGGGCGAGGAAGGGCTTTTCCCCCTCCCTGGGTTGGTGGGACGTTGCAGCGGCAAAAGTTTCCTCTGTCTGTAGTGTACAGCATAACCCCCTCCCAGGCTGTATCAGGACACTGGAGACCACCTTCGCTGCCATCGAGATGAAGCCCTCCAGCTCCTCCAGCCCCTCCTGATGGCACAGTGCCCTCAGGCACACCCCATGATGGTGGCAGTGCCGTACCCCTGCTCCTTTCCCACCACAACCGAGACAAGTGGAAATCAACCCCTTGAGCAGGCAGAAAGGGGCAGGGAGCCCCAGGAATGAGCTCCAGCCTGCAAAGTTCACAAGCGGCAAAGCAGGAGGGTGGTGGGATGCTGCGGTGGGCGGACGAGGCTGGGTCGGAGCACCCTTCCCTGCACTGCTTCTTGCCGTCGACCGACCTTGAGCCTGGCCATTCCCCCTCCCTCCTCTCGTCTCCCTCCCCGGCTCGCCCCAGCTCTGTGGTGAGCTCATACGAGGTAGCCCCTGCCACGGCGGAGGATGTGGCTGCACTTACTGCTAGGTAGGGTGCTTTTATGTCATAAATTAAAAGGTCCAGACAAAATGAACACCAAGAGCTGTGTCCTCAGGAATCACAATGACTCAAGCACAAGCTTTTTATAAGAAAATAAATTAAATGACTTGTCTGTTTTACTCATTGGGCTCTTTTACCTTTAACAGTATCCTAGCGAACACTTGTGTCTTCATTTAATTTTCTTCAGCCGAATACTCGCCGTAAAAGAAACACAGCAGAAAGCCTGTCTGATAACTTTAGCGAATTTCCATTTGACCCTCCCCCTGGGTTTTGGGTTGAGTGTTGAGTGAATGAGCTTTAAAAGCATCTTTTCATTTAGTCTTCCACAGCAGAAAATCACCGAGCCAAGAATCATACCTCACTTTGTCAGTAGAAAAACAAGATGTGGGCTTAGTGGAATTGAGTTGCGTTGGAGCACGGTATGGAAAATCTTGCATATAAAGCCAAACAAGGCTTCACTGCCAGTGTTGTAAGGGAGAGAGATGCAAAATTTTTGTGGCTAGTATTTCTCGCCTGTGCCTTGGGATCTCAGGCTCTTTGGAAATGAAAGATACTCATTTTAGGCAATGCTTTGCTTTAAGCACTTTGTTAACCCTTTGTCATACTGCAAGGAAAAAGCAGGCGCTTGTATTCTTTGAAGGAAAAATGAGTTAAAATACTGAAGATACAGTGTTTTAGGCTGTGGGCTGTTGATCTGTGCAAGTTGCCGCAGCAAGAAATTTTAGAGTCAGGACAGAAATTTCAGAGTCGGGACAGAAATTTCGGTGTCAGGGCAAGGAGGAGAGAAGGAAATGGAGGCTCCTGACAGCGAAGCATCTCTCAGGGACAGAAGGCTGCTCAGCAGACGGGCTCAGAAAGGCCTGAGGTCCATGGATGGCACCAGGGAGCATGAGAGGGGGGCAGAGTTTCGCTTCACGATCTTCGCAGCTTCCCAGGACGCCATCAAGAGCCAGCAACAAACCAAAACATCAACATTTTTCAGTGGGTTTTCATGTTTCAGCCCCGGGGCTGCCCTGGGCAAGGGGTGCGGGACCCGGGCAGGGGGGTGTTGGCATCCTGGGCATGGCGTGCGGGCACCCTAGGCAGAGCGTGCGGGACCCGAGCAGGGGATGCGGGCATGCCGGGCATTGGGTGCGGGCACCCCGGGCATAAGGTGCGGGACCCGGGCATGGGGCGCGGGCACGCCGGGCAGCCGCTCCGCTCCTCCCGCACGGGCAGGGCTCGCTGCCGTCGGGAGGTGGCAGCAGCACTTTGCTCTTTGCTCGGCCGGGCCACGCCGGACCCCAGGGGCCGTGCCCCCCCGGGGGGGGATTAGCCCAGCTCCTGGGAGCTGCTGGCCCAGCCTTCGCTAAATTCAGCCTCTGCGCTTCAGCCTCCTGCCCCGCGCGTACAGCCGTCCCTCCACGCTCGCTCCCAGCATTCGAACCGCCGCGGGGTCTCCAGCCCAACGTTCCACCAGGGAAATGCCTGGAGCGCAGCTCCCACGCCGCCCTGGGGAGCCAGGGATGGAGAGGGGAGCGCTGGGGCAAGGGAGGGTGATCAGCTGGGTCCCCACCGCTTGGAGCCCCAAATTTTGTGTGTACCAGGGTCTGACCCTGAAACATGGGTCCTCTGAGCTGGCCGCGCACTGATCTCCCAGTGCTCCCATCTGGTCCCATTTTCACCCACACATGGGCGAGGCGGCGGAAGCACCCTGGGTCACGCCTGGGGGTGGGTGTCTGCGTGGCTCAGTGATGCCGTGGGGAGACCTGTGGAAATATCGCTTGGAAAATGTGATGCAGAAAGCCAAGGCGCCCTTTGCGGCCCCAGCGCAGGGGGGAGGCTGCCCCGAGGGGGCACGGCGGGACCCCGACCCCGGCCCTGGGGCCAGATGGGGTGAAAAGGCTACTTGAGAGAGGTCAGGAGGAGAAAACTAACCTGCTTTTCTTTGGCAATTATGAAGTGACAAATTACCAGTGAAAGAGCTCATCTATCTGTATTTATTTGTAGAGCCCCTACTCGCTGCAAAAGTAAGGCACGGAGAGGACCAGGATCACAGCCCTTCTCTTAAGGATTTCAAAATAGTCTGCTGACACCTCACTCCATCTCTGTCAGCACCGAGGAGGCACAGAAATTAAACGGCCAGCCTGGTGCCACCAAGCAAGATGCATTTCCAAGAGCCAGCACCCCGAGCATGCTCTGCATCCCCCGCCCGACACAGCAGCTTCCACTCCGCATCCCCTCATGCACCCGAAGGACCAGGATGGCCTTTGGCAGAGGAAGGTGAGGTCCCCTTCTGATCCCACACCTCCAAGAGCTCAGAGTTTAAGAAAATCTGCTATTAGGAGGCTCCTGATAAACCAGAGAGCTCTGGACCCCTTTGTGCGTGCCATCCCTGAGCTCCATGTCTCCGTGCTGCTCACAGGGCAAGGGCAAATCCTGCGCACACCCAGCCCCGAGACACAACAAAAGTCCCAACCCACCGCATGTGAGAAATGTTTAATTGCATTACAACCATCCTCTGTTATCAAGGAATCAGGAGGGGAGTCAAAACAGGCACTTTGACCCCAGCAGAAGCTGAAGAAACAGCAACGAGTTGGCCAAGGTGCAAACCTCCTCCTCCTGCCTCAGCAGCAGAGGGGGAGCAGGGCCCTTCCCCAGGGTTTTTTTTTGTGGGTTTTTTTTTTTCCCCCCGCCTTCCTGGGGTGGGCAGCAGCAAACACAGCAGTAATCACCCAGAAGAAAAAATAATAAAAATCAGTGGCCAGCTTGGCTTTGCTTTTCTTTCTGTTATTAGCATCTTTAAATATAGAAGCAAGCTGGATTTTCAAAGCAAAGTGGGTTTTCGAGCCAGCGGGCAGCGGTAACCCGGCCAGTCCGCGGCGTGAGGGCGAGCATCCCGGCGAGCGCTGCCCCGCGGATCCCAGCTCTCCCCACCCCGGGAGATGGGGTGAAAAAACCCCCTCAGGAAGGGAGGTAAATATTTACTCTCTAAACACAAACTGCTGCCCAGAGCTTAACAAGACACACAACCACCCTCCCCGACAGGAGCCATCAGATGCGCGAGTGTGGCCGGCCGGGCGCTCCCCAGTCCCTGGGGTCTCCCGGAGCGGGGCAGGGGGGTGGGAGCGGGCAGCCACCCCGCGCTGGGGAGCAGCAGGTTGCTGCCGAGGCGGATAATCCCCCGCGCCCCTTCCCCTGCCCTCCGCAAGCCACCTCCCAGGGCTTCCTGAATGAAAAAATATTGCGGCCAAGTTAGGAACACACGGATCGTCACTAACCAAATTGAAACTCTTATTTTCCTTCTCCGTTTGCCCGGCTCTGCAGCCGTCGGGGAGGATTTATCTCCGCTGTAAACCCAAGAGCAAGTTCAATCTTGTTTGTACCTGGCAACAAATCCAGGTTAAGCTAAGGCCAGCGCTAACGGCTCCTGCTCCCGCACAGGCTGCCCCGGGGCTCGCAGCAGCTCCCTGCTCCGCGGCACTGAGGGCACTGCGGGAGGGACGGCGGCTGGCGGGCAGCCCGCTCTCCCCACGCGCCCACGGAGGAGGGCTCGTCCCTACGCCCCCGTTGCCGGGCCGGGGGTGCTGCCCGGCCCCCGGGGCCCCGTGCTCTCAGGACGTGCCCTGGGGTCCGACGCTCCCCCCGAAGCCCGGTCCCCCAGGCAGAGCTGGGAGGGCTTTTGTGGGGTGCCGCGATGGCACGGGGACCATCCCTGCGGCCAGCCCAGGGTGGCCTTGGTCACCCCACTGCCACCCGCACAGGAAAGGCCACCAGCCACAGGAGCCCGGCCAGCATGTCCCCCCACGGGACCAGCCACGCCGGGCGTCCCGGCGGCCACAACAGCCACTTGTCCCGTGTTTGGTCCACGACAAGGAGGAGGGGGCCACGCCGGGCGGGGGGTGACGGTGTCCCTAGCAGGGTGCAGCTGGGGACATCAGAGGATCTGAAATTCATTCAAAGGAAATTCCTGAGGGGAAGGGAAAAAACCTCCTTCGCGGAATTTTGGGGCTACCCCCCGGTGCTGCCGCTGCTCCTTACACCCAGGCGGGATTTACTCTCAGGCTCGGCCCCACAGCGAGGAGGAGGGGTGGTCCCCTGGGTACGGGGACCCTCTGGGCGCCAGGGTCCCCCCAGTGGGGACAGACCCCCATGGGGGGACCAGAAGGAATAACTCAAGACACACCAGTGAAGAACAAAAGAGGACGTGGACTGGGTTATATTTTAAAATGGTCATATATTTTCTTTTTTTTTTCTCTCCTTTTTTCTTTTTCTTTTTTTCTTCTTTTTTTCCACAATTCTAATACAACTGTTCATCAAAATACTGGCGTTTCCAGCAGCATTTTTTTTTCTTTTTTTTTTTTACTTTTTTTTTAAAGTGAATAATAATATACGGTAGTGATTTCACAGTCAAACAGACCTGCGGGAATGCCGGATATACGTGACAAAAGACACCCCCAGACCAGCCCGCTTCCCCCCTCCCCCCCGAAAAAGATTTTGGAAGTGGGGAAAAAAATAAAAAGTTCATTCAAAAAAATTATTTCAAAAGAGATTTCATATAAAGCCTTTAAAACACCGTCAACAGTTTCTCCCTCTTCTCCAGATCCCTGTGCCTGTGGTTGAATATTTACAGAGAAAGAGAGAGAGAGAGAAAAAAAAAATAGAGAGAGTTTATAACAATCTCTGTAGAAGAAACAAAACAATCCAGAAAGAAAATATCCAAGAATACGTAAGGGATAAAATTACATTTGTACAAAAATAGATTTTAACTTTATTGATGCTTTAGATAATTTTCCTTATCTTTTCTCTTTTTTTTTTGTCATTCTAAATTTTAACGTATTTTATTTTTTTAGCTATGCTGCCATAGCCAAGGCATCCATCACTAAGTATTGGGAATTGCTAAAGCTATTTTTACTCAAAACCACCTGCTGCTCAAAAGAGAAACAAAAAAACCCCAACCAAACAAAAACAAAACAAAACAAAAAGGCATCTTAAAATAGATGCATTTCCTTTGTCTCGAGGAATAAAGATCCAGATTTGGCATCAGCCAATTCGGAAAGGGCTTCAGATACAATGTACTCGCTCACATGAAGCAAAGGAAAAAAAAAAAAAAGGCAAGAAAAAAAATAGGAAAAAAGAAGCGACTTAAAACAAAAAAACCCACAAAAAGTCTGTAATTGCTACGGTTATAATATATGTATATGTGAGTGAGGATATTTATACAGTGTATATATCTACAGTACATACATGTATACACACGCACATATGTGTCGACTTAAACCAGATCATGCATGCTCGGCGCCGATGGGGACAGCATCAGCTCTTGAGCCACGGTCCCGCCGCCTTCAACCCCTTCCATGGCCGGGAGCTGAGCCCCGCCAGCCACGCACGGGCTCGGCTCCCCGCGGAGCTGCGGGGCCGGGAGCGCAGCGGGACGGGGGGGCCGCCGCGTCCGGGGCGCGGAGAAGCTGCCGGCGAGCTTGGGGGGTCGGTGCGGGCTTCCCACACCCATGGGTGCCGGGGAGATGAAGGTCCTTTGCCCGTAACTCCACTCCTCGGGTCCCATCCGGCAGCGGTGCTTGGCCCTTGGACGCCTCGATGCTCAGGAAGCTTCAGCGTCCTCACGGGGCGGCCCGCGGGCGCGCTGGATCGGCTCCGTTTGGGTCAGGGCTCGGTTGAAATGCGCGCGCCCAAGAAGGCAGCGAGGAACACTCAGGGTGGCAGGCGGGGTGGCTGAAAAGCTGATGTTTGTGCTATCTTTAGAAAATTAAAGATTGTCCCACCAACAAAAAGGAATTAAAAAAGTAATAAAAATTAAAAAATAGATCACCCTAATCAAACCAGATTTTTGCAAGGGTACTAAGATCTGGTTAAATGAAAGTTCTACCTCTCTAGTGAATAATGTGCCTTTTTTTTTTCTTTTACCCATGTATCACCTTTTCAAACAAGCATGTAGTATAATTATCATGATGAGGACAAAAAAAAAAAAAAAAAAGCCAGAAGTGAAAAAGAATACAAATGAAAGACTCAAACTCATGCAAAAGCACATTGCTTTAAGGCTGCTGTGGCAGGTGTTACCGGACGCACAAAAGCTTTTCCTTCTGCTGGGGAGGGCTGGGCTGGCGATGCTGGAGGGGGAGGCGCCGAGGTGGGCTGGGGTCTGAGCTCTGGGGGTTGATCACACGCGTTCGGGACCTGCTGGGAACCCGAAATGCCCGGTGTGGCTGCCCGGGGAAATCACAAGAGCTCTAGCGAGAGCAGAGTCATGCTGTTCCAGCAACGCGGGGCCTCCCTCGGCACCTGCCGAAACCAGAAAGCCCAGGACAACGCTCAGCCTTTCCCCAAAACCCTCCTCAGCCGGGGGCATGAACCGAGGCCGTGTGCTGCTCCAGCAGGGAAACTGAGGCACGGAGACACGCGTCCTGACTGCGAGCCCCTGCCCGCAGAGCCTTCCCCTTTGCACCACGCTACTTGCTGAGGACACCCCCGTGCTGGTGGCATTTTATTTTTTGGGGGTCAAATGCTAACTGGGATGGGATATGATGGCATGGCATGGCATGGGACGGGATATGATGGCATGGCATGGGACTGGATATGATGGCATGGCATGGCATGGCACGGCATGGCATGGCATGGCACAGGATGTGACAGCAGCTCCTGCTCTGCAGCCCGGCGTTGCCCAGGGCTGCAGCCGGCCCGAGCACAGCCTCACAGGCCACCACCGCTCAGCACCCAGCACCAAACAGCCCCTTCCAAAACATCAACCAGGCAAAAAGTGGTGCCACCCAACGGAGAAGGACAGCAGGTTTATTCTAGCGCAATGACCACCAACTCTTCCACAAAGCACCCTCATCCCCTCCGGCAAGCGAGCTCCAGGGTCCTGTCCACCAGCAGGAGCCGGGCCGGGGGCTGCGCTGCCGGGGGCTGGTGTGGCTCCGGGCTGAGCTCCGTGCCGGCTGGCTGGGAGCCAACACCTCCCCGCAAGCCCCCCGCGGGGCTGCGCCAGCCTCACGCTGGCAAGGAACAGCCTGCTCGCGTTTACTGGCACCCTTTACATATTCCATTTCTCTTGCCTAGTTTTCTTGGCAAAGTCTTGCAGGGTGAAGCTGTTTAATAATATTTTCGGCGGCATGCAGGCTGCCGGAGAAACGCAGCCAAAACACTTTCCCTGCCTCTGTGGATTTGCCACTTCAGGCCAGCCTAAGGGAAAACTATGACCTGAAATCCTGAGTATTTATTTAGCAATGAGATGGCCTGGTTAACTGCAGGGGATGGAGCTGGGGACTCGAGCCACCAGCCGGGACGATGACAGACGGGTGACAACCGCGACCCCTCAAAAACGGAGGTGGGAGCTGGTGGGCACCGCTCCATCCCCCTCCAGGCAGAAACGAGATGTTTGAAGAGCCAGCTACAACCCGCAGGGAGAAAGCTGAGAAAGAAACACCTTGGGGACCTAAAGCTTTGTCATTTTAAAGCACAGAAGACACGAAAGCAGTAGGGAAGCCCTTGGCCGGAGGCCAACCGCAGGCACCTCGTTCTTGGCTCTGAGCACCCACCCCACGGTGTGTTCGGGACAGTCCGTCCTGCCAAGGGGTGAAAAACCCTCCCCAGCACCCGCACCGCTTGCTCTGCTTGTTTTTTCTCCAATTCATTTTTTTGCCGGGGCTCCAGAGATACCTGAAGGCGGCGAAATGGGGAGGTGAAGGCGAAACGCTCCCTGGCTGGGGGATCCTGGCCTGGGGGGTGTGGGCGCATTCCTGGACCATGTCCCTAACCCCCCAAAACCTGTCCATCTCCCTGCTGTCATGCAAAGATTCAAGGAAAAGGACCTTGCAAAAGCCAAAGTGCTTTCGGTGCTCTCGGCATCGCGGACGGGCCGGGGATGGGTGTGCTGCCCACGCGGGCAGGGGCTGCCGCCGCGTCCCCCACCCAGCCGGCACCTCTCACCCCCACACCCCTGCCCGATGGGGGGGATTCAGGGGAGGGGGAGCCCTGTTCTTGCTTCACCACTAATTAACAGCCACAATTACCAGCCTGGCCAAGCACTCCCACTAATTGTTGCCCTGCAGTGTTTTGCACGGCAGCTGCTCAATCAACAGGAGCAGCCTCAGCGAGGCAGGGCTTGTGTGAGGCGAGGGCTCGGGCACCGCTGGCCGTGGGGGGGAGAGGGCGTTTTGTTGAGTCCACCCCCTCACTGAGCTGGGTCAGGACCAAAAAATGAAGAAGGAGCCATTGCTAATGCGCCAGCTCCTGCTGCTCCAACGCCACAACCCTTGAAATAAAGTGTGGGTCCGGCAAGACGGGCTGGACCGAGCCCCGCGAGCGGGGCCGTGCCGGGATGCTGGGTGCAGTGCTGAGGGCAGGGGCCTGGCAAGACCCTGCAAGCTGGGGAAGGGCGATGTTAAGTCCTTGGTAGCCTTAAAGCCAAGTGCTCCAGCCGGCTCGTGTCCACGTGGGCAGCTCCACACTGAGCACAGAGGCATCTTTGGGAATATCAGCGATGCCCGGCTGCCCTCTGGGACGGCAAAAGGGGATTTTTCCGGTGCTGTCACCCGCAGGACCCTCTGCATAGAGGTGAGAGGGTACCCCGGCTCCCCATGCCACCAGTCGCCTCGTTATTGGGGGCGGGGGGAAATCACCTCAACCCCAAATCCTCTGCTTTTAACTGAAAGGAGAAGGCTCTGCGCAGCCACGGGTGACTCATTCGCGGGGCACGGGCCGGGCCGCCTCTCCAGCCCGCCTCTCCCTCCGCAAAGTAACTACCAAGACTACTAATAATAGTTAGAAACCAAAAATAGAAATCTTTTTTTTTTTTTTTTTTTCTCTTTTTCAAAAACTCCATCCTCTGAAAATAGCCAGCTGCAATCCGGCGAGTTCAGCCACTCTCCTCGGCTTGTCCAAACCCCACTGCCCCAAGGGCTGGGACCATCCCCGTTCCTGCCCCGGGGAAATCGCCTCTGGCCGTGGCACGCACGCGGCGTGATGCCAAGCCCAGCCGGCAGCTCGCCCTGAAATCACGGCGCGGCGGGGGCCGGGGCAGGGGTGCGAGCCGGGGCGGCGGGTGGCAAGCTCTCTCCGCTCCCACTTCTCTACATCTAGCGCAGGGAACCAGCGAGCAGGTCTTGAGATGCAGCAGTGACAGCAAACGGACAAGGGTGAAGGCGACGAGGAGGCGAGGATGGCAGGGGGTCACCCCGGATCAGACGGTGCCTCCAGCGCCGGGGAGAGGAGGGAGGGATGGGCTGGGGCGGTGGCGGAGGAAAGCAGAGGAAGGGGCCCCGCGAGACCCCGGCCGGGCGAGGGACTGACCCAGCAGCAGTTCTCTAAGTCATTTGATGGGGCGCTTCCAGCATTTCCATCAAGAAGGTGTCGATCGGCGTGTCGCCTATTAGCTTGAAGAAGAAGAGGTGCTCCAGGCATTTCAGGCCGATGGACCGGAGGGCTGGGAGACGCAGCAAAAGCTTTGCAAACCTGAGGGCAGGAGACACGACATGGTCAGACATCCCACTGGCAGCCCTGCTTCTGCCCTGACCCCCCAAAGCTTCTGTGGCCACTCCTGCTCAGAATGGCTGGGAGTCGGCCACAACCTCTTTCACTACCAAAGTCACCGGGCTACACCCAGAGCTGTGCAGAGAAATCATTAATTATGTCCCCAGCCTTGAAGATCAGGCAGCCTTGGTGGCTATTCACAACAAACATCTGCTGACAGCTGAGCTGGAAGAGTAAAATAAGAAATCACAGAATCACAGAATCATTAAGGTTGGAAAAGACCTTTAAGATCAAGTCCAGCCATCAACCCAACACCACCGTGCCCACTAAAGCGTATCCCAAAGTGCCACGTCTACACGTTTTTTGAACACCTCCAGTGATGGTGACTCCACCACCTCCCTGGGCAGCCTGTTCCAAAGCTTGACCACTCTCTCCGTAAAGAAATTTTTCCTAATATCCAGCCTAAACCTCCCCTGGCACGACTTGAGGCCATTTCCTCTCGTCCTATCGCTAATGAAAGGCCATCCCTGGACTGGGGTGCACCACTGGCTTCATGCATCTGCGTCATGCGTGCGCATCACCCTTCAGCGAGCACCCCAAGATGCTCGTGGGGTCCCTACAGCACAGCCACGGGGAGGAGGCACCACGGGGCTGCCGCAGGCAGCGGTGCAGGCAGCTTCAGCGGCTTGATCTTTAGTCCGGGAAAAGGGCAAGCAGCCAGGGAGGGGATGGAGGAGGTGCTGAGTGGGGTTACCTGGCACTTGGCTCGGCGATGCCCCTTTCCGGCAGACCCCGGGCACCTCCCGGGCAGCTCTGCCAGCCACCACGCGGGCTGCTTGCTGCCCAGCCCCGGGGGCTGCCGGTGCGGCAGAATCCCGCCGGACGGCTGGGCTGGAGGCACCTCCGGGGTGACGCCAATGGAAGGAGACAAGATTTTTGATGCAAAAGCTGGAAGGAAGCGCTGCAAATCAGCCGGGACACGGGGGACTCCCCTTCTCCCTGCCCAGCGCAGGGCTCCGACGAGCCGAACAAAAGCCCTTTCTCCCCAGCCCGCCCTGCCCGGCAGAGACGCTTGTCAGGTCGCACCCGTGAGGCTGGCAAGAGCGGACAGGCAGGAGGGGTGCGCAGCCAGGCAGGGGAGAGCCAGGGGGGCTGGGGAGAGCCGACGGCGCCGCAGGAGCCGGCCGGGGCGAAGGAGAGAGCCCGAGGGCTGGCCGGCCGTGCCGGGGAAGGGCTGCTGCGTGCTGGGCTCCCAGGGCAGCAGGAGGCCGTGCAACCAGGAGAAAGCCACCGGCTCCTGCCATGGGTGCTTCGGAGCACCCCGCGGTGCCAGCCGGGGTGCCCTCGCCCTGCCTGCCCACGCCGCGGGGGTGCAGGCAGCAACCCCAGGCGCTGTGGGATGTCCCCTCCCTGCTCTCAAAACAGGGGAAAGGCCCTTTAATGCCAGGAGCACGTTTATTTTTTTCTGCTGCACAATCAGTGCTTGAACATAAGCAAAGGCCGGAACCAGCCCAGGGAGAAGGGGACCCTCTAGAAAACACACACGTAGAGAGAGACATGCACAAACATACAGATATTATACATGCATGCACACTTCTCTCTCCCTACTTTTTTTTTTTTTTTTTTTTGCTGAGCTGGCGAGAACGGTGGGAGCAGAGCCAGGAAAAACAAATCAGTCCTACCATCCCATTCAGGAAGTTTCACTTTAAACCAAACCAGATGATGGCTCCAGCCCTCGGATATGTTTAACTGTGAGATAACCAGCCCGCAGCAAAACGTGCCAGTGCTGCGGCCGGGAGGGGAGAAAATAGCCCCGATTCCCTGCGGCTGCTCGGCGTCACGTACACACCGTGCCCTCCCCGCAGAGGAGCAGGGGCTGGCGCGGGGAGGGCATGGCTCGTTTTTTCTTAGGAATGCCTCCCTCCGTCTCGCCGCTGCAGAGAAGTTCCCTTTTGGTGTTTACATGGTGCTTGTGAGCCCTCGATGGCCGGGGACTAGGCTGAAGTCATGCACCAAAGGGCATGTGAAGTGGTGGAGAAGCCAGGCGCTCGCCGCAGCGTGGAGCAGGGGAGGGCGGCCGCCACGGGCTCCGCCAGGCGTTTGCTCAACCACAGGAAGAACTTGTTTCCAGCCCCAGATGGTGATCACATCGTGCCATGAGACCAGGAGGATGGAGAGAGCTCCTGAGAGCTTTGTTTAGCTCTTGTGCAACTCTGGACTCCCAGCCCACGAGTTAACCCTCCTGAGCCACCTGGGCTTATTCCACCATTGCCCTGAGCCGTACAAGGGACGGAGCAAAATCAGCAACGCCTAGTCGTGGCTCTCAGGACAGCCCTAAGCGTGCAAAAACCTTGAAGGTCACTAAAGAAGGGTGTGAGGGTCACACAAGGAGGTCCCCAGCCCAAGGTCATTCAAAGTCAGCGAGAGATCAAACTCCAGAGCTTCTGGTGCAGGCTACCGGACCTAAAATGCTCCCTTACACATCGCTGGTCATTGAGGTAGAGCCCTGGGGAACAGATTTTGACTGGCGGCTGAGCGACTTTGCTCAGCCAGGCACAGCGGCTTCGTGGTGGTTTGGTCAATGAAGAGCAGGGCTGTCCCCATGCCAGCCCCCTGCCCAGCCCCACCTCAGCCTGTGGCAGCGAGCCGCGGCGTGCAAGGGCAGCACGTCTCAGCTGCGGACACTGGAAGCCTGTGTGAAGCCAAGAGTTCATCCCGCTGGAGGAATAATCTAGGAGAGCTGCTGGCCACGATTCCGATGCAGCTCTCCTTGTGCCAGGTACGGCTGGCTGCTCGTTGTGAGCCCCCAGGGAAGCAGAGCTCTTCTCGAACAGCAGAACAGCCAGAGTCCAGAGTCTAGGTCTGGATTTGCTTAGGAACTGCAATTTAATAATGCTTTTTGGAAGAGGAGCTGGCTTGAGAGTTGGCCTGGGGTCCACACAAACCAGCCGGGTGAGGAGAGGTAATAACCAGTGCTCTGAGCCCCGTGCTCGTCCCCCGCTTCCCTCCTCACCGCAAAGCCAAACACACCCACTAGTACCTTCATCCTAACTCTTCCTGCCACAAGCCAACCATGAACATCCAAGAAGCCCCTTTACAATGTGTCTTTTTTCACCTGCCAGCACATTGGCAGCCAAAGGGGAGCAAAATAAGTCCAATATTACTTCTGAGGGCGTGATCATTGCAGTCATTGCTGTAAGAGCATCCTTTATTTTTTTAACCATCCAGACATGCAAGACCAGGAATGCAGGTGAGATGCAAATCCCAGTTGCTTGGGCTGTTTTTCCCAATATTCACGCCTCAGCAGCGATACGCACCAGAAGCAGTTTCCAGAGCTTTGCCTGGTTTCTCAAATGACTGTCAGTAACTTAACTGGCAGTTGCCAGCTTCAGGCTATAACTGGGAAAATGCGCCCACTCAGCTCTGGAGCGGTCCAGGAAAGCATTCCTAATTCCCCCTCCCATTCCCAGCTGAATTGGGGGAGGCAGGGAGGGGAGAAAAGAGCATCAATTGAGGCTTTCACTTCCCAGCAATGATGCTCATCTGCCACTGAAAATTAACTCCGTGTGTGTCTTATTTTCGCTGTGGTTTGCTCTCCGTGGTTGCCAAAAGGGAAATGATACCCCTTCCCCCATGTGCTAATCCCACTCTGCGGCCGCAGCAGCCGGGGCTCCTCAGGTCTCGGCACCGCCGTTACTGCCCGACCTTGTCCTGGCTGCATTACATTTACTGGCACGGGAATAAAGACCTCTCTGCACTTCACAGGGGGATTTTCTAAGGACATTCGCAGCTGAAGCAGGTAGAAGTGAGTGGTTTTCTCTGCAGAGAACTGTTCACTCCCAGAAGACACGAGAACAGAGAGCCCTGAATGGAAGGGACCCAGCATCCGTATGCTGCAGGTGCAGCGACCCCGAGGATGGCCCTTGGACCCTGTCCTGGGCTGCAGCCCCTTCGCAGCGGCTGCAGCACCCATTGCAGGGGCTTGGCAGGGACGCGAGGCTGCGGGCGGGCAGGGCGCAGCCAGCGACTCACCTCCCGGGCTGGTCGGGGTATTTGTGTTTGCAGTATGCCTCTAGTGATGCGTACACCTTCTCCCGTAACGCCTCCACTTCAGCCGGGTTGGAGAGACCTTTTGAGTCTGAAAGGCAACGAAAGGACCATCAGCCAAAACCCTCCAGGCTTTCCAGGCAGGCCAGGACCCCCTGTGTATCCCCCCAGGATGCACAGCCCCCTCCATCCCTCCTTGCACCACCAGACCAGGGCACAGCATGGATGCGGGGGCTGAAGCCCAGGAATTTGGGGCAGTACCTAACACCTCCCGGGGAGCGTTCAAGCCGTGAAAGGTTTGCCCTGTCACTGTTTTACCCCACCTCGTACCCCAACCCCAACCATTTTGGCTCATTCCAGTGGTCACAGAACCTCACAAAAGGGGCTTAAGTCCCCCCCAAGTCCTGGGCTTGTGGGATTTCTCCCTCCAGCGCGAAGCACTGCAGAGCAGGGCTAAACGAAAAGCCCTGGCGTGGCAGGTTCCCCACGACGCGGCGAGGATCTGGTTTTAGTAGGGTGAAAGGGAGAGTCAAGCCATCGATATCCCCAAGCACAGGCACCACGCGAACCTCTCCAGATTCCCCTTCTTCTACCATATATGGCTAATCCCAAATTACAGACAATAAATTACGGGTGTTTACAAGAGGCGGAGGGGGCGGTGTGGAATAAGTCAAGCAGAAAAACAAACCCAAGAAACAGCAATAAACCCTGTTGAAACGCCCTGGTCTGGGTTTGGTGGGAAACGCCAAGGAAAGAGCCGGGCTTGGGCACAGACCATGCTCCTGCGAGGGCAGGGAGGGGAAGGGGTGGCCGCAGATGTGGAGGTCCATCCCCATCTGCTATCTGCTTTTGCTCTGGACTGACCCGCTCTAAAACACAGAAAACCCCCCAACAGAGCTGCACAGGCATCTGCAGGCTGGCAGCCCATCTATCTCCTGCTGCAGCAGGGCTTTGCTCTCGGAAACGCCGGAGACAACCCCAGCGCTGCACCTTCTCCTTCCCTTGGGCAGCTGGGGCCAAGCAGGAGCAGCAAGCAGCGTGAAGCCTCCTGGAGGCTGTAAAACTAAGCAAGCTGCAGACAAAAGATAAAGTTCTTGGGTATTTTATGAGCACGTTTCATCCTTTCACCCTCCCCAGGTCTGCAGAGGGCTTTTCCAGAAATGCAGTTAATACAAGCCCTTGGATGTTGAGATCGGGAAACAGAGGACAATAATGTCAATGCTCTAACTTTGCTCGAATCCATACTTTTGTCTTGAAGGATATCTAGATTCATTTTTGCTGCTATTCAGGGACAAATCCCTCAAGCACCAGATCTTTCTTTTTACCGAGTAGGCTGAAACACTGAAAATAGGAAGACAGGGTACATCGATCAAGCCAAAGCCCTTCAAGCTGAGCAGAGAACTCAGCCCGTCAGTAGGAATCAGCTCCAAAAGCAGCATTCGCCACCTCCTCAGATGATCGCAGCCGAGTCCTGGCCAAGGCTTGGCCCTGCACGGAGAATATTTTGGGCCGTGAAACCACGCTACACTCTACAAAGGGGAAAACACCCCTTGGAAAAGGAGGCCTGGAGAGCAACCCTGGGCATGGATCCAGATCCATCCCTGACCTGCAAAGGACATGCTTGTAAGGTGGCAGATGCACGTGAAGTGCTTAATTTGACTTTCATCCTTGCCTCTCTTCCTTCTTGCCCTGTCCTCAGGAGTTGGGTGCCCTCAGTTACTTGCAATGGAGCTTTATAGGTTAAGAAAAGGAGCCGAAAGGACACAGCATCAGCCAAGAGAGGACAGGAGAGAAGGTAATGGCATGTACCAGGGTTGAAGAGGACAATGGCTCGCAGGCAGCCTAGCTCTGTCTTGTCCATCTGCATGTCTCGCATTTTTGACACGAGTTCTGTCAGTACTCTGCAAAGGACACAGAAATCAAAGGCGTCAGTGTTAAAAAGAAATTAAAAAACACCCAGGTGTCAGACCCAGAGTGAGGTCCTCCGGTGCATGGTTAATGGTCAAGGGATAGTGCTCGCTTATACCAGCTGAGGATATGCCCTCATTTTCCTCCTGTATCAAAAATAGCTCTTTAGAAACATCAATAGTTCCTGTGAGATACAACAGCGACCATAAAAACTGGCTTCATATATTCACTGAGAGGCTTTGGCACCTGAGAAAGCTGCCTAAAACCAAAAAATAGTAATATAAAAAAAAAATCCAACAGGTATCTAAAAGCAATTTCCTCTGCCGGTAATTTTTATTACTCCCTTTGCTCTTACTGCAGGTGCCGGTCTTGAAATATTTTCGACTGATTGCCCAGTTTTTCCTGTTAGATCCTGCAGTGAAGTCATGATCTTGCACTTATGACCTCACAGGAAAAAAATGATGTCACCCAGGTCCGAAGAACAATTTCCTTGCAAAGCAAAGGTGATTTGGTTTCAACTAAGCCGTTTCAAGATGAGTCTTGGGCAGAGAAATAAGCCACAAACTAAGCGGTGTCTGGAGCCACACTGTGGGTCAAACAGCCTGGAAGTCTGGCTTTAAAACACTTTCCCAAAGCACGAGATTAAAGAGCCCTCAGGATACGTATGTGGAACCTGCTGGGTATTTTTGGTGCTTTTTCCATTGTGAAAATGCAATCACGTCTTGGTCCAATTAAAGATGAAAAGAAATAAAGGAGCGGCCTCCTCGTATCATTAGAAGGCATCTGGACCCCATGAAAGAGGCTTTGATTTGCACTGGGCAGCCCTTTCCCTGACTATTTCGGGCTGTTGGTTTCTGCAGGTTTAAGAGGAGGGATTTAACATCACTGCCTGCAGCAAGGACCAGGACGTTGCCGTGCGTGCCGTGGGACCGACGCGCCTCAGCCCGGGCTCCTCTGACCACGAGCCCACGTGCCGACGCATCTCCATCCAGCCCCTCCGGCAGGTGGCAACGTGGGGAATGGAGGCAGGCCGGTGCGGAGACAGAGACGGGGATGTCTGGGCAAGGTGGCCAGAGATGTGTTCCCCACCGTCCATCCCTCCCTCTGCCCACCTGTCGAAGATGGCCCCGACGCCTGCACTGTGCGCGCTGTTCCGGTGCACGTGGAGCCCGGTGGCTAAGAGGATCCCGTCTTTCACGGCTATGGAGCGGTGGGAGAAGGAGGCGATTAGGAGCTCATTCCACCCTGGGGAAGAGAAAACAACCGAGGCCACAGGTTAGAGCCATGGGTCCTCAGCGGGTTCGGGGATCAGCAACGTCACCTCCCTGGCACTAAAAAGAGAGGAGGAAACCGCTCAAGAACTGCCTCTGCTAGAGTAACACGGCTGGATATGGGAAGGGAGGGGGGACCCAACCCTTTCTTGGATGTCAGGGAAGGAAAAAACTATTATGGAGCAAATGCACTAAAAATATAACGCTAATAAGGGAAGCAGTTTCCTCTATAAACCTTGCAGGCACCAGAGCAAACAGCTCTCTGCCCTGCTCCTCTCGCTGTGAACCTACAAGTGGGTGTGGAGTCCTGCGTTCCCCGTCTGACCTTCTACTCCACGTCTCTGAGCATTTAAAGACCTGTTACCGCTCTGTATCAGCTAATGGGGCTCATTTTCAGGCCATAGTGGGGCACAAGAGCTCATTCACCATTATTCAACTGCACAAATTGGGACCATGAAAATTCTTGCTTGCAGGTTTGTTGCTTCTGCCACCTAAATAGTGGAAGGGATTGCCTCTGCTCTCGCTTGCCGCTGTACAGGGATGTCCCACGGCCATGACTGCTCCAGGAACAGCTTTCCATAGCTGCTTGGAAATCAGCTTTTGTCTCATTAGTTACTGGGCATGGTACTTGAGGAGATAGGAAAACACATCCTCTGAGCCCGGACACCACGGGAGCAGTTTGAGCTAGTTACAAATGGGGGAAGGAAGGAAGATGCAACCTCCGTCCCCGCCTTCCAGCTCCCCTTCCTAATTTAAAACATCTTCAAATTCTTAAATCTGCTACCAGTTGAGTTCGAGAATGTCTGAAACAAACCCATAACAAGAAGAAATGCTGTAAAGTTTTGAAGGGTGGAAATTTTGGTGACTTTGAACAAGGAGAAGCATCTTCATTAAGACAAGATGGGTCTTCTGCAACCCTGGGGAGTCTCACGCTCATCACGTGGCTGTTTTATCCAGCCTGAAAATGTTCTGGTGTCCAGAACACAAGGCTGCTTGGCAGGGTCCAGACACATCAGGATATTTGTTTTCTTTTTTTTTTTTCCCCAGGCTGGAAAAGCAATGCAACAATATCCTTCACCTCCTCTCCTGCCACAGAAACATGTCTTTTCTCACTGACTGGGAGAAATACAAGGTCCACGTGTCCTGTATTTACCTACTGTTGTAGAGCTGGGTTGTGCCATTAGACATGTTGACAGGGAATAAAGTTCACTCTTTCCTAAGTGGCCACAGGATGTTTCCACCCCAATCACAAGAGCGTTTATTTGGCTATTTACTGGGTGAGGCCTGGTACTTGCAGAGGGATTGCAACACTGTGAAACCCAAGGAGGACGGCGGAGTAGAGGAGTAGACAGAGGACGCACCAGGAGCCTGCAGGAACCGTGCCCCGTGGCTGACGAGGACCTCCCAGAGCCAGACCCACGGAAAGGTGCCGTGGGTGCCTCCCACCAGCCATCACATGCAGACCCACAGCAGCTCCACACACAGCCCCTTCCACCCAGTGCTTTCACCAGAGCAGCCCCAAAGAGCTGACAAGATAAAGAGGCAAGCGGGAAAAAATAGGTATAACCACAGGCAGCAAATCTGAGTTAATCAAACAAGTCTACCCTAAGAGTTTTGCATTTCAGCCCACGCTCTGGAGAAGCAGAGCAGATTTCTTTGACTCTTGCAACTCCTTTCTCATCAAACAAGGTGGCTGCAGCCTGCGGGGATGCTTTGGTTCCTCTGGGGTAGGGAAGGCAGCTGGCAGCGCAGCGACCATCGTGTTAGCCCATCTCGCTACCAAGTTTCCCCACCAGCCCTATAAAATGAACTGCAGCAGGGATGTAGTGCTCAGCATCCTTTGCCAGCCTGGCCTCGATGCAGAGAAAACATCAGGTTACTCCCGTCTCAGCCGTAACAAGCTTGGAAACAAGAAAACCCAGGGAAAACAGGCTTAAAAAGTTGGGTTTCCTTGTCCTCCAAAAAGCTTGGAAAGGGGAGATTTTTAAATGATTCAGGATTAGAGGAAGGCTACTGCCAGCCCGCCCAGCGCCGCCCCTCCAAAGATGCGTGCTCCACTTAATTTTGCCTCCAAGGATGCATGACTGAACCTGACTGACGCTCTCAGCTAAGTTTTAATACTTAAATATTTCATGGGCAGGTTCGCAGCAGGCCGCTTTCCCCACTCAATAATAGATAGAGCCACTGGTAAAAAGACTTGGGGGAGGTTAACTGAGGCCCCAACAGAGACACTTGGAGCAGGGACCCCATCAGAGCCTCTCCAGGTGCTCAGCCCACCCCATGGCCATGGGGTTAGAGCCACCATGAAATCTGGGTTGTGATGGGGTCTGCAGCCCCCTCTCCTCCTACCCCATGAAGTGGCCCCTCCAGGACGCCAGCTCAGAGTTGGGCATAACAAGCACCAGCACAAAGGAGAGAACATCAGGTCAGAAAATCGTCAGTTCAGCTTCATTAGCCACCTTTTAAAGAGAAAGGAAAACCTTGAACTGTTGTTGTGGGTTTTGTTTCCATTTCACAAAAGAAAAAGGCAGCTTTTTGTCTGAATCCAGTTCTTCCCTGCGATATTTGCAGAAAGCCCTCAAAGATTTCTATAGAGATGCTTCCCCTGCTCATCCACGCTCACAAGAGGCTCTAGAGACCCTCTTCAAAAAGACACTTTTTGTATTTTCCGGAGAGGGCCCTGAGCCAGCTCTGGCAATACTCAAATCCACCGCAAAGTCAGAGGAGCACCTTCCCCAAAGGGCTAGCAGGAGCCGTTTGGGGAGGGCATGGGGCTTGGCCAAGTCTGCAGCAAGAATAAAACCCCCAAATTCTCCATTCCCAGAATACTGCTGTAACCACTAGATGAAATGTGACTATAAAAATCTCCTTTCAGTAATATAAGAAGAGTGGAAAACCTACACCAGTAAATGGTGTGACTTAATCGTCCAGAAACCATTGAGGTCAAGGATTTCAGAGAGGTTGCAAGAAGGACTGGGTATTTGTATGTAGGGCCAACGTACGCAGTTTACACTGGTTGATAGTCAATAAAAAATTGCTGCAAGTATTAGGATTCATGCATTTGGGCTACAGTCAGCCTTATTAAACAAAATGACAGCTAGTGTTTGTGTGGTAGGAAGGGGGAAATATCAACCCTATCATCTACTTGCTCTGGAGCCCTTGTACCTTCTCCTGAAGCAACGTGGACAGACCTTGAACCGGAGTAGTTCTGGCAGTTCCTACATTTTGTGTTGAAGTGAATACTTCGCACTTGGTTCTTAAAGCACTTTCCTGCCCAATGGCATGGGCATTTATCTTGGGGTACACACTTTCTACAGTAAGAAGGCAGGAATGCTGCCATCAAAGTGGGTCAGCAATGTCTTTTCTATAGAGGCCATTAACCTTAGGTCAGAAAAGTGCAGAGAAAGGAGCACAAACCCTGCATGGTTTTCCCTTCTTGAATTCCCTTATAAAAGTACATTTTGGAGAAACAAGAACTTTTAGAACTACCAGGGACTTCAGAGCTTACTTGGCTTTGGCTGCCAGACTGGTTCACTCCAGGTAGCCCACCAGCTTGCCCTGCCCTGTGGCTGCACCTCTGCTCTGCACCAGACTCCGCCATCATTCCCTTTTGAATTCCCTTGACGACTTTGAGTAGCCACGGTCAGTGTCTCTCATTGCCACGTGGAGAGCTGGGTGCCACCGCCAGCCATCACGGTCTCCTCATTTCCTCGCCCAGTCTCAGCCTTCACATGGGAGTTTGTCATTTGCTGGAAGCCACTTCATTTGTCCCACTGACAACTCGCCTCCCTCTTTGTTTAAGGGAGCAAAACTCTCCGCTGCGTCAAGCCAAAGCCTTTTTCATCACTTATCTGATGACTGGAGCTATGCAAAGAGCTCCATGCCTAAAATGCACCCTCGTTGAGTTCTGCTTTTGATTTCTTGCCCTCTCCGGTCTTTGTGAATAACCTGCCAGCAGTAGGGGCTTGAATTTACTCAGTGGGAGAAGACCCTTTTTACAGCTAACTGCTTTTTACCTCCCAAAGCCTCCATTCTTGCAGACCCCCTGCCGCACAAGGAAATTTAAAATAAACCCGGATAATTTTATTTTCATCTTGGTGGGTGGGAGAAGGAGGTTGATATATTTTTCTCCCCTTTCTGGTTTTAATTATGATCAAACATTTTAGTTTGATGAAATTTCATGGAGTCCCCAAGCCCACTTGGTCTTTCAAGTCACAGCCTGGGAGGAAGGCAACACTTAGCTCCCTTGGTTTAAACCGCCCGGCGCACATCTCGGAGCCCCTCGCTCATCAGAGATGAAGCTGGGCCATTTTTCAGCTGATTGGCAGCTGGTGCAACATTTTGGATCACATTCAGCAATTCGTCCCTTGGGTCTTTTTAAATCCTATTTAACAATTGAATTATCAGAGGCTATTACTCAGAATCAGTTAAAAGACTTTCAAGTTGCCGGGACCTAAATCTAAGCGCAATACCTGCCACCGCTGAGATGCAGCACTCCTACGGCGCTGTGCCGGAGCCCACGCGGGGACGGTTCCCACTCACCTGCTCTGAGCAAGATGACCTGGTCGTCCAGGGGCAGCTCGGAGAAGTGGGGGATCCTCTTGGCCCACTCCACCAGAGTGAAGAGCTGTTTGTCTGCTGCCTGGCATATGTTCGTCACTGGGTCATTGGGCTGCCAAGAAAAGGAGATCAAAAGGCTCAGAGAAGGCAGAGCAAGAAGAGGAGAGGCTGGAGGAGCAGCTGAAGAGGCTTGCTGCCTCCCTGCTGCAGGACCCCGAAGTCAGAGCACCCCAGAACTGGACGCTATCACTCACAGGGAAAGGAGGTTCTCCACCACATGGTTTTAAATAGTTTTTAGCAAGCTCCAAAACAGGAACCAGGGGTGCTGAGACCCAATATCCATCACACTGACTGATGAACCAAGCGAGCTCCAGCCCAGGGAAGGGCAGGCGCCCGCACCCGTGCAGGAGGCATGCTCCCATGCCAGCATCTCCCAGCTCGATAAACCGGCACCAGAGGGGGCGTTACAGAAAAAAAAGAGAAAAACCCTTTCCTTTGAAATATTATCCAGTAACAAAAACCATCTGCTCTCAAGGAGGACAGTCAGCCTAAACACTCCAAATCCCTGTTTAAAGGAACTGCTAACAGCTCAAGTGGGCTTGTGATTAGGAACTGGAAGAGCCTGTCTAACCCTCGCTAGTGCAAGTGTATATGTCGGGTTTACCTCTCCGGACAGGGATGTATAAACCCCTCCGCATATCCCACTGTAATCCCTGCTGATACCTAGCGGCTTTGATTGTACGATTATTTTTCTTCCATGTCCTTAAAAGAGCAGGTTCCAAATCGGAGGAGTAGTGTTTACTTCACCCCTGGATTGCAGGAATGAGTTGCAGGGTGAATTCGGAGGCGCAGCAGACACGGACCCCAGCGTAACCTCTCCCTCGGTCTCAGCAGGACAAGGCCATTCCCCATCACGAGCTGGCTGTGCTACGGCAAACCCCTCTCCTAGGCTGGGCAGACGAGGACCATGCTGCTAAGTCTCCTGCCCCCGGGAGCCATGCCCCGGACCCCTGCCCGGTCCCCTCCGCTGTCCCCTGGCAGCAAACACAAACTCAGTGCCTCGGTGGCCAACATCTCCCATTCTCCAGGCTTAAAATAACCAGCATCTGGCAAGCTCAGGGGCACCCGCCTTCGAAGTATTTTCACCTGTTGCATGCAGAGATGGATGGGAATGGGCTCGCGTTCAGCAGCGCAGCTGAGGAGCAGGGAGCATCGTTACGGGGATTTTCCCTCCTTGCTCTGCCCAGCTCCAGCAGCTCCCCGAGGGGTGCAAGGGCAGGGGAGTCTTGCTCTGAGGGAGCTGGGGCTCTTCCCTGGGGCAGGAGATGTGAACAGAGACTGGGCTTTTCCCTGGGAGAGGGAGATAAGATAGGATTTGCTCTGGACAACAGGAAAACCCTACACTGGGTGTGAGGAGCAGCTTTGCAGGGTTAAGTGTTTTGCTGGAAACATGAGGAACATCGGTGTTCAGAGGCATTTGCAGAAGGGACACCCTTGGCCTAGGCTATAGGAACTATCACCAACTTCAAGTCATCCCAGTTTGGTCAGCAAGCTGGAGCAGCCAGGTGGAGAACCCAGGTGCGCCGGTTCCCACGGTGCCGGCTCCCACGGGTGGATGGAGCCCTGCATGCCCCGGAGCGGGACATGACCTACGGGAGACTCCGTGCTCCAGCAGAACCTGACCCACAAAGCGACAAGTGCCTGCACAGCCCCGTGAAGCAGGTATTTTAGGAAAGCTAGATGATTTTGCCAAAGCTTTTATCAGGGGTTGCTTCTGGGCAGGTGGTCACCATCTCTAGGTCTCGCCTCGATGCAGCAAGCCGGGCTCCGGGTCTCCCAGCCCAGGCTGTATCACCGCTGCTCTGCAAGCAGCACAAGCTGTACCCACCCACCGCTGCTTCGTACAGAGCCTCAGAGAGGGGCCCAGCCTTTAATTACACATCAGATGGCAGTTCCTGGAACCACCACAGTGCTTCCTGGTAGAACTTAATCACCGTAGCTTGAGAGGCAGCTAAAAGTATCATCCCTGCAGGCCAAAAGGGTCCTGCCTGTCTCCAGGAGGGGATCTGCAAAAGCGATGCTAGAAACCCTCCCCATGCACGGTAAGCAAATCCCCTCCTGCAGTAAATAGCAAGGGCACGGTGCCGGCGTGTGACAGAATGAAAGGACATGCAGGCACCTGATCCTTCTGGAAAACCGGAGCTTCGAGACATCTTCCAGAAAATGGTGACTTGAAACCAGCCACTCAAAGGCCAATTAAGAGCTAGTGGGGATAACACCTCTCAGTTACAAGCTTTGCCTTTCAGTGGCCAGGAGCCCATCCGAGGTGGTGCTTACGCTGCAGGAGCCCAGCTTCGCGGCTGCTGGGGCCACAGGGCAGAGGCAAACCCACCCTCGCACCCCGTCGTACTGCCCGGGGACAGGTACGACCGGGGCATACGGCCAGCACCCAGCTCCTGAGGGACAGGGACCACACGGCGTCTTGGGGCTTGCTGGGACCCACAGTGTGGAGGAATCCTGCAGCCATGCTCATTTACAGCTTGTGGGAACCTCCCAAAGGGTTTATCCCCCTTGCCATGGTCAGAAGCCAGACAACTGTCGCAATTAGCAGCTATTTGCAGCAGCTGAAGAGCTGTTATCAGGGGCTCACTGGTGCAATTACTTCAAGTGAGTGTTTTAGTGATGGTCATCAAAACGCTCCTCTTGGCACTCTCCCACCACCTAAGGCAGAAGGAAAGCAGATTCGCAGGGGCAGATCCCTCTCTCAGCTGCTTTCTGCCTGGCTCAGCATCCTTCCCTGTCCTGTCCATGCCACCCACAAGGATCACACCCCACTGTACCCTCCTTTCCCCATCATGGGCTTCAAACCATGAGCGTAGCCGATCCTCTCTGGTGTCAATCAAGGTGTCAGGACAGACGTCCTCTCCCTGGTCCCATACTCGGCCTCACACAGCATGCTTTGTCAGCAATGTGTTTAGATACCAGGCTTGCTGGAACGGCTCACAGGCTGCAGCCCACCCCTTTACCAGCTCCGAGGACTACGCTGAAGGCCCACAGTTGGGTCCCACACTGTCCTCGGTGGAAGAAATCAGTGCCAGTGCCAGCCGGGCAAAGCAGAGGGACGTCCCTCAACCAGAGGTGGGATCTCTGCTCTCAAAGCAGCCAGGGGACCATGGCACAAGGTGACAGTCACAGGCAGGAGAGCATCTGGGAGAGGAGGGTGTTAACTTCTACAGCACCCTACCACCTCTGTCCCAGCCTGGCACAACCCGGTGGAAACGTCCTTACAAGCGCTGGAGCTCTCCAGCTCACCGGCAGCGCTCAGTGCAGATGGATTAAGGTGCAGGGGCACAAATAAAAGGACCCAATATACCAGGCTAATAGGAAATAGCCTGTGTTTTACCCCGTGTCTATTAGAGACTGAATTTGTCTGCCTTTCCATCACATGGGCTCTCTGGGGAGGGCTGGGAGGAGGGCAGATCCTCCGTCTTCCCTCACCTCATCCAGTGGCCTCGTCACTGCGAGCTGCTGATCTCATGCATCTGCTAAACCTGCTACAAATGTCACCTCATCGACAGAAGCCGCTTGACAATAATAGGGCATTTCAACAAGCCTCTTGCTTCTATTTAGATGCAACACACATCCTTGTTCACAGTAATGCGTGTTGAATTATGCAGGAACCAGCTTTCAATTTGCTACAAGAGGCTGAGGAGACGTAGTGCCAGACAAAGCCATTTATTTCAGCCCGCTCTCTGGGGTTTGTTTTCAAGTCAGCACAACGCTGGCTACAACTCCCCTGAAGTATTTTTAATCCCGACAGCCGTCAGAGCCTCTCCAAGCCCCACACTAACCACGGCTGAGCTGCCTCCTCCAAAAAAGCCCCTTACAGGTTCATGGCGATGGGACCCTCCAGCTGGAGGGCATCGCTGCCTGCAGGGTCCATCGGGGCTCTCAAATGCAAGGCAGCACCATGGCCCTGTATCTGCTTCTGGAGGGTGTTTCTTGGGAATCGCCTCTGTCCTTAGCAGGAAGCTTTGTGCACTGAAAAGCCTCCCTTAGCACGTCAGCCATAAAGCGTCCTTGTGGGTAAAGGCCAAACGGAGCATCCCATGGAGGCAGGCAAGACTTAAGACTCCTACAAGGAGCAGCCTAACTCTGCGATCTCTTGGCAAGCCCTGCCAGATAAGGTATTCCGTGCTCAATCCTCCAGCTTCATATGAAGAAAGGGATAAAGTATTATTGTAGCAGAAAATAAATACTGCAGAGTTCTTCCACCTCCCAGAAATAGCTGCTGAAAGGAGGCTGTAGCAAGGTGGGTGTTGGTCTCTTCTCCCAGGTAACAAGCAATAGAACAAGAGGAAACAGCCTCAAGTTGCACCAGGGGAGGTTTAGACTGGATATTAGGAAAAAATCTCTTCACCAAAAGGGTTGTCAAGCTTTGGAACAGGCTGCCCAGGGAAGTGGTAGAGTCACCATCCCTGGAGGTATTTAAAAGACGTGTAGATGTGGTGCTTAGGGACATGGCTTAGTGGTGGGCTTGGCCGTGCTAGGTTAACGGTTGGACTTGATGATCTTAAAGGTCTTTTCCAAACCACATGACTCTGTGACCCTGTTGATCTCCGCCTCATAGACACCTCGCGCAGAGCAATAGGCAGTGCAGAGGGACATTTCAGCGTATGCTCCTGCTCTCCAGGGTTAGCCAGCCCACACGCTCGCAGAGCCCCAGCCGTACTGCTGTGCCACCCTGGAGGGCTGCTAGGCAGCCCGGAGATGCTCCCCGCTCCAGCCGCTCCCCTCCCCAGCAGCAAGCCTGGCAACAGCTAGCAGGGGACTGGGGAACGTATACCCCCCCAGCCTTGACGACACCTTGCAGCGGCGGTGCCCCCTCCTGCTCACAAGCCGTGGGATGGTGCGTGCCTGCCAGAAGGCATTGCCGTAAGGCAAATGAGGAATTAAAACATGTGCGGCTGACCCCGGCCCCAAAAGCACACACAGTGGCGCGTGGCAATTTTTTTTTCCTCTCCCCCTCCATCTCCTTGCTTTGAGACTTCCCAGTCCCTCAGTATTCCAGGCTCCCCCAGTGTACCCAGAGATGGGGATAATTAGCCCCACTCTGACCCTACTGCTGAATTAGTTGCCTCAATTACAGTCCTACCTTTTAGAGGCATTCCGCTATTCCCGTCACTTTCACAGGACCAAGGGCTATTGAGGAATGGGGACTGCATCCTAAACGCTGCCTAGACTGGGCAGCACGTACTTTCTCTGCAATAAGGCTCTTTAGGAGGGCTTTGCATAGCGCCTGTCCTAGAAACAGCATTTCAGAGGATAGGCTGGCTCTCACATTCGGAGGTAGCTGTTTTGCAGGGTGGCTTTCTCTAAGGAAGGCTACAACCTGTTAATAAGAGAATCTCTTAGGAAAGGGACCAAGACAGTTTCCCTCATCACAGCTTCTCACTCTTTTCCTATTTCCCTGTCAGCTATCTCTTATTTACACAAGGTCTTGTTAGAGCCTGGATGCTTGAAGCAGGACGCTTTCTGAATGGGAAAGGAACTTGAAAGCAAACTTCTCAGCAAACTTCTCCAGGTTTTCTCTTCTTAGAGCCAAGCAGCTGTATAAGTCACATCTGAAAAGTCACACCCCAGTTTTACAACTCTTATCTCTTTGCACTTCAGCCACACCGCTCTGTTTATTGGCTTGATTGGACTCTGAGCTCTTCAGAAGATGGAGTGTTTTCCTGCCTTTTAGCACTAAGGGCTGTTAACTAAAATAAAACATTCTCTGTGAGCCCTTCTAATTACGCCTTACAGTATCTGTTTCGCTATGGCAATGCGACAGACAAGCACCAGTGCCGGTGGTTGTGCAGGGCCAGCGGGGTTTGCTTTCCTCATGCTTTCATCTAAGCTCACACACGGCATCTACAGCAGAGCTAAGAAAGCTGCATTTCTGAGCTCTACTTATTTCTTTTCCCATAAGATAACCCTCCCTGACCTAGGCTCGCTGCTGTACTCGTGCTAGGTCAACCCTGAAGCCCCACAAGCTATCCCTCCTGCCCGTGTGCCCGGGATGGGTCAAGGGGAGGGGTGCCTTACCGAGCTCGGTGTCAAGCCCATATTTGCTTCAATGTACGTCTCTGTCTTTGGCTCCACTGCGAGTTCAGCTTCCAAGATCTTTTCCACGGGCATGTCCTCGTTAGCGCTACTTGTTGACTCTACCTCGTTCTCGTTGCGGTCCTTCCCCCGCTGCCTCTCCTCCTGGACGGCTGGAAGTGGACAGAGAAGGGACAGTGTCAGCCTAGGGCTCCCGGCCACGGTGTCACTGGCTGAGGTGGGACCCCAAAGCTCCACGGAGCTACGGGCATTACTTAGCCATGAAAACCTAAAGCATCCTCAGTCCTTGTGACCCGTAGGAGCACACAGACATCTGATGTCTTGTTCTCCCACCCGACCTTTCCACCAGTGTGGTCAGTGGGTCTCGGGCTTGGATAGTCCAAGGGGGTATGAGGTTTGGGGAAGCCACCGAGCAGCCCTGGCCTGGGAGAGCTGCTCCGTGTGCACTCCCGTGGGAGCATGGTGAGGGATGCTGCTGCTCAGACCTGGCCTCTGCCAGGAAACTCCCCTTTCTGCAGAGGAAGAAGTCCTGGAAGCAAAAGGGTTAAAGACACATGATGAAAAGCAAAGGAAGCAACACGGCGTGGATGGGTACTGCTGCAGGAGAAGAAGAAAAAAAGGAGGTGAAATGACAGCGTACAGGAATCCTAAAGAAAAGAGAAATCGGTCAGTTTAAAGCGTAAGTCCAGAGTTCAACCATCTTCTGAGCCTGCTAGTGCTGAATGTCCATGGAGGTCATGTCCTGCATCTAGTTCCCTGGTCCAGCAGTGATGCTAATGGCTGCCGCGAGGCTCCGTGGCAGGACGGTGGTACCGTGGGACCGGAGCTGGGAGCAGGGATCTGCCATCGGGCGCTCTATGCAAACCACTACCCTGTCTTTGTCTCTGGGCAATTTCTAAACAGACAGGAGAGACCTGTCCCAAATCCTGTGTGGTAGGAGTCATCTAGCCAGAAGCATGTCACATGCTGATGAGTTAATGTCTGAGCAGTATATAGATGAAAAACACTTATTAGATGCTCATAACATTATTATTAATGATCTCCCTTTGAAACCAGCACACATGCTTTCCCTAAACCTGGAAAGTAGCTTTATGCAGACAGTTACACCGGTAACTATCTCCTTCTCAATCACCACGTTACATACCCTGAATGACACACTTCTCCACGCACCGTTGTTTCCCACACTACGTTTTAGCCCAGTCTGCCTGAGCGCAGCCCAGGCAACGGGAGTTTCCATCACTGGTCATGAGAGACAAATCCCCAAACTTTCCCAGCTCTTTGCTGAGGACTGAACGAGGCATGCAGCAATGTAAAACGCCTGCTATTTATTGACAATTATCCTGACGCTTTACTTCTCTGCTGAATTTGAAGCCGGTTATGTGATGTTAAGAGAAAGCAGCAGGGGCGCAGATATTGTTCTAGGGAAACCAGAACTGTCTGTAACACAACAAGGCTTTTTAGGCAATCAGTGGGACCAGCTCCATGCCAAGTGCAAAAATAAAACCTAGAATATAAAACTTATTTCTTAAAAAACAGGAAATTAAAACACGTGCTGACAGAGTCCTATGCGGACGCTGATCCCATTAACTCCGCTCCACCCCGGCACGCGAAGGCCTGGGGCTGATTTCCACGGCTCGCCCTCCCCTCCTGCAGCAGCCGCCGCTGCAGCCTTGCTGTTTGCTGCATGTCAACAGCGTTCAGACTCTTTCCATGCGAAAGCTGCTATGCAAAAGGCAAGAGGTTATTTTTTGCAAACTGCTCGTAAGTTTATGGGCTGCAGAGGCTCCCGAGGCCCACGCGATGTTTTCTGCTTGGTCTGCCAGAGCCAGGTAGGGTGCTGCTGTCAGAGCTCAGATTTGTGTCGTGGCTTTTGTCCATCTGGCTCTTGTCTGGCACGGATTCTTCTCTTCGCTTTTTCAGGCCAACAAAAATCCTGATTAAATTTCTTCCCCCACCCCTACTCCTGCTTTTTCAATCATCAAAAGGCTAGAAATTTTTGCTTAATGCCAACTCTTCTTCAACAGCACAGATGCACCAAAACTCCTTTGGGCACATTAGAAGAGATAAAACACCCACTAAATAACAGAAAATCCTAAGAGAAAGGCAAACCCTCAACAAATGGGATTTTATAAAATGGCTTAAATACCAACGAACTGATGCACAGTCACAGCAGGTCTCAAGGATAAAGGTGCAAAGCATGGTTCTTCGCTCTGAGATCAACCACACAAGGACAGCCTCCACCGCCGGGGCCGCTCCGCTGGGAAGGCGCGTTAATCTGAAAAACACATCTTCTTGCTCAGCCACCAGTCACTCAGCTGGATGCTGGGATTTGTGGGGAAGCATTGCAGAGGTCTGGGGAGACAGTGGCTACGCAAAGCCTTAAATCTGCAAATCTCAACTTCATCAAAACCAACAGTCATGTTCTTGGGGGTGAAAAATCAGATACACCTGAGGGGTTTACAGGAGGATGAATCTTAGAGGTCATCACGGCAGCATTTGCTAGTGATTAGGTGGAACGTAGCGGATATAAACGATAGACGGAAGAGACAGATGGAAAGAGATTATACACATAAGTAGTTATTCCTATTGATCGGTGCTTTGAGCTGCTACACCAGGAAGCTGGTGCTTCTGCTCACTGTGGAGCTGGCCAGCAGAAAGCTGCCTCACCCCAGCCTGCTGAGCCCCACGCAAAACCCCCCACGCTCGCCCCTGCCCAGCCGGCAGCAACCACACACCAGGCAGCGCCGACGGCGCATTCGCACCGAGCCAAGCCGTTGCCAGGGAAAGCATTACCTGCTTTGCTACCCCCGTGTTTCCGGGACCAGACAGCCCTCCCCAAAGCCAGGACAAGCCTGGCATCGCTCCGCAATCCCCCCTGCAGCTTGGATGACCTCCATCCATCCCACACCTCTGGCTCTCCCGGCTGCTGGGAAGCAACGCCTGTTTCCCAACACTGAGCTCAGAGATGCCGTTATCCTCCCTTCCCACGCAGAAGCAGCTTCATGCACAGGTCTTCACCGAGGTGTGCGTCTGCAGGACGAGGGGACTGTGCTACGTCAAGTCCAGCTGCTGCTTGCTCGCAGGACTCGTTACTGGGTGTTTATGAACCCGACCTGTTCCTCACTTAGAAACGACACAGGACACCTGCCCAACCCTACTTGCTGGATGTAGCTTTCGGGGATGCCTGCAAGGCAGCGACTCCTCTAGATGTTGACTCAGTTGTAGATCCTATTTTCTGTCCCTACGGGCAGCTCGAGCAATGAAGTGGGAACAGCCTCATTCTTCATGTGAGCAACAGGTTCGCTCCTGCAACAGCTCTGTGCCTGGCCTTGGGGTACAGTTCTCAGTACACACATGAACTCCCCTCCAACGGTCATCTTACTGTCACCTCGTTCCTCCAGGTATATCCCTCTTCAGGATCCAGAGGTTGAATTCATTTCAAATCTGGTGTCTCCACTTCCCTCGTTTCAGACTCACTCTGAAGCATCACGCAGCTCCAGCGGTGGCAAGTCCAACACATTGTCCTGAGAGGCGCAGGGATTTGTAGACAGCATTCAAGACTCTTGCAATCTGTGGGTTCCAAGACATGGACATCCCTGCGGATGCGGCCATCCTTGCAGCCTGTGCTTCAGAAGCAGAATGGAGAGGACATCCAAGGTGCAAGGAGCAGGCAAAAGTATCTAAGAGCTGCCGGTCATACAGCTTTTGAGCAGAGTCCTCCACGTCTCTGATCTCCGCTGGCATAAGGCCATTGGTAGATGTCTGCAATTTACTGCAATCAGTATTTCCCCAGACCTGCTGAGGACCTGACCAGTCAGTGCTCTTTCTTAGCAGAGATGCTGAGGGACACGTCCCCATTTCAGAAAAGAATGGGGACTGTGTTTCTTCAGATGTAGGAAAAAACAGCTGGTGGGGTAGGGGGAAGAAAAGAAGGAGCAAGGATTCAAGCAAATCAGATTTTTTTTCTTTTCTTTTTTAATCATCCAGTATGGGATGTCTGCGTGCAGGAAAGTCTTCAGTAGTGAGGAGACCCCTCACCATAAAGACCTAGGGCCTTAGCTCTGGAGTCCACCTCCCGCTCCCACTAGGGATTAGTCAAATAAACCATGGTAGAGATGACAAAAACATAGTTTTCAAATGGATTTCATTTGGGAGCTGGGTTTCTTTGTGGCTTCGTTTTTATTTATCTTTTTAAAAAGAGAAATACAAACATGGTAGCTGCACGGCAGCTTGTCTGGTAATACTGAAATGGGAATACCTTGTTCTTCTCAGCTTCCCAGAAGTCTTGTGGGCCGGGATGGATGGTGCTCCATCCCTGTGACACAGTAAAATTTAGAAACAAAGATCATTATATCATTTGGTTCTTGTTGCTTCTGATGGCTTTTTGCTTCCTTTCATAGAAGTTGTAAATTTACAGGCTAAAGACAAAAAAATAGCGGGGTTCTGCAACCGGGTCCTCCAACCTAAATTCTCCCTCGCGGTACAATCAATGTATATTTAAGAAAAAATAAATATTCTCAACTCTAGAGAGGCCACAAGATGCTTCTCCCTCCTCTCTCACATGTGATTCTTCGCGGGATTAGCAAGGACAGGACACAGCATGGCAAGGTCAGGTTGGATGGGGCTCCGAGCAACCTGATCTAGTTGAAGATGTCCCAGCTCACGGCAGGGGGGTTGGACTAGATGGCCTTGAAAGGTCCCTTCCAACTCAAAGATTCTATGATTCTGTGAATTCAGGGGAGCTGGTTCTGCTGCTGATTTCTTTCTCTTGCTCATCATCGATGCCCCCCTCCACACTGTGCCCTTCTGCTTAGCTGGGTGGGTAAGGAGACATCCATTCAAGAGGACCTTGGGAAGAGGACTGAACTACAAAGTGCCTGTGGTAACAAGGCACTTGACAGCGTGACCTACAAGGACCTTTCCAAACCTCAGCTGGGCTCTCTTGCTCTTACTGCAATAAGATGGTGATAATGAGGTGAAGGGCTGGCGCACACATCCCCGCTGCTGCGGGCAGAGCCACTGCTCACCCGGAGGAGGGAAGGGCTGGCAAGGGCTCTGCAAGACCGGCGTGACCCTCCCGTCTCCCATCGCACTCAATTACTGCCTCAGCAGACAGGCTCGCCTGGACAAACTATGGGGCTGGTCGGGGATGGATGTGGGGAAGCCATCGAGAGGAGCCTGTGTCCTTGTGCTTCCACCTGACCGCTCAGGATGCAGGTGTTAGACGAGTTCCAGTCTTAGGACTGTGCTGTTCCCAACGCCGATGATTTTTCTGGTCATGAGAGGGGTAGGCCATTTGATCAACGGTGCGGGTCTCTTCATCTTAAATGCAGGAGGAGAGCCAGGCATATGGCTTGCTGCAGCCCAGAAAACACTCTCCTGCAAGGCAAAGCAGTCCCAAGCTGTCGTTACACCAGCGCCCTGTCTGCCGCACCTTGTTTCAGAGACGAGCTTCCCCGCGCTCTCCTCTGTGTTGATGTCTGTGCCAATGCTTTTGTTTTTCTTCAAGGAGACTGGTATGGTTGAGAGGTTTTCTAGACTAATTTTCTTAACATACGGGAAGCATTTAAAACTTGCAATCCACTTGAGGAGAAAAAAAGACATTGTAGTCAAAGAGCTCTGAGAGACAGCCCCACCTCCTCCAGCTATGTCTCAACCGAGCCAAGGACAGAAGCCTGTGTTTTCCATGGCACCTGATGAAGAGGCTCTCGTGTTGTTCTGCTTGATTCGGCCTGTATTTGCCTAAGGCCAGTTGCTGTCACCTTTCATCTTGAGCTTCCCCAGCCCATCTGCACTTCGCCAGGCCATGGTACAAGAAGATATGGAGCCCCATGTATCAAGACCACTTCTCAGTGACCTCTCTCTCTTTAAGAACCAAAATGTCTCATCCCAGGGATTGCAGATGAGCCTCAGCAGCCCGCGTCCAGGGGCTGATGTGCAAAAATGCCAGCTCCATCCTTGTGCCGGTGTCCACATCAACACTTGCCTTTGCTGGTGCTGCAGCATCTGATGGCTAAATAAGGGGGTTTGAGTCCATTGCAAAGTGAGCAACCAACCTAGTTCAGGTGCCCAAATCAACCAGTGTGGGTGGCTGCGGTTCAGTAATGAACTTCGCAGATGCTGGAGAAGAACAAGCTGCTTGCTGAGGCTCTGGGGAGGACGAGGAGGACACCACTGAGAACTCACTGCGGCATCCCCAACTCCAGCCAATTCATCGCAAGCCTCGTCATGAACGTCGCAAAGCCCCTGCTCTTTGAGATGTGTGAACACCCCAGGGTCCCAATCCCCCAGCAAAAATTCTTTCCTTTTTAAGCTTTTGGCTCGTGGAGAGAAACCTGATGCTGTGATCTGCAGACTAATTGGTTTAAAAAAAAAAAAATAGACAAGACATCAAGTGCACGCTCTCTTTTTAAAGCCTGGTCACAGATGCAACACGGGTGCGCGCAGCCAGGTCCCCCATGCCGTGGCACAGCCACCTGCCACGGGCATCTTCGGTGCGCACCAGCGCTTTCCTGCGGAGGAATGTTAACAAGGGGAGGAAGATGCACAAAGGAGACAGGATTTTCCACCGAGGCAGAGGCATTTCTGAGAGTCCCCCATGGGTAGGAGCATTGCAGCCTTGTTTGTTTGCTGGGAGAGAGCTGGAGGCTACGGCAGCTCCTAATTACCACTTACCCCGCGTTGATACAGATGAACACTTGTTTCTGAGATGAAAATCCATCCTTCCAGGGACAATAGCGTGGATGACTGCCTGGGGATTGCTTCTTTTCAGGGAGGAGGAGGGAGAAGGATAATTCACTCCCACCAAAAATGGACTGAATGGGTTTTTCTCTGGGGCACAGATCCAGCGTCTGGAATCGCTGGGCACGGGGAGCCCGGCACCGTACGGGGCAGGCACCGATGCTCAGCCCGGTTCTCGGGCAGTGCGAAACCCGTGGGCAAACGGAAGATGCACTTTTTGGCCTTGGCTCTCTCATTCTTCTTAGCGAGCTCTGGTCCTCTCCCGCCTTTGTCCCTTTCGCTCCTTGCCATTCCCCAGCAGATGCAGGGATCCACAAAGCAAAGAAGGATGAGGACGCTTTCCAGACCGCTCCAATCTGAATGCATTTTGGGGATGTGCCCCTGCATCACCCCTGCACACCACCCTCCTCTTGGAGAGCCCGGAGGCTCTGACGGCCTCCAAGACCCAAACCTGCTCAGCCTCCTCTGAGCCTACAAGTGGGTGGCTGCTTTATTTATGAAGTGCTGGGTGGAGGGTTATTGGGGATTTCCGTTTCGCTAGTGGTGGAATTTATTAGGCTCTGCTGCCTTTTTATGAAGCTACGTCTTAGCTGTGTATCGTTGGCATCTTGAAGCCCTTACGCCTGAGGTACCTGTTTATATCGAAAATGCCGTGATAGCTGAGGAAACTAATTCAGTGTTTCTTCTGCTTTGCTTTCGTGTGCCTCCTTTTTTTCCAAAGATGCAGCTTTCTACTGCTGTAAGCAACCTCAAAAGCTGAGATACAAGAAATAAATGGTGCTGTTTTCTCCAACGTTTTCAACTGAATACCACATTTTTTTAAGATAGATAGGCAAAATACTGCCGCGATGATAAAAAAATGTAACTTCAGTGAAATGGAGTGTTAAAAAGTGGATTGAAACCTTTGCATCCAGTCAGTCCACATGGGGAACGGCTCTGTAGAACAACAACAAAAATCGCTAGCTCACTTCACTTGCAAAAGCCGGACACTGAGAAGTGTAAGCAAACAGCAACATTGCTAAAGCAATGAGAGAAAATCATAAACCAAAGCCTTTTTCTCAACCTAAGAGTATCCTTGAAAACAAAAAACAAACCCAGCATCATTTAGTCAGCTGGTTTAAAGAGCAGCACTTTAAAAGGATATAAGAAACAAGCTCATTAAGTTGAAAGACATTTTCCATTCCAAAATTATTACTAAAAATAACTGTGCTCTTGAACTCTGCCCCTTCACTCGGGTACGGCCACTTGCCTGCTTTTACATGCACTTGGACAGCGGGTTGGAGACCTGAATTCCTGCTCTTCCTCCTCAGACTCCTCTTGCTCCCGTTGGTCCCGCGAGACGCTCCAGGAGCCGGGATGGCTCCAGCGCCGGGGTGTGCAGGGGGGTCGCACAGCCATGGCGGGGGGCTCAGGCACAGCTCGGTGGCTGCTGTGGTAGTGCGGGAGCTGAGCTCCAAGGTGCTCTGAGCCAGAACAGGGGAAACTTCAGTCCCTCTGGACTAAGGGATGTATCTGAGCAGCTCCCTGGAGACATGCGGAGGTCTCCAAGCTGCAGACTGGAGTCACTCCCTGCCATGCTGCGAGTCAAACCCCTCCTAGCTTAAATCCCTCCGCTCGACGGCAGTGCGAGCGAGAGGGGAAAAAACAACCCACAAACACAGGCAAAGAGGAAGAATTATCTCAGGCTGTGAAGTTCAATGAAGTCTTGAAGTCAGAGATCAGGCATGCAACGGGAGAGAAGATGTCCTGGATGCTCAGACAGCAACTCTAGATCATGTCACGGCAGCTGACGGAGGCAAGCTGCAGCCGTGTCGTCCCCGGGCCACCGCCATTACGGTGTCTGCACCTGGATTTAGGAACGATCTCGGGGGTCAGTTATGCAGCCTGAGCTACAGCCCCTGCGGGAGGACAGCCTTCTGGTCTCCAGATGGGCTACAAGCTTTCTGCCAGAGATGCACCAACATCCATTTCACCTGGTCGGCATCAAACGCCGCCGTCAGTGCTTCACAGCACGCTCGGGCTGCAGGCTTCAGCTCGGCAAGTGGTAGCCCTGTTAACAGCCTGGGCAGCCCAGCAGGTCCTACAGAGACAGTCTGGCTCACGCGAGGAGCCGCTCGTGTCCGGAGGCAGCGCTGGGGGAAGGAGAGGCAGGAGACAGAGCGGGGCCGGGCTGCGCCGGTTCCCAACGTCTGCTCCCTGTGAGCCGACCAAGGGCGGCCGGCGGGAGCATGAGAAAGGGCTCCTTGCTGGTATTTCCTGCTCGCTGTGCGATCCGGCGAAGCTGCCAGCAATGGTGGGGCCGGGACCTCGTTACACGAGATAGCGACGCGCTGCAACGCGAGGCCGTGGAGTTTGCAGTCGGCGATGACCCCCTTCGCCTCTGAAGTTAACCCCAGCTAATGGCATTGCACGCAAGATGCCTTTATCCCAAGACCCTTGGTGTTTACTCCCACCTCTTCACAAGACCTCTGCTCCCCTAACTCAAAGGCAGTTTCCACTTTTTTCCTTTAAAATACAAGGCTGCTGATACACAGACACCTTGGACCCTAATGAGTAACAGATCAAGCAGAGCGAGTTATGCTTCTGGATGCAAACAGCCACCCCCTCAATAATAATCCCTGCATTAGTCAAGATCCCTGACGGTAATCTTAATTTTGTTGACTCTCCGGTATTTAGTGGGAGACAGAGTACAAAACCCAAAACCTCACACAGCTGGCAGTAATTCATGGGGGGAAAATGCTCCCGGTTACTTGTTTATTATAGCTGCAATACCTCAGAGTCCACGAGGCTCGTTCACCGTGAACACGGCGTCAGGATCTATCTTAAATGTTTTTAACAGGGAGCAGCAAGAAGAGATGCGCACCGGAAGGAACCTTCTGCTTCTGCAGGCTTTCCCCCCTTCAAGCCAAGATCCCCCAGAGCTGATTGCAAAAGCAAAGCCTCGTAGCCCTGAAGCGATCGCCGGTCCTTCCGGCAGCACCCCACGGCCACCCCCTGCCTCTCACCTCCGTGGGTTCGCTGCCTCGTCTGCCCTGGCCAGGCTCCTTGCCGGAGCACGTGGTCAAGAAGGTCCATCCCTCTGGGTCTGTCCGGGTCTGCTCTTGGCATGTTCACATGGGGACCCTCCAGCTGTTGGGATCAAACACTTCCAGTGCTCCATCAGCTGCTCAAGAGGTCCCGTTGATTTTAATCCTTTAAGCCAACTTCTTAGCTATGTAAGAGACCCTTTGCTTTTACCCTTCTGGCACAGGTTCTTGGGTACGAACGTGGTCCTCACCCCTCTTCTTCCCAGCATCACTCTGCAGGTCACAGCACTGCTCAGCACCACGCAGGATGCCTTTAACACTTATTCTCTCACCAGAGCTATAGTACTTAATTTACAGGGTTTTACTGTATTTCCATGACATACAAATACCTTTGGGCTACAGGAGAGATACTTCCCCAGAAGGAATCTGCTATGCCTTTATGTAGCTATAAATTAGGTCTCCAGAGCAAGGTATTTTTTAGGGAAATGAGGCCCATTACCCTGGCTCTGTTACTTAAAAGATGCAATGGTTTATGCTAGAGGATAAAAAGCCAGCTATATGTTGTGAATATTTAGGCAAAAGGAATCAGCAATGCAGGATTTAGCCCAAAACTGTTCCCCAAAACAGAGTTGATGGGGAGGCAGTGGGACTGGTTTAAGGACAAGGACAAGGCTCCTGGCTGGCAAAGTGGGTGGGCGGCAGCAGTGATCTGGGATGGATGCAATGGGAAGGAGAGCTTTTTTTGACAGATAAGGTGGATATCACACGTGAAACCAAAGAACTGCTCAAAACCAAAGCTTAGTGAGATCCAACTTCTCACTTTCAGGTCTAGGACAACACTAGGACATCTCCAAACCTGCCAGCAGACACTGAATTTTTAGGTTTATAACAAGAGCGAGCATTTTGCGAGGACCAGGGGAGTTACTCCAGCTTTCCTTACCTGGGGATTATACACCAAACATCTACTGACTGCCAATGCACCAGCTTTCTGCCCTTCTCCAAGGCTGTTCTCGTGCAGTGCCGGCATCAGAAGATCAGCCAGCACCGCCTGAGCGTGCTTCTAGAGTTACACTTCATCTGTCACACTTTTAAATAATTGCCTGATCGTTATGAATTCATTCGGTATTCACTGTGATAATGTTAATCAAGATGAATTAATAGAGTCCTCATACTGTACGCACTCCCTGGGGAATTCCACCACCATTTAGAAATTAATTAATGGACCTATAATTTTAGTGGTGCTGCCCATGCAATCACGGTTAACGGTGGGCATGAAGCAGGTACCCAGTCACAGGATGTCAGTGCAGGCTACAGAGTTAAAGCATTACTGCTGATGCTCCTTTCCCTACAGACGCTGGCTGAGACATTCCAGGGTCTGAAAGGAAAGCGGGTCTCCAGCTGCCGTGCAAGGCTCCAGAGGCAGTGCCAGGGTAACGGGATGCTCCACATCTGTCCACAGCTGCATTCCTCCCCTGAGAAGCAAGTCCTGCTGCTGAACTCACAGGAGACTTCTTGGCTTCTTTTGAGTCACTCGAGTCTCCCGGGGCCAGAGATTAAGACTTTCCTCCCTCTGTCTCCTCCTCCTGCTACACATCTCCCATGGGACTCGGCAGGCTCCGCGGCTCTGCCATCTGCAAAGCAGCCAGGGCCACGCCAGCCCCTCGCAGGCGAAGCCCTGTGCCGGCGCTGTACCGCTCATCTTCAGAGGCGTTTTCTGAACGCCCTGATCTCTCCGTTTAAGACTACAGGTTTTCTCTTTCCCACCAAGCTGGAAACGATGCAAACAGGGCGAGAAAGACAGGAGGCAAGGAAAGAGCAATGGATGAAGAACTGGGAGGCTCTGCAGCTGTCCCGTAGCGATGGCTCCGAGAAGCAGGTTTTCTTTGTCACAGAGAAACCCTCTATCAAACATGTATTGCTTTGGGTGAGCGTGGGGAAGGGGCCACGAGCACCCCAAGCTCTGCCCGGTGGTGTCCCTTGGAGGTTCCAGCTGTCCGTTGCGGGTCTGTCAAAAGCAACGCGTTATCATCTCTCCCGCTCCCTTCAACCGCGCGCTCTCTCCAGCGAGGTTTCTGCCTACGGCCACTCCTGGCAGAGCCGCAGCCTCCTGCGCAACCCGTCCTTGCGTGGGCCAGAAAGCTTCGTTTCCCGGCACCGAAGGGTTAAGCACCGCAAGGCCGGGGAGGTCCCCCGGGTGCCCTCGCCTCCCAGCCCGCTGCCATCCCCCCACACCTCGAGCAGAGCCGGCTTTGACACCTGAAGGCTCCGCGTGCCGTGGGTCCTTGGGTAACCCCACAAACGGAGCGTGGCAGGGTCTGCTCGACACCCGGCGCGGCTCCGGCGCTGCTCTGCGTACTCAGTGCTCCAGACAAGACAAAGTGCTCTTCAAAGAGACCTGGGCTGGAGCACTGCCCGCCGCAACCGGAGCGGCTCGGCAGAGCAATGGGTTTACTGGCGGGTCAGGGAGGCAAGCGTGGCTCTGAAGGTGTAAGGGGAGAAGGCAGCAGAGAACTAAGCAGCACCACGGGGTCATTTTCTCGTCTTGTCTGGTAAAAGCCTGTTCTGCCAGCAGTTTAAAACAGATGCAGTCAGCATTTAAAAAGAGCATTGAAAAGAGGCACTGCCAGGGAGTTTTAGATCCTAAATTTAAATTCCGGAAAGGGGAGGGATATCTTTTTACAAGAGTGAATTTCTTTTTTCCTCCCAATGAGAAAAAAAATCCATTATTGCTACTGCTAGGGAATGCTTCGGAGTCAGAGCAGCCGGTGCTCGGTGCCGGTGCCCGAGCAGTGGGCTCTGATGAGACGGACGCTAAGTCACGGAGTTTCCCCACCCGTCCCGAGCGAGGTGTGCGCTACGAGCGGCGCGCAGCTGGGACACGCGCAGGAGCCTCTCACCCGCCCGGTGGCACGGTGATTAGTAACCGGCGGATTAAATGTGATCTTTATCTTGCCAATATCCCCTGATCAGCACCGGTTCTCCAGGATTTGACATCCCGTGTTGCACGGAGACAGAAGGGCCAAGCCAGGAGGCAGCATTTGTCACCCAAAACGCACCCAAGCCCCGGCAGCTTTCGCACCTCTGTTTGACAGGGCTCTGCAGGGACAGGGGAGCTCGGTGTATTTGCCACTGCTGCTCCCAACACGTGGCAGCCGGTGCAAAACCGGGAGCGCAAGCACCAGAGCAGCGAAGGACCTTGCGAGCACTGTCCGCTCTCATTGCCCCCCTGCTCCCCGGCGCTGTGCGCGGTGCCTCTGGGTGCTGGCTCGTTTACTAACGGGCAACCACCCGCCATCCGGGTACCGCCCTGGGACTTACCGCTGGTTTGGAGCCCACAAGAGGCCCTGGCTGTGGCGCAAAAGCAAAACGTAACTGAGAGCCACGCGTTTTTGGTGCCCCGGCGCAGGCAGCCCTTGGCGAGGTTCACGCTGGCTTTGGTGCCGCCACGTTGCCAACAGGCAGGAGCCTGCTGGAGCCTCCTCACGAAGGGAAGGTACCTGCAGCACCCATGGGTGCTCGGACCAGGCTCTCTGCCTTACCTTCTCGCTTCATCCCCATCGCGAGACACTTCTGATAGCGGCAGTACTGGCAGCGGTTGCGCTGGCGCTTGTCGATCAAGCAGTCCTTGTTGTCACGGCAGGTGTAGGTGAGGTCTTTCCGCACCGTGCGCTTGAAGAAGCCTTTGCAGCCCTCGCAGCTGTAAACCCCATAATGTTTACCTGCGGGGGGATGCGACCCGGGTTAAAAGGACCCACGAGTGTCCCGGTTGCCCCCAGCTCTCCCCGTTGCCCTCCCTCCCCACAAAGACCACCAGCTCTTCCCAGGGCCTCTCCCAGCCGTGTCTGGGGGAAGCAGAGGCTTCTCAGAGCTGTGAGCTAAAGAGCAGCGGCTTCACCTTGACTTGACTTCCATAAAATGGGGATGCCCTCCATGGGCCACAACCTGCCTTATACCCAGAAGAAGCCCTTGCCGTTTCTTAGCCGTACATGGGGGGTGAGGCAGCACAGCGGTGGAACAAGGGGTGCCCCCCTGTGTCACCGAAATCAGGAATACACCTCGTAACACCAATGTAGTGTTAGAAGGCAGGCATTGTTTATTTTCAGCGCTGGGAACACGGGGAATAGTTCCTCCCAAATCGTGTTCGTTCAATCAGTCTAAGAAACAGTCTTTTATAGATACACAAATACATATTCATTATCCTCTATACAATGATTGGTTAAAAATTCTTCGCCTAACATGTAAATGACTACGCATGCTCACTATAACTTTCTAAGAATTTACTTCCTTGATCTTTTGGGTCGGAGGGTTTCTTGAGTGGGTGGTCTCTGAGTCGGTGGTCGCGATCTCCCCCTGCCGGAATTACCTTTCCCTCTAAGTTCATTTAAACCTGGCAACACTAAATAGACCTTTACGGGCCGTTGGCACAATAAGTAATTATTCATTCCAAAGTCTTTGTTTCAAGACAAGAAAATTACACATTACACTTCTACATCATTGTTTAAACCCTTGATACTTAAATCAAGGTGGAAAGGACTGAGTGGACTTCTGGTCAGCATTGTTGGTGCATGGCATGTTTCTATAGTTACAACTTGCTAAAAATTCACAAACCTATTTTCTAACCCTATTTTATTTTAATTCCCTACCACCTTGGTTACACCTGTGCTCCCCCGCGACCCAGCCGGGCTCCCCGCACTGACAGGCGACCCAGCCACCCACCCACCCTCCTCTTCCAGCCCCAGAGCCCCCCAGGCACAGGAGGTGTCCCTAAGGACCTCACAAGCTAGGCCACCAGACCAGAAAGCCTTTAAAACAGCACGAGAATAAAGGGAATTAGCACATCTTTATCTCCCAGGAGTGGGGAGACTCTGTGCGAAGCGCATCTTTTTATCTGGCGCTATGTGACAAGACCACTACAGATCAAAGGATGGATAGAGAGAGGGACACTCGCTTCAGCCGGGCTGCGCTGCTCAGGGCTGAGGGTGTAACACCACCGCTAAGCGGAGACCTGGGGTCTCCTGGCTTGGGTCAGAGCCTGCCCCAGACCAGACGGGTGGGGTGGGCAGGCTGGTCAATAAGGGACTTTTCACCCCCTCCTCTGAGGGCACGGGCGGCTCCTCTCCCGACAGGGTCCCCGCCTGCGCTCGCCGTGCTGCAGGGACCCCCGGAGCCGTGCAAACCCTTGCCACGCTCTCCCAGGGCACCCACACACGAGCGCAGCCCGAGCACACGGCCGACAGCCCCTCCCGGGGCGGGCACCCGCCCTACCTGAAGATCGGTCCCCGCAGATGGCACATATGTGCTTGGTGAAGGAGGCCATCGTTCCTGAGGGATGTGCTGGCACTTTGAGGACTCCATTGAGCCCCAGGGGTGGCTTAATGTCTTCTGAGCTGCTGACAGGGTTCATGGGTGAGTTGAGCTGTCGAGACAGAAGCACAGTGCTCAGCAGGGAGCTGGGGTGTGCGGGGCTGAGCCAGCTCCGCAGCAGGGCTCGCCCGTGCGCTCGGGCATGGGGCAGGAGAGCCAGGCAGGGTGGCATTTCAAGCAGGGGACAAGCTTCCAATGGGGACACGCACCCCTTAAAACACCCACCCACAAAGCTGGAGGATTTGTGCAGGTGTGTCCAGAGACCAAAGGCACAAGCGCTCGTCTGCTGCCCTGGCGTAAAAGCCGGTGCTGAGCTGGCAGCAGGATGCCACTGGGTCTTGCTCCGGCGCTGGGCTGGAAGGAGCAGGGACACGGCCAGTCCCCTGTGCACCACCGGGAACCAGGGCTGACACCGCCCGCCCCACGAAGGATGTTCCTGCGTGACTCAAAAGGAAGGCGAGTCCCTCCTGCGCCACCAGACCCCTGCCCACGGCACAGCCATGGCACGGCCACGGCACAGCCCCCAGGGCCAGGCGCTCGCAAGCCGTGCTGGCTTCACGCCGCCTCGGGATGCGGAGCAGGGAAGTTGATTTGCAGCGATGGTTTGTGGGGGAGCTGCTGGCTGGGAGCGAGTGCTTGCGTGGGTGATGAAGGCCAGGACTCTCACACTTAGCTCTGCAATTTATAGATATCCTTTTAGCATTATCTCTCCAAAGGAAAGCTTCACAGCAAATAAATAGATCCCAGATGCCATGGGGCCTGGCTTTCCGGAGCTGGCTTGGGTGGGACACTCCCCTGCAACTTCCAGCCCGGCGGCAGCCTCTCTTCACACCTCTCCTTCCCACCCCGGGGAGCTCGGTCCCCAACAGTCAGTGAAGAAAGCAGAGAACTGGGTGGAAGCTGGGTGCTGGCACGGCCCTGTGGCACTGGTATTGAGTGAAGGATTCCTGGGCTGATTCCCACATCACCCTGTGCAGCGCGGCAGGGCCGTTATCCCCCCATGTACAGAGAGAAACTGAGGCACGGAGATGCAGGAGGGACCCATCTTGATAAGGCAGACAAGCTCACAGCAACACTGCCCAGCCCAGGGCAGGTTCAGGGGGGCCTGGGGGTGGGCAGTGGGGCCAGGCTTGGTCAGCTCCTGATGCAGCGCCGGCCAGCAGCACTGCGGCTGTCCTCCTGGGGACCAGCCTGCCAGGGACTGTCACAGAGCCTCTGTCCCTGCCAACTTCTAAATCCAGGTTGGATACGCAGGATTTGTGCTTGGGTTTGTTGTGTTTCTCTTCCCTAACAGAGATAGTCGGTAATTGCACTTGTCACCAATTAACTCAGGGAAGTCCCAGGGCGTGTGATCTGTCAATTAGAGGAGCGCAGCCGTTCCTCCGGCTTTAAAGTCTCCAGGCTGTGGGGGAATATTTAGCAGGCAGATGAGTAATAACCACAGCATAGAGCAAGGTAAACCCACCCTGGAGAAATGTGATGGATCTGCCTCCCTCTCCAGCTGATGAACCAGAGGCGGCCGGGACCCGGTGCCACCGAGGGATACGCTCCTGGGCTTCAGTGGCCGTTACGCTGCCATAGGGCAGAGAGGGGAGGGACGAGCGGGTCCCCGGACAGCAGCATCTCTCCTTGGGATCTGTGAGTCCTCAGGCACAGAGCCTCTCCCTGCGCTACCCTGCAAGCAGGGACTGCTGGCACTGCAGCGGCACATCCCGCCACGGCTTCAGGGTCACTGGCTCCAGCAGTCCCTCCCAGTGCACTTTTTGGGAAACGGAGCCATGTCCCAGGTGCAGCTGGTGGCCATGGCTCATGTCACGCTGCGTCACCGGCTGCTGCCACATGGGAGCGAGGGCAGAGGCCACTGGGCACTAGCTGCCTGCTGAAGATAAGCCTTTCGCCACCACCTCCCCGAGCCCCAGCAGCCCACAGAGTCTGCCCAAGCAGCCCCCCGAGAGCGTCGGGGGGGATGATGGGCAGAGCACGATGGGGCGAGCCCTGCACCCTGCCCCTGCGCCAGCCCAGGAGAGTGGGGGGTCCCACCGCCCACCGCCACCCCGTGCATCAGCAGGACGCCCTGGTTGGAGCTGAGTCAGCCCCAGGCTGGGCTGGGGGAAGTCATCGGTTCCTCTTGCAGCACCAGCCCGAAACCTCAGTGGAGGCACCACGTGCACCCCGGGGTTCCCACACCACCCCGGCGCCTGCCCCGCGCCTTCCCC